>NW_027175821.1:16313620-17006120 GCF_023055335.1 Clinocottus analis
TAAAACCCTTAATCCTGACAGCGTTAGTGCATCTCCCTGCCCACTGAGCCACAGAGGATACGGGATACTTGGGCCTGGAGGCACTGAAACATCTTGGTGAGCAGGATGAGATGTAGAAGAAAGTAAGGAGACAAAGGTCCAAGGACAAGAAACCCCCCGCTAGAAAAATACAAAGCAAAACAGTCTTGTTCTAAACACCAAGAGAAAAAAAATCCTGCTCACAGTTTGATGACTTTGGTGGAGCCGAGACGAGGTGCCCTTGTGGTTCGAAGAGACTGTGCTGTAATTAGAAAGTCACGGGTTAAATCCATCAGCGGCAAACACATCCATTGACAGCCATTTGTGTCCTGTTAAAATGTCTTTACAACTCTCTTGTTTGTTACATTTTGCATGCCCAAAGCACCCTGGCTATCGACCCCTCCACGATCTGGGGTCTAATGTGGAATTAGCTATTTAAAAAGAACCCATCTCACTCTGAGTTTCCCAGAATAACATTGCATAAGCCTGTCACCAGTACCCTCTATTTTTCACTAAGTGAGATGGCTTTCATGATCAAAAGAAATAATCACCCCAAGAGCCATCTTTGGGCAATCTTCTCTAAATAACCAGACAATTAGGCGTGTTAATGCAGATTCAGAAATGAGCACTCTACCAAATGCTGGGACATTTGCCCCATCAATAAAGGTCCCCCATTGTACTCCGTAGCTCAAAGAGAACACTTTAATGGCGATACATGGCCTCTGGACTTTGCCTTTTATTCTCGCTGAATAACCATTTCTGACCACACGGCAGTTAAATCAAAGCAAAACGACATATGTGTCAAACAGTCTCATAAATTGTCTGTCTGTTATTCTCTTGCTCTGCACAGAGCCAGTGTCTGCTCTCTGGCATATTTTATGTTAATTGTTTTGGCTGATCCTTTTCTTCTTGGCAGCTATTTCTAAGTTCGCCAGGCCAAGCCGAGCCACACAGTCAAGTTATGTACATAGTGAATGTTGTTGACGTCAATAATGTTAAGAAATACATTAGTTCAACTCAGACATACAAGCAAATGTTGTAGTTGAAAATAAGCAGGTTTGATTGAAGTATTCTTACAGTACAACTAAAATGTTGCGTTTTCTTGGTCTTTAAAAGGCTGCTTTACAGTAAAGTGACGGCATTATACATATACCTGAAAGGGACATGAACTATTAGTGCATCAATGTGACGGTATATGGAAAAAAATAGTGTACTATTTGGATTCATAAATATGTCTCAGTCCAAATATAGTTGATAAAAAAGCCTTACAAAGATCCAGTGATGCAGCTAATGAACATTCCCATTATGAATTGATGTATTTAAATGTTTCAAAGAATCGATCTATTGTTTAATCTACAAGACGTCAAAAAACAACAAGAAAGTCAAAAGATCTTAGTTATTAGGCTGATGATGGTCAAAGTTTGCTCACTGTAACCAGCACATACAAAACATAAATGCTCAACGTAAAACTCTTCAAAATATATTCTCAAAATAGTTTTTCCGTCGATTGACAATGACCGTTTCATCGTCTAATCATTGAACAACACTGATCACTCCGGTCCAGTGTTTCCTGGCCCGCATGTGGCACATCTTCTTTGCTGGAGTGCATCAATGATCTTCTCACTTTGCTATCTAACCAATATACCTGCACATTTGCATAATGGCTTGTCTGAGATGTCACCGCTATGACACGCTGCCACTCATTCTGTCTGTCTTATTCGTCACATCAGAATATAAGTGCAGTCTGTCAGGCCAGTTTTTTTCTTCTTCTTTTCTTCAGCTGTGCAGTTTGTTTATCCTCCTCTGAATGCATTTGCTCTACAAAGCAAATTGAAATTCATATCAACATGCAGCCTGCGCATCTCATTAACCATGTGTGCATGAGCACAACATTTGAACACTCCTATGACTTAAAGATGAAATATTGTGCAGTGCAGAGTTTACGGGGTTATGCAATTGTTATGCAATCAACCCACACGGTCACAAATGAAGCCTGGGGAAGTCTATGCCTTCGAGAATGTATCGCTACAACGAAGCTAAACAACCATTTCAAAGGTCATTGAAAAATATATTCAAATGACCGATATTGTGTGCATTTTGAGTTTTTGATCATGACAGTAAGAGCACTATGGAGCAATGTTTTGCTACGCGTTATGTTGATATTGTGCAGTTACATGATGGTGGACATGGATGCACGCAAACACATGGAAGTCACGACTCATAAATTGCTGTCAGTTTCAAGGGCGCGTGAAGAAATAACAACGTAGGGGAAAATGCAGCGGAGAAGAAGGGTGCAAGCGTGTGTACAAGGATGCAATTAAGGTAGAATTTTGAATACATAATACTTCAAAAGTGTCTTTCAAAAGGTTTTCAGAAAAATGAAATGCATGCCTTTTAAAGCTCAAGGATACACAAAGGCTTTTGGGTGAATGGATTAAACAGTTTTAGGAGGTTAACACCTCAGACCTTCGTGCTCTGTCATTTCATTCCTTCTCTTTCTTTCCCTCAGTCACCGAAGGTGTGTTTTAAACGAGATTTTTAATATGATGCCTTTCTGTCAATAGGGCTTTAAGAAATGAGCAATCAACTTTTAGTTGTTGAGAAGTGCCATGTCTTTATTGATGGCTTTTATTCTTACATTTCTTTCACTGTTTATTGGCTTGCTCCAAACTGGACTCATATCAAACATAAATGTATTACATTCATTTATCATGTTTTTATCATCCTCAGACAACAGTTTCAATGGTGTCCTGCAAAAGTTACGCACATTTTCCTATGAAAGACACTCATTTCCGCTTGTTACATGCATTCTTTTCAAAATAAACGTTCATCTTTACAGGAAACTCAGTTAGCTTAAGGCAACAAAACCACTTAGTTAGTTAGAAATAGGCAGGCGGTCTTTATACTTCCTCATTCAAGATTACGTGGATAACGTACACGCGGCCCAGGACTCTAACAGGAAAGAGCCATCCTGTCCCATAGTGTTTATGTTCATAAGATATTAATGTTAGTGATGTTTGTGACACAAATATGTTGTTAACATTTTACTTATATGAAGTAATTCTTCGACATTTTCTTTGTTGCATAAAAGGTACACAAATCCTAAAATGTGTGATCGTGTCACACAGAGTGTTCTTTACATGTCATACTATTCCTACGCCCGGCTGAGAGTGAGAGGTGAGTAACACAACCTGATTAAATGTACTGAATTCCTGTGCGTTGTAATCCATACATGCATACTGAGGCTGCGTGTTGCGTGTTTGTTTGTTTTTAAACACGTGGGGTTCGAAACCGAGGGAAAAACACCAGTAGTGGTGATAAAAATGGAGAACAGCATTACCGTCAATGGCTGCGGGGAAAGAGCGACACTGGAGGCTGAGATTTAGAGGCCATTTAAACTGTTATAAAACTGAAGATCTCCAAGGCAACACAACAAACCATGTAATATTTTAGTCTAATTGCAGATGGTTACACACTGGGGTTTGTGGGGTTTTTTTTTGAAAGCATTAGATAAATTGAGCCAGCGAGCATGTACACAACTACAGAGCCTAAAGCCAGAGCAGCGCTTTGTTTTTCCTGCGATCGTAACCTTTAGTTCATACGAGCCTGCCAAGACTCGTTTCTGCAGGAAGTACACTGCGGTGGCGGCCATTAGTGTGTATGATGACACCGACTTTACTTTTGATGACGACAACAACAAAAAAGCACAGCTAAAAGCTCCATCGTTAAAGGTTTAGCGCAACTTGTTCCCCGTGAGTGACTAGAGGGGTATTTTCACACTCAGATCCCTCCCTGACCCCATCAACCTGCCCAACACCATCATTCATCAATGTATAGTCGTTAAAAGTAATAGCCTCTGCAGAGCTGCTTCATGATTTAATGGCCAGCACTCCTCGCTCAGAACTTAGTTAAAGGTATTGTTTACAAATGAGGAAAAAGACTTTCAGGCTAATGAATTTTTATTCTAACACCTCCCCTAACTTTTTGAGTTTGGAGTACTCGGTAACACTGATATATAAATGCTATCGCAGAGATAATGATACAAGGCTAAAATGGACTTGTTTGTGGTATGAAGTTCTTGTTGATGTGCAGATACAATAAACGTGAATTGAATTACAAATGATGAGCTGCGTAAGCGTGTGTAACGGAAGCTGATATGTCACGCGAGAGCAAATTATTACCTGAAGCCGCAGTGAAACCTGCACAGGTAACCCCTAAAACAAAGTATCCGCCTCCGCTGTGTTGCTTAATGAGGCGAAACACCATTAGCATGGCGAGAAACACACCGATAAATTACTCAACCACCGGCGACTTCATTACCAGCAAACTGATTGAAGTGTCTATAGATAACTCAACGTTTCACGACCCTTTCGGCTGCAGTACCATCGCCGTCTACACAAAACACATAAAGTTGTGGTAATACGTGAGAAGGCACTTTGAAATCCAATTAGTCCTGCGATGCAATTTTGCCGCGCAGGACTCTTCTCCCAGAGATGTGCCATGTAAATGAGATTTTTTTGCATCTTGACGAGATGAGAGTGCAGCTCGGTCCTAATGATGCCGTAACGCTCAAGGTTACTAACCTGCTTATAGGGCAGCAGGGAGTACAACAGTACTTCTGAGAATATGAGTTACATTTATATTAGTCACTGATCACGTCATTATCTTTTTCATGAGACAGACAAGGTTTTTCTATTCTGTTCTTTTTTTCGGCCGACCAGCTCGGAGTCTAAGATTGCTCATTTTGAAAGGACAAGGGACCTTATCTCTGATGATCTAGCGACCATGACAGACAGGACTCAGACAGGACTCACAGCATACACTAATATGTTCTGAAGATATGATAAGATATTCCTTTATTAGTCCCGCAGTGGGGAATTCGCAGGATTACAGCAGCAGACGGGTAAAGTGCACACAAGAGAAACGAAATAAAAAAAATAGTATAAATAAAAAGTAAAACAGTAATAGAACTAGTGAGGAATCCACCAAAGCAATATTATACAGACAGACTGCCGCTAAACAGATCAAGTCATGGTTCACTTTACGCTAATGCAGCCTTGTGTTTGAAGAGACGTTGCTAGCAAACAAAAAAAGTAAAGTGAGACAGTATTTAACGCTTATTTTTCTGCCGCAGCACATTGTTTTGACCCTGGCTTGTCATTCATTCAGGAAGCATGGCAACCCCGGTCATGATATCATAAAAGTTGATAAACCAGAGGGAGGAAATGATCACGCTGCTTTCTCATCAAAATGTTAATTTCACTGAAAAAAAGACATGTCATTCCATTTGTGATGTCTGCTTATTGTTGCCTGATGACAAAGCTCACGTTTGTGTTAATGAGCAGGCAGTGAAGAAATCAACACATGGAAGACACCTTGTGACAAACTGGGCTCATTGTTTATATCTAACAAAGGAATGTGTGTCGGGGGTTAAGAAACCCCAGCCGTTCCCTCCATGACTGTGGCATGATAAGATGATTGGTTTGTGAGCAGTGGGCGGTAATAAACATCCATTTCAAGCAGCATTCCTATTATCAGAGACTTTAACCTTATGTAAACAGAAATGTGACCTTATTCAATGCAGTGTTTTGAGCGATGAATGAAGTTATCGTTTTAGGCCGCTAAATGCTATGAGCTCAAACAGCAGTTTAAAGCCATCTGTTGTCACAAAGCAATACTGCGTTGTAATTGCTACTATCTAAAGCTCAGGATTCTTTTGAGGCCCGCACGGGAAGGGACATCGTGATGATTCTTTCTCTCTTGGCGTGTGATCCAGGAAAACTGTATTCAAAGACGAGTATGGAGTCCCCCGTGTACACCGCTCAGCACGTTCCACCAGACGTAGCCAAACAGATGGACGCGAGGATTAAATTAAGCCCCCGACATTAAAGTTAAGTTCAGTTCTATTTACTTGCGGTTCTTGGTCAACATGTTGATTGAAATGGATAATGTTTTGCAAAGACCTACAGTGTGTTGCTGAGATAAACTCATTAATGTTTCTCATTTTCCTCTAAATCACAACCTAATCTTTTACATGGTAAACGTTTTTTTTTTTTACTTGAACTTTTTTGGTTTGTTGGATCTCTTAACAATCGTTGGTGTGTGAGTGTTCAGACCGCTGGCTGAATGTTGGTACGTCTCACAGTGTAAGTCGCCTGTGTTTTGTACGTCCTGTTAGCATACGCGCTGCCAATCTCTGTTGTTTAGCAACTGATTTGAGTCCAAGTCGAAGAAGAAACGGCAGAGCATGAAGACATCAATGGAGGACAGAAGAAAATAGATTTTGACTTTCTAAGATGCCAGAAATCGAACCGGACTAAAAAGGTGACTGCCAACAAAAGCTAGACAGTTTATAAAAGCCTTGACTTCTTGGATGCCTGCAAGTTTTAGCTGGAAAAGTGATCTCTTTCACAAGGGTAGATGTCTAAGATGTTATCCTCTGCCAAGCTAAATACATGTTAAGTGATGTACTTAACTGGTTCGTTACTTAACCAACTTAGCGTTAGCTAGTTAGCTAGCTGGAGTACAAAGGAGACTTTTTATCTGCAGTGGGTATATCCAAGTACACTATTTTTTCTAGCTTTCCGACACAAGAATTATTGACAATAGTAAATATATAAAACACAGGTGACAGCCAAGATAATTTGCAAGTCTAAATAAACAATGCTTAATTTTTCCAAATCTAACAAAACCAATGTAGGTTATTATGAGATTATGAGTTATTGGGTGGCTTAACTTGAACGTGACTCACTGAATTAAATGTTCATGTAGCTTTTATGTATTAACACTCACTCACTAATCTGAACATAATCTGAACCTGAGGGTTCGCAGAGAGACACACAGCACAGCTCCGTACGAACACATCAATACACCAGGAAAAAAATCTGACTGTTGTCACAACTCTGTTGAACACAGAGTTGTGAACACGTCTGTATACTCACTGCACATCTGGCAAGTTACCACTTGCACACTCCTTGCCAGATGTGCGAGTGGAAATCACAGGCCGACTGTAAACTGGGAGGAGGAGCCGGGCAGAGGCTCAGTCTCAATATCCATGACCTTCACAGACTTTAATTACTGCATGCTCAGCATTCATTTTGGAGCGCAAGAGAGTGCGAGGGCTTAAAATGGTGAATTATATATTCGAAGGACAAGCAGCTGTGGAGCGCGTGATGGTGATGTTTCAGACTTCCCTCTTCATGACAACTTTACAACCCGACAAATTGTGTCTTCTTTCCTGAAAGTCTACCCGTGCACTATTTAATATGGATTTGGGCCTAAAAAAGTAATCAAGTGCTTACTATCTTTATAGCCATGTCTCCTACGAATGACATTTTAGGATTTATGCTCTTACGCAACATTTAGATTCAATTCAAGAAAAAAGGAGTGGTGTGGATGTCAAACATTGAAATACTTTTGTACTCATCAACCAATACCAAACTTAGTCTCTATTCAACCACAGTGCAGAGGCGGAGCAGAGCAGCGAACCGTAAAAGCTTTTCGGGGGTGATGTAGGGAACAAGAAAATGTCGTAAGTGAGCCTGGAAAATGGGAAAAATGGACGACTGACAATGTGACAAAATAAAAAAAAAAACCCTCTCTGGTTCAGTCTGGAGGTCCGGTGGTGGATCTGAGGGTCCTGTCTGGCTCTGAGGTGTCTGGAGATGAGCTTTCAAAGGCCTGTTATAGGGAGGTGAGCCTGTGTGTGTGTGTGTGTGTGTATGCGTAGGTGTGTGTGTGTGTGTGTGGTATCATTGTGCCTAAAAGAAGGACTTCAATATGAGCATCAAGCCGCCAGAGAAAAACCCATTGAAACAAAACCAAGGAGGGGAATACACCAAAGCACGATTCATACCCACGTTTCTCTGCTGTGTCACAAGTAGAGTTTATGGGTTGAAACCAGGCAGAATCTATCAATTGTGTTGTGTCTTTTCTGCCAGCACAGAAAGAAACAAAATCAATGATATTGTATATTGATGAGTGGATATATTCAGTGCAATAGGAGACAAATGACTCCTGAAATGGGGTTGTATTTCTCACTGGAAGAAGATGAATACATCTAATAATTTCTGGATATTGATAGAAAGGACTCATGGAACGAAATGTATTTATTGTTATTGTATCATTTAATTGGGGGGTTCAGCGGTCTCCTAATGTCCAATCATCATTCTTCAGGCCGCTCAGTGCCACGCAGGATATTTGCCGAGCTGCTCTGGGAATACTTTGATACACAGAGTCTACTTTCCGCCAGAGGATGAGAGTTTCCTTCTTTTTTCTTCTTCGCTGTTTTAATGAAGCGTGTAATTCTGAAGCAGTTGTTCTAAGATGTGCATTGTTCAGAGATAAGACATTAATCATTTACTGGCACACAATACACTAATTTCATTATTTAATGATTTGCATTGAAAATATCGTTAAATTGAGATTAGGGAGGCAACCAAGTGTATCTGGCACACACTCGTTATGAAGGCTTGTGTATTCTCCTAAACTAACCTGTTTAATCATGTGTGTGCTCCACAATATTAGAGGGCAATACCGTGCACTATTTGGAACCTTAAATAAGGTTTGTGAGCAAAATACAAATCTATTACATGTTGTTTTAAAGATGAGGAGGAAAAGTTTGATTGTTCACAAAAGTTAAGATGACAAATGTTATGAGCACACACACAATCATCTCCTTGTTCTCACTTACATGCACATAATGCACTCTCTCTCACACACACACACGCATACAGGAGGCTCAGTGCCAGACATGTTCATTGGTAATGTAAATAACAGCCTGTAAATAGGAACTTTACTTAAAAAGCATCCTTGTGAGTACCGTTCTTTCAGAAATGTAAAAGAGCAAAATTCAAAACTTTCCAATAAAAAATCCCAATTTCACAATTACCAAATCACATTTTGCATTTATATTACATTCTCAAATACTATTTAATGCACATTATTAAAGATTCCTCTGTCTGTAAAGCAAACTAACGTATAATCCGTGTATAGCTCCACAGAGCACATTGGGACCAGAGGATGGAAACAATAGGAACGACGTTGACGACCAGAAACTCAGCTAAAGTACAACAACTCAGAAGCACGAGATGTTTGGACACACGGCTTCACAGGATATGTGAAAAGATTGACCTGCTGGTGGCGCTAGAGAAAGAGTGAGGGGATCTACCAAAGTCAGTATTCATTATCCTCTGGGCACAATGGATATGTCTCTCAAATCCCATGACTATCTATCCAACGGCTGTTGAGATACTTGAGTCAGGAACGCAGTGGTGGATCAAAAACTTCCCAGAGGAACGTTTGCTTGTGTATTTTTTTAAATTTTTTATTGAGAATTTACATCTGCAGTTTGAGAATGGATGTTTCTAGATGTGTCCTGACAGTTCAGCTTCATGTCAATGCGGAGTATCTTCATGTTATAAATACATACGAGTTGCATTATAAGTTGTTAACAACAGTTGAAGCATAATTAGTCATAAAGACAATGACATACTTCCTATATCATTACATATTTTACCAATTGGAAATTGAAAAAGAGAGAGTCGATTTATTTCTATTTAATTAGCAACTATTTAAAAAAACAAACAATGAATTGGTGCGAGATGATTTGCTGCTTTTAAGTGTCTTCCTGTGATTGTACACGACGCGTCTTTTGACCTTTAAGCTTTGCGAGGTTGTAATTATAATTTTTGTAGTGTTATGACATTTCAGAGATCAAACAATTGTGCTGATTAACAGAGAAAAAAATTGTCTGATCAATTGATGCTGAAAATAACGGTTGGTTGCAGAGCAACAGGCAGGCAAGCAAATCATTACTTGCTCTGAATATAATTTTCCGTTTTTTTCTTCTCCGTTCTTTGGCGTCTTTAATATTAGGCGTGGGTTTAGCAAACACTTTAGGTGCCACTTGGGTGCACCGCTCAACACTATTTTGGCAGAGAAATGAACCGGTGTCCTGTGACTATTCGAGTGAGTCAAGGAAAAATGTGCTGTGTGTTTCATGGTACATCCTTTAGGGCATGATCCTTCTGCAGCCGTGTCTTATCTGTTATTAATATGGACGAGACATTCAAACGCATTTTCTTGCCTTTTTCTCTCCAGTGGGCACAAATCTTTGATATGGCTCCGTGGAAAGGGGAAAAGATAATTGGTGATGCCCTGCTAATCCTTACTAAGGGCCTTTTTTTTTTAGACATTCATCCTCTCCGTATGTGTGTTGTTGTGGACTATGCGAGCTAAAGCAATGAATTTAATTACTGAATGGATGCAAGGATAACAAAACTCAAAAAGGATTTCAATGTACATTCCTAGCTTTAATCCTCACGTCCCACCCTGTACTCCACATCCACTGGGAGTTTTTAACACCCTCCAATGACATTCAGTGACATTTCCATCTTCTTAATGATGTGACAATGAGTTACGGGCAAACAGCTGGTGTTTGAAGACATTTTAAACAGTAAAACCTGCTCCAGCTTTTGTGTTGTAACATTTCACCGTTGGATCTTTTGCTAGTTATCCAGCTTCCTTCCTAATGACTATTAAAAGATTCTGCATTCGTACGGGGAGAGATTTTGGTATCGGTAGCATTGTGGTTTATGTTTGACATCTTAGTATTGATCAATCGACCAGTCGTTGGTTTAAAGCGGGGTGACAGTCTTTGTGAAGAGCAAAAGACGCGGAACCATACACTGTACAAGAAGTGGGCGTAGTCCAACCATCCATCCATCCATCCATCCATATTCCGCCGCTTATCCGGGGTCGGGTCGCGGTGGCAGCACACCCAGCAGACCGACCCAGGCTTCCCTCACACCCGCAACATTTTCCAGCTCGTTCTGGGGCACCCCGAGGCGTTCCCAGGCCAGCCGGGAGATATAATCCCTCCAGCGTGTCCTGGGTCTTCCCCGGGGCCTCTTCCCAGTTGGACGTAGTCGTCGAGTGTTAAACCTTGTTTTCAGCGATCTGGCCGTCGCCATCTTGTTTTTATGCAACCATTGGATGGACGTGACCCTATTTGTACTGAGTCATTTGTACTGGGACTTCTTTTGGCAGCCAGAATGGTCCGCCCACTCATGGCCAGAAAGACAATGCAAGTTCAAGGCACTTGTGCGTTGCCTTCCCTTTTTAGAACCGCAGGATGCGGCCTGGGCACTACACGTTGCCTTGAAATGTGATGACAACGATGACAAAGCCTAATCTGGTTTGAGACCAGCTTGTGAAACGATCCTGTCATACACATCGTCTCAACTCCCGACTCCAGTCTCACGTCTCAGGATGCCAATCGCCCCGTGAACGATGAGCAGCGCAGCGACAAGGAAGCATGGCCTGCACATCTATCTGATGGCGACACGGGAACAACAGACGTGTAGCCTGTTGTTAAGAAATTGACTTCAGTCTGATGCAAAAATGAAAATATGATGTAGAAAAGCTTGATGGTTGGATGTGTTGTGTGCGGCATGAAAACAGGGCACAAACTTTCAGATTGTTCTCCTTCTTCTACCCACAAGTTTCTTGCCATCTCTGCCTCTGTCAATCACGCACTTTCATGTTCCCTTCAGTGACAGTTTTGGTGTGGTAATGCACTCTGTCAGCAAGTTGTCAGCCGTCTACTTCGCTAAAGAAGAGGGAAAAGGGAGCCGGTGCCTGCAGTCTTCAGGGGTCTTTCCTAACCTTTTCCCAGGAAACTAGCAGCTCCTTTGGAGAGAAGGTCTTTGATGCCGACTGCAGTCTTAGGAGAATGTCATCTCTAATTACCTCTGAAATCCATCTTCACCGCCACCTGTATGGACTCCCTGTGTTTGTCAGCTAAAATCCTGTCGATTAAGCTCTCCTGCTATTGTAGAGAGCTTTTAAAGCATGTAGCACAACATCAGTCACAGAGGGTGCTGCTTCTTAGCTTCACACATTAGTGAACATTAGGTTACAAACCTGCCTATCTTAAAAACAAAAAAAAAACAAAATCGTATTAATGTTCTTACACAAATAATAAAAAAAAGAAAGACACTGAATGAGAAATAAAACAGGAAGCTTTTACTTTGATGTCAAGTCAATTTTATGTAAAAGACCCAACCACTAATTTGCCTGAAGCGGCTTTACAGTCTCTACAGCACAGGAATCACTCAGGCCTTACAAAATTGATTTTGAGAAGAAAAAACTTCCACCCCAAAAAAAAAGCTATGGCCAGGGAAAAAAATGGAAGAAACCTCTGGAAGAGCAACAGATCGCTCTACAAGGACGGACTGATATGCAATATAGTGTGTAAAAATGATATATAAATCATCAAAATACAACTTCAAAGGAAATGTGCTGCTGTTCGAAATAGTTGTTCATGATTTTGATAAGATTCAAGAATACTGACATAATAAAATGAACTTTGTTCCATTAGTGTGTCAGTTGGTGCTGCACTAATGAATACTTTGCTCTATTAACAGTGGATTCAACAAGCATGGAACGTTTCAACATGTCTTCAAGCTCATTGCTCTGCTTAAACATCCGTTATCAGTTATGTTTAGTCTCACTGCCCTTATCAATGTCTTTTTAAGCTGCAGCAGGGAAACAGCACCGATAAACTCCAATTATTACTGCACCAAAGTGCTTGTAAAGTCATAAAAGCTTGTATTTAAAGGAGACCTGGTAGAACTTGATTAAACTGAACTAAAGGAGTAAACACTCAAGAACACTCAAAAGTTTAAATAAACTGCTCTTAATATAAATCTGTCCGAAACTGAGGGTGTCCATACACACACACACACCCACACTCACACACACGCGCACACACACACACACACACGCGCACACACCTGTAGTGTCAACATTCGAGGTGTGCAGAGTCCCGTGGCTGCTGACTGTCGGGCTGACATTTTAATGAAAGCACAATTTGTTCAGCGCCTGAGAAATATTCAAGAACTGAAGATCGGCTAAAGAAATGTCGTCCCCATAATGCACGGCTCCGCTTTCAATCAATCACTATTGTTAAATTAAATATTGTTTCTCGGGATGAGCTTGAACAGATGTGACAACTAATTAACATTTAATGAGAAGGATAATCTGTAAAGCTTTTCTTTATGATGAAATACCATAAGGACCCCCTCACCTCTTGCCCCCCCCACCGCCACGAAATCCAAGTGTCATCAATCAATATAATGCTCATAATTAATATGATACATGTAAAAAAAAAAAAAGAGGTCCACAGCAAAGGAAGCGTTTTCCTTTGTTCATCTTTCAATCTCTCCTCTAACTTCATTTATGGATTTTTATGAGAAGGGAGGTGGAAGTGACAATCTCTCACTAATACCTCAATCTGTCAGTGGAATTTAATCCCCCATTAAATTGAGTAACTGTGAATTGCCCCGCCATAGACCCCGATGGCTCATTGTTCGCAGCCAGTCTCATTAAATCTGTCAAATGCCCATTTCCGTGCACGGTTTCCTGCCCTCATATATTAATGAGTAGCAGGAAGATTACAATATCTTGCAGTTCTAGGTGGTCGTGGTATGAGGTGAAGAGGTCCGTACCAATAACCTGATCATTATGGCAAGGTGGTGGCTGCATGGAGAAAATACAACACCTGAGTTATTCTCGTTTTTTATGGTTTGTGTTTCTGAAGATTTTATCGGGAAATTGTATGATGACGATAATATAGAACAAAGGCATTACATTGAATTTGATGCTGGTTACAAGTTGTTATATAACATACATACATATATATATATATAATATATATATATATATATATATATATATATATATATATATATATATATATATACATATATATATATATATATATATATATATATATGCTTAGTGCTTAATATCAGGTGTTACTTAGCCATAAGTACAGCAGCAAATGCTTCTTAAACTTACATTTACAATCAAACTGTATCCTGTACAGTCATGTAATTATTCAACATGCCATTTTACAATAGCCATGGCTATGTCTTTATTCAATCTCAGTCCAGAAAGGTGCACTTTAATCCTTATTTAGACAGCTGAAGACAGCAGGGTAGAGTTCAAACTCTAAATTGGAAAAAAAAGGTAATCTCATTAAGGCTTCAGCTAAATAAAAGGAAAATCCCAGGTATTAAAATAGCTGCTAAATTGGTTTTCTGTTGAAAGACAAACTGATGGCTTTAGCTCTGATTCCTCTTCGTGTTTTATTATTAATTGCAATCTCATTTTCCAACCCTACATTATAATACTCCCAGAACTGACCAGGACCGAGCGTAACCTCCAAACTGTGACTGAGCGCCATCCACAGCGGCGGATGAACCAAACAATCTGCAGAGGTTGGTGGTAATATCCTTTTATGTTCAGATGTGATGTAACACTTTTGTCATCTTCCACTACCTTTTGATATAAAGTTACTTACTGTAGTTGTCCTCTGTGAGTGTAAAACAGCCTCACAAA
Organism: Clinocottus analis; assembly: GCF_023055335.1. Classification (NCBI taxonomy): domain Eukaryota; kingdom Metazoa; phylum Chordata; class Actinopteri; order Perciformes; family Cottidae; genus Clinocottus; species Clinocottus analis. Next base: position 16,328,045 of record NW_027175821.1, read on the forward strand.
GTCTCCTCACTCAGAGTACAACCCCTATGGGGCCTCTGGTAAAGTAAAAGACTGCTGCTATTGGCTTCAACTGTATTTAAGATGAACATTCAATTGCAAAAACTAGAGGGCATCAGTTGTCTTTTAAGCCATTAAAAAGACAAAACCACATCCTGTTTTTTCCTCCCTCCCTTGCTCCATTAACTTTATATATATACACTGCTTTCTGCACAAGGAATCTTATCTGGCGACCTTCGGCATAGTGTTCAGGATTTGCATTCTCACTGTAATCTGCGAAAACGGGGAATGCTAATAAATATTCCAACAGCACAGGATCCCCGACCAGCCACATCCAGTTGCTCAAACTAATATATTTCTTCCTCCTGGTTGAAAGTCGCTTTCTTGGAGCAATATCAATAAACAGCACTGGCCTTGTGGAGAGGGCAGAGTTACGGTGTATTTGTTGACTTGCCACGACAGATATGAGGTTTCTCTCCCCTCCTTGAGCGAGGCATAAATCTAACGGACACAATAAGGTCGGAACTGGAGATCATTAGCGGATCTCCCCGAGCGTCAAATTTACCCAGAGAAATCTTCATCTCGGAGGGAGACTTGGCCACCGTGAGCTTCCTCTTCTTTTTTTTCTTTCTTGACGACCATTTGTACCCTGTTGTGGCTAGCAGGGGACTAATATCTCGTTCCTGGCACTGCTGCTTCCACGTTTTTATGAGGTCTTCAGCCTTTGAAGGCAACATCCCGCTGAACCAACAATTACCTGCTAATGCACATTGGCTAATTTGGATCTGGGGAAGAGGGGAATTATGCAGCAATCAGCTTGAATCTGACACCACGCTACAGTCTGTGTGCAAAACGATAGCACAGTATTGACTGCTTAAGACTTTCATGACACTGCCAGCATATACAATACAATTTGGCATTACAGATCTTTATTATAGCTGCAGAACAGATGTGGCGTGTGTGTGCATATTTTACATTATATTACAAAATGAAACATCTACTATTTGTTTTGAATTTTCACAATACAATGGGATATACATCTTTAAAAGAACAATACAAAATAGAAATGTTCACCAGGTGTTGCAATCCTTCCTGCGTTGTAGCCCACAGCAATGGAAGAAAAGATGGAAATGTCACGCATTTTCATGAAGCCTACCGAGGGTATGAAAAAGAAAAAGAACAGCACTGACAAAATACAGAGGATTCCAGCTTGTTTACAGCTTCAAAAAGACATCACATTTGTGTTTTCCTCACCCTCGCAGTGGCCCTTGATAAAGCAATTATGTACATGAAGAGCAACACAGATTCCCATAATGCACCATAACAGATTAAGATGTGAGACGGATAAGGCGGTGTAATTACTCTTAACGTACGACACACTCGCTGCGAAACCTCTTCAGGAGAGTCTCGGCCAGCGATATGACCTGTCATTAGCCGCGAGTATTTATGGATGCGCAACTGTCTTTTTTGGTTTCTCTCTCTGCTCACTGTGTGGTTTCCTTTTCTACTATGTGGGCTTTGGCCTGAATACAACACAGTATTCTTTTCCCGTTAACAATTTTGAGAGTAAGAGGCGCAATTAAGAGAAACTGTTTATCACTGTTTATTAACTATCAAATCCATTTTTGGATTGCGAACTGTTCGTCAAGCCATTTTCTAATCTGTATACGGCATGTGTACATTTATGTGAATAATAAAAGAATGCGATTGATCAGACTACCCTGTTGTACGTCGGCAGTCCATTAAGTTCATTAAACAGCGCGTGACATCGTGATCGCAGAGCATCCCACATTGATCCAGTGCACCTCATGGATTGCTGCTCGACAAGATTCCTCTATTTAGTGCCGTCTCGCGCCATCATTGTTCAAACATGCAGTCGATTTGCAGTCTGCTGGTACTAATAATGATTATAATCACGAGGGAACATAAACATACACATTAGAAGCTCTTAAGTGCTGCTGCATGAGCTGCTGTCAGGGACAGCCCAATGTGGATGAACTTATTTAACTCCTCTTCATTCTTTTGTAAAAAAACAACAAGAGAAAAGGCTTCGAAGATGAAGACTGTCATCCTCTTGGAATGACAGTGTCTCAGGGAAACGGGACTGAGAGAGTTTGGTATCTTCAAAAAGTCATTTTTCTGAAACAGAGTGGTGGTTTTTGTGTTCAGACCAATACACTTCTTTGTGTATTGCAAATTGCGCTGTTTAAAACTTGATGGTTTGTGGCAAGACACGCTCTGAGAGCGCAAAGACAAATAATTTAAGTTGAACTAATTAATATCGCATCCAAAAACATTCATGTTTAACGAGGTTACTTCCTTACTCCTCTGTCTTGAAGCACTTTGTGTTGGAAAAATGTAGTTTAAATGGGTCAGAAAATGAGTTTTGAAATGTCAGCGACCGGCAAAGTAACTTTTGAGTCGATGCTATTGATCAACGGCGCTTATCAGTCCTCGCAGTTTTACTATTCAGCTTGTTTCTGCCATGGTGCATTGAACAAAATCAAACAACGTTACCCTTTTAATAATTGATGAAAGTATAGCTGGGAGAAGTTTTCACAGGATACTTTCCAGGTATTTCCACACAGGCCAATAAATACGAGATACGAGACGACAGGAAAAACTAATCATACCTCCACCAACATATCATCATTTGATTAAAAAGCTGTGCATAAGTGTTATTTAAAAATGACCAATATCAATAAGAAGAAGTTGCTGCATTCAACTTTGTATTCACAAGTTTACTTGCGATAAAAAATCTTAATTAACTTGGTCACGCAGTCACTCTATACACACACTTTATGCATGAGGACCCACATTTTGACAGCTATTAGTAGAGGTGATGCACGCATTTTTTTCATGTACCTACAGATGACTTCAGGGACTTCTCTTCATTAAAACAAAAGCGGGGAGTGAAACGTTGCTCGGTACGTGCCAGGAAATGTGCCGAGTGAATGCAAAATATTCATGTAATCTCATCCTTCTGACACATTTTCCACGCGGCGACACATTTACACCAACAAACACTGAACTGAATTGTTTTCCGACTGAACTTTTGGAAAAGACCTAAACGGAGTTTTCATAAGTAAAAGGTCGGTGCCTGTTGTGGGAGGCGCAGAGTGTTTCTAGATATTGTGAATTTAAGATTCATACTGCTGCCCGGATCAGCTCCGCTAATACGAGATCAAAGAGATGTCGTCATCACGATCTGTTCGCAGGTTTATTTAGATGCTGTTGGAATGAGTAACGTGAGGGATCATTTCATTGCCTCGGTCCTCACTTGCATCATCTGACGTTTCAAAAGAGTCTTTAAAGTAATGGATTTTGTATTTTTTGGGGGGGGAGGGAGGTAAGGGAAGACATGATTGTGTTTTCATCTTGCATCCTTACTTACAAGGGGATATGATCTTCAAAAAAAGAGATACTGGTTGAGTCTCCGGTTAAACAAATCCACCCACTAATCTGCTTCCCCCCCCAAACGCCCTGCATTAATCCAAACACTGCATCTGGTTCAACTTTCAGCTCAAGTGATTCTGGTGTCTGACGTGAAGGCTGTGCACCCTGGGAACTCCTGTGCTTGTATGCATATTTTGACAAAGAAAAATGACTCAATTAAACTGTATGCTTCGTGCTCTGGCGAGCTGTTAATGTCTGCCGAACTGAAATTCCCCACTGGGTCAAGTGAATGTTTGTCAGAGAGGGACATAGTTCAGAGCATGAGTCAGTGCGTCTGAGGATGGTAATTATGGTGCTTAACAGTATTTCAATTTAGAAGTACAGCTTGCCAGCCTGATCCCGTGTGGTCACTTTGAGTACAAAATATGACAACAAAAGGCTATTACATGAGAAATGTTCTTTGTGTATTTTAAAGAAACAAACATTAGTTGTTCATCTCTGACCTCCGAGGTATACAAATTATGCACCGCTTTCAAATTTGGTTGAAGTTTAGAAAAGGACGGATGTTGAATAACAACATAAACGAAGCCTCTGTAACATTTAGAAATCACACCGGCGAGCGCTGATAACAAGGCCGTGACACAAGCACATGAACAGTAAATAGGATGCAGAAACTATTAAAGTTGTCACGTATAGATGTGAATGTTAAGACAAAATGTGAGAAAGGAGTTTTAATGAACTGTGTGTTAACTTAAGCCAGTGTGGATCATCTGCCTGGGGACGAAAAAAATTCCAATTAAAAAATGAAGGAAAATATCATGGTTGAAAACCATTTTTAAGACCAGAAACTTAAAACAATACTTTAACCCTTTATTCTTTGGAAAACAACTACTGCATGTAATGTGTAATGCACACTCATTGTACCATATATACAATGAGTATATTACCCAACTCTGCGGCGCTACATGTCTTTTTAGACTCCTTTAGCACATAGTTTTGGTTCCTTGTAAAAAAAAATTGAAAAAATGAGTTCCCCAAGTTCCCCATTTTTTTATTCGAAAAAATAAAAATAAAAAAGAGACGATTTCTGAGAAGTTGAGGCCAAACTAGAGGATTGACTTTTTATCAGATGGACAGAAGATGGACACAATGGCAAGAGGGTTTGAGCCCCAATCCCGGGTTGGGCGGTCCCTCTGTGTGGCAGTGTTGGTTCCCTCCAGGTTCTCCAGCTTCCTCCGACAGTTCAGCGACATGCAGCTCAGGTCAATTGCAGACTCTGAATTGCCCGCGAGTGCGACTGTGAGTGTGAATGGTTGTCTGTCTCTATATGTGCCCTGCAATAAACTGGCGACCTGTCTAGGATGAACCCTGCCTTCGCCCGATGTCAGCTGGGATCAGTCGCAGCCTCCGTGATGACCCTGACTCGGATAAGAGGTTCAAAGAATGGAAAGGAAGCTTTTTGCAGAATGTGGAGGTAATTCACCGCCTTCAGCTTCAGCTCGCATCAGGCAGAAACAGAGTCTTTATGGCCAATAAAAACATTCATTCCCAATGCAATATTCATGTTAAACAAGGCCTCACTTGATTTCATTGCAGTTTTGCACACCTGCTCTTATGTATTCATGGACTTTTTGGGGTTTTAATGTCATTTTGTGATAGACAACAAAGTTTGTTGAATCGTCTCAAATGTAGCTTGCCTGCTATCATATAAAACATAACAAGAGTTTTAGAACTAAAGAGCCCCATGAAAATATTAAACTTAATACCACGAAGGACTTCTGAGGATCACATTGAGATGCACATACACAAAACTAACATGATGTTTATCAATTTGTCTGGCATTGTATGAGGCAGTGTGACATTTATATATGTATATGTAAGAGACGAGAGTAAGAGAGTAGGAAACTCAGAGGAGGGAATAAAAGAATAAAAAACGTCCCCTGTTCACGAAGTCTCAGTGGCAGGAGTAGAGGTTTACTGTGCTTGTTCGTTGGCTTTTCAGCATACTAACTGTTCACTTGTAATAGGTTTGCTGTGTCACATATGGCCCACAGTAATAAGCTGGTGGCAGGTAGTTAACACTGATTGATAAAAGACCTTTTAGAGGGCACAGCACACTCAACACTCTGCAAGTGTTTTATTGCCTTTTGTGTCCAGGGCGGACTGGCGACTGGAGAGCGACTGAAAAGAGATGTGGCATTAGCAAATGCCGAGCTTGGGGTTTTAATCCATGCAACAAAACATGGTGTGAAGGGACAACAGAACAGCTATTAGCCTTTGCAGGCGCTCTGTAAATCACACTCTCTGTTTTAGAGAGCTGTTTGTATACTGGGTGGTCTTTAAATTGGCTTCTTAGTGCTATAAGCAACTGTTTGACAAATTCAAACCTTGTACCCAATGTTGGGCAAGTTTAAAAGCAACTGAGTGGGATTCAAATAATGAGTATTTTTGCATTATTTTGAAGTGTTGTCCAAATATTTCAATTTCATCTCTTGCCTAATGCCGTTTTGGTTTAACGGCAACAACTGAAATACGCTCTGCAATATGCTCTGTTTAGAGAGTAATATACTTTAGATCTCCCCACGGTCCTTCCTTAACAAAGTCCATCTATTTCCGATATTATTTGGAATCCCGGATAAAAGTCAGAGCCAAAGCAGTTCGAACACAGCCAAAAGAGAAGGAGGATGCTAGCGCTAAATCAATGGACGGGGCTTTACTGCTTCAACATATGGGAGTTTGGGAGTTAAATCTTGCTCGGTTCCTGATTGAATTTTACAGCCAGAGCCTTCAGGAGAGTGCTGAATGGTAATTACCTCAATGTAGGAACAACCAGAGTGGAAAGAAGTGCTAAAAAAGGGAATAAGAATGAATAGCAGCAGGCCAATCCTTGGGTGTAACCCATCTGCTTTGAAATGTGGCAAGTTTGAAAAAGGACAAGGGGAGCTATAAAAGGACAAAACTGCAACAGAAGACACATTGAGGTTTTTGTTCTTAATGAGGTTTAGAGTCTTTGCAGGGCAAGAAGCTTCACTTTTTGTAATAACAGTTCGCAGTGGCTGGGAGGTTTCTAATTTCCCCCTCACCAAATTCAAATGTTTAATAAGCCAACTATGACCGTACGAAGCTGGACCTTTTCAAAATGTGACCTGCTAAAATGGCCGCTGGTCACATGGACAGACATTATCAGACTCCACCGAATTACTTTCACACAAAAATGACTTCATATGGCTGTGAAGAAGATCTGCTGCTGCATCGGCTCTGCTATTTTTATGCTGAACAACGGCGGCGTAATGCAGCCACAGCGTTTATTTCAGGTAGCATGGCGGCTTCAAGGGAGAGACATGGGCGATTGACTCAAAAGCACCGGGGTCTAGTGTTGGCGGGCTACATATGCGTTGGCCAGCGACTTGCACCTGTCCAGACTATCGCTATTATTTATCTGTTGGGGGATCTTGTCCCACGACATCCTCCTGGACGTCGACGTCTCTCCCAATGCGCCGTAGGTTAGCTGCTAACTGCTGTAGGTTACCTGCTTCCAGCTCATAGGCGGGAAAAACTCTTCCTTCCCATTCCGCCTCCGTCGCTTTCAACAGAACCGGCTGTGTGAAAGGAGCTTATATGATTTACTGAATGCACTGAGCAAACTAATTCTCAGTGGCTTACGGACTTTGCTTGGAGATGAGTGTCTATTATGGATGATGGTGTATTGTGAGGCACAGCAGAGAATAAAAAAATCATCTTATAGAAATTAAGATGTACTTTGTCTAACTTTTGCTGTCCATCAAAAGTTTTTAGCACACAAATACTTGAGGTGAACGCAGTGCAGTGGTTGGCTTTTTTCTGTTTTTGGATCAAAGCTTTTCAATTTCTCTTCTGCTACCAACATACTCTAAGCAATTAGTCCAGTTATCAATCAAAACAAAGTTTCTGATCAATCATTTTGTTAATAAATTATTCTTATTACTCATTTCCTGGTTTCAGCTTCTAAAATATTGGGAGTGTCTGTTTGTCCTTGTCATATAAGAACAATAAGCTGATTATATTTGGAGTTTCCTAAAATGTCACCGAGAGCCCTGGGAAATTGTGATGAGAATATTTCAGTATTTGTTGTTTTTTTTTACATTGAGATTATAATCAGCAGATTAATAATGAAATCAATGGGTAGTTAAATCCTTCATGGTGTTATTTCTAATAAAAGTACAGTCGGTGTGTAGAACACACATTTTTTTTCTCAGTTTCTTTTCCCGTAAAATGTTTGCCAACTTGAATCCATCCAAATTCTCATTTTTGATTGGGTGCTAAGGAATAATGTAAATAATCACAAAATAAAGGGGGTGAACATGTGAATATTATGATCAAAATGGTGAATTAAATATGAACCACTAAAAAAAGTGCATGTTAGGTTGAACTCTTCTTTACACTGTTGTTAAAAAATACCTAAATAATGGTTGTTTTTTTTTCTAAAGTTATAACCTGTATGACAAGTATAATTAAGTAAACTGTCATGCAGGCATGAGTTACATTATTGCATAAGTAAATAAAAATACATGGGCCAATTTAAAAATAAAACAGTGCAAATGAGCCAATTTGAAGCAGTCGAAAATGTCAGCGTGTGTTCAGATGTTAACCAGAGTTTACCGAGAGTTGCTAATGCAGGTTGATGTGTTTTAATTTGTCTGAAGGAAGCTGACTCTTAAGTTTCTTAGCGCGTAAGGCTCAAAATAAAGCTAATAAATGAATGATAAAGAATGCTATTAACATTAACAGCAGGTGGCAGAAATTCAGACTCAATGGCAACGTTAAATAAACACTACGACAGGAACAATGTCTTGATTTCTCAAAGGCTAGAACTAACATATTTTAATCAGCAATTCATCTGCTGACAATTTTATCAAGTGATTGTTTTGTCTGAAAAAAAGGAAAAAGTTCACATTTTAACTTCTTGGAGGCTGATTAGAATTTCTTGTTTGAGCAAAACAATAGTCTAAAACCAAATCTATTAAGTTTACTATTGTGAACGACAAAATACTTTAATTTAAGAAAATGAATCAATGAATGAAGTAATGAATAAATACAACAAACCCACTTTGCAGTTAGTCTGGTTCTAAGTTTCTCGACAATGTTGGAAGATCGTTGTTCAAGTCAGGCACAATGGATACAAAGTGTAAAAAACTAAAATAATATTTAAAACATGTGAACAGCCTGTAGTGTTGGCTAGTTTGACAAAAAAAATCATACCAATCAATAACCTTTAAATAACAAAATATATAAGGTTTTTTTCACAATTTTGATCGATTCATTTGAATTCAACATTATGTACGAGGTACATCTGGAAATAAAATGTTTTCTGCTGCTGGAGCGTCATCACAGTGATGAAGATCCAGGTCCCATCGGACCAATCGCAGTGCCGTCTACTGTTAGCATCTGGGCGGTGACACATCATGTATTGCTTTGGCTCTGTACGTTGGATTTCCTTTGAAATGAAACAATGAGGCAAAGGTGAGACGCATCGAGTCCACAGGGAACAGTGTCCGGCTACAATCTGCAGCCGGAGACTTCTCTTTTTCTCTAATGATTAAAGTGTTCTTCTTCTACAAATTAAAGTTGTGCAAACCAACTTGACTCGGTGCATACAGCGCCACCTAAACTACCGGAGTGTGTGTGCACTGCGCAGGGATCACACAGCGGCCATCCCGCTGGCCGTCACTGTTTAACCGGCGGAGAGAGAAAAGAGAGAAAGTAGAGAGAGAGAGACAGACAGAGAGACAGAGGTGAGATCTGATTGGCTGAAGAGCGTTAAAGCAGTGTTCTAGGCCAGAGACAGGAGACAGGAGCTGCTCAATGACAACATTAGCTAATAGGGGAAAAAATATACAATTCAGGGTTGTGTTCAACACATGCTGTCGGTCTGTATTATCTAAGGAGGTCTGTGAGGTAGTAAATACATGTAAAGTGCAACAAAACATGACGTTTAGTATCCTTAGGTGCTCTTTAATTTCTATGTACAATACAGACGTTTCATTAAACACTTATAACAAAGAAGAGACGGCATTGAGGAAGATTCTGCTATCAAACTCTGCGCTATGAGGCCTTGAGAAGAACTGACGCTGAAGTGGAGGAACACAAAAGAGCTTCAACAATGAGATTTCAGGGTTTTAGAGGCAAGGTCTCCACACACCACATAATTAATCTCAAGGTTCTTAAACATGGCCTCAGCCTTCATTTTGAGACGCCTCGCTTGGAAATAACTGCTCGTCTGTAATTACTTGACAATAGAGGATATAAACGTGCATCCACAGTCACAGGGAATATGAGCGGTCCCCAATCTGCAATTTTCCCATGATCCTTATCTTTATTAGCTCATTATTTTCAGTGGAGCCAGCAGTGGCTGCTGATCTGTGGCATTTATCCGGGTGAGCAGAAACAGCCAATTAGTGAGTGCTTATCTCATCACAGATATGGAGGTTGCAATAAGAATAAAATAGCACACTTTATTCTGCACTTCAACTTGGTTCTTTAGTCATTACATTACTAATATACTGTATATTTTGTTCAAATATGTTATTGCAGTAGAAAGAAGAGCCGAATGCCGAATCATATCTGTTAAGTGCAAGCACAGAGGTATTGTTCAGATGCTTTAGACAACGTACACTTTCTCTCCTCCTATACCGTACACATATTCCAATTATTGATTCCACTCCACAAGTTCAACAGCATTACAAAATCCCTGTGCGTTGAACTCACTCAGACTACTAATCTGAGCCCCGATGCACAATGGGAAAACATTATTTTCGGCACTTTCAGAGGCCCGTGTCAATTTGGTTAAAAATCCCTCATTCATTTCAGTAGGAGTTTGCCTTGATTGACAATTTCAAGGGTGCTTTTCCTGTTTTAGAGATATCTTCGGACAGACTAAAGCCTTTATCTTTATTCCAACCAGGAGCGTCATGTTTCAGAGTTCAACAATAATGTATTACGATTGCATATTTTTGAATAGTGCAGAGTCTTTTGGCGATTTGACTCCATCCTGACTTAAGAGGAGCAAAAGGGTAGTGATGCTGACATCTGTGCCGTCAGAATCCCCTCCGGAGTTCAGTTTGTTCAACATACACGCCCTCAATCAGCTGATGGAGTAATCGCTGTGAAAAATCAAATAAACCATAAAAAAAGGGAACAAACAAAGTTCAGTGAGTTACAATCGGAGACAGTTGCTATAGCAAAAAAAAAAAAAGCTTCTAGTTCACTGTATATACTTGTATACACTGCATATACTTTGCATTTTTATTTCTTAAATTCAATACGCTCAGCTGTTCTGTTTTGTTGTATATATTGAGTATTTGTCATACCTTATATAGTTGTGTATTCTATGTAACTTTGCTTGCTGCTGCAACAAACAAATTTCTCCTTGGAGATGAAGAAAGTATACATAAGCGTGTGGAGCTTTCTCCTCTCTCCTCTGAAAACACAGCAGTGAGCAAGATGACTGCAAGATACTGATGAACAGCTCCCTCCTCGTTTCCACTACAAACATGTCGTACTGGTACACTTCTGATATAACCTCATCAACCTCAATGCCAGGCAGGCCAGGATACGGATCAAGGGCCCCCTAAAAAAACAGCCCCTCATCTGTTTGGGCAAATTGAGAGTCATGCCCTATTTTATCAAGATCTGTATCTTGCTTTTTATAATGTAACAACTCTCCCCTTTTATTACATATTCCATCCACATCACACACACTTATTATTTATCCTTACTGATCAATACTGTCCGCTTTGCTTCCAGCATGGACCTGGGTCTCCTTTACATCTCTTGGCCATTTGTTCACTATGTGAACGGCAGCTCCTGCTTGGCCACAATAAACGTGGTGAACGTGATGTTTTGTCATTTCATCAAGCCTTTGTATTCCGTTAATTACTGGAGGAGCGGGTGCTTCAGGGCCTCTGGATTTTCCAGCCATTGTGCAGTGATGCTGCCTTTTTGCCGTTATCATGAGCCTGGAGGATGTTGTTCCTGAACAACGTTTGTTCCGATGTACCAGGAGGACGTGCTGAGGTAAGATCATCAACATGGGTGTTAATAAAGCCTTTGTCTGTCCAGAATGGCACAGGAACACTGGAAATGACAGCGAGCTGCAATGAGATCGGGCAAAGGCATTAGTTACGACGAAGTGGCAACGTTTAGGTTCACTTGAGCCAAAAAGAGAAGCTCGTTGACATCACGATCGTCATTCAACTGATAAGCCCCAAAACAAGTTCATGTTCATTTTATTTTATTCCAATTTACATCTCTGCTTTATTTGGGAGCTCCCTGCAGGTAAAACAAAACATTATGTCCTTCACTTGGTCCGAATTCTGTTAGCCGTTTCGCTCCGTAGCTCTGTAGTGCTGCCGTTTCATCCTCCGTTTGTTTCCATTTAATTTTATTGCCAGTTTTGCCCAGAACGCGGCCAGTTTTAGGTGATTTTAAGAACATTTTAAGCCCACCCCCCACACCCTCCCCTCAAAAAAAGAGGCTTGCTTGTTATTCCATTGCACAGTTCATTTGAAATCAGAGCTGCCACACAGCCTCCGATTGGTGGACAGACTCCACCCAGGGCTTCGTGGACGGCGAGTGGACTGCTCACAATAACAAGAACGGGTTTTCAACACAGGAAAATTAGGTGACGATAACATGGATTTCTCATTAAAGGAATTGGACAACTGCACAAGACTTATAGATTCATAAAGCGGGCAGACGTTAGCATGGAGGCCTGGTGGGGCCGCCCCAACAACATTGATGACTTGTGCTTTTTCCCCAGCTTTGTACACCAGACAATGCAGGATGACGGCGGCATTGTCCGGCTGTAAACTTTACACAGTCTTATCTCCAAATGACTGACACTAACAGACGTTCTTAGCTCCTAAAAAGCTGAATTATCCTCAAGGTGGACTAAACGGCTTTTGAACCGGATGCTAATACAACCTCCTGGACTGCTGTCGACGTCAGCAGCATGGTGTCCCGGCTGTCCCTTTTCTACTGCCATGGACGCTTTACGGGGTGGTTTTTCTATTTTTCTCAGTCTAGATGAAGCAGAGCATTCAAAGGTGTAAAATCAAGCACCAATTATCAAATTACAACATCGGTATTTGTATTAGGGCAGTTATTAATCTTACTAAAAATCCAATAACAATTGACGTTTACCTGGTTGAACATTTTAGTATTGTGGATACAATCAATAACCATGAATCTAAATATACATTTCTCTTTTGTATTCTCTTTAGACGTATTATAAAACTATTGTTTTGCTTTTGTTTCATCTTCTTTGGTCCCCTTTATAAATAAAGACGGTTGTGTGTTTTTTAACTGGCCTAGATGCAGTTTTTATTCAAAGGCGTCCTCTAAATTCTCCTCCCAACCGTTCCAATAGTTGATTGTCATGCCGTCATGTCTGACTGTGCATTTGTTCAGAGCTCTGAAAGAAGCCACCTGCTTGAAAAAGAGAGAGTAGATTTGACAGTGACTTGCGTTTCAATTTCAGTCAAAATGTTATAGTTTTCATGAGAATAATGACAATGCCAAGAGCTCTTCTGAAAGCGAGAATGGCTGTTTAAACTCTAATCACTGGGAGATAACCGTTTATGCCTCAGAAACGGTCAAATTAAACACAAAAGGAACAAGCAAAGTTCCACTTTTAACTGGATCATCATTCATTATAGTCCACCTGCCAACCAAAAGAACAGTCGACAACAGAGTAAATTGGCTGCTAACTTCCAGTCTTACATTTGCAGTACCGCTGCTCGAGTGCTCGGAGCCTCTGGTCTAAACTGTGGGAAAATAGAAAAGGTACAGAAACCACTTAAATGCTGAACAATAATGAGTTTATTCAGGCTCAACCGCGGATAATATACGCTTTAAAGCTGTGTTGCCTCATGTGGCTTATTACAGGCTGAAGCCTGACAACACAATGACAACCTGTGCAAATTAATAACACAGCAGAATAGAGTTTGAACAGACCGGCTCTAATATTCAGCGGTTATGCCCACGGGAGCAAAGCAACACGCGCTGATCTTGCTCTGCTCACACACACACCGCTGCAGGAGTATTTGCGAAACTGCACTTCACTCCAGCGCACGGCGATTCCCTTTCTGTGCATTTGCATTCGAAGATGCATTCAAGTTCTCGGGTTCCTGATAACTCATTTTACAAGATTAGATTACTGGTTGGAGTTTTGCTTATTGGCAGTTGGAGGTATTTTCCTTAATTGGCAGGCGTGTAATTATGCTTTCCCCACATTTCCTTAATTGCTCAGTCCTGGTTTTGATGGTATCACGTTTTAGACTGAAAGTGAAGTAAACAAAGATTGATATTTCTTTTCAATTGCATTTCGACTTCTTTTTTTCAAGGTAATCTAATTTGATGAGGGGTCATTAATTGTATGACCCCTCATGAAATACCTTCAAGTTCCATAAATAATTGGTACTTAATACTTTGTGGCTACTGATAAGCAATTTAACTAATTATGAATGTTTCAGAGGCTTCTGCCGCATTTCAGTCTTTGCTTGCAAAGCCAGACTAAGACAACCAGGACTAACTGTACTGTATTAGTGCTTAGTGTAAATTCCCTGACTGCCTTAATTAGTTGCCTGTGCTCATTTAAATGCCTCTTAAAGCCGGTGATGGATAACTTCAGGACTATTTAAGGGGGAATAGCACCTCAAACGCAAACCCTCTGTCAAAAATCAAGTGCAGCCCCCATTTCCTACAAAGCAGAGATCATGATTCACTCTGTGGACATAATTTAGCATTCATGTCACTAAATGTTGTGCAACGAGAGAAGCAAGCTTCTTTGACACTTGTCTTCGAGGGATTTTTCGCCCAAACTGGCCACGGGGTCAAATCAATATAAGTGAAACATGCGTGCTATGAGTTGATTTTGATGAGCTGGTTGTCTAAAGTTAAATCCTCTGATGTCCTTCCCCCGAAAATCCTGTCAAGGATTCCAAAGAGCACGACCTTCTTATGAGCCGGTGCATGTTGCACTGTGGTTACACTTGGCTTCTCAATCATTTACGAGAACACAACCAAACCGGCAAGAACCGGCTATTTTCAGCCAATAAATGTCCATGATTGACTCAGGAGAGGGATGATAGATCGGCCGCATGTCTATCCATTCATCGTGCACACTATAACTTATCTTACCCTTTACATTTAGAGAAAACTTCGCCAAAACTTGCCCTAACTGGCCAAAACGAGAGGTGTTTAGTGTAGAAGTAACTTAAATCACACTGCTCAGATGTCAACTGAAAGCTGACATCTGTCACTCAAAGTGTGTACACTGTGGTTTTGCTGTGATTGTTGCGTGCGTCTCATTGCTCCGGGTTGTGTTTGAGTGAATACATTTCATTATGCAAAATCTATACCATGTAATATTTTATTTCAACGGGTATAAAATGCAATCACAAGCGAAGCTGTGGGTACTATGTCATCTTTGTTGTACTTTAGACGTCATTAAAATGAACTCATCAACACTGTGCAGAAATCAGTGGCATTTTTTGACACAATGATTGTTTTATTGTTACTGATTTGCTTCAAGCAAGGGAATGAGGTGGTTTTTTTCTAATATCCGATGGTGACCATAGTCATCAATAAATTGTCGTGGGAGACTGTGTGTCCCTGTGTGTTTGGCATCAGTTTGACATGTCTTATCAATGACACATCTGGGACCTGGCAGCAGTAGTGCAGCGCCCTGCCAACAGATTACAGCAAACAGATCCCTGAGCCAGAACAGCGACACCACAACATAAAGCACATAGACGGTTCTATTTTCAGTGGATTAATGGGAATCAATGAGTACTAAAAGAAAACAGACATGCACCTGCATATATGTGCGCATGTTCACGTTCACTCAGTGGCCGTCGTTTGTCAACGTTTCAAACAAGCAATTGGGTCATAAATCGTATCAGGGTTACCTTTGTCATAAAAAAAATAAAAATTAGATTGCACGGGCTAAAAATTTCACTTCATTACGTGAGGGCCCGTTTTATATTTTTGTTCAACGTTTTATGTGGCGAAGAGTTGCCTGTGTTGGAGAGAGAATAGGTTATATAAATGGGGTGAAGAGGGAGGACATTTTGGAAATGAATGTCAATTACACCAATGTAAATGACGGTAGATCCATCACGGAGGGCGATGATCCAGGAAGAGTGACAGCAGGAAGTAAAGCCTGCATCAAGTCCTGCTCCACAAAAGCAGTATAATGTGAGTAACTGTGAGGAAATATCCTTCCGAATTTAGCAAAAAAATGTTACTGTTCACCTAACTTGGTGCTTCAATTTTAAAGTATCTTTTTTTTTTCTACATTCTTGAAAAAGGTGCTCAATATATATATATAGCGCATATATATTGCCTTCTATCAATTTAAGACTTCACCTTGGGCTCTGCTCGCCATTAAAATGATCAACAACATGACGAAAAAGATGTTTTCTTGCAGCCCTCGTTTAGCGAGTCCAATCATCTAATTTGGCCGCTCACAATGCTTTTGAGTTTCCAGTGGAGTCGGCCAGACGGTGCGGGTCTCAGTGCAGAGTAATAGAATTCTTCACAGGTCCCAAATGTTTGGACCTGATCCAAAACAGAGCGCGCTATCCAAACACAACATGCATTAATTAATTCTCACACAAGAGCGTCGGTCAGAAAGAGACCAGAGGGCAGTCAGACATCAACATGCCGCTGCGTACCGCCAATTACCACAAATGCCGTTTTAATTTCACTTCACAATTGACGTGACCAGAACTGACAGCTTGTCTACTCAGATTCACTCTGTGTATATTTTGACATTTTTGACACACGGACCAGAGACCTGCAGCAATTACAACCCGAACCAAGCCCTTCACAATCAGACCGAATGAATGCAAATCTAAAATAATACCACACTAATAATGCAGCAGTCGAGTGATGAGGAACAGCATCCGGCTGCAGGTGGAGGATCATAAAGTTCATAAAGTACTGGTTGTGTGAGCTCATTATACACCGATCGCAGGCAGACAGGTGTATGGGAGGGGTCAGATATGTCTGGTATGAAAGAGCAACGCTAATAATAATACTCGTGCAACAACAGAGGATTTATGTTTCTGAACAGAAATCATGGGGTAATTCCTGAGAGGAGAAGCACCAAGCATGAATACAAAGTTTGAAGAAGGAAACGAAAATATTGATCTCTAACGGAGCTGATGACAACAGTGGAAGCCTCATCTGCGTGCAAAAATCCCGTTGGACACTTCCTAACCTTCAGTGCTTGTGCACATCGAAGAAGGGAGTGTACAGCGGGCGGGTCCAGTGAGGATCAGGTCCATGTTAAGTGGGTCCCCCAGGAGCCTGGAAAGTCCCCCAGGTAATGATTGCTTCAGCGAGACAGTGGAACGAGTAACAGCTTCCGCTGACCAGAGGCGACGGCATAAAATCAACACAACTGCAGCTGTACTCTCTTTTTTTGATGCCAATCACCCCAGAAAACCCTTCATCACACACACACACACACACACAGACACACACACTTTGCCCACATACCGTCTAGCCCGTGGCTGTTTAGACAGCGGGGCAGCGGGTCCAGCATCTTATTACTTAAGAGGAAGGCTGAGCAGCTGGCAGCCTCTCGAAGTCACCAAATCTCAATATCTGTTGTTTTTTTAAGGGTGTCACACAGGGCAGGGGCGACTTTAATACCGGTCGCTGTTGAATACATAATCACATTCTGGTGCTCCACATACACTGCTGCTGCTGAATTGGAGTGAATGAAACATATTTCCGCCTCTTTTGTTACTAAGTACAGGTAGTTTCCTCACATACATTGTGGTTTGGATCGAAAACTTGGTGGCCAGACATCCTCTTCGAGTGGTTTCACACTTTCAAAATGTGTCTTTTTCCACCTTGTAAGATATACAAGCTATTTTTCTCACAGTGGAAAAGCTGATCTGGACTCTCCTCTCAATTAGGGGAGCCACTTTCATCTTGAATTATTGTGACTACAGGCTGTGGGAATATCAACACGTTCCTAATTATATCACACTTTACCCAACTCTTGTGCTCCAGAGTACCTGCCTGCACGCTCCACTTACACATGAATACAAAGTAGAAGAGGCTTTGGACACAATATCTTTCAAGTTGCTGATTCTACCGAGTGTAAATCAGTTTGGGTCGACAAATTCCTCCTAGAAATATAATTGGAGGTGACGCAAATCTTATTGCCGTATTCACAATCATGGCATTTGTGAAAATGTGGATGAAGGTGAAAGCAAGTTCCTGTAAGTGGATTAAAGCTGAGAGGCAGTCTCTTACTGCCATCTCTGGATGGAAGCATCAAGCCTGCTTCAGTCCTCACGACACTCATCGGTGACGCTGCACCTGCACGCGCAGCCGGGAGTGACGTTGAGGCTTCCTGGAGTGCACACAAGAGATGCTAACAGGGAGCTAACACAAGAGATGCTAACAGGAAGTTAACAAAAGAGGAAGGTCAAACCACACTGAGGGTTAGCAACAACCTCCCTTTCAGTGGGTGTTAAAGTACTCTTTTAATGACGTCATGAAACTAAGAGCAATGTGATGGTTGAAGAAAAACAGCATTTTAATTCATTCTTTTAACGGTCATGTGATTGAGATCGCAACATTAGATATTTAAAAGCCATCAAAAACACAAACCCCAGTTGTGAGATCAATTGCTGGAAGCAGGCACTCCTTTGAGGAGCTCGTTTTGAACAGCATTACTTCGGTTTGCCATTTTGTTATTTTTGGTATTCTTGCTTCTGTTGTTAATTAGCAAAATACTGATAGCATGACATGCAAAGACCTTTCCAGCGCAGCTCAAATGGAATTTAATTGCTTTGGAAACATTAAGTTGTCTAAAGAATAACAGCAAGACCTGAGAATGACAAAGCAAAAGGTTTTTTCAGACTACGAGGCACATTGCAGGTTCAATGCATGGTACGTTCCACGAGATAAGTGGGAAATTTACATTTTCTTTCTGACCAACAATGTTTGCTTGTCTGGTTCTTGTGACTTTCTTTCTCCAGCTGCACAGATACGCTAACTGTACATGTAGCAGGTTCAGACATGTCCTGCTGTTTGTTCTCGATACAAGAAATCACTAAACTGAGCGAAAAGAACAATGCAGGTTGAGGTAAAGTTGATGTACGACGACGTGAATTAACTCCTGAAGCGCTCTGATTGTCACACGTCTCATTTGAGGAGCAGACGAGTGACATTTCCCTCTCCGGCTGACTGCCGCGATATGATCAGCTCTGGGTTTTAGCTGACGGGCTCATTTTTCCAGGCTGCGAGCAACAAGATAGAAGACGAGAAAAGTTTTGACGCTGTCATTTTTACATATTTTACTTTCCTCACAAAAAAGTTTGCCACACAGAAGGAACTCATCCGTCGTGTCATCGACAAACCCAGAAACCGCTTCATGTGTCCAGGGACTGCACGGTTCCCTCGATGAACCTCGGTGAACGAAACACTGTGTTCCAACTTTAACATAAATCCCATCCATTTTCAAACAAATGTCTTCCTTTTTTTTTAGGAATCAAACCCTCCATTCTGTAATCAGAGCTGTCAATGTAAACAAAGCTAGTTTCTAATACTGTTTGACCTCTAAATCATTTTGTGTGCACTTGAGACTAAATAATAGTCTACAATCCAACGCTGTGGTCCTGATGCTGCTTGGCCAGAAACAACACTATCAGAGAGAGAAAAAAGGGGTTTAAGCCACAAATGAGTGTGATGAATCTCACAGTCTTCATTACTGTGTTGCTTGTAAATGACTTCGAGGCTTTAATTCCACGAAGAGGGGAAATTATTCTGAAGCGACGGGCCCTCATGAATGATGCATGCGCTTTTTAAGAAAACTGTGCCCTTGCTTTAGTTCATTTTAGGGATAAAACAGTGAATGAGGGTAGGGCTGCTGCCATTAGTCGGTTTAACTATTTGCGTCGACATCATTATTTTAAATCTACTGGGTTTTTTTTGTTTTTTTTTAATCTTCTGTCCTTGGAGCTGCTAAATAGGCTACGCTCGTAAAGCGTTTCACCGACCACTTTTGTATTTTACATGTCAGGTGTTTGAATGGGGACTTTGCACCAGTGGAAAGACATCCAGTTCTCACTTACGCTGCAGCACACAAAGCTTTGGTCGTTCACATTCCCCTCAGGATGATTTAGAATAACTTTGGTGATACCCAGACATTTTGGCAGACTAATGGCATTCCCATCAGCCACAACTGTACTTCATGTTTAGTGCTAATTAGGGATGTTCCTAACGACTACTTGCACTGTCGTTTAATTGGATTTCAGTCTACTGGTCTAAAAGTAGGAGGACGCTCATAAAACAGTCAAAGTTGAGCACAATTTAACCTCTAAGGTTAAACATTGTGTATAAGAGCCATTTGAAATTGCTAATCACATTTTTTAATAACCAAATCATAATTTAAATGCTTCTGAAATCAGTATTCCCCCCACACCCCCCCAGTGTCCAAAAGTCTACATTTATTCATAACAATATATATATTTTCAAAATTCTCAACATGATTTTATCTCACGAGATATTCCGCTTCAGGCCTTTTTTGTCAGGTTCAGCCTTTCCGAAACAATATTTTGACTACGGTCCTGCACACGCCTGTATTACCCGGGTGGTCAAGCTTCAATCTAACAATTTTAAGATGATAATGTTATAAAATATGACAGACGCTCAAAGCTTAATCTGAAACCCTCAAATGAAATGCTTGAAATACATAAAAACAACACATTTGAAAGAGTATCTGGTGTCTATTGTGCCTATTATCACTAAAGAAGGAGCCCATTAGCAAGTCACATGACCACAAAACTGTTACAGGGGCATTTGTCGAGTTTCCGGATGGATATATATAAGAATAAGTAATGTGTGTCATAACAAGCACTAAAAACATCAAATGCATGTTGATTTGTTGACTCATAAAACATAAAGCACCACTTGAATCATCACTAACAATCCAGCCCATTAAATTCACGACTAAAGGCAGTTTTGCACGTGGACTTCCTCGCTTTTCAAATACAGCTGTGAACCCACGTACATGCTTCATTCCACACACGAGTGACGAGAAGTCTGAAAGGAATTATCAGAACAGACTGCTTTACCTGAGTGTTAAGAAATCCTTAAATGCAGTTTGACAGACACTTTGTGCTCGGAAAGGTGTGAGATACTTCATTTTTCTGTTTATTTTCAACGTAACGGCTCCAGGATAACTATCCCAATCATGATAATGCTTCCCAGGAAGTCTGGGGCACATGTATGAGAGCTTAATGAGACCATTTATTTTTAAACAGCAAATCCATGAAACCAAAAGGGTTCTCGGGTTACACCTTTTTCGGACATAGGAATTGTCAATAAACCACTAATGAACCGTTGTTTAGAAGTGAAATCTGTCAGACGACAGAGTTAATATTCCCCTCTGGGTATTGAACCTCAATACCATGTTTCCATTTGCCAATACCACCTCCTGAAAGACCAAAACAAACAAAGGATTTATTTGTCTTTCCATGCGTTCTGCCCATCACTTCCTACTGAGGACTTACATCTTTAAAACTGTTGTGTTTTAATCTTTTATGTGCACTCGAACAAAGGTTTCAGGTTCAGCAAGTTATAATAAAACAGATTTAATACAAATCCGATGGTGATACAGTGTATAACATCTCAGCTGAGGGTGCCTAAGTCGCTGCGGTCCAACGACAGCTGTCTGCTAACAGTTGACTGTCTACGCTTCGACTCAAGAAACCACTAAGATGAGCGCAGTCGGTCCGTTACCACGGTGATGTGTGGGGTTGAAGCTGAGGATGATGACTCCTGTAATTAATGACAAATAGTTCTGAAGATACTAGCAACCACAAAAGACGAAGACAGTAGCCAAACATACATAAATAACTGTAAGATTATTATTTTTCTCTTTGCTTCCCGCCATCGTTTTCCTGTTTGCTCACCCATCAGAAGAGCACACAGCCTGTGTGGACTCGTGTGGCTCCACTTGGGTTTATTGCTCAGAAGATGCAAAGGTTCAGTCATGTTGTGTTGTTATATTCTTGATCAGGTCATGAAACAACTTAATGGGGTTAACCTCTGCCAGTACCAGCGAACCCTTGCAGCTATTGTTATGAGTCTTATAGTTGCCATCATAATGAAACACAAATTGTGAGGCCCATTCAGAGAGTGATTAACTCTTCTGAGTAGAAGATTTATGTGTCAACATTTCTCCTCACTGAAGCAAATGAACAGCGAGCTGCAGCAAACAAAAGAGCTCCTGCTGTGATGTCGTCTCAGTGACAGAATGATTGCAGGTAAACAGTTTATTAATAAGCCAGAATTATGCACTGAGGATTGCCTGAGATAGTCGGCACTAACACCGCCCTGAGCGAAAGAATAATGCACAAACACTGACCAAGTTGGCTTGCACAGCTCAATTTATCATTGGATTAATTCCCATGAATGGAGGGATGTTGAACCGGTGAGTAAAGGAAATTAATACGATTTTATCGATACCAATTCCATGATCGATGCAATTCTTTATTGATTCGATTCTTGTTGAATAGTTGGAGGAAAAAGACGAGGTCGACAGGCAAAGCTTGAGTCTTACTTTTGTTCACCGCGGTCTTGAAAAATAATTTAAAAGACCCCAAAATCTGAGTAAAAGTCTCAATGTTATGCTTTTACTTTGTCATTGTCATTGTTGGTTGTTTGTATAAAACACACATTCCAACTGATTACTAATTAATGATGGAAGTTTTATTTTAAAATACTGTTTGCATTAGTAGTTTTAATTAATGCATTATAAGTATTTGGTTCAATCATATCCTTTTTACATTGAAAACATCTTCAAACTATATTCGTAAGTTTCTCACCAAAAACACAATTTTACAAAATTGCATTTGTACTCTTGTTGGTCACTTGTCTTCTGAGTGGGCAAGCTCATGCTTTCATGAGCCTAGCGCTATTGTTATACAAGCTATGATGTATTATTACTCTTATTAGATGCATTAGATACATGTGACCTTGGAGACACTGAAGAACTCAACAAGGCACTGAGACCGGTCAAAAAGTTTGAGCAGTTATAAACCGACAAGATGGAAATATATTTTAATGTAAGTGTATGTCAAATGTCATGTTTTGGCCTGACTTCACCATATGTAAATACATCTTCCTGTACAACGCATGCAAATGTTTTCTGCCCTCAGAGCGTTAAAGGTCTTAGCTCGGACTGAAAAATGAAGTATTTCTTTCCTTTCATTTTCAAGCTCTCTTGTGTTCCTTATAGAACAGCATGCAGAATAATCCCGGCCTGTGAGTGAGGGGAGATTAACTGGCAACTCATTGAGCCAACACATAGTGGGAGAGGAACAGCAGCCAAACAAAAAGTGGTGGTTTTTTGACCACCGGCCAGTTCATCCAGTGGGTAAAAAAAAACCAATACTAATGTTCTTCCCTCCATTGTTATGCAGAGGAGGGGATTTGAAAAAAAGCTGGTCACAAGGAAGGAGTGTATTGAGCTCATAGCAGTAAGCCAGATGGTGACGAGATGGTTTAATGATTACGTTCCTGTCTCGGTACAGAATTCCCACGCAGACGCTTCTTCTGAGATCTGCTGGGAAAGAAGGACCCCAAAGGATTTAGTCTCAAAGTAAAAGGTGTTTTTGTGGTTAAGCAACAGTTATTTCGTACATAGCTGGTGGTCTCCCTTATCTCCTAACCTGCAGTGAGTCAATTTCACCCTCATTTCAGATTCATCATGAAAAGTTGAGTTGACTCGCGACTGCATCCACACATTAGTGGTAATTGGATTATTAGCTTACATTTGTTAGGGCACAGGAAGGCAAAGAGGGACACAGTGCAGCCTAGTCTTTGGGTCCTTTGTGGAGGGTGGCAGGTGGTCAACAACAGCTGGCCTCCCATGCTGCTCTGCTCCGGTCAGAACTGTCCCGATCCCAAAAATCCCAGCTGCCCCGTCAGTGTGCTCGGCCACCAGGCTTGCATACCTGTATAACATTCCCTAATTCGGGTTTGGTGCTGTTCCGTTTCTGTGCGTCCTTTTAACTTTGCTTCTTTTGGTTGTCGTTGTTTGTTCTCACTTCCTTTCGGTTCGCACTCCCTCTCTTTCACTCCTTTAAACGGGCAAACACGAGACCTAGGTTGGAGAAATAATGAGAAAAGTTAACTTTGTGTGTTTGTACAATGACCGTTAACATAATAATGTATCATAGCTTCGCCGCCAGCCTCTCTATTTCACAGTTAAAATATCCGTGCACTGACAGGGTCAGTAGATTCAAGTTTGTCATCTCAAAACCACATCTCCGGGAGACTGCCACATCTGAAAAGGCAAACTAAGTGCCAGCAGAATGCTAAAACACAACAGGTCACAGAAGCCGCGGTAATGCCTCCATTCGGTCTGGCTTTCCGGACCTCATTACTCGGTACTTTGGTTGGCGCACTTAGTTGACATTCCACACATCACAGAGCAGTCCAACGAGGCCAGAACAGAATATGTGCGAGACCCCGAGTGGATTGATCAGCCGCTCATTACACAGATGGGCGCCGCGTCTGCAGGTAATGTGTTGGATGAGAGACAGCTTTGGGCAGCGGCAGTCCCGGCCTGCTCTGCGCCGCAGGCAGCATCACGCGGAGACTTTCCTTGAAGGCATCCGCCGAGACAATTCAAAAGTGCATCTAATTCCCACCTTGTTACTGCCACACAACAAGCTCACTCAACATCTGACTCCAGGTCCTCCAGCAAGCTGCATATGATATTACGTCAGTCACCTGTCGACAAACGAAGCCCGCTGGTGAGTCAGCTGGAGCCAGCCGAAAGCACCTGACCATTCAAATCAAAGGTCATTCATTTATGCGGCGCGTCATCGTAGTTAAAGGTGCATGCATTTCAAGTTCAACTAAAAAAGACCTTTTCCCAAAGAGACCCAAGGACAGTTGGAGATAATCTGAATAAATCCGGGGATAATTACGCTGGATTTAAATTGCAGTTGACCCAAACTCCAAATAGGGATGCAAAGATAGTTCATTGTCATTACGCAAGTAACTTGTTTGTTACACAATAAAAAATACGACAAAATCAAACCCGAGCTGTTTTTTCAATATGCATTAGGAGGAGTGTGAACAATTTAGTCTCCACAAAAGCAGCAGCTGATGAATTTAACTTTCGGATTAGTTTACCATAAGAAATATTCAATTATAGCGCACACTTTTTTTTTCATGTGGGCGGCTAAAATATGTTACGCTGCTGCTCCCATCCACATCACCTATGAGCACCTCATACAACCTCATGTCAAAAGATCCAAACCCCCTCAAAGACACAAGTTCATGCTAATCCCACATGTTTATTGTTTGATTTTTGTTTTACTATAACAGGAGTTGGTGTTCAGAGAGTTGTTTGTGAATATTGAATGTCCGGCATTCAACACGTAACCTTTATATACATCAAAAGTAATACACAGACGGGTTGTTAAATGACACAAACTTAGATCACTTGACCTTTAGAGGGTTAAGAGGATGACGTCCTGCTTCCAGTGATTTCTTACAGATTAAGAGAAGGTTGTTTCATTTAACTTTGTTTAGACCACTGCAACTCTCTCCTTGGCGTCCTCTATCAATTGATTATACTGGGATGTTTCTTCCAGTTCCATGGTTGTTTTTTTAAAGACTTTAAAAGACTGTCAGTGTCAAACAAGCTGATCAACATTTCTCAATCAAGCCGAGTTTATTTGTGTTACTTTGCCCTGATACTGCAGACTTATTAACACTGTCTGGTCTGACACTCCTTCTTCCTGCTTAGTCTATCCTCACAGAGGGCGCGATGCAAATAATATAAATGAGTATGATATGAGATGAATATTGATAGTCATGAACCATTAAACCAACAGATGTTACAGTCCACTAACACAGATGTCTGACTTATACAACTTCTGGTACAGCAGCAGCTTCACGGAGACAAACTCTTCCAAGTTACAAGAGATGTATTGATTTAAAGTAACTTTAATGTTACACATGAAGCAAGCATAGAGGACTTCAGATAAAACATTGCAGGAGTTCCATCTATTCATTATCTTCCATTTACCCGGGGCAGTAGGCTTAGCAGGGTATCCCAGAAGTCCCTCTTCCCAGCAACATCTTCCAGATCTTCCTGGGGGAACCCCGGAGCTGTTTCACTCCAAGCCGCCCCTAAAATGCTGAGCTTCTTATCTCCAAGGCTGAACCAGCCACCGACGAAGGTAGCAAAATGTGGCTGCTTGTATCCGCAATCTCACTCCTTCTGTTATTACCCAAAGCAAGGTTTAGCCGGGTAATTCAAGAGCTTTAGCCCCTGGCTCAGATCCCTCTCCACTACAGATTTCCAATAGCAAGGCCCGCATCACTGAACCGCCTGTCAGTCTCACCCCTGCACCCTGACCGAAGAACAAGACCTGGAGACACTCACTCTCAACTCAATCCACCATTTTGCAGCAGACTCGGAGGTACTGACTCTTACCTAGGGATGGGTATCGTTTGGGATACCGGTGCTAAAACGATACTTTTCAAACGATACCGGGGTCTAAACGGTGCCTGAATCGATAGTAAAAAAAAAAAAGAAAGTCGTTTGAATTGCCAGGGCAAATTTTTTTCTTCAAATTTAACAATATATACACTGTTTAAAGTTTACTATAAATAAAAATAAATACAAACGAAGTGGACTCCAAACTATACCTCTAAACTTTTGAACTTCAATCTATGATCAATATATTAACTGTTAACAACAGTTTACAGTATATTTAAATGAATATACATAAACACAAACACACACACACACACACACACACACACACACACACACACACACACACACACACACACTGTACACAGCTTCAAACTTCAGCAGTTCTTTTGCAGCACAAGCATCAGGTGGCCTGATGGGGACCGTGTGCAGAACTTCACCTCGAGATGGTTGGATTCTACAAACTCTGCTGCTTTACTGAACTACACGTCATCATTGTTATCAACTAGGAGACCTTTCCTGAACCAGACGGAGCTGCTCTTGAATTCAGCAAACACCAAATTAACCAAGAAATAATTCTGAAAGTCACAAATCGATGGAGCAAACAGAACCACATCGAATAGTTAAGACCCAATTCTGAGATCCCACCCAGAGACTCTAACAGAGTACTCCAAGCTGCTGTTGGTGCATAAGCACAAACCATCTGTGACTCTTTCCACTCCTGACTACTCCATCAGCCCCTCTCCAGGAGGGCTTTGCTTCCAGAACCAGTGCTGTAAGGATGTGAGCCCAACTATATGATACAGCTCCACCTCCTGCATGAGATCTGGTTCCTTCCCTGCCAGAGCGGTGACCTTCCACGTCCCTAGAGCCGGTCTACAATGCCAAGGGTTGGCGCCTCTAGGTCCTGGCTTCAGAAGCAGACCTAGCAGAAGGTCCACAATGTAATAATGCAAGGCTCAATCATGTGTTTCCATTTCTTACCACTACAGACAATATGACTGATAAAGAAAACTAAGGAAACATATGTCTAATTTTCTTACTTCACTTAGATTTTTACTTTATCCAGTTTTTCACTCACTTCCGTCTTTTTCCACAACACAATAGCTGATAGTTGCACAACTGCAGACATTCAAAATGTCTCAAACATGATGACGGAGAATTAAAAAAGAACAAAAATGATTGTATTAAAGACTGTCCAAGTGGTCCTCTTCCAACTGTCTTTATCACATGTAGGACTAGTCAGCTGGGTTTTAACCTTTATTCAAACCACTCATCGATTATAAAAGGTCGCTTTACTAATGAGCGAAGGTCAGCCCCTCTCTTCATCCATCACTGTCTTCCTCTGCATTCTTTCTTTCCTGTGAGTTTCTATTCCCTTCAGCTCTCCTCTCATTGTCTGGCAGGCAGCAGAATTTGGTGTGAGAGGAGGACATGTCAATGTTATCAGCATGCAACAGACGACAGCTTTGAGGGAGACCGTTACTTTCAGCGGCTGCCCCAGTGGCTAATTACCCACACTCCTCATCGGGTGGACCCCCGCTCGCCACTTTGCAAAACAACCCCCCGAGCTATGAGCGGCCATTTTACATGATGGAACCAGCGTCTGTTTTGTCTTTTTTTTCTGACACTTTTAATGTTGGAAAGTATTAATATTAAGGTGCTCATTAGCAATGGTTCACAGAAGATGCCCTCATTAAGACCACATGGGCAAAAAGCCCACTCGTATTTCCAAGTAAAATGTGCTGCATTAAAGTTTTTAGCTTTCTGATTTGATACATTCAACCTTGAGAAATGGATTACTCCAGCCCCAAAATCAATGGATGCTGGACTTCAGAGACCAGGTGGTCAAGACGGTCTTACTGCAAATAACTTTATGAGCAAGTACAGCAAACAGCAATTCATAATTGCGGCCTATTGAAAAAGAGCAATATTTCAAACCGTAAACAATAGAGTGGCTCGTTGACTTCCTTCCTCACGCTTTGACGTAATATCTTCAGTCAATTTAAAAGCCCCTGCAGACAAGCCGATTAAATGCACCTTGAATAAAATTACAGATCTTATTGTGTTTAAACATTGTTAGAAACATTAAGGATGACGTAAGCATGCAACTTAACTACATATATAACATGCGTCCCGTTGTTTCCGGTGATTTCATTGCTGAAATGTGACTTTATCTTTAACATCAAGTTTGTACATTTTCACCGATTCAATTAAATGTTTTCAAGGAGCAATAGGTTTGATATTTACTGCACCAGAGCACAAACCGACTGTAATGTGGATTTGCCGATCAATACCAATAACTCTCACTTCGCCAGGTGCGATTTCACTTTGTGACCCAGGCTGCATATTACAAAAGAAAAGCGCTCTGCTCAGCGGATCTAAATGAACAGGGATACTTAACGATGACTGTCAATTGCAGGCCACAACAACGCACACACAAGACCATGTGCGGGGACTTTTTTGTCAATGCTGCGATTCCTGGTGAGCAGAGGAAGTTGATTAAAATAGTAGATCACTTAATGCCCCTTTGAAAATATAACGCACTCAGTGTTCCTTTTTAAATTGGAACGCACTAACACAAGTACATAAAATGTAATAAGCCCATATAACTGTGATTCCGAGGACATTTAATTTGAAGGAACAACACGTGGCATTGATCTCATTGCTCATTGAGCAGCCATATCAGGCCGGCCAGACTCGTATTGGAGGCCACAATTCAGTTCCCTGTCATCAATTCAGATTCATTCACAGCTTGAAATTCCATTAAAATTGACAACTAATCCACATAAATGTCACGCCAAAGCCACATCTCAGCTTCCTCTGTATCTCTCCTTGTTATTTTCAGGCAGTTGTTTTGTGAAATACACTAAGAAGTCGGATCAATTGCATTTTAATCGATATGGTGAGGGGAAACAAATAACTGTGCTTTAGTATGGGTGAAGCCGTAAAGTTGTATTCCACAGTTAGTGTTAAAAACAGCAAACAGTCATCAGACGGAGACATTTGTTTTAACTGCGATTAAAAATGGTCTGGATGGCTCCAGATGAGTTTGCTAACTTATTTTATGTGGGCACATTTGAAATTGGATGAAATCTACAAGCATCACGTTTCTTCAACAAATTACAACACTCGAGGCTCTCTCTTGATTGTCGCAGTCTCAGTGGCATCTGCGGCCACCGCACCTGTGGTGCTTGTGCATTTATAGTCATTTCTGGGTCCCCTGCTGCACTTGAGATGCACTTGAGATACATTTCTCCATGTTTTTTTTTTTTTTTTGTATCTCTGGAGTAGTCTCTGCAGAGTAGGATAATACATGTTTTACAAGTGTAATATATTGTATTTTTAAGTCAACTTATTTTCTTAAAGAATAGATCGGTTTTCCATTTAGTCTCAAACACCATATTTTAAATGTATTGCTGCATGAAAACCCCAGGAAGTCAATTAATTGGTACAAATTAAAACTGGAGAAGGCAGCCCAATCTGGTGCAACGTGTTTACATTAACAGTGACGCTATTAAAACGAAGATAAACGGATGGTTTCCACTGTGTTCACGTTCTCAAGCAGCTCTCAGCTCCAATGGAATCTCTTTGATTGCAATATGAAAAACAATGAACCAGGAACCTGCCAATGTGGCTGTTGTTGTTTATTCCAATATTCTACTAATGAAGCATGAGTGTTCAATCCAGAACAAACAAACTTGAGGGGATGCAAGTTGCAGCCACAGGGAGTTGTCAGCTGGTCAGACTGAGGTAAATGCAAAAGAAAAACACTTAATAAGAAATAGTGAGCTCTTATACACACACTCTGTTTCTGTGAAGTTTACCTCCCTTATAATGGTCACAGCTGACAGCAGCAGTAAAGACCAGATACGCCATTTCCCACATGCCTGCACCCACAGAGCGCGGTGTGCTTTTCTATTATGTTTTCTACTCCGTTAGGCTCAGTGGGGGTATGCCATAATCACAATCACGCTGGAAAAAAAGTACCAAATCATATTTTGGATTGCCTGTGTCTCTGAGGGTGGCGGCGGGATTACACGCTGGCTTCTACACGCGACTGTCGTAAACAAACAGGAAGCACAATCCCCTGCTATTACCGCAGACGCCCAAAAGGTTCAAATGCATTACCCTTTCAGAAGGAAGGCCATAAATTACGCTTAGCAGATGCTGGCTGCACTTTATTTCTTCACACGACAATAATGTGCAAAAATCTTCGGAGTTGCGGGCTGTTAGCATCTGTATGGGTTGTGACTAGGTTTTAAAAATGGGGTCAGAATGGGCTGTGGAGATGGGTAAAGAAATATGGAGGGAAATTGATCTGAAAATGAAAAATAATATTTGTGCATCATTTGAGTTATTCATAAATGTGTGTTTGAATCTCTTTACAAATATCCAGCAATTTAGAAAATATATGACAGTTTTACAAATGCACACATCATAATCTGAATGAATACAGTTTTCATATTTTACGGCCATATTTTTAACCTCAACTTCACAGGTCTGATAATGGTGAAGCTTCGAAAAGTTTCCTTTGCACTGTAAAAAAAAACAAAACAAGCTTGTTCAACTTAAAATAATGTGTAACCTGGCTGAGTGAAAGTGTTGAGTTAGACAAGCTAAGACACTTAAATTGCCCGAACTTCAATTTGAGTTAATTCAACTAAGAATACATAGTTGGGTTGACAAAGGGAAAGGTGAAAAAAACTTTAAACTTCAATTTGAATCAACACATTTTTTTAGTACGACCAACAAGACATTTTAAGTTGGACAAACATAAATCGTAGTTGAGACAACAAAGAATGACTAGCATAACCAACACACTATGGCTGGTATCCTGAGCTGTCCAAACATGAAAATAAAAGTTGTTCTTGTTGGATCAACTTATAATTTTTAGTAGGTCGAATATGTAAAACTTGACTGAACTTAGCATCTTAATTAACTTATATTTTTAGGGCAGCCAGGTTACTTTTTAAAGAGTAGTTTACTCACATGTGAGTCTTCTAAAAATATGTGTGACATTTTGTAGTGTGTTAGATAGTAACAAAAAAGTGAAATTTGAAGCCAGTGATGTAACGGGTGGACGAGGCCATTGCCAGCTGAGCAACAAGCAGCAGACAGACAGTTATCAACCAGATCGTGACGGTTTAGCAGCTGAAGAGCCTGAGCTTAGAGACGATCCCCGCTCAGGGCCGACCGACCCGCCAGGCCAAACGCCACCAATCTGCCCCGGACGGAAGCTAAGCTAACCCAGCTAGGACCTGAGGGCTTCTCCACTACCCAGCATGCTCCTGGCTGGCTGATGCCCGGGTCGCAGAAAAATAAGATGGATGAAAGCAGCGGGAGGTCGGTGACTGTTGAGCCCACATCTTCACGGAGACGCGGCTCCACCGCTCATCCCGGATCGAGCTGCACTCAGCGCGCCGCGCCGACAGCAGGACAGAGATCAGGACTCCTGTGGGCCGAGAGGAGGAGGACCGAGCATCATAACGTAAACACAGTCAAAGCGACAATGTTTTCCTCAGGTTCAATTTCTAATGATAAGATGTCGGCCATATTATCGTGCGCTGTGTCTGCTGGATGTCGACCACTTTCACAAACATTGTGATTATAAATGTTTGATCGATAACACAGTATGTATCGTAGAAAAAGATATGTCTAGTTATTAAATTGGCAGATAAAAACCCTTGTTAAGGCACAAATTGATCAGACCAAGTCTCTTCTTGCGATTGAATCAGGGCTTCGGCACGCTTGCAAAATGGCCACTTTAAAGGCCAATGTAACATTGTACATTTAGAAATCTAGTCAATTTCCCCAGAGCTACTGGCGGTGAGGCGTTGCCCTCCACTTTGCCTGTCAGGCAGCGGACTCAGTGACTCACATAAACTCATGACAGTTAGCCGAAGGCCATTCAGTCAATCTACTTAAAACTCCGCCGCCGTTAGAGGGACATGACTTCATGAATCAAACAACGAAAAATGGAAAAGGTCAGAACACCTGAACTTAAAACAATAATTTTGGAGTCACCTCTTTTCATGGCCATAGTAACAGGCAACAGTTTTTTACCCTTCAAATGCATCATGTGTAACCCCCCTGTGAATGCAGCTGGTGCTGCAGGTTTATTAGAGAGCATTCCTGACATTTCAGAGCCACATTACTGCGCTGCATCTCTGGTTAGTGCCGGTGAGGTGGGGGGTTAGAGGAGTGACAGACGGTGCTACTGGTAATTCAGACTCTGATTAGGGGGACACATTAAATACCATGCTGAGCCTTGAAACCAAATATTAGGACACAGTCAAGGACCTATGCTCTCTCAGAGGCCCCCCTACCATTAGGAGCTGCGACATTCCTTCATTTAGTGTTCACAAACTGACCTTGAGTTGCCAAAACCAACAGATGCCAAATGCTTTTCAATTTAAAATTCATGGAGTTGGAATCCAGCCAGTCTTCTGGATGCGATGCGTTCACTGCACTCTTTTACTCAGGTTAGAGCGACAACAATTATCCACGTAAGCCAACGGGAACACTTCAGACATGATCCGGCACTGCAGTCAAATCGTTGTTTTGTTTTCTGTCCATTCCATTATTTGATAAGGAATTGGAGTCACATCATTCCTGTCAATACAGCCTATTTAAACAGCTGCGTCCTATTAATGAGTGAAGCTGGAGTAAAACCATGCTCCTCGCTTCAATGGATTTATTGATGCTGTAAAGAGGCATATGAGAACACTTTTAAGGAGAATTGCCATTTGTTTTTTCTGCAGATGAATATATAGTAAGTCTCAACTTTTATATATATATATATATATATATATATATATATATATATATATATATATATATATATATATATATATATATATATATATATGTATAAATCCTTCATTTAGATGGGAAACAGGAAAGTCAGTAAACAAGACTTTTAAAGGCTTTTCTAGGACAAATCTCTGCTAATGAGCACCATCCGATTGGGAGTCAAACTAGAGCTGATTAATAAATATTAGACCCCAATGACACAAACTAAGACAAAATCAAACCGACCGACTCAACAAACACTATGCAGTTACAAACTATGATATCAGACACTTCAGCAAGACTATGGATGCATTGTGAACTTGTAAAATATTAATGCAAAATGATTTAATGGATTATTCATATAATATGTGCACATGTCCTGTGATGGGCTTTTTATTTTGCTGGTTTTACAGCATTTTATAGACAAAATATGAATTGAAATAACTGATATTTGCTGCGCTATTTATTAAATATCAAACGCGTTCGAGTTATGTTTGGATGTGAGAGGGAACGCAAAACGCCGATCCCAGCGGTCAAGATCAAACCCTGATGCATTATGCAACATGCTGCAGAATTAACACAATACCTCAGAGATCAAGTGGATTGACAGAACATTATTAATACATTTTCTGCAGCAAACATTCCTCAGGTCCAGATTCTCCAAGGCTTTCCTTTGTTTAATAACATTGTACATTGAATATCTCTGGGGTTTAAAATTATGTTTAACGTGTAAAAAAAAAAAAGAAGAAAAAAAAGCCATTTAGGAGACAGCACACCGAGCTTTAGGAAAGTGTGATGGACATGTTTTGATAAATTAAAAAAACAACTAATAATAGCTTAATAATCATTAGCTAGCAGCTCTACAATACACCCTGAAGGTAAAATGGGTGCAGCAGAATATCAACGTAATTCAAAGAAGAGAAGAGGTTTTTCTTTGGTGACTCGGGAGGAATGTGTCATGACTAACAGGATTCGTCTGTTTCTGTTATTACTGCACACTTCCTCCTCAGCTAACCCAAAACATTAGCAATCACTAGAATCCTAACATGGCGTCAGTTGATTTGCTTGTCTTACCATCAAGAAATGAAACAAGATTTTTAAAAAAAAAGATGAATTTCTCTGCACCAGTTTCATCAGAGTCATTCGTCAGGTCATCTAATCATTCTGTGTTATTTTGTGAGATTACCGACTGGATCATGTACTAATGTGGAGTTTGAGGACTGGAAAAACACTGCAGCTCCATAAACAGTTGCAGCCATGTTTAATAATGTTTTCCTCATTATGCTAAGAGCTGCAGGGCGTTCGCTGCTTTAGCAGCTAATGTCATTTGAACATCCAAATGTTTCATCTGTTTTTTACTCCGTTATAATGTTAACAAGGACTTGTAATATGGGGGACTGCAGAAACAGAACCAGTGAAGTTTCACCTTTTATTGTTTATGATCGCTGCACAACGTTGCATGGTGGAGGGGGGGTCTTAAAAAAGAAGCATTAATAACCTCCCTCTTTACCGTATCCCTCTGTTTGGTCTGGTTGCTACATGATAATCAATTTGACAGATAAAAAAGCTCATCATTTAAATGACTTTTGTTCTGATTCATTTTTCAGACTTAGTTGAACCTCAGGCTTTAAGGCTAAATGGGAACAATAGGTAAAAGGTACCTTTTAATTGTTGCTCGGGGCCATACAGTATTAATGTTTTTCATCCATCCTTTCTTCCTGTCATTCTACTTAATCTAATGATCTCGGGTAGTATTATTACAGGCTGAGTTAAACCACTCTTTAACATCTCACAACCTCAGATCAGAGAATCTGACATAACTAATTCTGATGATCACGCTGCGAATGTGAAATTATCTGAATTTGGCTTAATGTTGTGTGAAAGCGGCCGTCTAGATGGTAATGGATCAAGATAACTCAAGTGGACAACATTTAAATGCACACGTCGCCTTGCATATTTGGTGGGCAGCTGGTGAAAATAACACGAGGCAGGATAGAGGAATACTAATACCAGGGAGCTGATTGGCTCTTCTCCAGAGAGAGCAGAGGGGAAATGGGTGGGATGTGGCCCGGGTGCTGTCTGTCATCAGCCTTCCACTTCCCCCTGCTGTATGAGAGGTCACATGACAGCTATATGTGGAAAAGCCACTGATTGCCTCATGAGACTCTGTTTGAGGCATGCGAGAAGAGTGAAAAGGCTTTTTGGGACATTTGGAAAGATGAACTTGAACCTCAATCTTAAACAATGATTGTCTCATTTGAAACATGCAACCACAGCCTTGGTTCTAAAAAAAATGAAATAATAACACCTTCCATCGAGGACTCGCTATACGGCGTGTGTATAGATGTGCTATGGCTACTCGCCTCACAGACTAAATCTGTCAAAACCCAATTTTAATGGTCTGTTCATTAGTTACGATTCCTTCTGGGCCACTGGAGCATAAAACATGAAAGGAAACAGCACGTAAGCATAAAATAAAAAAGTATACAAGCATTGGAATTTACTCAGCCTACAAATTCTGTATTTCCATCACAAGCAGGAAAATTCACATGAAACTGACTTCAGAGGACATGTTAGCAAAGCAGTGCAGCTCCTGAATTAATGATTAAAAACACACATGTGAGTATGATCATAAAACATACAATACACATATATAACTAATGAGATAAAGAACACTACTTTTATTCTCATTAACAGGTCTCCTTTACCAACATGCAGTCTTTTTCACTGTATGTGTTGGTGATGTCCATTATCGACCGTCCATTAAAATATTAAAGCTATAGGATACAAATTAGGCATTTTTCCCTTACTTCACTTTCTGTCATATTTGTCTGATTTTATGCTTTGTGTGCATCAACATCACATGAGACATACAGAGGTAGAAAGAAGCATAAAGCAAACCAAAGCAAGGCCTATGAAACACAAATGTGTTTGAAGGAGCTTGTAAAGCCATGGCCCAGAGAACATACACACTGTTTGGGACTATTCTGTGGAAACATTTGCGCAGATATATCTATTTAAATAATGACATTCAAACCCACTTGTGTCAATCAGTCGCCCAACATGACAGTATGGACCAAATGTGGAATATGGAACATGTCCAGTCAAATCATACTGCATGAAAAACCTAATGACTTCTATTTTGTGGAACATGCTGCGGTACTTCTACACTATATAATCTAGTGAATCAAGAGGGACCGATCTAAACCCAGCAATCAACCTCATGTGCAGCAAGATGAGACGCATCAGCGATGCAGCAGATAATTCATAACTTACCCATTTAAAAATAAAAAATATTCATAAAATATTCATGACGATGTAACACGATAAGCAGATGGCCATCAGAACAGGGGCGCAGCAGCAGGAAACCCAACAGCGGCTCGGTATTTTAGATGTAATTAAGATATGCAGAATAGTAAAGCAAGTGTCACATTGCTTTGAGTTCTCTGTAATATCACGCTGATATGAACTGTGTTATGAGAATGTGAACATGACTACCTATGCTACAGTGTGACATGGATTTCCTGGAGGCACATATTACATGGAAATATTGAAATATATGAATGTACTTGTGTGCAAGATAGTCGCGTGAAGCCAATAAACAGAGCCAATATCAGGCGCTGCAAGAGACCCACGCTAGCAAGCAATCCCTGAAACCAAAGGTAATGTCACAGGCAATATGTAAAGTCAATCAAATATGTAAAGTCAATCAAATGCGAGCACCCTATTAATTCCCACTGCGTCAACAAACAGCATGAGAGCATCATAACGCACCTGGCAAACGACCACCAAGGAGCTTAGCCGCGACCAAGTACGCGAATTCCTAATTAATATCAATGCAAACATGCACAAATAAGAAAAGCAGCAGCATCTAAACAGAAGTGAACAGCTGGAAGACGCCAATATATTGACAAAAAAAGAAAAGAAAAGGCACATCCTAAACAGCAAGCAGTTTCTTAGCAGCACTCAAGCATCAGCCAGGACATCAACAGACAATAATTGGAAAAAAAAACAAGTCATTATTTCGCTTTGATGAGGTTAAGCATCGATCTCTGGTGTCTCATGGGATGAGAGCCAATGATCAGAATGGTGCAGACAGCAGGAAAGGACAGAACACTCACAACTTCCTGGTTTAAAAAGTTTCCATCTGAGGAACTTTAGCAGTCAAACACACAACATAAGCGGGATTTTGCATCTTAAAAAGAGATTTAATTCTTCCACACGACATCCTCAGATACCACGATTACTGCTAACATCTCGTAAACTAGTTTATGAGACTCAGGCAGCTGTAGCAGTGTTTACAGCAGCGTTAGCAACGGAGTGACTTAGCAGTAAAGTCAAACGGCGGTTTAAATAAACCGCTTTACTGTAAATTGCGCTCGAGATATCCGTTGCGCGTGAGTTGGGTCCTCTGCTGAAGTGAGATAAGTTAGCTAGCGCAAGATGCAGTGGGGGTAAATGTGCGAGTAGCTCAGGGCTTCTTTGCCAGGAAACTTGGGCGCAGTCGCTGCCTGTAGTTGAGGGCAGAGGGCGGTGGTCAGATGCTAACAGGCTGCAGGTGCAGCTAATTAGGCTAATGATGAGCATGGCTACGGGCAATCGGTCTATTGTGCTCCAGGGAATATAGACACAGATGGCCTTTAGAGAGAGGAGGCCATCTCTGTACATTTACTTAAGCACAGTACTTTCGTACAATTTCAAGGTAACTGTATTTTACTTGAATATATTTACTCTTTTGTGGTACTTTAAACATCTACTCCACTAATGTCGGCAGAGGTAAATGTTGTACTTTACACTGCACTTCTATGCAGACTCAGATTAATAATAAAAACATATAGTCAATACATAAATTAGGCTGATTTATTAGAATATAAAGTAAAATGTATCAATTATATTGATCAGCTGCAACATTAAAATGATTATGCCCTCATGTTTTTTGTAATTTTAATGCAACATGCTTGTTCTCGAAGTTGGTCATTATCCATGTTGAGAACTTTTCCTTTTCAGGAATAAGAATTTATTTCGATCGTAATGTAGTAAATCTTTTGAATCCATGACTTTAAGCAGAGCTTTTCTACACAGTGGCTTTGCTTCCTTTACTTAAAATAGCATAGTGCCAAAGGTAGTACACAAAACAGAGGCAGTGCATGCTATACACAGGAATAGACAGGAACAGGAAGATAGACCAAACCATACAGACCCAACAAAATAGATGCAGAACAATATATTTGTTATTATGAATACGAAAACCATTATTAAGGGTGGTTGATGCAGGGCACACATGTGTATGTGTATACTTGTATCTGATAATGAAGAGCGAGAAGAGAGGGAGGACTGAGCACATAATAATAATAATCTTTAATCACCATTAAATTAATACCAATTATGATAATGATAAGTACCACTGGAGTCGGTCCAGTATCTCACACACACACACACTCTTGTTTTTACACATTTTTGCATATTTTTGTTTGCGCTTACAAAAACATGATTTACATAAGAGAACTTTAGAGGTGCTGGTAGGCAGATTTTTAAATACCTTCAGGTCGTGCCAGCGAGCTGCTTCCCCCTGTGTTCAAACCAACCAGCTGCTGCCAGTTGCTTAATATTCATTCTCACCTTACTCTCTGCAAGAAAATGAATAAGTGTATAGTTCCCAAAACATATTTGGCTCCTTGCCTTATATGTTGAGGCGTCATGAGGCCTTTTAAAAACACAGTTAAGCGATTATTACACAACCAAAGCAGTTATGGCACTCGGCCCTGCACCTTGTGATGCT
The DNA here is from genome assembly GCF_023055335.1 of Clinocottus analis. Classification (NCBI taxonomy): domain Eukaryota; kingdom Metazoa; phylum Chordata; class Actinopteri; order Perciformes; family Cottidae; genus Clinocottus; species Clinocottus analis. The sequence continues at coordinate 16,366,543 of NW_027175821.1, forward strand.
GAAGCAGGAGGCTGGAGATGGTCTGCAGCTCTCAGCCCACCACAGAGGGGGTGGGAGATGTTGCTGAAGATGGAGTTCACTTTAGTCCTCAGCCTCCCCTCTGCTGCTGCCTCCAGGCTGTCCAGGGCTTTTTTACACCAGTTTGTTTATCCTGCCTGCCTCCCCCGCTGTGGTGCTGCCTCTCAAGCACACAACGCTGTACACAACGGAGGCTGCTGGTGTACACGGGGCCCGCTGCAAGGAGAGGATCAAGAATGCCAGTCAAATTACAGAGAGAGATGTCGAGTGGTCTTCTTAATTATCCGTCCACATGTCCATAAGCTTCCAAGTCTCTTGAAATGATGTAGAATGTTGTCGAAATGTGTCTCAACAGCAATGCATGGACAACATATGATTATGGTAGTATTATGCACAGAGTGATGCACAGGCTGTATTGACTGTTTAAACTGCCAAGGGCCAGTGTAAGATATTTAGTAGACCATACATGCAGTTTTACAGGTATATTCTTCAGTCTTTCAACTTGCTGTGCATACCCAACCAGCTGCAGCCACTCTGACCTTTAAAGCAAACTTTTTCTGCGTCTGCTGTGCAACGTGTCGACACTTTTAAAAAAAGATTTATGTGCATTATATAGGTTTTATAAGGGTATCAAATTCAGATGTGCCCTGTCACCGCTCGCTGTTAATGATGAATTATTGACCATCTGTACGAGGAGCTTTTGAAGTATAAAATTGGTGCATAATGAGAATTTTGGTTTGGAGGCAGTTTAAGCTCCACATCACTCTTGCATAATTACATGTTGAATATTGATTATGCAAAGCCTGTTAAATGACATTACGGATTAAATCAGCTGTGCCGGAATCAGGCTTAACCTGGACTCATTGACTCAAAGAAGATCTGCTGGATCTGATGTTTTGACAGTGCACAGTCATATGAATGGACCCGCTGTAGCACAGGTGACGACGACAGCGTCACCAAAGTAGGTGGGGGACGTCCTCAAAAGTGGGTCATACGTGTTTCAATTATCAAACTTAATATTTTTTTAATGTGATGTCATTCATAATTTTACTCATGAGCTGCTACATCCATTTGCCCCCAGCCCACTGCTTCCCACCTCAAAGGAGCGCTCACATAATACGGCTGTAATTAAACCTGGCTGCAGTGATTTTCGGTGTCCACAGAGAGAAACAGAAATAGTAGCAGAACAAATGCCAGCTTTACGTTGTAAAGAAAAGCCCCTCAGATTACAGCCGGTTGTTTTAGGAAGCTGTGGCAGCAAGGCCTCAGTAATATCTCTCAATGTGGACCAAGCTCCCTTTATAAGCACTGGCGGACATGAAAGAGCCGTCTGATGTTCTGACCTGTGAGTTTACCTTTTGTTCATCCTGAACTATGTGCTCGTGTACATCCGGTAATGCATTTTAGATCTGGGCTCTCGGGGAATCAGCCAGTAAAAAAAAAAACTATTGTACTGTACCTCCATCGTCGTCTATTCTGTGTTTGATTTTCTCTTTTTTTTATCTGTGTTTGTATATTTGATATCTTTTTCTGTGAAGCGCTTAGCAAAAAAACATTTTTTTAAATGATTTCACAGCAACCACACATCAATACAGTTAATATTGTCATAAATACCTACAGTATTTTATATTTGACCAACTAACTTCATTGATTAAACAATTAATTGATTATTGTTCATCATTACTAAAAGCCATTATTATTTTAGTCATTTTTCATACTCATCATTTACCATTATTCATTATTATTAGTCGTCATTATTATGTATTATTGTCATCGTTATTAGTAATCATTATTAGCCGTCATTATTACTCATTATTATTCAAAAAATGACATGTAATATCAGTAATCAATTTGAACAATAATGCTCAAATAGTCAAAACTCAAATATTTTCCCTTATCGATGGCATACGACGGGGAACAGCGGTAAAGCAGTATTTGAGTTTGACAAACAACTTCAATAACTTAATTACCAATAAAAATGTCTGGCTTGAGGTGTCTCTTATGAGCTCTATTTGTTGGGTCACTTGCCAGGACGCCAGCACGGTGTGGAGGTGAGCTGACCGGTCCGCGGCCCCTCAAAACCCAGTTAGGCCTAACGGCCAATTAGCGGTTCAGAAGGGAAGTGAATGTCAGCCCATTGTTTTGATGTCTGTCACAGCAGCTGTATAATATACAGTATCTCCGCCTGTGTGGGGAACACTGCACGTCGCATGTTGTGGCATCTATCAGGGATTCTGACACCAAACAAGCACAGAGAGCAATCGACTGATATCGACCCTCGGGGCTTTATTTTTACATTTTGGCCCTCTGACCTCAGTGCTGTTGACCATAAGTGAACTGTGATACTGTGACCTTGCGAAGGGGCTGGAGAACCGCTGCTACTTCTTACAGGCAACTTTCTGGAAGGTGAAATGGAATGTGACCAGATTAAGTTGAACATTCTGTTTCTATAGCAACGAGGAGCCGTTAAACCGACGTCGGTACAATCCACCGTTTTTTTTTAATAGAGACTTGCGACAAAGCAAATATTGGCAAGCATCTTTTAGCTACTGCTCAAATGTCCCTGTTGGACCAGTATCTGTGTCCGCCTTTAATCCCAGCTGCTTTCCGATTGTTGATTTGTGATTTAGCAGCATTACACTATTGGCTCAGTTAGCCGCTAACCAGGCGGTCCGTAGCTGTCGGTGGCTGAAGCGACACTAATTCTCAGTAACTGTTAATCAGTGTAGTTAGCTGCTGACGTATTGCATGAGGCTACGATGCAGCAGACGGTTAGTTTAGCTTAGCATTGCCTTCATCGTCTTCATGCTCAGCTTCGCATGAAGTCGATAGAAACGGGGAAACAGCGAGCCTAACTTGTCCAAATGTAACAAAGTCTGCCTCGTGGCACCTAAAGCTCGAAAATCTGATTTAATCTGTGCCGAAAACGTGGGGAAAATAATTAGGTTCACTGCATAGCTGTGCATCAGCTGTACCTAAAGGCAGAAGAACTGCTCCCGGTAGGCCCATTACCTTCGACATGAGTAAATAACAATATACAGGAATATATATTGGTGAGCTCAAATTGGGAAATTTAAAAGGTGTTACTTTCAAATCTGCCACTAAAAATGTGTGTGATTTCTGGAAAAATGTTAAACAGGGAGAAAGCATGCACTGATAGCACCAAGTAGTTTGGTTTTCTATAGTGTTCATCACCTGTGCTGAATCAGGCAGGTCAGGGCTCATTAAGTTAATAGATATAATTATTTATGATGATTTATGAACAACAATGTCTGTTTAGCTATTGACAGGAGCCATATCATAAGAAATCAAAAGACACTGAACGCTATTATTTCTTCCTCTCGGAGTGAAAAGCTATCACATGACATAAAAAAAGAGGAAAAACAGCAGTTTTCTGCATTCATAAAATTTCAGTCTAATATCAGACATCAAAATCCAACAGAAATCATGCTTTCCACACCCCTCCTTTCAGATGGGTGGCTGGTGTAAATGTCACTGTGGATTATCACCAAAGTTATTAATAAATTTAACATATTTACACTGCGGTCCCGAGTCTCTGAGGATATTAACGACACCAGGGAGAAATCAGATATTACGACAGTAACCGTTTATTTCAATTTTCAACAATCATCCGTGGGTACCATTGTGATATTCATATATATTTTTAACTCTGCTAAAAGGACAAAGAACAGTCATATACATCAGTAGTAAATCACTCATTAAACCATGTTTTGCATTTTGGAGTAACACCCCTCAGTAGGTTGAGATCTTTAAATCACAAACCAACACACTCAGCCATTGCAGGTCATTGAACAGGGAGTGCCAGCCTCTTCCCCTCTGCATGCCAACAAGCTTATTATAAGTCAGGTTTGTAAGTGAATCCATGGGTGGTTGTTCCCGTAAAAGAACCATTTCAATTCAAAGCATCTCTAAGCATCTCTAAGCATGGCTCTCAGCTATATTTACAGCTTGGATAGCGCTCAAATAAGATCCTTCAGGGCCGTGAAAAGAAGCAGCAGACGACATGTAAAACACAACATGAGTCATTTATTGAGCGCCATGCTTCCTACACGTTTTCGATTACAAAAATGTAAATGCATGTTTCCAGCTTTTCCAGAGGTGTTTGTGACTGTCTGACTGCATTGAACATGTGATGTGACTCATTTCTGGTGTGTTTATTTTCATTAATAGTATTATCTATTTTTTCACAATAAGTCCTTCCAGCAATAATTCAAATGTTACCGAACACACTTATTTGCTCTTCGCAAAAGGTTAGATGACGATTGATACCACCCAATGCAATACCCCCAGGCGACAGCTGTTAGCTTAGCACAAAACAACGAGGCTGGCTCGGTCCTAGAAATAGTGCGAGACAAAACCCCCTCAAAGCACAACTGACATTTTTACAATTTTGTATAATTGTTTTTGTATGTTAGTGTGTGAGCTTCAGAGGTGCTGGCTAGCTGTTCCCCCGTCTCCAATCTAAGTGCCAAACTACGCTAACAGCTTGTTAGCTGTGCAAAAACCTGTAGAGGAAAGTGTAATAACATCAAGTTGTTTTTTTTACACCAAGTTGTGTACAGAAGTACTTCTTAACTATGCCAGGCCATAGCTGTGTTACCATTTCTTTAAGCTAACCAAAGCTAACCCCTGGCGGTAGCTTCATGTTTACTGTAGAGATATGGGAGTGATATTCTCTTAATTGATAAATAAGTGTCATTACAAAAAAATGTCCAACTAATTTTCTACCACCGTCTTGGCCAAAAACAGTGGTATGTTGTGAACATGTGAACACTCAGCGCAGGGTCTTCGTCATAGAAATTCCAGATGCGGAGAGGATGTTTTTCCCAGCGCTGAGATTTCTTCTGCGAGCGCCATGAATGACAAGAGAGTCATTACCGCTTGAGAGGGCAGGTTCGTGCGAGTCGCTTCTCAGAGGCAACAGGGAGCCACAGATTTATTTATGGGACGATAGTGCAGCATTGTGAGAGACACTGCTGGCAGTGGGAGGGCCTCCGCTGAAGGATGTGCAGATACATCCAACGCATCCAAAGAGATGAGACGTTTGCAAAAAGATCTGAGCGAGTCCTGCTAGAGATGTCTCTGCACCGATGGTTTTTGTTCCCTGCTTATAGGGAGGCTCCCGCTTCTTATCTCTTGCACATGTGCAAAGTAAGAGACAGACCCCTCGCTATCTGCTAATCTACCCCGGTTGGGAGTCGAGAGCCGGAGCAGCAGCAGAGTGGAGGGAACAGCTGCGCTGAGAGCGGAGCTGCAGAAGACAGTTCCTCTTTTACAAATAGCAGGTCCGAGTACTTTGGAGACGCTTATTTAAAAGGAAAAGAAGGAACGAATTCTGTCCGTGTTGCTGGTTTTGTAGTATAGATTTTTCCTTTTTTTTTTAATGTCATAAGATATCAAAATGTATCGTTGTAGCTCAAAATGTTAGGTTTTCAGTGTCAATTGCTTCTTGAAAAACTGTTATTGGAAGGTGGGAGTGCAGTTTGAAAAGCTAAAAAGGACTGTGGAAAGAATCTCTCTTAAGAAATGAGCTTTTATCCAATTGAGGAAAATGTTTCATGGTAGCACATCTTCATACTGAGAGCAGACATATTTCAAAAATAGCTGTGTATTAGGGATTGTTTCAAATATAAAATACCTGAGACAATCATGAAATAATAATAATAATAATAATAATCCCGGAAAGGCACCTGCAGTAATAAATAACTCCATACTGACATCAGAACATTACAGGCTCTATAAAAGAGCGTTTGGTCGTAAAACCAGCATACACTTTAAATGCACCATGATGAATGTGGAACATTTCTCACAATCAAAACAACAGAATCTGCTGGAAACTGCTCTCCAACCCCCGACCTCCAGTGGATTTTTATAGAAAATTGTGCAGGAAAAGCACCTGGACCGAGGAGCGAACAGCTTTGAAAAAAAAAAAAAAAAAAAAAAACGTCCTTTTTTCTCAATTCTTTGACCTTTGAATAGCTTTTAACTGCTCGCGCCTGTGTAGCCCCGTGGAGTCCTCACACAGGCCGGAGAACGCTGTGACATCTCCACTCCTCTCAGCTCTAGTGCCGCTGCCTTCATCCAATTTACCATGAAAGGAATCCAGACAGGCCCATAATATGACCCGCGGCTGCCCCGATTGAACACGGTTGACGACTCTGGGCCCGGGCTTCACACACATAACCAGCCGGCTATCTACAGAGGACCATTGGCTGCCTGCTACCCCTTGATAAGACCCGTTGCCCAGGGAAAGAGTGGACAGGTCCATCTGGCAGCATTTCGTAGTGAAGAGTGCCCCCTGGTGCCCGCGAGGGCGCAGCACAGTTACAGAGCCAAGTGAGTCGTAAACGCGTCGCCTCGAACCGTAATCAGGGGGCGGATTTACTGTCGGACACAGATTACAGCTGCGTTTCCCCTCTAATTTCATGCGCCGGCTGTGCTTTGGGTATTTTGTTTTTGTCGCCGTGCCTGTTCCACATCCATCCCCGTGTCAGTCACAGTTATCTTTCTAATGCAGGCGACTGCGATGAGAATGTTTTTTTTTCTTCTTTTTTTTCTCCTTCAGATGCTTTATCTCAATGAAAACATGATTTGTCAGCGTTAGGGCTGTACCTCCATTTGTTGTGAGAGGAGATTTAAAAAGTTTTAATTAAATATATATGAAGCTGTTTTAATGTCACTTTTTCTTGCAGTGTTGACACCTCGTGAATACTGAGACATCAACGCTGTGTAGCTCATTAAAATACAGTCCAAAGTGTCTGACTGCAAGTAAGAAACCTTAAATAAATGAGTAGTTTGCTGCTGTTTGAAACTATGTTGGACAGATAATGTCCAGGGATCACTACGACTGGTAAAGTCAGAACATTTGCTCTCATTTCCCTCTTACAGGGTCTGTAACTAATAATAAAAACAACCAGCAAACCAAGTTAAATTAGACAAACTTGTAAAACCCTCTGCTTGTACGAGCAGAGGCTTTTCCTCTTCCAATGGAAATGAATGACATGCTCGGGGCAACAGCAGCATCCCTTTGGCTGTTTTGTCATGGACACATTTGACAAAGATACTGCATGTTGGCACATATTTCGAGCATCTCCAATCCCAAAAACTACTCTTATCGTCCAAATCCTCCCGTGCTCCTCCCTCTCTGGTCCAGATCCAGAGCAGGAGACGGCATAACAGAGATTTTTTACCGTTTATTTACCAGGCTGAAAGTCATGTGTGCAGCTCCCGATTTATCATAGTCAGCGTGTATCTTTTTTTTTTTTTTCCTTTTGGTAAAGTGTGACAAATTGGGGCCCTGGGCTCTGTGATAGAGGCGACCCGGACCGTCTAACCTGCATTATTCATGAGGAGCGAGAGTGCTGAGATGAGGCCTGCCGCCATAACATCGCTACAGACTGTCAAACTAGGAGCCGACACGCTGCCCGTCTGCCGCCGCCATGATAAACAGGAAGCAAAGGCATGACGCGACAACTGAGGACAACCTTGACACTTTGGATTACCCATGATGCTCCTCTCTTTAAGAGAGTGGCGTACACTTTTGTTTGAATGGAAATAAAGTAGATGATCATTTTTCAGGATGGGATTACAGAGCAATACACACAATGTGTTTATTAGAATTAAAGTATTTTCAAAACTATGAACTAAACTGTCAGTCTTCAGTTCGGAGCCTGTTGGCTCGTATTTGCAGTGAAGCATTGCCCTCTTGTGGTCTGAAAGCAGACTTGTTTTAATGTTTAATTTGCAAAGCATAAAAGCGACTTAATCATGTTATTATCTCAATCTGCCTTTTGTTGCTATAGGTGACTTGTCATTTTGAAATAATATTTTTCTCATCCAATGGGGAGAAATGGACATTTTTCTCCATTATGTTTTATTCGTAGAATATTAATCTTACTTTTAGTCATTAAAAATATAAATGAATCTGAGCAATGACAGTAAAAAAGGAAAATAGGCACAAATATTATGTTTTTCTTCCAGGAGAAACAACAGCACGTCTCCCCCGAACACCAATGACAAGCAAGGAAACCCATTTTCTTATTATGTTATGTGGTGCACAGTGAGTTGGATGTATTGAATTGTATTAAATAAAACCGCTAATGTGAGGAACTAATGAGAAACATAAATCAGAAAAACATAAATGTGTTGTGACTCACACCAGTTTCTCACTCCTAGAACAAGACAACACAAGTAAATAAAAGCAAGGAGAGACTTTAATATCTCTTTTTTATTAATTCTGACACACTGCGGTCAGATAGAAAAGTATGAGAGTTACACTTTTCAAGTTGCTTCCATGACTTGTGCAAACACTAGACGGTATCTTGGGGAGAAAAATCATCTGAAGGGAAGAAAAAATAAATTGGAAAAGAAAGACATCGAAATGCAGAAGAAATGAATAAGTGCATTTAAACCTATGTGTTGATTCTTTATGCAGTATTTATTGATTTCCAGCTTCATATAAACTGGATGTTGAGGCATAAACATAGTACATTTGAACAAAAATATAACCAATATTTACAATTATTGTATTAAAAATACAAAAAACAACTGATACGTACTCCACCAATTGTCTTTTTAAAAGACATACAGGTCAAAGTAGTCCAAGAAAGAATGAAGAAAAGAAGGTCATCACCAGCTAAATGTACATTTCTCACTGACATCACACATCAAACGGAGTAGCAGTTCTACCTACTACACTTATCTTTACGCTTGAACATTTTTGTGCAACTTTTTGTTTTTCGAAATCGGACTCGGCCCGCTAATATGCACATTATCTTCAGAGTTGAATGAAAGTGAATGATGCACCACTGTATTACAAACAAATCATCAACAATCTATCTGCAGCCAATACAAAAGAAAACTCAATTACAACAACAAAAAGAAACTCAGGAATTCATTAGTGTATAGTCACAGACCACAGTGGAAAACTCTGCACTCATTCATCTCGTTCTCAGTCTGTAGTTTCCAAGACTGATCAATGTGATCAGTGCCACTCAGTGATGGAAGAAAACAAAAAGTTACTTTTTCACAATTAGGATTTCTAAATCGTTCTGATTGGCAGCCTCGAAAAAAAAAAAGAAAAAAGTTTTCTTCACGCGTCAACTTCTCCACCGGAGTCCCAACATTTAAAAAAAAAAAAAAGAAATATATAAATCTTCAGTCTTCCCATTGACAGCAAAGATATAGCGGGAAAACCTGGATGCAGGCGTTAGCGATATACACACAGCGTCCACGGAGCTGATGTCTGTAACGGGTGAGGGGAGATTCAGAGGACGATTCTATGAGCACACGCACAGCGCAGCCGTGAGCTAGCTCTGTGAGCGTGTTCGCCAGCTCTGCGTGTGTAGACCAGAAAGATCGACGCTGTCTCGCTCACGTCGGACGATGCCGCCTTGAAGCCGCGCGAAGACAGAAAGAAAAAGCTTGGCTTCATCTTGTACTGAGTCCTAACATGTTAAAAAAGCGTCTCGGGGCGGAGGGGAGAAGTATCTTGAATAAGGCATTTCACTCCACTATTGCTCGAGTCAAGACTTGCTCTTGAAACAAGGTGATTGGTGATGGGAACAACCATGCAAAGAAATGTATGCAATCATGGCATCGTAAGGCGCTTTGGACATTCACAAAATGTGGCAAAAAAAGAAAGAAGCCAAATCTGAATTTGTGGATCCTTTTATCTTGAGGGGGGGGGGGGTACGTGTGTTGTTATAAGACTCTGTACAAGATCGTTTGTAAAAAGGTAGATAGTTAAGGAGGTACACTCACAATTTACACGTTGGCAGCTTCTTTGAAATATGCTGATGTTCGCCTGTGATCACTTCACACTGAAAGAAAAGAAAAGGGATGGGGGCGGGACTAGGCAACTTCTCCTAGTGTCAGTGAATGCTCGCCACTGCTCACAGTTTGTACTTCAGCCGACATCAGCTTTCAATTTGGGCTCAAATTCTTCTCAACTGCAGCTTCCGTGACCTCGTGTGCTTCTGATGCTCTGCAGAGCGACACGGCGGGAGGCCGCCAGCCGCCAGCCACCAGCCGCCTCTGTGCTTTTTTTCGATATCACCTACGAAATGTTATTCTCCCGACGCAACGCCAAGCAACAGAATGAAAAAAAAAAATGATGTCACCAGACGAGCTCCGAGGTGGGATAACGGTCAGATACGGTTCACTCACACCCTGGTCTCCAAACGTCTGGGAACATCGAAGATTGTGCTGAAAGTGCTATTTTTCAGAAATGAATTGTGGTTGTTTGTGTATGGACTGTGTGTGTGTGTGTGTGTGTGTGTGTGTGTGTAGTAGGTATGTCAGTACACTGTGCATGTTGGTTCTCCCTACTCGGCTCTCCTCCCTGCTCGGATTGGAGCCGACACTTTAAACATGAGATAATACTGGATTCAGAGTTTGAAAGGGTCGACGACAGAATGGTGTTTCAGTCCAGGCAGAGACGAAATGAGCTGACTTGGTTTCTTTCTTTCGGCCCACGTAGTGCAATCAGTCAGAAGAAACAACAAAAACAATAAGATCAAAATAATAATAAAGAAATGAAATCTAGTGGGAAGCTGGAAATTTAAGAGTCAAGTCAACCGTTGTTTCTCTCCGTCTTCAAACGATAGTCTGTTTTTGATCTTCTGTTCTGTTCTGGGTTTTTTTTCAGAAAGTAGAAAATGAGAAAGTGCAGATGGAGCTCCCGGCACCAGTTCGGCTTCTGTAGTCTTTTTCCCCCCCAAAGTGCCAGGCATTGAGTCCTCGTCTTCTACCTTCTCTCCATCTCTTCTTCACAGTATTTTTTTTTTTTTTTTTTTTTTGCATGCAGGGTCATTCAACCCCCTATGATGCTTTAAGGCAGGGGAGGGAGACGAGCTGAAGAATCCACCAATCGGGAGGGAGAGCCAAGTGGAGGAGGCAGGCACGTACGTAACTGAAGATGAGTCCATTGGTCGGTCTGTCGGCCAGTATCTTTAATCCTGCACACCCCAAACCCAGGGGGACTTCAAGTCACTGCAAAGGGACGTCCACTGGTGCCCCTCAGACCGCCGACACCTGTTCGTCCTCTGTGAAGAGACAAGACGGTGAAAGGTTACGTCGACGAGCAAAAGTCTGAGAAGCTCAATCCAGAAGGTGCTGGAACGAGTTGGAAACCAAAAAGAGCAGTCGTGCTGGAGTGAGGGTGAAAACCCGCCACGGGACTCGTGTTTACTTCACCGACATTAAATAACTGTTTTTATTTTTGGAATTTTTAAAAAAGGATGCTAATTTATTTTCTATACATAAATTTTGAATCTCACGTACACACCTGGAGGGCCTTCATGTTCCCTCATTTGAGAACCACAGGCCTTCAGCGTATGTTTAGGTTGATTCGTGTAAATCATTTGCAGCGACTTGAACTTGACAGTAACGAAGGACATTTTGTGTTTTTTATACACACTGCTCCAATTCAATCAAAGGAGCACTTTGAAAACGCATCAAATCTCAATGTGAAAACAAGTTATGTTGGATATTTATACTGATATGGATAGATTGATGTCTTAGGAACGAAAGGATGCCACATCCTTTGGTGGAAAACAAAGTTTAGGCCGACAGAAGGCTTATTTTTTTTATGGACAACCCAAACATCTGAGTGAAAAAAATGGTGTGGCAGGCGAGTCCATTTTGCCAAAATTAAATTTCAGTTGTCAAAATGCTTCTCAATATTGTGCTTGTATGCGTACAAAACGCTTTTAGGGAAAGAAAGTTCCCTCAACTTTTTTCCAAACAATGCGTGACAAAATCTTCTCCTACTGTGTGATTGACATGTGCTATTTTACTTTGTAGCAACTGTCTTATGGATAACGGATGCAAAAAAAAAAGAAAAAGAAAAAGTCTTTTAATTTGATTCCAACACAAATTCTAACTCCAGACTGGATTAAAATGTGAAAACGCTTTTGAAAAACAGCGGACACCTGCATGAATCAAAAGAGCTGCCACAAACACACAGAAATCATCCAGAGTCACTGTAGGCGGGTCGAGTGCGTGCTGGTGCAGGAGAATGGAGGTGCATGTTTCTCAGGCATTGAGTTTGATTGCATGGGTGAGAGGGGGTCGAACGGCGCCGCGCCCGCTGATGGACGCCACCCGGCACGGCGCGTGAGGCGGTGAGAGAGAAGAGCAGAACGTGTGGTGGCAGAGAAGTGGTGAGTTCCTGGCCGAACCAGTATGACTCATGCATGATGACATATCGTGGGTTAAAGGTGGAGGGTCCCGCTCCAAATGAACAATTCCCAGATCATAAATACAAAAAAAAGGTCTGGATTTTGCTTTATTACAATTTTTTTTTTTTTTTTTTTTGGGATTCAGAACATTGTGATTGTAATTTGAAGTGGGACCGAGCCTACTGGTGCTGTGGGAAGTTGTGTGAAGGAATGATCAGTTTCAGTCCAAAGTGTGTGCTCCTGATCACATGCAGGTTCATTGGAGTGGAAGGGGAGGAAGAGGGGGGGATGGGATACCTGATAAATTAGTTTTTACCTGCCTTGGGGAGAGGGGCCCTGCCTGTTAACCCCCGTACACACACTCTCATGGTCTGGGAGTCTCGGGTGTATGCTGTGCCACTGGCTTTGGCTTCCTCAGAGCGATTAGTTTGGAAGACAAGGACTCACCCTCCTCTTCCTCCTCAGCCTCTTGCTCCTCGGCCGGTGAGCGCGTGCGGTGGAGGCCGCCCGCCCGCTGCTTGGCCCCCTGCTGGGCCTGGTGGGAGTCGGGCGACTGGGTGACCATGCGCGAGCGCTGCAGTGCCGTGCTGTAGTCCGGCGGCCGGCGGCCCGTGTGGGGGGCCGCGGGCGCGGGGACGGACGGGGCCGGGTGCTGCCCTTCAGCCAGGTCGGAGATGGTCAGGGCGGTGTAGCCCGGGGGAGTCGGGGGAGGCTCGCGATAGCGGCTTTCTTTCCGCGCTGAAGGGACGCAAAAGGAATGAACATTCAGAACGCTTCCCATTCGCTGGGAATACTTTGACATGTTTAAAACATTCCCTCCTTTTGATAATGATAGGAGAGAGATGAATGATTTAATGCAGAAAAAATGTCAGCATCACTCCCCGGATCATTTTTACTGCTTTATCTTAACTAATTAATGATGCAGGAATGTTTGCATTTTTAAGAAGTAGTCGTTCTGATCTCAGCATGAAGAATGAAAACGGAGGAAAAAGCTAGCCCGGCTCGGTTCAACAGTAACTAATAGTAAGTCATTAACATGTCACATCTTGTTTGTTTGTTCTATACAATAACTAAAGTATAACAATAAAATGGGGTTTTACGAGAGATTATGTGGCTTCATGTTGTTTGCACGACCAGATTTCAGATTTCTTTCTCTTGTGATGAAAACATTTTGCATTTACAACTGTGATTAAATAAGTTTCCTGTATAAAACTTGATCAATTGTCAATTAAAGCAACGGGACTGTGAGCTGCAGTCACTTACTGAGGATGCCTTTACCCCCAGTGGTGATGGGTGATGGGGAGGGTCTGCCGAGGTGCTTGGCCTCCTCTGACCCGGTGGATGTGATGCTACTTGTTTCTGGGTCGGCGTTGACGTCCTTCCCTCCTCTCCTCTTAATCGTGCCAGTGTCTCCCTCAGAGTCCTCTCCCCAGTACGCAGCTGAGGAGGAAGAGGAGCTGGCCGACGCCCAGCTCCCCCTGGCCTGTGCTGCCCACAGTGCAGCGTGTCCCCCTAATAAGGCCTCTTGTCCGCTGGGAGGGAGTCCCCCGATGCCGCCCCCGCCTCCACCAAAAGCCAGCGTCTCCCAGCTGCGGCCCTGCTGCATGGTCTGGATGTTGTCGTGGGAGCCAGAGGAGCAGGAAGTCCAGGAGCCGCGTCCGCTGTCTGCAGCATCGAGGGAAACACGATCGCCCTGATCCTGAGTCAGCTCCTCTGAACTGGGCGAGGAGAGCACCGTTGGGCAGCCGGTGTAAATGCCCCGACAGTCCTGCATCGATGAATACGACCTGCGATATGACACAAAACACCATGGGTTACTCAGGTTTTAAGGGTCACGTGCAGAACAGGAGCTGCACTCCACATCAAAAGCTGCTCGGTTTCCTACCCGAGGCTGTACTGGTCGGGGTCCGTGGTGGCTCTTCGCTCCAGCCGCTGTCCCGCGATGTGCGATTCCCCGACTCCTCCGGAGTGACGGAGTCTCCTCTCGTCCTGGGCCATGTCGAAAGAGGAGTTACTGACGAGGCTGGAGCGGGAGGAGATCTCACTGTGACCGGAGTCCGAGTAGGCGTCTCCCATCCTGTTGTAACCTGGAGAGAGCAGGAAGACATGTTAAATTATGGAGGAAAGGAATTGCTCAGACCTCAGTCCCATTGATTTGCTTTCGTTGCAAAAAGTGAACCCGACAGATTAAAGTCTTGTGGCATAAAAACTTGACCCTATGAGGATGAGAAAGCTCTAAACATGCCCCGCCCTCTTTCACATGCTGACTCAAAGCTCCACACATCAAAATAACTTACAGTTGATCAACTTTTTTTTCCCCCCCGGACTTGATGAATCCTCTTTAATTCACATATCTTATCTCAGTCGGTGTATTTAAACAAAGCATTGCACACACAGACTGCAGGAGTAATTGTAGAGTGTCATTCCCAAGTAAGCCAACCAGCCGTTTAGGGATCAGTGCGTCGGCTTCCTACTGAAACAGCAGTTCGCTTCAGCGCGGCGCCGCAGAGTGTGGAAACGTTTAGGAAACGAGCGCGAAGGGAGTTGAATTTTCACTACAAATAAAATATAGAGAAATCACTGGTGAAGATTGCTGACACGTGTGAGAACATATCCTCTAGTTATAGGCGAATGTTACTGTGGCATTTGCTGTAGCTCAGCTATAGAGTAGAACGGCGCTCGTACCTGCAAAATTCCTCAATAACCTCCTCAATCCTGATCATAGACGAATAAAAAATAAAATAAAAAAGTGTTTACTATGAACAGCCCCAAGCAGTGTGATGTAATGAACACCTAGCAGAAGAGCTGTTTTAATATAACCACTGACTGATATGATACATATATAAAAACACTCGTGGTTTTATCTGGAACCCGGGTGGGAATTTGTTGACATCAAGCAATAAAGAGCAAAGACAGTGGGTCTATTTTGGAGGAAAACTACTAGTACTAAACGATATCTGGAAAACACAATGCAATGCATGTCGGCAGCCACCAGGTGGCATTTGTGTCCCACTGTGACAGAGGGAAGGACCCTGAAGATGGTGTGGGAGGGAGGGGGGATTATTGGCTTACCCTTCTTGGGTGAGCTCTGTGGGGAGGTGGGAGGGGAGGAGAGCTGGGAGGAGGCGTTGGACACGGTGTCCTCTGGCTGCCTGCGGTGCCTTTCGTTCCCCTCCTCCGACAGAGACAGGATCTTCTTCAGAGAATGAGGGGAGCTGGTGCCTGTGGACATTTACAAGAAGATGAGCAGAATTAGCATGAGGAACACTGCCATCGCCAACACTGCCATCGCCATCCCCCAACAGCGCCCAGAGCGGGCTGAGACGCTAAATGGCATTGTCTGGGATTTTTTTTTTTTGCATTTGTTTATTGTCAGACAGCCTCTAGGTGGCAGCACTGTCACAGAGCAACTGGCCCTGCTATTGTCTGCAAATAACAGGATGAGGAAGAGAAAGCAGAGTAATGGTGGCACATAGAAGGACAAGTGAAGAGGAGCTTTAATGAAGGCCTATTTCCATTCAAGCCTGAACAACACTGTTGTATAAATGATGTATGTGTGGATAATATTGTAATATAGGGACTATTATAGCCACTATTATAAAAAAGTAAGAGGATTTTATCTTAGGTACCACACAATAAAACATAAACGCAGCAGTAACTCTCAGTTGCAATAGATGTTTTACTGAATGCATTTCCACAAGTTCCTCGACGCAAATACCTTCCTGGAATATACCATAACAGTGATGAATGTACAACTATTAGGGGACCTAAAAATAACGGTTGTAGGAATACATTTGAAGCTTTTCTATCATCTTAATCTTACCGAAAGGGGGCAGATCTTTGACTGGCACTTTCTTTCGGGATGGGTAAAGGGCCACAGCCGGGACCTGGAGGGCCTGGCTTCCTTTGGCCAACTGGCCCCTCTGCTGGCTGGCCGCTCTGGACACGACTGGGGAGGTGTCTGGTCGTTTCCCACCGGCATTCTTGGGCACTGAGTAGTGTGAGCAAGAGGGAAGAGCATGAGCATTTTTTATTCACAGCCAAGGAGTCTTGAAGCAAGACTGAGTGCCTTGTTACTCCGGCGGTCCCACCCAGGCTGTGTCTCAAGAGAAATATAAACGCAGTTATACAAAATCAAGACTTGTGTGTGTGTGTGTGTGTGTGTGCACTAACTCGCGTCACTAACTCACATGTGCTGATGGAGGGCTCGCACTGCATCGAAAGCGTCTGCAGACTCTCCTCGTTGGTTTCCAGGCTGAGGTTGGACAGGTACTGCTTGACCTTCCTGGCCATCTGGGCGTCCTCGTAGAGCTTTTTGGCGTTCAGGAAGGAGCTGCGTCGCACCCTCTTCTTGTGCCCGCCCGTCTGCGTGACGTCGAGCACCGCCGCGTTGGCACTACCCTGACTCAGGGACCTGGTCGTGCGCATAGGAACCCGCAAGGACACGGAGAGGGAAGGCGGACATGCAGACACGGACGCAGACACACACATGGAAAGAACAGAGAAAAAAACTCGTTAACATCCAGTCTAAGTGTGTGCTCAAGCCTTTTCTTGAAGAGTAAATGTACAGGTAGAGCTACGGGGCTACACAGGGAGCCTGGTGTTAAAACTTGGACATGCAGAGAGCAGCTTGAGGAATTCCTCTCATCTCCAAAACATTCCAGTCATTCCAGACAGCAGGAGGGGAGGTGAAGTGATGGATGATGGCTGTAGTCAAACAGGCGAGTAGAAAATAAAGGGGGGGGTGTAACAGTGTAGCACGCTCATAGTTTACATTTCTGTGGCTTGAGTCAGAGCTCGTAGTAGTAGAGGCAGTGACCGATTAACTTGCACGGTTCACAGAACGGTTGTTTGTCAATGAGAAGTCATGTTTGTAATCAGTGAGACATTCATGGCTTTTGCAGTGTGGATGATTAAAAAGGTTTTGCTTCCGAGAGACACCGACTATCAGATTATACTATTTGGGGTTACGTACGTACGGATACTTATTTTGTTCAAAGAAAAAAAGATTCATGTAAGTATTACGTTCGTATGTTGTAATTAGAACTTTGCACCTCGTATTCCCGAGATTAACATCTCATAATTACGAGATACGGATCTTGTAATTACAACGCGGCTTTCCTAATAATTACAACATGGCCGAGTCATAATTATGAGATACTGAATTTCTCACTACCAGAAAACTCTTCTTACTTAAGTGACTTCAGCGTGCTTCCAGAAGTTCTCCAGTGAACGCTTTATGCACAAACATCTCCCCTCTGACCACGGGAATGTAAACCGTGAGAAGAAAATACTTTAGGTCCAGAATATTTGGCTTCTTTGGCGGTTTGTTGTACAGCTAAAACTTACAAAGGCAGGTAAAAACTGAAGCTGCATGCACATTGTTAGGTAAAACATGTCAAGAATGGTCACATCAGCAACAATCTGAATGCATGTTGAGGACACATGGATTAGTTTTAATCCAATTCATGTTGGAAGCTCAACAGCTTTCATGTTAAGTTTACAGAATGTAAAAAAAAAGATCCAGTGTGACCAAATGTGAGCATGAGTGACCTTTGTTTCATTCAAAGCCCTTTGGTGAGGGTCAGGCAAGTGTTAATGGGAGGATTCAACTCAAGCTGGTTAATGGAACCAAGGTTTCAGAAAAGAAGAAAGAAGCACGCAAATTGGCGTGAAAAAAAAAAAAAAAGGGGCCGTGGTGCAGGGAGGGCAAAAGGTTGGAGGGTCACCGAACTTACCCTAAACTTCTCCATTTCTTCTTCCTAGAGGGCGGGTGCCATGAACAGAGAAGCACGGAAGGGCAAAGGATGGATGAGTAGAGGGAGAAAGAGACAAAGCTTAGGACAGGAAAGATCACCAAGATCACCAAAAAGAGAAGCAAATTTCACCCACGTGAAAGTCAGAAAGGAAATCAAATGGGAACACACCACTACGATGTGACATCGTTAGACAAAGACACACTTTCACAGGAGCGCTGTGCACAATCTGATGCCAACAATGTGTACGGGGGATACAGTTGCCAGAGGGAACAGCTGCTTGAAAGAAAAGCGTGATGCGGAAATCTTCACTGAATCTATGTGAGCCGGCTAACCCCGCGCTGACTCGTCCCACAGAGAAGCGAAGGTCCTTTTTAAATCTGAAATCTGGCGTCTGCCTTTTTTTCCTTTTTCGGAAAGGTCGTCTTACCGGGTCCGGAACATGAGGGCCGGGTCCATGTTGACGGAGGCCATGCGACCAACATGGCGAATTTCTTTGGCAATCATCCTCAGCTTCTCAAAGTTCACCAGGCCGTCCACTTTAGAGTCATTGCCTGAGAAATAAGGGGAGGAGGAAAGGGACAGAAATCCCACACACATCACATTAATGAGAAAAAAAACAACAACCGCGGGAATAAAAACCTGATACTGCTCTGCCAAACCACAAATGTGGTGCAAATTAAGTGAGTTTTGTTTGTTAGAAACATTTTTACGGAAAAGAAATGTTAAATATCTAAGGAAACCGCATGCAAAGTTTGCAAGTACTACAAAACAACAATGCAAGAAATGTATAATAATGACAAAGCTTGCTGGTGATAGCATTTGCTAAATCTACATTTACCTACTTTTCCCTAGCCTAACTTTAAGTCATGTATATTACACTGTAGACACTTTTATTACACCTATGCCATTAGTTGAAATGGACAGTGAAGATGTGAAAGTTTATTTCAAAAAAAGTGCAGCATCTACATGTTTTAGGCATTATGTAGAATCAACACCATTGAGTTCTGGGTCAAATAACAACCATGAAATACTAACATTAAAGGGTCAATATTAAAACATATTTGTGCTACACAGTCTGGCTAACGAGCCTAAACACTGCAGGTTAGTATAGTTATAACCTGGACACAGTGAAATAAATGACGCGTGTACTTCAAACAGCACTCGTTTCATTCTGGATCGGGACATTTATAATATCATGTGGCTAAATCCTTCACAAAATACGACCGTATGAGAGGTGGGATGTGTTTATATCATCCTCTACCTTCATGGAGGAAGGTGAGGTCCTTCTTGATGACGGGGAACAGGGGGATGATCGGTGGCTGGAGGTTCTGATTGTTGAGGACATTCCTGTACTTGGCCATATTTCTGGAGGGGTCGAAGAGGTCCTGCAGGTCCCCGAACAGCTTCTCGTACTTGCTGGGTAGCTTCTCCCACGTCCCCCTCAGTCTGGAGACTGGAGCCAGGTTCAGACCACTGTGAGAAGGGAGGAGACGTATTAAAAAATGGGAGCGTTAAAAACCAACAACAACTAAAAACGTCCCACATTGGCACAATTTGCGACACGATTATAAATCCTCCTCTATTTTCCCCTCACCTGATGATGGCAAACATGGAGTTGAAGTTCTTGCACTCGCGGCAGTGCAGGGCGATCTTGATGAAGTGCTTGACGTTCTTCATGCGTTTGATCTGGTTGGGCTCCCGCGTCACCTCCGTGGCCACCCAGAAGGTCTCGTGGTTGATGGCCTCCTCGAAGCGCTTCAGGCTGAACGAGCCCGTCTTGGAGCGCAGCTTGAACAGGTCGTCGATGTACTCGGTGGGCTCGATGGCGCAGAAAAGTTCAAAGGCCCGCATGGAGAGCTGAGTGGCGACCTCCACGGTGCTGAGCTGCAGCAGACAGATCTGGCCCTCTCGCAGGAGGTCCTGAGCGTCATCGTCTGAGCAGAGCGTCTCCGTCTCCATGTTGCTCTTTAGGTAGTATCTGAAGAAAGAGGAGAATGTGGGGTTTGCTTCACTGAAATTAAACACAAATGACGCTGTTCCCATCTTGGAGGATTTACTTATCTTCATTTGATATTCTAAAAATTCAACAAATGTATTTTTGCTTGTTTCACCCATCCAAAAGATACGTGAATTAAAACCCTCCTTGGTTTTGAGGTCAGTCGATAAAAGTAAATATTTTTTAACTGCAGCTTTATTTAACCAGGATTGTCTTGAGGGTGAAAATGCAATACAATTATGTCACAAAATCATCATTTTAAGGAATACGAAAGGTGCAAAAACAATAATCCCTGACAGAAAAAATAAAATAAAAAAAGGTGGCACAAGATGTCATTACCTGCCACTCAGCTGGATCCTGTCCGCTAGTTTCGACAGCTGGTCCGGCAGCCGCCTCTGCTTGATGACGCCCTCTGGTGTGACGGACACCTCACACAGAGAATAAGCCTCCGGTGCCGCCGTCAGGGCGAACTCCCTGATCGCCTGGGCCACCACCTCCTTCGCCGTCGTGTCCTTCCCGATCATGATGTACCGAGACTGCTGGTCTGCCTTGAAGACTCGCAATACCTGGTCCGACATATCTGAGGGCGAACAGAACACACAGTGAGGCTTCATGTTTACTTATCAGCATCGGTTTTGTGAAGTAAACACCGGTTGTTTCCCAAGATTTATGAAGAGCCACCTCCACCAGAGCATCTTTTTGTTCTCACTCTTAAAAAGGGAATTTCCCATCATTCATTAGTTTGATCAGAAACACAACCCCACCGATCATATCACCTTCACCCTTTCAAATAAATAAATGAATAAATAAATACAAATAAAAGAAAACCAATACCCATGTGCCCTCAGAAGATGTAAAGGTCATCAGTCAGTGCAATGCTGTTAGCTTTAGATGCAGATTAACTGAGTTTGTGTTATGTGAACAGACTAAAGTACAGCTGATTAATGTCTGACTTCGAGGCCCAGAGCATTGACAAAGACGTGACTGTGCAGAGAGATGCAGCATCACATGAACGAGAAGATACTCACTCGGTGTGACCGGGACTGAAAGAACACAAACATGTGATGGACACGAGTTAGTGGAGATGGAGGTATAGAGACAGTGTGTCTATCATTGGCTAATTCATTTTATCAGACTGCAGAAGCAGCTATCCCCTCCAATAGTTCTGGTTGAGTCATCCCATCGTGGCCAGTGAGCAGGACGTGTTTACAGCAGAGGATTTGCAGACTGGTGGATCAATATGATAAGACGCCGCGATGCGTGTGACGTTTAACTCTCCCCAAAGAAACAGGCAATTACATCCGGTTATTTCATCTTCAAACAGTATCTCAATCAAGTTAATGTTTAATTTAAATTGACAATTGTTGTTTACAAGCTCAAAGTCCATAAAATAATTAAACTTTCATGAGCGACGGGGCAACGTCCCCGTGCTGAAGATCCAATGTCATGCTCAAAAGCTACAAAACAAAATCCAAGGGGATTGTTTTGTTGATTTCCAAAATTAATTTCAAGAATGTAGTAACCATACCACAATAATGAAGAAAACATATTTTAAAGCCGATTTTCATATGTTATGATTTATGATTGTATCCATATTAGCTTCTGAAATAAGTATTAATCCATCCCATCTTCCTCTATATTTAAATCTTGAATGTAAAAGTCAGGGAAAAGCCCATAAGAAAGGTTTTAACTGCTGCTAAAGTGAACTGGCGATTAAAAAAAAACACATTATATTGATATTTTATAATATAATCTTGTTGTTAAATGTCATCTGTCAATAATGACGTGAGAAAGAGGAAATAATAATGATTTGTCACTACAAAACCTCCCGGTGTCTCATTGAATCCACACAGCAGCTCTACGCACCAGGCTGGTTGTTGAAGTCCAGGATGCGGTGGTGAGACTGCAGGAGGTCGGGGTTTGACGACGACAGGTTTCCACTGACGGGCAGCGCTGGTGCGATCTGTTTGGACTGCTTCATCCCCACGATGCTGTCGTCCTGCGATTGGCCCACGCAAACGTCACTATGGAAACAGGAGGGGAGAGCGCAGGGGAGGGGTGAGACGGCAGTTCTGTCAACACGAGGCAGGGGGCGATATTTGTGTTGGCAGGAGTTGGAAACTGTGGACGCCTCTGGCCAGAGACTACATATTCTGCAAGGAATACCACCATAAACGTACACCAAATGATGATGGTGATGGTGATTGGATAGTTACAAACATTTAAAAGACTCAGCTGTGGGCTGAAATGGGACTAGCACCTTCATTCTCTATTGTAACAAAGTTAAAAATATGTACTTTTCTCATGAGCAGTATTACATAATTACTTCTAGCATCAGGGAGTTGAATAAACTCTCGTACCTATACTGATGAGCTGCATCGAGATCTGACTGATTCAGCTGAGCAGGTGATTGATTAATCGATCGAACATTCGTTTGTTTAACATAAATCAAAGCAGCGAAGACACGGAAAAACAAAACTTTCAGAGCTTTTACGATTTGGGAAACAAACGGCCCAATCAGTCTCAATCAGACGAGGGCGTGCGGATCGTTGGTTCCTCTCTGCAGCAAGATTAATCAAAACGTGTTCCAGGGAAAGCGTGAACTGCACTAGACTCATTTGTCATCACATTTCTCTGTCTCCCTTTTCTGCTTTTAGCATCCTTTTGATATAAAAACAACATCAGACCCGCTACACGTCGGCGAGTAGGCAGCTGTGTGCAGTTTACTGGCACCATAAAACATAATAATGGGCTACTAAAATTTAAAATCTCAAACATTTACCTCAGAGCCATCTAGAAAATGTCAACATGAACGGCTATCTCGCACAGCCTTACAATAAGGTAGAGTGGTTCTCCCTGATAAACGCGACAGTCCACACATCATTAGCTCTCATTACTTGTAGGGTTTGGGCGGCAGGATGCTGGTGAGCGTCTTGTCGAAGATCTTCTTCAGCTTGTTGCGTCCTCCCACCGAGTTGCTCTTGGCTTTCTTGCTGACCTTCTCCAGGCCCATCACCTGCTCCACGTCCACCGCCAGGTCGGGGATGGAGTAGCGGCTGGCCTTCTTGATGTCCCCAATCTTTGGGAGGTGGGGCGCGCCGTTCTTCCTGTCGTGTTCCTCCTCGCCATCCGCATCGTGGTCGTGCTCTGGCCTGGTTAGCAGCTCTTTAAACACTGGACAAAAAGGAGGAAGGAGGTGAACATTTAGGATAGGCGAATCTTATTAGTAGTATAAGCAGAGTCTGGCTACAGCTGATTTAATACACCAGTTACCTTTTGGTTTTTGGTGTCTTTGAACAAAGCAATGTCTACTTGAGACCTGGTGGCATGTATGTAGGACTTGTCAATCAAAGAGTGACTTTCTGAGCTGATGCTCTATATATTTATGTATTTTAATCATTCATGAATTCCCAAGAAAAAAAGCAAGGATTTGAGTAAAAGAAAGAAGAAGAAATACCACATTTTGTAGCTCACCACCCAACCCGTTTTACAAAATTCGGACATGGTTGGTCTCATACATATGATGAAACTTTACCTAAAAGGTTTGTTTTCACAGTTATGGACAAGTGGGTGTTGTTCTTCAGAATCTCGTTGGCTTTGATGAGCTGGACGTTCTCAAAGTTCTGCCCATTGACTTCCAAGATCTGCCCAAAGGAAGACAAAAGAAATACATCAGGTGGATTAATACAGAACTCTTAACGCTCTCAGAGTCAAATTGCTGCACCGGTGAGCAGGAAACGTCAAACCTTGAACTAATGTAAATTTCACAGGTCTCTGAACTACATATTTTATCCATTGAGCAAAGGTGCAATCATCTGGCGTGTTTCACATCGTGACATTCGGTCCAACACATCGTTTTGACACTAATGTGGTCTGTGTCACATTCAAATTGTCTGAACAGCTTGACCTCTGCATCTGGGCCGGATATTTGCATTTTAACACAATCTGCTCAACGACCTTTGCCGCTTCCTCTTTAGTGGAAAAGGAAGTCATCCTTGACTGCAGCGTGAGGACAGGCCACGCTCTGCTGCCGTCAAGCCCAAATGTCTGTTTTGGGACGAGTGAGACGCTGCATGGAGTTTACTACTCAAGGGCGACCGCTAACGGCTCGATGACGAAACAAAGGGCACTGCTACTGGAGCTCTGAAACGATAGCTCCTGAGTGATAGCTGGTCATAACTGAAGCTTATGACCAAGACATTTGGATGCTGTGAGCAGGGTATGGGAGAGTAAATGCTTCCAAGGATGCCAGCTTCTCCGCTTCCTTTTTTTTTTGAGGGAAACAGCTGCAGGGGATGTTCGGAGTCAAAAGAGCTTAACTGGCATCCAGACACTCAAGATGGTTTCAGGGATTAAAGGACTTTGCTTAAAACCCAGAAGACTGCAAAGTGTGAAAACGGTTGAGAAGTCAAGTTGCGAGACGAAAGCCAACATGAGGTTGCACGCAGATACTAGCAAGTTCAATTTAAGACTTTTTTTTTTTTTACTAATGCGAGTTAAAGCAAAATATTAAAACCAACAACAAGAATGAGCTTCCAACCCCAGAAAAAAAGATCAATTCATGCGCTGGTCGGTGCGACAGAAGAGATTTTTTACTTGGTTGTAGCCTGAAGAAAAAAAAGAAACTTGTAGAACTTGAAAACTATGTGAAGCTGACTTTACAGTTTCCCTCCCTGCAGTTCAGGAAGGAAATCCCATTAATTTTAAGAAACCACAGGCCCTTTCTCCCACCGGGAGCAATGTGTGACAAAAGAAACTGAAGTCATCTCACCTGATCGCCGCGCTTAAGGCCGACTTCTGCTGCCTTGCTCCCAGGCTCCACGGCGTCAAGGAAGATGCGGAAACCTTTCTCCTGCCCTCCGAGCAGGCTGAAGGCCAGCGGGGAGTCCCTGGACGGCTTGGTCAGCGTCACCAGCCGCGGCTTGGCTTTAGCAGCACACGCTATGTTTAACAGTCTGAGGTGCCCACACATTTTCTGAAAAGAAAGAACACAGATGTGACGAAAGTGCAATAAGTGGTATACAGAAAACATAAATATATATTTTACATTAGACTAATGATTTGTGCGAGTTGCTCCACTTACTTCTCTCTCCAGATTGCTTTCAAACTCTTCCAGAAAGTGAGTCATGGCAGCGTCGCCTTCAAAGTCGTTGAAGTGATTGTTTACCCACAGCAAGACTACCCGTGTAACCTGGAGGAGTCACATGATCAGCAGGGGTCAACATACAGTTTACTGCTCGACACGCATTCATGGGTTAATAGAAAACCTTTGCTTGGGTGTGTTTGAGTGCGGACATGATTGTGTGTAACTGCAGTGTAAAGTCCTCCACCTGTACCTTGTCCCTGAGACTGGGGTCGTGGAACCACTCCAGCAGCTTCTTGCCCACGACCATGGGGCTGGAGAGGAAGGTCCTGTAGGTCAACAGGAAGTCCTCGATGTAGGTGGGGTCCACCACTGAGTGTTCCTCCACCAGGTGCATGGTGAGACGCTCCGGTGTGCCCTGAGGGTTGAAATCATTGCGTTTTTTAAAAAGCAAACACGCAAAAAAAAAAAAAAAACCCCTTCATGATGGCTTTTAAAGACAGCTTCAAATATGTAGCAGGGATCACCTTGATGACGATGTGTCCTTTCCTGGTGCCGGTGCGGTCCAGTTCGCGGTGTTCCTTCACCATCACGATCTCCCCTTCCTCCTCGACCTTCTGCATGTTCTTCTCTACCTGGTTGAGGATGCAGCAGTAGTCCTGCTGGGCTATGCACACAAACTGGAGAAGACGGGACGAAGCAAGAGTTAGAGACAGATTAGATACATTTGTGATATATGTTGCAGCTACATGTCTAATATGTCTCTTACTCGATGCCCCTAATTCTCAACCTGCTTGAGAGACCGTATCAGATTAAATATCAAAACAATGAAATAACATAAATAAATAAATAAGGCCTAGTAGCAACTAAACTTCTGTCCTCACGGCGTCTTTATTAGGAGCAGAGTTTTACTCATTGCAGACACTGATCTGAGCTCGGCTCGTGATGATTAAAGGACTTAAAACACATGATGCTTTCAATGTGATCTTGCTCTTTGCATGCCCTATTCTCTTTTAAAATGGCTGTTTCTCACATTTAAATAAATGCTGTTGCCCAAAGCAACTCCCTTTCTGCATGGAGTGGGTCACAACGGGATTTAATACAATTTAATATTAGCCCGTGTCGCGCTTTTCACACTGCGTTGCAGATGAAATGGACCCGCTAACCCTGTCCCCTTGATGCTGTGCAGGAACATTTACGGCCAAGAACGTACCTGGCAGTCGTCCACCTTCGTCTTCATCACGCCCTTCATGTATTCCTTCTCCATGGTTGGCGACACCCCAAAACTGTTCCCCATACACAGGATCTCTGTCCGGCCCTCGGGGTACGTCACCTCCACCGAACCGTTCAGGATCACGGACCACGAGTCCAGCTGGAGACGGGATTACATCAGTAAGATGTTGGGAGAAAAGAGGACAAGAAGAAAAGAAGAAAAAAAACGTTGCGAAAAAAGAAACGCAACAACAATAAAAACTTTGAAAAAGCAGATTGAGTTCAGTCTCGTAATATTCCCAACAGCTGGTGTCCCTTAATGAGTCAAAGTTATTTATCAAAAAGAACAAACTACAAGAGGACTGCTGCACTAACAGATTGTTTTTACTTCCCTCAGAGGGATACAGCAACAGTGCATGATTATTAAAGCTGCAAAGCAAAACAAAACCAGAAGAGGAGGACGCAAACCGTCAAACTGCTGTTGCAAGTCATATATACTTGAATTAAATGGAGAAAAAGGTCTTACTGCTTGTGCTTTTGAGGAAGGAAATATAAATCAAGAACGTCTGAAAAGCAGAGATTCACATCTTTCACCCCGACAGCAACAATATGATCAATGAACCCTGAATTCTCTATGACTGGACATTTACTAAAGCGACCAGATCGTCAAAACAAGGTCTGCTCTCTATTATTTAAGTGCATCATAGAAGAAAATGAATGTGCGAGAGAGAGAGAGAGAGAGAGAGAGAGAGAGAGAGAGAGAGAGAGAGAGAGAGAGAGAGAGAGAGAGAGAGAGAGAGAGAGAGAGAGAGAAAAAGAGAGAGAGAGAGAGAGAGAAAGAGAGAGAGAGAGAGAGAGAGAGAGAGAGAGAGAGAGAGAGAGAGAGAGAGAGAGAGAGAGAGAGAGAGAGAGAGAGAGAGAGAGAGAGAGAGAGAGAGAGAGAGAGAGAGAGAGAGAGAGAGAGAATAAGTGATGTTGTCTCTAGTTGCCTCGGGGATCTTAGATAAGGCTTGGCAATACAGGTTGCCCGCCATTCAGATTTAATAGTGCGGAAAAAAACATTGAATGGAAGACGAAAGCTTCATTGGTGTGAAGGGGTGAGACGGTTCAGTTCCCCCGGGAGACACAGGCAAGAGAAGGTCGCCAGGCATGGCTCGTGCACGCTTGACTTTGCACCCGGACCCACCTCCTCTCCGTCGTTGAGAACGATGGTGCCGGCGCGTTCCACCACAGCGAAAACCATGACGGCGCAGAGTTCCCTCCTCACTGACATGGTCATGTTGGCGAACGCTGGCAGTTGATGCATGAACTCCAGTAATTGCTCTGCGAGAGTGGAGACACAGAGGAGGAGGAGGAGGAGGAGGTTGAGAAAAAAAAAGGGGGGCAAACAGAGTCTCAACAACGAGAGCAGAGGATGAGGAGGATGAGGATGGCCAGCGCTCTTGGCAACGCCTGCGTCGGCCCTGGAGGCTGGAGCCTCAAAATGGATCATCAACACAGTGAATAGCCAACAGAGGAATCATTATCTGGAGAACATGAAGCCAAATATCAATTCCGTCGATATGAACCTTCGAGGCGAGCCAAGAATAATTGCTGACACATCACTCGGTGACCTCTGAGTGAGTATAAGACGTCCATTGCAGACACTGAACCACATTTAGTGCTCCAATCGTGTTTTTAAGCGGGTCACCAAATATTACCAATAAGTATGCTTTATGACTCATCGAGAGGTATCCAACCATTTGAATAGGTCGATAGATATTATCAATGAAACTGACGATGCTCAATTGCTTCTTTTGTCTATAGAATCAGAAACACAGAGACAAAGACAAGCGGCAAATTGTCACATCCTCGAAGCTGGAACTATCAGACGGTTGCTATTTCTGCTGACCAACACAAAGTCAATCAATTATTAAAATACCCGTTACTCAGGATGTCCACGGATCTCACTGTGGGCAGTACAGTATGACGTCGTCACAGTGAGGTCTGTCCAGGCAGAGCCGCAAGGCATTGTTTCTTAAAAGACAAGTTGCTGCTCCTTTTTTGGGGGGATTTCAGAGCAGGATTAGATTAGGATTTTTAAGTAAAGGGCACCAGGGAACTACTGCATGTGCATGGCAAGTAAGTAAGAAAACATATGTTATTATTTATTTAGGCAAATAGCTTTGATATTGGGTGTATTTGACTGAGTGTGTCAGAACATGCTTTTATATTTATATATTTATATAATCCAGGGCGCGAGACATTCTGCAGCACACTTCGCTGAGGTCCAAAGCGGGAAAATACCCCTCTCTCTCTGTTTCTCTCTCTACCAAGCCTTTCTCTCGCTCTTCCCGGCTGGCGAGCGGCAGTCTGGCGTTCTGGCTGACCTGTGCTTGGCATGGCAACAGCGTCGTGTGTGAAGCTGCGGAAGCACTGAAAGTTTAATGTGCTGCGAGAGGTGAGGCGAGAGGATGTGCCGGAGTGACCTAGAAAAGCCTGCCGGCAGAGGGAGGGGTGTACCGCGGGGGGGAGGAATCAGCAAGGGAAGAGGAGGGGGGAGGATGGTTGGCAGTCACTACCGTACTCTACATCCAGTGCATCATCCACCCTCATGTCCACATCTGTAGCTTAGCTCTGAGATTTTTTTTTTTTTTGAACATGCCTATCATTATCATTGGAGTCGAGTCATCGCTTTAAGGGATATGATACTGCAAGCCTGTTGTGGCTTTGAGAATTACTCGAAAGCCTACATTCCCTGTGACCGATTTAGGTTAGAAAGGAGGGTGTGGCTTTCATACCGCACTGAATTCATCTCAAATTGGGACAAGGAGTACCGTCCCAGCGGGGAACAACACCGCCTGTGCTTTTTATGGATATCTTTGAAAACACATCCTTCTCCAAACTCTCAGGCTTGCACAAAAAAAAGTAGATTGCATATTTTAAAAAATATGCAACTGTGCTATTCATAAGCCGCACGCGTTTGTCACAGCGTGTTTTCGGCGCTCACCTATGTCATCGTCGGTTCGGTCCATGGGGTCCTTCTCCAGGCAGTCCCGCACGATGTCCCGGCTCATGAGGGGGTCGGACGCTCGCTCGATGTCCTCCTCATCGTCGTCCTCCTCGGAGTCCACGGCGGTCTCTGGCAAGCCGCTCAGGTCCATGTCACCTGGTTCGTTTTCTGTGGCCTACAAAGAGGGGAACACATGAAGAAAGGAGTCAGTTACCGGCGATTAAAGCTCAATAAGGCGGGTGAAGAAATCTGGTGACTCCATCCAACACCAGAAGTCAGAGAACTACGGTAGAAAACATCAAAGTTCAGATGTCAATCTGCAGCCACGTCTTCGAGCGAGACACTGGACCACTGGCCTGAATGTTCAATACAAACAACGCTTTGGATTGTCAGCTAGATGCCTGAAAAGCGGATACAAAAGATGGCAGCTGCTGACCAAGCCAGCCGGGGTAAAGAATCAGCATAATAAGGATGGAGAGACTAAGGTTGCATTTACACACACACACACACAGCTGAAATTATTTCCCAGTACAAACTTCAGCTGTGACACAGGAGCCTCTGTAAAACCACAGATTTGACCCCTTTAACGTAACGGATTAGAGGTATTCAGTATCGCATGAGTAAGACAGGCGTCAACAACCCGACACACCAAACACTCAGCCGTGCATAGTAACAAGCTAATTAACTCCCAACTTCTCCTCTCCCCTTTAGCAAACTCCACCGCCTGCCTCCAAGCCAGATCCTGTTCTTTGAAAGCACAAGATGAAATATGCGCGGGGAATGAGGGGAAAATTAAGCGAGATGGGGAGCGAAAGTAGCGCAATTACTTGAGCAGGAGCGATACGAGCAGACTTCCTCTGCCATCATCAAAGGAAGCGTTTCTATAAATGACAGAAGGGCCGTATCGCCGGGTTCACGCTCACGCAACATGAAACCCTCGTGCGGAACAAACCGAAGCAGTGTGAGGAGAGAGAGAGCGGAAGAAAGGATCAAAAATGGACTCCAAAGCATCAGCCCTGCGACACCGCCACAGTGTGAAAAACAAGCCCTCCTTACCTCAATCTGGTGCTCGGCATCGAGCCTCTTAATGGAAAGAGAAGAAAAGGTTGCCTTCGCAAACTGTCCACAAAATCCCAGAGCCAGACGCATCTTCACCTCCCAGACTGACAGTCGGTCTGCTTTTAATTTTTCAGCGCTCAGAGTCCCCGTGCCCCTCGCAGAAACCCCATGTCATTTCCCCTGAAAACACCATGTGCAAAAAAGGGGGCTCATTTATGATTCATGCCAGTGTCTGAGTGGCCATATGGGCGTCACCCACCCGAGTGGGCGGGGCCGGTGATCCGGTTGTACAAGTGAGGCCTTTACAGATTGTTAAGCACGGAGCGGTAGAACAAGTGGTGCAGTATATCTTCTGTCACAATATAATAAATCAATAACCAGAGCTGCACTAAAATAACTCTTGGTCAAAGTGTCTGTAAAAAAAAGCAAAAAACAATACTGACTTCACAGAGAACCGTATGGAAGGACTTCTTACATGAATTTTAATAGTATTCCCTGAGCACTCTTTGTCCTAAAACCTCAGACAGTTGCATAATCATTGCCCATTTTCTACAGATGGACAGAGGGCACACTTAACAGGTTTATTTAAATCAGAAAAAGAGAAGTGAGAATGCATATTCCTTCGTTGACATTACGGTGAATTAATTCCATTTAACACTTAACACGTCTTATGGAGAGAACTCGTGACGACACAGGTTGCCTGTGTGCGTGGCCTTTGTTTATGTGCAACGGGCTCAGCTTTTCCCCGTGTCATCTATGCATCAAACACCCATTAATGTGCAGTAAGCATTACAAGTCAGCGGGCAGTCAGGTGTTGTTAATATTTCATCAGGCCTATTCTTGGATCAATGCTTTTAAAGTCCTTCTGAAGGACCAGTTTCATGATTTATTCAGACACAACAGTGCGCCATGTTGCCGGTGACGTGGGACTGATGTGGAAGCCGCGGGTAAACTATTCAAATGCTTCTCATCAACAACATGTACCCCGTAACATGGAACATGTTTCTGCTCAGAAAAAATACTTTAATGGTCAAATATAACACCATATTTGTTTGCATTCATCTCCCTCCGTTCATCTCCCATCCGTTCATTCAGAAAACGCCACCAGACCACAAACAATCGCTCGTGATCCACATTACTCATTCTGAAGCCGGCAGGGTGCAACGTAGGCTAACAAAGTAATCATGCATACAACAAACAGTCTGGGGAGTCACGTCAGGTTCCTTAGGACAATAAAGTATTTATCCTTTCCATCATCTTTAATGATTTGTGTGCAGAGTTATTGGTTGCAGAGAGGTTGGGGGGGGGAGCTTAACCCTGAAGACTAGCTGATAAAAAACATCTACTGCTACAAGCAGTAACCCCAAGAAGTCTTCAGATCCATCAGAGAGGTTAGAAGATGATTAAACTACAAAAAGAGAAACATATTGCATGTTATGAGATACAAAAAAAATATTTGAACTAA
The DNA here is from genome assembly GCF_023055335.1 of Clinocottus analis. Lineage (NCBI taxonomy): Eukaryota > Metazoa > Chordata > Actinopteri > Perciformes > Cottidae > Clinocottus > Clinocottus analis. Next base: position 16,398,330 of record NW_027175821.1, read on the forward strand.
TCACAAACCCACAGACATATTTATGCAACCAGTGAAAAGCGGACACAAATGGAAATAAACTGCGTGGCTTTGATTGATCGGAAGTCAAATACAGCCAAAACTAAGACCTTTTGAATGCTTGTTTGATTCACCAGTTTAAAATCCCCAAAATGTTCAGTTCACTTACATAAAAGGACAGAAGAAAAACATCAAATGAGTCACATTTTTAATCCAAAAAAGGACACAAAAAAGGGAATGATTATCGGAATAGTTTCACATTCCTTTTCCATCAATTGACTCGTTGTTTCGGCTCTAACTTGGACAGTAGTTGCATGGGGACTGTGGAGGAAAGTGTAGAGACAAAAGAGATTGCGTACTAAAACAAGCTGCAAGTCGATCACCACCAGCAGCGGAGCAGAAAGGTTTAGACCAAAAGAACGATAAAGTGTCCGAGTGTGTGTATACATAGCACTTAGAGACAGAGCAGCTGATGCCACAGGTAGATTAAAAGAAGTCAGAGTTCCTGCAAAGGAGGATTGAGAGCCCCAAAGAAAGAAGAAGCAACAGGACAGTGTGTTTCAGAGAGAGAGAGAAATAGCGAGAGACCGAGCAAGCAGATGGCTGTGAGAGCACGGTCACAGACTGCGGACAGGAGAGCCTGTTCAACCTGCTCCAGCCAACACACACACACACACACACACACACACACACACACACACACACACACACACACACACACACACACACACACACACACACACACACACACACACACACACACACACACACAAACCTGCATTTAAACAATGTAATCTAATGCCTCTTGCGCACACGCACACACACGCGCCAAGAAGAGGTCCAAACAACACAAAGTGATTCTGACTGATGCCCCCTGAGCACAGTCACAAGCCCACTTACAAACACACAAATAGGCACACGCAGCAGGTGACAGCGTCGGGAGCCAATAGGGTGGGTGCGCTGCGTTAAGAGGATTAGTTGCAGGGTTTGGGGCCCGTCCACAGTCACGAGATTCTGTGTGTGTGTTCTTTTCAAGCTGAATCTTGTCTTATTTACCGCTGCTGGAATATATTAAAATTCCCTTATTCGTTACCCTAGTCATACTTTAACATTATATACATCCAAGTCTACAGTTGCTCTCTGTAATATTGTAGTGTGAAAAAAAGAAAGGGGAAAAAAAAAGCGGCTCATAAAGCTTCTTATCGCACGAGCTCGTACGTCACAGCTCCCTGGGAGTTCTGTACTTGTGCTTTGAGGTGCTGAGCGGCAGAGCTGGAGTCAGGATGTAGGCTGGCCCACCTGCTCGCCTGCTCGTCTCCCGTTGAGCGGGGATGGCGTCCTATTAGTGTCTCGTGTCCATTTTGTCTGCCAAGCGTTTACGTTCACTCCCAAATGTTCTTGTTCTGATGTAATGAGAGCGACCCGCGGTCCCGGAGGCCTATGTTTGTCATTTCACCAAGGAGAGGCTCACCGACTTGCATTGATATGAGCCGGGCTTCAGTTCACTTCCTTCATTTATCCGCACAGATTGGGTTAGAAAACATTAACTGACGGTTAGTTAATGTCATGTTACTTTACGTGAGAAAGCAAGCGAACAAAGTCATTTTTTAATAGTTTGACACTTCAGGAAACTTCCCGCTTCATTTCTGAGTTAGATGAGCAGATTGATACCACTCATGTCTGTGTACAGTATATATATAAAGCTAGAGCTAGCAGCTAGTTAGCTTAACCTTAGCACACAAAACTGGAAATGACTCTGACCAAAAATGAAATAAAACAAATATCCTAAATAGTAACACAATGTGAAGCCTATAAACAACAAGTTGTGATTCCAATCTTTCGGATAAGCTGCTGATAGTAGCTATATATGCATTGTACAGACATGAGGGTGGTATCGATGCTCTGGACTAACTCAGAGCGTCAGAGATTAAGACAAATAAATCTGGCTGAAGAACGATGACCCAGGCTAGACCGGGTGAGCTTTAAATCTTGCGTGAGCGACTTGACGACTCCAGTCAGACTCAGTCCCGTTTCACAAACCGCCACACCTACTGAACCATCCTAGAGGAGTGGGTGGGGGTGGGGGGGGGGGGGGGTCTAAACTGGTCTAAACTGGGGATCCAGCGCCAAAACGGGTGGCGTCCTTACCTGATAAATGTCTGACAGGCTGCTGCTTCCAGAGTCGCTGGTGATACTACATCCTGAGTGGCTGGAGGAGACGTGGGTCACCTGTGGGTGCAAGCCGTCGGCCAGGTGAAGTCTGCTGAAGTCTGCGGGGAGCTGCACGTACACAGACACACACACACACACAGACACACACACAACATACACACAGATGGTCAGTATCAGCCAGCTCCGCGCCACCATTGGTCACTCACGCTAACACTCCTGCTGGCTGCCAGCCAAGTGGGGACACGCTTAACGGCTTGCTGTCCCTCAGTTTGATTGAAGATGTCATTCAAAGACTTCATGAACTTGGATGTCCCTGCATTTTACTTTCTCTCTCTCGCGTTTGTTTCCTATTTTATCCTTTCTAAGTGGACGCTCGCGCAAAAGTCATTATGAGGAAATGAACAAGTGGCTGTAGTAGGAAAACATTGTATTTCTTCCTCTTTTTTTTGGGTATGTGATTTACAAACTACAAAAGAGCATTGCCCCCCCATCCCCCTTTCATTTTAATTGGAAAGTAGCCTAAAACACTCTTCTATTCATGAATACTACCCAGCTTATCTTTGTCTTTACTCCGCAACTGTGATTATGCAACGTTAACGGAACAAAACATTAATTAGTCCCACTGCAAGAGCTCAACTTTACACAATTTATTATCAAAGCAAAGAGTAAAAAGACAGGAAAAAATAGGGGAAGATGTTAATTAAATCATCTGCTTCCAGAGAATCAGTCAAAAGTGTTTATCGAGTTTAACACACAATAGTGAAGACGTGAATAACAAAGAAATCCTCCATCCTAAAGAGGTCTCATCGTTCAAGGGAGACAGTCCAACTGACTGTATCTGAAATGTTTTCAGATGCTGATATCAGCAGTTAAGACGTTAGGTGCAGGAACTTATTTTTTTAAATTATTTGTAGAGTTAACAAATAGAAAGTGCCGCATACATCAAGGAACTATCCTAATTAAAGCATGCAACACACTTATAGCCTCAATAAACACCAGGCACAGGCAGTGTAAAGTAACAGAAAGACGCACTGTAATTAATTATAGTGTAAATGAACCAACCCACTGCTCCATGGAGACGACAGCCCTGCTGACGGTTTAGGACGCAGATCATTCAAACTGAAACGCGTGCAGCCGTGAGACCGGCAGCAGCGTTTGTGGTGTATCTGCAGAACACGCTGCGCTGGATCTACATGTAGGTGTTAGAGCTGAAAACAACACTTTCCAAGCAAAGACGCCAGGCAGCGGCTTCTGAAATACGAGTATCGAACACCTCTTTCACTTTTTTATCGTAACACATTTCATATTTTGGGCATTTCACACTATTTTCGGACATTTTAGTGACAAAACGATCATTAATTAACTGAGATCATAAGTACACTACTATTAGAAAGATTTGATACTCATGAATTTAGAAGCATTTTTAAATACCTCACTGGGCTCAGCAAATCTCTTTACGTAGCCAACTCAAATCCTTTGCATATTAACACAATGTTGATTTATAATTTGTAAATATATTATTCTAGATGTGCACAATAAATGGTGTTTCCGAATAAAACCCATCAAAATATGAATTTAATCAAACTGCGTGAACTGGTTCATGGAGTCTATAGATGTAAATATTTTATGGCCAAATGTTTTATTTACCAACATATATCTGATACTCAGCAGGGAGACCGCTCTGAGCCGCTTTAAACTCCACTTCTAGCTGCGGCAGGTCATCAATATTCAGTTTTTTACACCTAAAATTCAAACATGGCCCAATATAAACTGGGTCGCTTCCTTCATCATGTGACATCTGAGCTGAATCTAAACATCTACAGAGAGGGCGTTTAACTGTGTTTTTACATGCTGTGGGATTTCAGATGTGAATAGTAAACAAGATTTTAATTGATGCAATTGAAAATGTAAAAACTTTTAACCCAGCTTTCATAAAAAGCCAGACTATGAATTTCATAGAAAACTAAAAATTAACTTTGCTCCAGTAAATCCTGATTGCGGGTGTGACACTGGGCAGACGGTGCAGGCTTTTAGCTCTTCTCTGATGTGTAAAAAGGTAAAATGGTCTCCGAGGAACAGCCTGGATGACATTTGTATGAAAACGCACTTTTGGGCAGTGAAAAACATATTTCTGTACAACGTATCCCCTTATACGTTGTACAGAAATATGTTTTGGGAGGTTTTTTTGCAAGTAAATGGGTTGGAGCCTTCATCTGCTCTTGAACGTACACGGGTAAGAAGAAGAAGAAAAACATCACAGCTTCTGAAGCACACACCGGTTAATTAGTTTTGGAAATGGAAGGAAAAGTGGAATATACTGTGGAATATTGGAAACTAGTTTTGACTAAAGGACTTCTCAATATTCATGATCTCCTCTTTGAGACTGAGCCACAATAGATATTAAAGAGCCCGGAGGTGTTGTGGCACTGAATTGGTTTCGGCGGAAGGTGTGGCAACCTTTCTGAGGTGGAAAATGAGAAAAATAAGACTTCTCTGTACACGAGGCGTCCTTTATGTGTCATGTGACAAGAGACCGAGAGCCAGACTGTGCAGCTCCTGTGGCACTGAGGTGTAATTCGACTACACTGTGTCAAAGATTGCCATCACGTTTAATTATCTGGCTGGCTGCACTAACCAAAGTGGTCGACCGGCGGGCCAAGTCAGGCCCAACACCCCCCCCCAGGCTAATATTTCCCATCCCCTCATCTGGTCGACTTCACTCTCAACGCCTCCAGCTGACTTCCACATTGTTATTATTGCTGGCTGGGCGTTATTGTGCCGTGTGATGAATCTCTTTGTCCGTCTGGCGCTGCATTGATGAAGCCTCATCACATTTCCTTCCGATGACTTTTCGGGAGCAAAACAGATTATGGAGCGGAAATATCATATCTCTGATGTAATACAAACCCCAGAAGTGGAGTCGTGTTGCAGCTACGACCGTGACCATTTATATCCATTACCTGACATCTGTGTGTGAGGTTTCTATTTTTTTTTTTTAACTCATTCTTGGGTTTGGTAAAATATAGAATATCATCAACGTATTATTAATAATATTGAAGTAATAATGTAGATAACACAACTGCCCATTGGGAATATAAAAAAAAAAACCTCAACGTCAATTAAATTCGTAACAATTTCTGAACAGTTCTGTTGCACATTTAATGAAAGGAAGTGCATCCATGGTAAATTAATTCTATATCCTCATTATTGAGAGTACAGGACCGGTCATGGGGAGTTTGTCGATATATGGCCTTCCAACCAGCCACTGGAGTGGATTATATGTCAATAATAGTATCCCTACTGGTTTCCACAACCAGCTACCAAAAGGTCTCACCCCCTCCCAACAAACCCCCATGAAACTGGAAGTCCCCCCCCCCCCTCGCCCACCACGCTCCCAGGAATGAGGGAGAGATAAAGGGAAGGCAGGGCAGCGGGATAAAGGGAGCGGATAATAAACACTTAATCCTTTCTCTCCACTCATTTAGGTCATCTGTCTGTTGACCAATAAGCCAGCGTCCATTTCTGCCTATAAGCGTGTGCTCCATTGACCTCTTCGGCCCGATGGCATGCAAGAGATTGGGCCAAGATGGATGCCAGCACAACAATACTGACACACATCCTCATTACGCTTTTTCCAATCAGGGGCACGGTGGACAGCAACACATGTGCGGGGCGTCGTTAACCCCGATCGATCTGCACGGACACCCTATCGTTTGAAGCCATTACTGATCTGCTAACACAATCAACCACAGCATGGAATTGTGATTATTCCCCTACCTTAAAAATCTGCCTCTCCGCGCTCCTTTTACTCCAAATTCAGCTCTCTCTTTCCCGCGGACGAGTGAAGTGAGCTCTGCGAGACTTGCGAGACGAAAATACGTACAATCAGCTGTCACAGGAGGATTAAGCGTCGCTCTAATGCTCGGGCCGCAACACTCAGCTCTCCCTACATGTGAGCAGATGTGTGCGCTTCTTAAATTACACTATAGACCTAATGACCTAGATTGCCGGGTGGAAGCCCTGGGTGGAAACGCTGGCCAGCTCTCAATCTCTTTAGCGCTTTCGTGTGCTGGGGGTGAATCTGTGCCACTACACCAGGTGTCCTATACTGTGGTTGGCCGAGCTCAGGGATACAACAAAAAAAGCATTAAGTGGTCTCAAAAGACACCCTGGTAGTGTCTTCTGAAAGGAGCTAAATTGAAGTTGTTGGTTTAATGAGCTTAAATTAAGGAGCAAACCACAACAACAGGATTTTTCCTTCAGACTTCAGGCAGCCTAAAGCCACACTGCGCTCCTTACCACATGTGGTTTCAACTTTGTCTACTTGCGAAGAGAAATGGAGGACTGCCAATGTTTGAGGGCTAAAAGACAGCATGCACATCCCAGAGTTACCCCTGACCATGACGGTCGCTTCTCGCTTTCCTGAGCCTCGTGGATCAAGAGATTAAAACCCTTTTCGACGGAGTGTCCGATTAAATGGGCCTGATATTCTCTCTGGGCTTTCCCCTCCCTCGTTGCAGCTCAACCAGTCTGCGCCACACAAGCTGGCATTAGGACCACGGCTTGATGACTAGCTCACATGAGGAATACAGTCCAGTCCACTATATTGCTATTACAGTCATCATTGTTCCAGGCGTCAATTACTGTCAACAAAAGAACTAGGCTTCTCCTGCCAAACGAATGTTAGTGGATGTGCAACAAATCTTCAAAACATGTTTGCTGACAGGGTTTTCATTTGACTGCGAATTGTTAACCAGGTTATCAGGATTAAAGGTGATAAAATGTCAAAGTGAATAAAGAACATCGAGAATTAGTGTTGATCTGTGTTATTACCGGAGCCCAGCGGACCTGAAACACGGGACTGTGTCTCCATCACGTTATTTCAATGAAATGTTCAAAGATAAGGAGACAGCGTTCACGGTCAAGTAATCACCACAAAAGATAAAGAACGTCCATAAAAAAACGTAATGAATCAACGCGAGTCGTGCCGTGGCGGTGCGAGTCGATGTGTGCCTCGTTTGCAGTAAAGATAAAAAATGCAGCCATAAGAGTGAAAACCACGGGTCTCCGGAGGAAAGATAAGCAAATAGGGAATTGCACGTATAGTGGGAGCCAATGGTCGTGAACCTACGAGGGTGATGTCATTACTGTAATAAGATCTGTTGGCTATTATTGACTCGGCCCGTGCTGGGTTTCCTGCTAAATGAATATTTACACTAGCCTCCATTTATATGCTGAGAACATAAGAAAAGAAAATATAAAGTCCAACAAAAGGGGCTGGAGGAGGAGAGACAGGGAGAAAAGGTGAACAACTAGAGATCTTCCCAATGAAAGGAATAACACATATTTACTCCTTTCTTCCCTGATTTCAGACTATATAGCATAAGGTACACGCCAAGAATATATTATTGCAACTCTCCATGTTTTATCAAATTGTCATTTGTGTTAACTTGCTGGCATGTCTGCATGTTTTTTTGTTTTCCAACTCAAGGTGTTTACGCGTTGTGCATTCATCCGTGTTTTGGCTGTAGAATATATTCCATCCTGCCAATAACACATTGCTGAATTAGAACAACATGCTATTTAACAGAACTTGCCATTCCTTGTTAAAAATAGAAATCCTACAAGGAGGATATTTGAAGTGTGTAAAGTAGCTTCTGTTCACTCGGCCAAAGGCTTTTCTTTCCTGGAAAACCAATCGAATCAATGTTGGATTATCTATTTCGATGAGGGTGCTCAAACGGCACAGCACGTCTTGAAGACTGTAGAGTAGTACAGTCCTACTAGATACACATACAAGTTGTGCTCATTTCAAGGTGTAAATCGGCGAATGCAATTAGGCAACAAATCACAGCGTTGTTAGAGGAGGGTTGCCTTTGGCTACATATGGCACATCAAAAACACATAATAGATGTTATAAAATACATTGCTCTTTTTTTCTTTCCGAATAAAATACGTTCTAACGTGCAATTACCTAGTTTTGTATATTTTAGAAATGCATCCGAGAGAGGAAGAGAGAAAACAAGATAGATAGATAGATAGATAGATAGATAGATAGATAGATAGATAGATAGATAGATAGGGCCTCCCTGCACAAACTATGAGGAAGCATGATGAGATATGTCATCAACAATGACACGTTCATGACTATTAAAGGAAGATTAAGGTTATTTTTTTCTCCTCCCCTCGGCATCTGTGCTCTACGATCCAGGAACCGTCCATCAGTGTGATTTACAGCCCTGCCTCCGTGTGTGTCTGTGTGTGTGTGTGTGTGTGTCCCGACGTGTGAGTGATGCCAGCGGCGCTGACAGCCGATCTATTAGTTTACTGTTCAAGAGCAGATCAGCTCAGGCCTCCCGTGTGTCTGCTGGAGCTGCCGGCTGCTTCCAGCACCACGGACAGCGCCACCAGCAGCGGCGCTAAACGGACTGGGAGGGTCAGACTAGTGCTTCAGCTGGTGAGGCACCCACACACACACACACACACACACACACACACACACACACACACACACACACACACACACACACACACACACACACACACACACACACACACACTATCAAGTGCATTCTTAGCATCACGGTCTGGGTTTAAGCAGCGCCTTTAGAGGTTAAGGGGTGCAGGATAACACACATGACATCACCTCCCATCAAACCAGTGGGCTGTATGGCTGCTGCTGCTGCTGCTGCTGCTGCTTCTCCCCTCCAATGCAAAAGACACCTGGCGTGATTCATTTTATGGGCACATATTAGGGACCTAACAATCAAATAGTGTCATGTCAGTGCGTCGTTAAACATAATGAGGGCAGAGACGTCGGTCGTTAAACACACACGCGCATGCACACACGCACATGCATGTGCACTGCTGGATGTGTGTGCACCTTAAACCAAAGGGAAAACACACCATTACATCTGCCGCACAGGCATCAATAAGTTGCGTATAATGTGTAACATTGTAATGACTATTAGCGACACGTTGACCTGCGAGCTGCATTTGTTTCCACTTCTTGTAAAAAAAAAAAAAAAAAATTTAAAAATCATTTTTTAAATTTTTTTAACGGGAACCGTCTGGGCCTCACGAGATCAATACGTTCCTTAAAATTCAGGGCGCGCGTATCCGCGCGCGTGAGTGACAGCAAGCACATGGCGGCCGTTTCTAGTACAACACACTGACACACATCGGAGGCTCGACGTGGCACTGATCACCAGCGTCCATTCAGCCCGCGGAGGCTCGATAGAAAACCCGACGCACATCCATAACACCGGCCAGTAATCATGTCTCGTGGGTCATCAGAGAGGGAGGGAGAGAGGGAGAGAGAGAGAGAGAGAGAAGAAAGAGGGAGAGAAGACGCTGCAACGTCGCTCGTCGATGGGCTACTTACCGGGGTCTTCTCTTGCTGGCTCGGGACTCCATTGCTGTCTGATGCCGCTAATGGTTTCATCATGAAAAGAAGCGTCTCAGGGCTAAAACATCTAACATCCCGGACCTGCCCTACACGCCACGGCATAGACCCCCCATCCTTGTGCAAGCTGCCTGCCCTCACCCTCTCCCTCCCCTCCCTCAGCTGCGCCGTCTCTCCGGAAAGGAGGCGGCGGCTTGACAGCTTTTTTTTTGGGGAGTATCCGCTGTCTCTCTCGGCCCGATGAGACTCTCAACACCGAGGCGGGCTTCTGCGTTTGTTCCAGCCACCCCGCTGCTCGCCACAGAAATAGCTTAAAACCACAGAGGATGAGGAAGAGAGGGGAGGAGAGAGAAGAAAAAAAAAATCCTTTTATCCAAGCGAAGACGAGCCAGTTCCTCTCGCTCTCTCTCCGCGCACTTGACAATCACATCTCCACCATCTCCGATAATAAAGCAGAAAACAGGGGAAATATAAAAAAAAAAAAAGATGAGAAAAATGGCTGACAACACTTTCACTCACGTTTGCACCCTCCGCCTACCCTGTCTCTCTTTCTCTTTATCTCCCTCCCGCTCGCGAAAGTAACAGCTACACACAGAGGGACGCACGCGCGCGCACAAACGCCTTTATGCACCATTACATTATTTGAAGACCGAGACGCCTGCAGCCTCCACCGGGGTACTGTACGTTAAAGCCAGCGGTTTGTTTGTAACGGGAGCAGGGGGGAGGGAGGGAGGAGAGGGGGGATGGGGGGGGGGTATGTGTGTCACGGGTGGAGGAGGGGAGGGGTGCTGGAGGGGGGAGATAGGGGGGAGGGAGGAGCAAGGACCTCCTCCCTGCCAGACAGTGATGCTGTAAGAGCCGCTATGGCTGTGCCCCTCTGGAGGGCTTACAACACCCCGAGATAGAAAAGATGGAGGGAGTGAGGGAGGGGGAGAGAGAGAATGAGGGAAAAAAAATGAAAGTGAGGCAGAGAGAAGAGAGGGAGCGATGATGTGAGGTGACACAAAAAGCGAATCGTCAGGAGAGAGAGGATGGGAAGAAGAAACGCCACCTTTTGAAGAAGAAAAAAGAAGGTATAGACGGCCGGGCGATAGAGGGATGGAAGAGAGGGAGAGGAGCACAGTGCGCGTAATGCCATTATCACGCTCACTTCGGCACAAGAGCCGGTTGGCATGGCAACGGAGTGAAGGGAAAGCCATTTCCTGGGCGGAGGAGACAGAAACGGAGACAGCAGCACTTCCTGTGGAGCGAGGGAGTAAAAGAGCGGACACACACATAAAGAGAGAGAGAGAGAGAAAGGGGGAAGAAAGTTACATCGCTTCTAATGGGGGGAAAAAGGGAGTAAAAAGAGATGAAGGATGAAAATATTCAAAGTGAACGAACGCATGAGACTGGAAGCGATGATGTCACTGCCACTGTCACTCAGCTGGAATAGCCATGGCAACTGGGTGAGCACTAGCACCCGCCCCCCCACACCCCTCCCACCCCTTCCACACACACACACACACACCCTTGAGGGCTTTCAGTTGCTGTGGCGACGGAAGCAGCGAGACAAGGCGAAATGGAGGGAGGGAGGGTTGACGTGTGTGTGTGTGTGTGTGTGTGTGTGTGTGTGTGTGTGTGTGTGTGTGAAAGAGAAAAGACAGTAGAAGTGGCAATAGACTCCCACTTCACCTTCACTCAGCTGTAGTACAAAGAGCAGCAGCGTCACCGACAAACGCACAGCAAGCAAATCAGTGCTTTGTGATCGCAACAGGAGTGAAATAGTGTGTGTGAGTGTGTGTGTGTGTGTGTGTGTGTGTGTGCTCAGCTGGTGGGCCATGCCTCCAGAGATGTCACCCTGGATATTGGATCCATGGACGGTCGCATATATGAAGGTCTCCTGACAGACCGATGAGGCCCAAAAGACATCACAGGAAACAATGGAGGGGCTTAAAAGGCCAAGCAAGACAATAAAAGGAGAGGTGCTGCAGTTCAGTTATCCACATTGCAAAAAATAAGATAAAATAGATTCAGTTCACAACCGAGACACAAAGGATGTGACATCACCACCCAGAGCTGCCGTGATTTACACGTGATGGCACGCTTCATCATGAAGTGTCGTACTTCTAAAAGTAGTTGTCATTTCGTTTTCACAACCTTTTTTTTATCATGAAATGTTGGCGCCGTCGATCACTTCCTGCTGTCTTGTTCTATTACTGTCATTTTTTGGGGGGGGGTTAGGAAAAATAAGAGACAACTCAAGTCCTTTTAGGACAACATGACTGTATGCAGCTGCAATAGTAACAGGGATGGACCACTAAACCATCATTTAGGCACTGACACTACAACGACTATGATTAACTGTGAAGTAATTCACCAAGAAGAAGTGCCAACTGTTCACTGATTAATAGTGTTCTCAATTTTATTTGATTGCATTGTAATGTTTAGGTGTTGGGACTACTTTTACAGATGAAACAAAAGCAACAAAAAAATCAACAGTGTGAAAATAATTAGCAGTTGGAGATCAGCATCAATCAAACAAGAACCACGACGCTGAATCAGGTCAAAAATGGTGGACACGCATTGTACACACAAACTCACAACCACAAATAACAATGTACAAAAAATAACAGCAAATCCAATAACCAACAAAGCATTTGACCACCGAGCTGGAGCTTTGTGTTACGCTGGGACAGACAATGCCTCGAGAGCAGCGCGCCGCTCGCTGGTTTTGGAGCCGATCCCAGTCAGAGTAATGGGGAGCCGAGTGGGAGGCGGTGAGAGGGGGGAGGGAAGCTGAAGACCCGGTATGACATCACCTCTCCTGCCCCGAGCCATGATGTAATGTATCACAACAACCCCCCCTAAAAAAAAAAAAAAGGCTCAGGTGCTTTGCTGTTTATTAACATCTCCACCAATCACCCGAGGGAGGGCGGGGGATTGGAGAAGAGGAATTGGGCATCATTACATCACCGCAGCAACGGGATTGTGTCTGGGGAATATCAGACCATCCTGCCCAACCCCCTCGTTTTAAAAGTGATCCAGGGACAAACAAGCCAATTAATCTCCTTTTTTTTAACTGACTAAGCACAAGCTACATGTAAAGGGAGAAAGGGGGAGGGAGGGATCTGTCTGATCAGGACTGTGACAGTGACGTGAAGAACGCCCGCTAAGAGTAACATGAATGCTCAATAGCATTAGTGTGCGACGTGCATGAGGATGAAGCGGGTGGGGGCGGGGCCTCGTCTGCCATTTGTAAACAGTCTGTGAACCCGGCTGCTGCTGCCGCTCAACGCGTCTACGGGGTCGGTCATGTGATGAGGGGTTCGTTTGCTGATGCGTAGCATTAGAGCCGGAAAAAAAATAAAAACTCATTACGCTGCTGGATGATACACTTACTCTCATGTGATGGAATAAAAACAACTCATCATGCGTGGCATCTACATCCTTTATCTCCTTAATTCAACTCTCTGGAATGTAAGTTCATTAATATGGTTTCAGGCACCGGCTCACATTTAATGCGTACCGCTGATGATCCGAGTCAATATGACGGACAACCAGCGGAGCCGTTTCTGCGCTCAAATCACAGCCGAGATTAAAAAACATGGTAAAGTAATGAGGAAAATGATGTCATCATTCAGTTGCAGTGAATGAACGAACACGCAGTGAGACAGATACTCCCCGAATGCCATAAACAAACCAACATGTCAAATCCTTGTCTGGGGCTCATTCAGTGGTTCAATTCCTCTCCCAGAATCCTGTGTAGTTACATTAAACACATTAATGTGTTTTACCCAAACCATCACCAAAAGACTATAGACAGAGTGGAAACACTTTAGTTTAAATTTGTCTTTAACTAAAACATTACATTGATCGAATACAGTGAACGTTCAAATCACTCACACAAGTCGCACACAGAAGAATATGATTGAAATGATGGAGCGGTAAATTTAACTGTGGATAACGGGGACTTTATACACTTTTAGAACTGGTGTTCTAGTTTTGGGGGTTTCTATTTTTAGTCTACAAATTGAATGAAAAGGTCAACCCTAACAATGTGCTTGTCTATTTCTGCAGACTTGGTTCCCTCATCTGTGGCACTGCAGCCCCTGAAGATGTCTTTGATGACAGAGTTTCTATTTTATTTTTTTTAAACCGCTTTCATAAAAAAGAAAAAAGCTGGGCAAACAGTTTAGCAAACATTAATCAAACAAGAGTTGAAATGGACATAAAGCGCTTCTCTCTCTTTCCGACCACTCAAAGAGCTTTAACACTACATGACATCATTCCCCCATTTACACACTGATGGGAGGAGCTACCTGCCCATCAGGACTAACTAACATTCACACACAGTCACACACCATAGCCACAGGAGCAACTTTGGGGTAAAGTGTCTATCAGAGCCGGCGGAAACTCCAGTGACTTAGTTCCAGTGTGACGGTGTGATGTGTTTTTATGAATAAAATGTATAGAATCGGATACATAGACAATCCCTGTTCGTCGGATAAATACACACATGGGATATGTTTTGACAATAAGAACAATATACAGTGTTTGCCACGCTTCTCTTGAAACTTAGCCACTTTGCTGGTTTGCTGACAGTTCTGCGATGTGCAGGATACAAATCTGTTTCATGTTTAACCAAGAAGACGAGGACATCAAGTAAGCCAGGGAAAAACAGCACTTTGAACATCTAACAGGAACAAGGCAAAGAAACGTGCTGCATATCACTCAACTTGCAATAGATGTGCACATAGATTTGACTTCTCAAAAGACAAGCGCTGGCTATTATGGGATCAAACTCCACAAACTCTGATTCATTGAGCCGCATCCATCCTCATTGACAGAATTTGTTTGCGAGCCAACAGTGGAGGAAACGCAGGGCCCCTGAGTGCCGCTCTGTGCATTAATCCTTGAAGCCGCTCCCATTACGACGGCTCTAAATAGCATTGTTAGAACCAGAGAGATGATCTAATAAAGAGACTGCGAATTCATAGCTGCGGCGGTCCGGAGGAGGGGCGGGAGGGGGAGTATTTCATTCATCAATTCAAAGTCACCTGCACACCGCTCTGACAATAATTTGGCGGAAGGAAGAAGAAAAAAAAAAAAACAGGCAGCCAAACTGGCTGATTGTAAGAGATTACACATGCAGGTTCACAGGGGCGAAACATCTGTCGCACCGTGCAGCCGCCTGCACAAGTGCATACATCAAAAAGGCAAAAGAATGAAGGGAAAGAGAGAGGAGCTGTTGGAGAATAAGTGGCAAAGTGAGTGAGAAGTTGATCAGAAGCTAGAGGTTTCCGGATCAGGTTATAGACTCACTGTGAAAGGTAATGAACTGGGAGGCTTTTAGCGGTACGGGGGAGGAGTCACCTTTGTGTTTCTTGCCGAATGTTCCCGTTTCTCTCCTTTTCATTTCACAAAGACGATGTGTGACATGGTAACGTCAGCGTGCTTCTCTCAAAGACAACACAATAAGCATCTGTGTACTGTTCTCTCACCTTGTTCTTTATTTCAGTTTCACGCGTTAGCAGCAATAATTAGCACTAAACATCAAGTGCATAGTGGATGATGGGAATGGGAATTAGTTTTTTAAAGTCATTTGGTCATAAAAGTAGGTCTTGGAAAAGTAACACGTTTTATCTGGTGATGGGCCCTGAATGAAAAATGACGAGATCGTCATCAGTGGGCCATCAATTGGCAAAAAACACACCACTGCAGGCCTGAGCAGAACAAAAGCTGCATAACTTCTGAAGATAACTGGTCAAATGGTGACAATTTGGCGTTATTGCATGATTCGCACCACATAAAAATAAAAACACACAGGATGAAATCCATCACACAAGAGATGGTTTCGCCTCAGTGACCCAGAATGCAACCCTTTCGGGGCCGAGTTCAAAACATCCACAAACGAGCGACCCGGCTAGCTAGCTTCAAATACATACGACCTTGAAGGAAACACAAAGAAGTTAATTATGACTCGTTAAAAAAGATAACTTTATAGTAATCACAAACCATTGATGTGCAAAGGGGAAAAGAAGAGACTAAGTAGTTCATTCTACTGAGTCAAGAGTCTTTTGTAGAGGAATATCTAACATAATATAGTGCATCGGTGGGCAATAATAATCATCTTTTAGCAGCTTAAAAGTCCATCACGCGTAACCCAGTGCTAAAGGTTTTAATACAGCTATCGTGTACAAATGGTTGATAAAAGTCCGTCAGTCAGACTGCTGTGTCAAACTCTCGTCTTTCTCGACATTAATGTTCTTCCAGGAGGCCGCGCACCTGACATGAGACAAGACAATTCCACACATTTTATTTTCACACACACATACAAAACATATTTTAACCCTCCATGAGCCAAACCTGTAGAATAAGCACCCTTATGTTTATCTCAAGTGTCTCTTGCAGCACCCAGCATGCTGAGCAGCTCAAACTGTTCATTTTAATCATATTTACGTGACGCAAACAAAGCAAACTGCGTGCTTTGTTATCCACGCCATGCAGGCTCATTACCGTAGAAATAAATGTCATCTGTCGAGCCTTTTGAATATACTCAAGAAAAAAGGTCTTTTGAATGTCAAAAGTGACATGAAAAGCAAATCAAATGTCAGCGAGCGTGTTCAATATCGCCGGCTGAGAAGTCGTAAAGGACAAGCTCGTTTTATTCATTTTGCACGAGGCACAAATTCAGCTCTGTTGCTATCACTGCATCAACAAAAATATCCAATACGAAAATATCTGTTCTATTTCCGTCGAGGTGTGATTTTTGGCTATTAATAACTATAAACGCACATTTAGCTCTTGGTGTTGACGATGAGACCGAGACGCCGCAACTGGAGATAAACATGTACGTATATTAGTATATGTTAAGTCCAGACTACATCTGACAATAAAATCATCCTTTACTGCATTTTGTGATTTAACAATAATAAGATCTTCAGCTGAAACAATACATCCACTTGTCAATTGAGTGTTTCAGTCATTTCTTTAGCAAAATTCGAGTAAACTCAATATCTTTGGGTTTTTGCCACATAAAAAAAAAACCTAACAATTTTGATAATACCAGCTTGGTTTTGAGAAATTGTGATTCCAAAAAAAAAATGATGGATGGATTAATTTGACAGATTAATGAATTATTTTGACGGATTAATGAATAAAGAAAAAACACCTGCAGCCCTTAAAATAAAAAAAGCCCCTTGGAATAATTAGAAACAAACACAGAGATTAAGGAATGCAGGAGGCAAGAAAGCTCAGGAGAAAAAAAGAAAAGTGTACAATGAACTGTTTCTCCTTTCCCCGCTGCGCTTCCTACACAATGTCTTTTCACAACTGAGGCTTTTGTATCTCAGCACAGCTGAAGCGGAGCAGGTTGTCACAAAGGACAGCTCTAAAAATAGGAGCTCGCCTTTTTCGGCGGCCTCGAGAGTGGCAGGTTTATTCTCTCTGCGACTTTCTCGGCCGGTTCTGAACCGCTCGGCACCTTGGGCTCTGATCTTCGCGGCCCTCTTCCTTTTGCAAAGCCTCTTCCTGCTCGGCCCACGGCGGGGACTCTGTGATGAAACACTGAGATGTGTCGTCAGCCGGTTCAAAAAGCCTGCCGGTGGGGACTCGGTGTTTGCATGCAGCACAAATGGCAGACTCCTCTTGCAACAGCTGTTACGACTTGGGTTAATGTCTTTGGAAGCCATCATAATCAAACACTTAGCACGTTAGCGGCCCCATCGGTGGATCATCTCCACGTGGAGGCGGGACCCCAGCAGAACCACACCCACGCAGCGGGGGACGCACAATAATAACCCACGGCGCCGACAGACTGTCAATACCATTATCAGGCACATCAGCAGCAGAGAGGCGCGGCGCTGGAGAAACGATGCCCCTCAATCGGCTTAATTGTCGCCATTATCTCGGTTTACAGGCCCGCGAGCTCAACCAGAGAGATGCTTATCATTTCTCTGTCATCACCTGGCGGCGTGGTGAGTCCATTCTCCGCCAAGCATGTTCACTCTTCAAATCAAAAATCAGGCTACATGTGTATAGAAATGATATGGAGAAGCGTTTTTTGTTTAAAAAACCTTCTCCCTTTGACTTTTCTGGCCTCATTGCCAGCAAATGGAAGGTGTTTATTAAGGGAGTCGATACTAAGAGCTACAGATACGACGACAAAGAAGAAACAGACTCAGATAAAGACCCACCAGCAGGAACACAAACACAGGACAGCTAGAACACACACACACACACACATATAGAAAACACCAAACATTGTCAGTAGATACGGTACCTTATTGCATTCCTGGGAGCCAGGGTTAAAGGAGAAAGCCATGGAAAGAAACAGAGGAGATGAAAGTTATCAAACATGTCACTTGCTAGTCGAGGATGTGAGAAATAAGGTGAAAGCTTCACCGTCTTGTTAAACCACACAGAGAAACGTGCCCATGTGAAAACATCCTTTATGCCCAATAAGAATAAAACACTTCATTTATTCTCTCCCAGGCGGCAGATATTCAACTCATTTCAATGTTTGAACATCTTGGAAACATCTTTTTTTTTTTACTGACAACAATGGTTATATCAACCTTCTGACAACGCCCTTTTTTACTCTGTTCGAGGACTCGGCACATTGATGCATTTTCTTAAGGTGAAAATGCAACTTTCTCAGTGCTCTTATAGACAAGGACAGGCAGGGAACACACACACACACACACACACACACACACACACACACACACACACACACACACACACACACACACACACACACACACACACACTACTGAGCAGATCTTCAAATTTTCAAAATCACTTTCAACATTTCTAAATGAACGGTGAAACCTTTGGCCCGTTACAAACGCATGTAACCGCAGCCCGAGAAAACCCCCAAAGCCTCCACCTCGACCCGTGCCCAGGAACAGATCCACCGTTAGCCCGTGTCTTCATGGAAAGAATCACATGAAGCGCCGCTTGCCGCTGCGCTTCGTTAAACAACCCGACGAGAGATTTGATTTTTCAAGATCAAATCATCCGCAACTTCAAAGTAAAGAACATGTTTGAACTGAAGCTCACAGAGAGAGCAGCACTTGAGCTAACGCGTGCTTCAAAAGGCGGGACGAGCCGCCCTCGGTACAAAATACCATCGAATGAACAGCTCAATGCTCCGGGAAATACACTCCAGTGATTTATTTAGAAGAGGAGATCGATACCGCATTACAACTGGAGCCAGCAGCAGGTTAGCTTAGCAAAGCACAAAGACTGGAATGAGAGTAAAGCTAGGCAAAGGTAAAATAACCTTATTTTCGTTATTTTTATCGGGAATAAACTATCCGGACACAACATGTTAATTGGTGAGCTTTCTCAGTGCTGGAGGGCAGATTGTTCCCTTTGGACAAAACCAGGCTGGTTGTTATCTTACCGTTTTAAGCTTTTCCAGCTAAACGAAGCTAACCAGCTGCTGGCTGTGTAGCCCAAACATTGGAATGACAGACATGAGACCGGGATGCATCATCCCATCTGAAACCATTCCTTTGGAGTGCACCGTTTTAAAATGTCAAATTAAAAGTACAATAAACTCTATCAGCCCTAATAACAGGGAAGGTAGGACACAGCGAGTGTGAAGTTAAAGTGAAGTCAAGCATTCATCTCTAAAGGATGTTATAATGACATTATGGTCTGCAAGCACTAAACTTTTTTATGTTTCACAGCTCTACAACACAAATACTTGTCGGCGAAACTAACGAAGGACTCGTCCTTATCTGGCATAACTCCACTTCCCCACCGACCTTAAAGGAAATTAAAAAGTAGTCCGAAGATGAGTTAGCAATGTCAAGGACACTCCAGCAGAGCGCAGAGCGGTTCTGATGGACACGTCGGCTGTTGCAGGGATTAAACCTGTGACCTTCTGATTACAGGGCGGCCTCGCTAACCGCCAGGCCGCCCCGGGTGGAGGAAAAGAGTAAAAGGAGTATTGATTGTCTGACTCCTGCTGCTTGTATAATTATAGAACAGCTGTTTGGAGCCTCAGACGCCCTACTGGCCATGAAGAAAACCCGGAGGTGGAATATTGCTCATCTGCTCGAGAGCGTTTGGGGGCGTCTGGGGCCGAGGAGGCGAGCGCAGAGGAGGCGAGACCAGAGCAGGAACGGAGGGACAAAGGGTAAATGAGATATGGGAAATTATCATAATTCTTTTCATAGATAAAATCAGTGTACAGCGGCCGCATCAATATTTCATTTCAGAATGAGTGACAGCACAAAGACATTAAGTGAGTGGCTGAGTGAGAGATCGGGGAGAAAATCTGTGCGTGTGTGTGTGTGTGTGTCCGTGTGTGTGTGTGCACACAAACGGCTGTTGATATATTAGAGGAAGAGATGGAGCGTTTGAGATAAAGTGCAAAATGGAGAGCGACTGAGAAATGGAGATTATGAGGCTTTGCACGGGAGCATATAACAGAGTGTGTGTGTGTGTGTGTGTGTGTGTGTGTGTGTGTCAGACCGAGAGAAGAGACTGAGAGAGAAAGAGTGATGCTCGAAATAACTGGTGTCCATTCGGAGGAAGGCACCCAAGTGTTCACCCACTGCTCTGAGCACACAGGAGACATGTGTTGAATCATAAACACTGTCCTCATTCACCGCCCCGATTCGTCCAGGACACATCTGCGGAAAGCAGAAATGTATTTTTTATCAAGCCCAAACCCAGATCCACACCCTTTTAGACGCCTTGGTCTTTGCTTCCGATGGTGACAAACTACAAAGCGAAGCTCAAAAATGACGTCTGCGGTTCCTTTTTCAGGCGTTTTAGATGCGAGCGTCGGTGTGATCTCTCCAGTAAGAATGTGGCAACAACAACGAGAAGAGCTGCCCGAGAAGGTAGATACGGGAATAAAACGGGACTTGCGGGTTTTCAAAGACAGGAGGTGAAAGAGCGGCGTCTTACGTCATATATAGGCACGACTTCTGCATTTGATCGCTGCCAACTTTGAGATCGGCACAGGTTCGGCGGCGGCCTGTCAGCTGCAGCGCTGGGGGCGGGATTAAGAACGGAGACGTCCATCGCCAGAGTTCCAAAAGCAGCGACAGGAAAATAGTCCTCCAACTGTTTCGTTGACATGCACATATTTACTGGACCAGGCACCTCATGTGTCAACTGTAAACGATCGACAAAACGGCAATTATCTCAGGTCATGACGCTGCATTACAGACCCATCACACACTTCTCATCTTTCCATGTCTGAACTACAACGAAAGCTCATAATGTGGCTCTTCCAACTCTGAATCGGCCTCACCAGGGACTGATAACCTGAGGTACATGCCGCCTCTTGCTGGCTGACGCTGTGTCACCCAGCCTGTTGGACTGTGGGCACACACACAATTAGATTTTTTTTTTAAAAGATCAAGACTGATATTACCGGGTTAAAACTTACAATTTATACAAATGCTAACCCACATGTATTCTCTGTCAGGGAAAAGTAATTGTAAAAACTGATCCAAATGAAACCAGTCTTTTGCAAACATGACTTAAGTTTGAACCCTGAGAGCCAAATAATCCTCCCTTCATACAGATAATAGAGAGTAAGGGCCGGGGGCTAACTGTGTGTGTGTGTGTGTGTGTGTGTGTGTGTGTGTGTGTGTGTGTGTGTGTGTGTGTGTGTGTGTGTGTGTGTGTGTGTGTGTGTGTGTGTGTGTGTGTGTGTGTGTGTGTGTGTGTGTGTGTGTGTGTGTGTGTGTGTGTGTGTGTGTGTGTGTGTGTGTGTGTGTGTGTGTGTGTGTGTGTGTGTGTGTGTGTGTGTGTGTGTGTGTGTGTGTGTGTGTGTGTGTGTGTGTGTGTGTGTGTGTGTGTGTGTGTGTGTGTGTGTGTGTGTGTGTGTGTGTGTGTGTGTGTGTGTGTGTGTGTGTGTGTGTGTGTGTGTGTGTGTGTGTGTGTGTGTGTGTGTGTGTGTGTGTGTGCACTCTCAGAGGGAGTTCCACCACTGGGTTACACTTACATTTATATTTTAGGGTACTAAGCTGGCACTCTCCCGGGCGACTAACAATGACTGAGTGTGTTCGGTTCAGCGTGTTGCTCAGGGACAAACAGCTGCTCGTCGGCACTTTGCCCACTTGGGGGAATCGAACGCGTGACCTTGGAGCTACGGCACGATCCCTCACAACCAACGAAGGCCACGCGCTGGAGAAGCGTTGGTTATTTCAGGATTCAGCAACGCTCATCTTTAAAACGATTGAACATTGTTTTCTGGATGTCTTTTAGCGTCATTGCAGCATTGTTTAACCCTTTAAAAACAGCGCCATGTTTAGCCTTTTTTCCTTTGTAAATAAGATGCAATTTAAAAACTGAACCTTGCTTATCTCCTCCAACCACAAAGTTGATTTCAATCATTTATATAGCTATAATACCGTAACTCCGGTGAGATGAGCGCTGTGTGTTTGAAACAAATGTTAAAATTTCTGTGACCTCCATAACATGACTCAGCGATTTTTAAACTTTCACTAAAAAGTAGGCTTACAATGTCGGATTTCAGTCAGAGAAACGTCCCTGTAACCGTACGAGCCTGTGGGAGTCGTCATCCAGCCATCCAAATCCTTACCAGTTTACTATCTCAAAATTGAGAAACACAGCCAGAACTTTTTTTTCTTCTTTTTATTCTTGGGCGCTCCAAAATCCTACACTCTCCCTGGTCTTTAAAGTTCTCTGTGACAGACAGCACATCAGTTTGATACCAAGCATTGCTCAGTGAGACCAAGGATCAGCTCAAAGTCGGTCATTTTTCAATATTTTAACCGAAAAACACTGAATATAGTTCATAAGATGTCAATGCTTTGCTGCATTATGTTTATTGTGATAGATTTAAATGCTTTAGGTCGTTCTTAATATGTCTGAAAAGGGGTACGTTGATGTTAAGGCACCGAACAATACTTTTTAAAAAAACTAGGGAATCTCTTGAGGAGTCTTTTTGGAGGAATCTTGCTCATATGCTTTATGTTCATAGTTAAGGTCAAAAGGTTTTTGTGCAAATATAATTTTTTTTTATTGAATTTGGTGATTAATTTGAAATAAATGAACACTACTTTTGAGATTAATTTGGGGTTCCTAGAATCAGGAGAACACAGACTAGCAGTGTACATTATAGCATATGTTATTGTTGTTATGGAATAAAATACAGTTAACAATGGACTTTAAGATCTTTAAAATTATACTTAAATGCACCAGTAATAAGCAATCAAATATTTCATTTTAAACGGAGGACAAGGGCCACAAAGAGTCATTTGGACACATTTAGCAGATAGAACGGTTCTTTTACTTTATACTGTAAACAGTCCGTCAGCATCTTCCTGTCTGTCTGAAACATGAATAAGATGTGGCTTCAATAAAACAAGAGCCGAAACAAACGGTTGGTTCATCAATCCGCTGAAATTAAACACTTGAGCTGCTCATCGGTCACAGAATGAGAGGATGTGCCGCTTTTTCTCCTCCTCCTCCTTCTCCTCTCTCCCTAATCTTACAAATAACAATAATCTCCAACAGCGTGATCAACAATGAAAAGAATCACCTCGACCCTCAATAAAAACAGACTCATCAACAGTATTCGCCCCGTTTGAGGAGCTTTGAACCCTTCAGCTCAGCGGCTCCTCTGATGTCTTCCTACACCTCGCCTCACATTTGCCTTCATAGGAGTGACTAAGCTGAAAAAAAACCTTGCCTGCCAGAGAGATTTCCTTTTCTTCAATCCCGAGTTTCTCCTCGGTGCATTTCTCACCTCCTAAATTCGCCTCGGGGTAGGAGGGAAGAAAATCGGGGCTCTGCCTGGCATTCTGAACGCCGGAGATTAGCTTGCTATGTCAGCTTAGCATCCGCCCAGATTCGGCTTCTCTGTCTCTCTGCTCCCCTCCACCCCTCTGTCAGCAGCGGCGGCGGCGTACTGCACTCTTGTTAACTTAGCTCCCTTCCCTACTGTACATCTAAGTGCATTCGACCAGGGCCCATGCGGGACTGCTGGTTGCCATGGCACCTGCTCCATCCTCTTCCCAAAGGACCGGCGCTCGAGCGGGGAGGGGGGGAGTCGAGTGTGCGACGGGAGATGCCGGGCCATGTGAAAGTTCAGTGCAGTCCTTTGAAACGAAAAAAAAAAAAACAGTCTATATTTAGGCTGCAGGGCGGGGCTGGAGGGAGGCGACTCTTGCCGCATTTTCCCTTTTTTAAAGCGAGATTGTTTCACAGTGTTCCAGGAAGAACCGGGTGCACGCCGACAGGAACCCCCCCCGCGGGAACGCCGGGAATGCAGGGAAATTGTGCAGAACAGGAAACGCTGTTTGTAAGAACTGCATGCTGGGTATTTGCATCATTAGTGTGAAAACGCTTGGCTTCCTATTCCCAGGGAAAGAAGGCACAGGAAGGAGAGGACCTGGTGCAACGCGCCGGGCGGCTAACTCTTCCTCTGCTGGAGCCGAATCCCTTAAAGTGGGTTAAAGTGAATACTCAAATACGGTGCGCTGTGATTGGATGAGGCTTCGCACTGTCGGAGCAACAAAAGCACATTCCTGCTTTCATTCTACATTAAAACTACCCCCCCTTTACGTGTTCAGCCTCTAACATGATGAAACATGACTTAGTTAGGAGAAGTTTTGCGTGAGAACCGTTTCATTGAGAGAACTTTTAGCAATGGGGTGTGATTTCAAAAATAATAATGAATGTCTTTTGATACCAGCCCAACTGTTGAGTATGTAAATGATGGTTTTTGAGAATAGAACAGCTGTGAGACTCATGAACGTCAGCACCATCCAACCCAGAATGTCTCTCACTCTCACTGTGTGTGTGTGTGTGTGTGTGTGTGTGTGTGTGTGTGTGTGTGTGTGTGTGTGTGTGTGTGTGTGTGTGTGTGTCTCATCTTATGTAAATATATCATGAAATCACAATATTCTCATCGGCAACTGTCCTAAAACGGAAATGAAGGCAGCTTTGAGTCTCAGAATCGTCAGAAATGAAACATGAGATTGTGGGAGAATGCAAATCCTTTGGATTCACAGATATCCTTTTGGTAAACAACATCTTTAAAAAAAAATACTGGAGGGACACAACTTCCTCCAAACAGTGTCACTTTTGTACATTCATCTCGGAGCCTTTGTGAGGGGTTTAAGTTCCCTGGCCGAGAACCATCGCTTTAAAAATTGTCAAAACAAAACGCCTTTCTTTACCCTCTGTTCAATGATCAAACATTACAAAAGGCTTCATTCTCCAGGACACGCTTTCTGTAAATCCAAGGAACTGTATGCACGATATGCACCTTAAATTTGACATTTTCATCATTTAAATAAACTGCAGAGACAACTAAAATACATGCACCAGTGAGGAGTGTGCTGTGGTGCCAAAGAAAGTGCTAACAACCTGAACAAACAAACAACCTGAACAAACAAACAATCAGAAGTCTTATCTGACAACAATGAGAAGCACAGACGAGCTACAGTCTATAAAGAAACACACCATTTATCACAGAGAGAGTGGATCGACCAAAGCCAGCAGAAAGCTACAAACATTACACACGGGTGTGTGGCAACTTTAATCCAGCAAGGACAAGGAAAACAACAATCAAACCCTGCAGGGGGGGAAGAGCTCAGTTCCTCCCTCCCCTTAGGGGACAAAGGGTGCCTTCTCCCCGCGACATGTCGAAACACAAGCTGAGGCCAGCAAGCAGAGAGAGGCAAACACAAATCTGGCATAACAGGGTAACACACACGCACACACGCGTTAAGCCACACAAACAAGTCCTGAGGACGAGGAGCAGGACGCTCCACCGGGAGCAAATGCGTAGCGATCCGCCGCAGCGGGAGGCGGACGCGGGACGGCAGCGCGGGGCGCAACTCACCGTGTGGTATCCCCGGTCTATGGGCGGCTTCCCGGTGGGGTACGGATCCACGGTGTCGATGATGGTCTGCCGCTCCCCTTTCTGGTTGATCTTGCGAAAGCGCCGGCGGGACTGTCTGTGCGAGGCTTGCCGCTGGAAGTACTCCTCATTTTCATCCATATAGTCCACCTGGAAACGATAGTGAGGGAGGGAGACGGAGAGAGGGGGGAGTGACTGTCTTCATCTTCATTTACGCACAAGAGCACACAAACCCACAATCCATCCACCCCTCCGAAAAAACACCCTCCTATACTCTATCTCCGATTCCTCCTCCTCCGCCTTCTCCTCCCCCTTCCTGCCTCCCGCCCCTCTCATTGCGTAAAAATAGAAGTGTGTGTGGGCTGCGCGATGCACACCTACGTCAAAAGGGAGCGCACAGCGCAAAAAGAGAGAGACGGGGAGAAGGAAGAAGTGAGGAGAAGAGTAAGGAGAGGAGTGAGGAGAAAAGTGAGGAGAGTGCAGATTGATTAACTAGATGGATAAACAGAGATGGAGTCAGACGGAGTAAAAGACAGGCAGATGGAACGTGTCTGTTCAACATATTAACCACAATGCATCTGCATGTTAAAACGAGATCAATCATGTTTCCATTTTTTATGAAATTCAGAAGAGGAAAAAAAAAAAGGAGGAACATTTTCCAAGTGGAAACTGGCACAGGATGCCACTTTGACATTTGTGCAGTACAGTTTTATACAGTTTTGAGTATTTTTGGTTGAACGGGACCCCTCTGTTGCCGGGCGGCTTTTGGTTCGAGCTGGAATGACATTTTTAAGTAGTTTTTTTTTTTTTTCCTTCTTCTTTGGACCCATTTCCCCCGCGCTCACTTGCCACTTTCACTGCAGGCTTCACATTTCACAGCACTCAGCCTCTGGGATTACACCACCAAAATCTCTCTCTCTCTCTCTCCCTCTCTCCCTCTCTCTCTCTCTCCCTCTCTCTCTCTCTCCGTACCAACTGCTGCCATGACAACGGCAGGGGGAGCCGCGTGTGATCGTGTGTCTAATTGCAAACCTCGGCTGCAATGCTTGTGTGTGTGTGTTGTATGTACAGTAACCGACACGTGAGCGAGCGGATTATTTTCTTCCGTTCTTCGGACGTGTCTGCAACTGTGTGCATCTCAAACTTTTAGGAATTGGGGAGGGGGCGAGAGGGGAGAGTTGGCACCCATTACAGCAAAAAGGGAGCCAGAAAAGGCCACAAAAAAAGCGTCTGCAGCTCGCAGAGCGGAGGGTGTTATTACCAAAGGGGGTTGGTGAGAGGCTGCTGATACAGGATCAGTTAACAGAGCCGCCCCTCCTTCCTTCCTCCGCCCCCCCACCCTCATCTACAACGATACACTCATGGAGACACAGCTATTACATCATGTGCGGTGCTGTGGCCGCTGAGCGGTGCCAACCAGTCCTTATTATATACCGTCAAGACGTGGGTTGTGGTCCACCTCCTGAGGAATAGTTGCAGGCGGAGGGTGGAGGGTGGAGGGGGGTGGTGTCTGCATGTGTGCAAGAAATGTGAGTGAGTGGTTTGAAGTAACGCTCTAGAAAACCTAAATCAAAACATTAACGCCGTGTAGCAGTGGCCTAGCGGTCCGGCAAGTTTTTTCTTCTCATCTTATTCTAAGATAAGTTACTGAAGAAGGCTTTCTGGGTGAAACAGGCCACCATGCAGGCCAGTTCAGATTTAACCGTCAGGTCCTCCTATATTCATTTATATATTTCAACCTACAATATTTCTGATGCTAGTGTGTCAACAATGACCAGACCTGCGGCGAGCACACTGTACATAAATGACGGCTGACAACACTGGTTTCCGTCTGCAGCCCCTCCCCTCCCCCGAGCACAAACCTCTCAGCAACAATGCATCTGTTCTGTTATCTGCCGGCCTCAGAGAAAGCTTCTGGTGAACAGATGATTGCGACGAGAATGATTTCTTCATAGAAACTTGTCTTTTTTTTTTGCGAGCCAACCTTTGATTTGATAAGTGTGGGTCGGAGCTTCCTTCGGCCGTGGTCTCGAGCAAACTCTGCACATGTTGGAGCCGGTTAAAGGCAGTTACGTACAGCTGTGCTTTAAGGCCCTGATGAAATGTCAATAGGGGGCACTTGTAAAAGATTAGCGGGAAAAACATCACAGGACCAACGCTATGCTGCGCTGCTGTAAGAAGGTCCGCTGATCCACAGGATAGCGCTCACTCTCAACACATGAAGGAGCCCAACTTTGCTTTTACGTTTAAACCAGAATAAGGTATCATAGAAGAGGTGGATGTAATCTACTCGTTAGGATAGAAAAGAAGCCAGAGTTTGGGATTTGGGTCGGAAAAGCTTGGTCAAAGATTCAAATAATTTTTTTTTTTTAAAAAGACTTACATTTGACACTAAAAGTTTGGAAATACATAAATGGGACTCACCACAATCATCTCCGATGGTTCCAGGACGATGCACTCACATCCACGTCGCAGGCTGCCGGCTGATCGCTTCCCAAAACTGGACAGAAAAAGAAAAAGATTATTATTTAAATGACGAGGGGGAAAAAAAAACAACAAGAATTTGGACGTCACCATTTACCTAATAAAAGCAAAGCATTTCATGCCGTTTCCCTGTTAAATAAATCTGCTCATAGCATATTTCGTTCAGAGTTGTTCTCACGCCGGCGGCCAAGACGCGTCTGTGAGAGTCAAGCGGCGACTCTGTGCCCGACATTTTGAAATAGGCAGTATGCAACGTCTGTATTAAAATGTTGAACAGAGCAGCATTGAATGGACAGTGCCTCCTTCCAGCTGGGACCACGCCCACCTGAAGGGAAACACCGCCTCTGGAAAAGTCCACTTACATGACGTCACAGTTTGTACAGTGTGCCTCGCGCCCAATGAGGGGGAGGGAACCAAAATGTCTCAAAGGAGGGCAGCAGCCACGGAAACTGTGAGCATGAGGAGACCCAACTTGTGGGTTCGAGTGAAGAATGCAGCCTTTTGTCCGGCAGCCTCGACGCAGAGACACAAGGACTTCCTTGTTTGTTTTATTTTTTAACATCTTTCGATTCAGAACGCGACCAGAACGTGATCTGCTTGCTTTTGCCAGTTTTTTTTTTCATTCTTCTTTTTTTTTTCGCGAGATAAACGTGAGTCCATCGGCACAGACGTCTGTCGAGTCTGAGCAGCGTCGCTTTGCTTCATGAAGATTCACGAGGTGGGATTGAAGACGTGCAGGCCATTTATCTTTAGATTTATTTTTTGAGTCAATGTGGCGCGAGAGCTGAAAACATGAATTTATTCTGAAAGAATTATAGCATTCAAGCGATAGATTATTACAATAACTGATAGTTGATCAATGGACGGAGGACAAACATATTTTCTTTTTGTATTTTCTTATATTATTTCACATTTACACATTTTTATATTCCATTTAGTTTAACTTTTAAATTATTAATCCATCTTTGGGTGATTTAGTCGGAATAGATTGTAAAAATATGACGAGTTGCTGCTTTTTCTTGTCCAACAATATCTTTTTGGATCAATAGTTGAGCAAAACAAGCACTTCGTGGAAGTCTTTTATGTCGTGATGGCCATCCATCACTAGATGTTTGACTAAACGTTTTTAAATCAATCTCCAAATGATCTTAATCCTCATTTCTTGCAGTAACTCCCTGTTTTTTTTCTTAACTCATAAACTGGGTCCATTGATGCCTTGAGCGTGTCAACTGATCCAGAGAGCGGCGTCCTCCTCCTCGCTCGGTGCTCCAGGTGAAGTGAGCGGCGCCGTGCGGCTACCTGTGTGGAGGCCGTGGGGTCGGCAGCTTCCATCAATCACGCGGCCGGGCGCCGACCTCGGGCGCAGCGTGGTCCAAATGCTTTTAGGCCCGCGGCTACGTGTTGTGGGTATACGGCTCGGTCAGGCTGGGAAACAAATACCAGCCCACTGCAAAAGAGGCCGGCGATTGCTCTCCACCTGACACTTTGGCAGAGAGCAAATAATGATTTTTGTGGTTTTCTTTTCTTTTCGAAAAAAGTCAATTTAGCTTGCTCTGCTCTTCTCTTTCGGGGCTCCTTTCACGTTTGAGCCTTTGTCGTTTTTGTGATGTTTCTTTTCTCTTTTCTCTTTTGTCAGCCGTTCTGTTGTTTTCTCTGCCAGAGCTGCAATTTTAAATGACTAATTTGTTTTTACCTTTCTGATGCCTCTTGAACAAGAGTTTGTTCAAATAAGTCCACGTGATTAATGTTAACTTCTGCTGAAAAAGCACAAAGTGGAATCAAAGACAACTTGAGTGACTGCACCGGCCGGCAGCGAGGGGGTTAACGCTGCTGATGGCTGCCGCTCGCTTTGCCCGAGCTCCGGTTTAAAGTGTTTTTAAACTCGGCTTGTATCTCCTACATGCACAAGCCAGAATTCCACCATAGGGCCAAAAAAAAACAGAGCTCGGGCATTGAGCTTACTCTGTCTTTTCTCTCACAAGAAGACAAAATGCTGTAAATCTTTTGCAACTTGTTTCCAGCAAAGATGATTTGTCAGCCGGGCAGCAGCTTCAGAGGAGCGGGCGGTGCTTTTGATCTGGTTTTACAGTCGTTTGCAGTCGGTACCACGCTCTGATCCTGTTGAGCATCCCTTGGCCGACACTACTTTCCCAGCTGAACCCATGAGCCGCTGCGCGTTGCGAAACCGACACGTCGGGGCGACCAAAACGCAAAACAGCACTGCAAAAAAACACGTTCAGTCATGTTCCCTCCATTTACATTCCTGACATTAGTAATCCAATCCTCCATTTTGCGGGAGGCAAATGCCAGTGGCAACGTGAGATATTAGAAAAGGGATTATGGAAGTGGAGAGTGAGGGAATCGGAGGGCTTCTTTTTCGAACACAAACGTGTCTCATTCGGTAGATGAAAGCCTCAGCCGCTCTATGACGCGTCCAAAGCAACTATTAAAGTTGAGATCTGCTGTGTGGGTGCTTGTGTGTATCATGCACACGTCTCAAACAAACATGCGGTTCTCACAGTGGATGCTTGGTGGGAGCTTTTGCTAACTGCAAAAGTTTGACCCGTGCAAATATTTTAATTGTTATCGGTTCCGCCGATGATGTGTGCACAATCTATTTGCTGTTATTAATGTAAGAATTGAGGTGGAGATGACGTAAGGTTTGAGCTATATTTCCTGGGAACTGCAGTGTGTGCTGGCTGACAAATGTACAAAAACAAAAACCTTCTAGATAAGAAAAAGATAAGAAATGTGCCAGATGGTTGAAGAGGTTTGCATGAGTCCGTTATAAAGGAGCACAGATTATCAGTGTCACACAGAAATGCTGGTAAACTGGCTACGTTCCACGGCACAATTGTATACACAGATGTTTGTTTATTAATCATTATCTTTGCTCCACTTCACTTTATTGTCCCTTTAAAAAAAAGGGGGGGATCCACCCTGCAGAGGCCATCAGAAATAAACAGCACGCGCTACATGAATACATAATGACGCGGCACGTATAAACGGAAACGCACTCATCAGAATCGAGCCAGAAATGCTCAATCAACAACTTTGCAGTTTGAGAAAACACTGCAAAGTGAACACGATTGTGTGCACGGCAGCTTCATGAGGCATGCATGGCATATCGGAGTTTCCATAATTACGAGTTTATGACTTCCAAGTAATATTTATGACTGTAAACTGGGACGTTTCTGAACACTTCATGTTTTTCAAACTACCACTTTTATAACAGGGAAGTGACAGAAATCGCCTCACGTGAGCCGAAGTCTGTGACCGGTGACGAAAGCCACGTTGCAAGAATATGGAGCCCCGTCGTCAACTCACAGTATCATATATCAGTGTCGTACAACGGTCGTGGTCTAAAAAGTAAATGCTGCCCCAACAATAGCACCTGTTGCTTAAATATGACACCCAGATGAGGGTGTCCGGTCATTTCACGCGGCCGCCTCTGCCGGGAACATTGCAGCAGATATTCAAGGAAACATGACTAGGATTTCTCTGACTGCATTAGAAGCACGGTATTTATTTAGCAGGGAATGTTGCCTTTTAGAGCTCGGCTGTGTTTGTGCAGGTCGCCAGAGCTTTACAGATACGTGACCGACAAGTTAGGGAGAAGACATTATGAATAATGGACAAGCCAAACAACTGGAGCTTCTTTAAAGAGCCTCTGCTGCTATCCGTTCAAAGAGCAGGTTTTCAGACAGGCGGCCTTTCATTCTCTCATTAAACCCTGAAGCTCTCCCTCTCCCAGTTGACTGACTGACATGTCCCCTTCCCTCAGTGGCCTCGCATCACCCCCCCTCCCGCCCCCTTCCCGGTTACACAACGAGCGTCTGGAATGTCATCGCGCATGCATCACCAGCCTTTCGCGAGCCCGACAGCCCCGCCGCCAAAGCCTCAGATCCATTCTGCCGTCTGACTGAACCTCTGCAATCCCTAATCTGTACCCCTGGTTTGAGCTGGAGGAGAGAGTGGGTGGGTGGTTGGGGAGGGAGCGGGGGGGGTCCTCACTCTGTTAATCCGTTTAACTGAGTAAATAGTGAGAGGGCACACCAGCTTCTTTTAACCAACCGGACCCTTAAAAAAGGACAAACTGGTTATGCAAGACTTCAGTCCCGGCTCAGAGAAGGGTCAGAGGACGTCTCTGAAGTGACATTAGTGCAACCGGGCTTGAGGGGGTTTACACCCCTCCCCTCCCCATCCAGCCACCTCTCTCACCTTGCAAAACAGGAATGGAATTCCTCTGAGTAACACACACACACACACACACACACACACACACACACACACACACACACACACACACACACACACACACACACACACACACACACACACACACACCTCAACCTTTGGCCCTGCCACTTCAGAAATAGACACCAACACTGTGATGCTAAGAATGTGTGACTGGCCCGTGACTTTAGCTCGTCCCCAAAATACAACGTACAAGAAAAGGGCACTGGAGGAGGGAGAGAGAGAGACAGAGACATAGAGAGAGAGAGAGAGAGAGACTCCAAACTTTTCGAAGACGTATCAATCACTCATCGCTGCATCTATAAACCATTTCCAACACATTCTCTCCACAGCTGGAGCTCCATCTTTGTTTTGGTTTCAAAGTTGCCAAAAATTCTTGTGTAACCCCCTCCCTTCGGCAGCCCTTCACCCCACCTACACACAACATGAAGAACACACACCCCTTTACTGCTGCGCACTGACAGATGCAAAATAACATCAAAGTCACATACCAGACTTAAAGGTTAAACCGGCAACCGGCTCGTTTTAAGAATTGCAACCCCAAAAAAAGAAAACAAAAAACACAGGATTATGTTTAGGGGCATGGGGGCAGAGCCGTGGTGACTCATGTACAGAGTTAAGAGCTGCCGGAGCCTGGACACTCACCCCCGACCCCGCTAACCGCTCCCAGAGAGACTCCAGCGACAGATAAGATCAGCCGAGCCCCCGTTAGTCCACAGTCGGTCCGACGCGCACGTTCCAAGATCCGAGACTTTGGTGCGACTGCGGCATATCGTCCTGCGCACGCCCGAGTGTTGCTGTCTGAGAACTGGAGTGTGTGGCTCTGGAAAGTGTGTGTGTGTGTGTGTGTGTTCGTGTGGATCAGCCTCTGCCCAATGGCTCTGCCCCTCCCTCTTTCTCTCCCTCTCTCTGTGTAATGTGGCGCGCTGACTGCAGCCAGCATTCCAGCGTACGACTCACTTCCTGTCAGAGATACAACTGAGTGAGAGGACGGAGTGTGTGTGTGTGTGTGTGTGTGTGTGTGTGTGTGTGTGTGTGTGTGTGTGTGTGTGTGTGTGTCACGGTGGGGGTGGGTAGGTGTGGACGGCTACCGGTATCTCCCTTTTGGTAAAAGCCACTCATAAACAGCTTTCATCATGAATTCCAAGTTAATACTTGGTCAGCTTATGAGTCAACTGAAATGATTCATAACAACGAGTTATTAACCCTTACTAAGACTCATTGGTCGAATACTTTTTTTCTGCAAACTTTGTTAGTCTAATAATAGCACACTTCCCAGCATGCACCCATCAGCTTAATATTTTACACGCGACTTAAATCAGTCACATGTATCTAAAACGCATGACAAAATAAACTAACCACTATAGTTAAACACATTAAATCATTTCCCATGACATTTGGTTCTAGCTCGAGGTCCTTCAGCCCCGGTCGCCCCCGTACTTTTTAACTTTAGCCACAGATTTCGTGCTAATTTTGATCCTCGTCTGAATGTAAAAGCGAACAACACAGCTCAAGACTTAATGAGTAGGCTGC
Organism: Clinocottus analis; assembly: GCF_023055335.1. NCBI lineage: Eukaryota > Metazoa > Chordata > Actinopteri > Perciformes > Cottidae > Clinocottus > Clinocottus analis. Next base: position 16,432,028 of record NW_027175821.1, read on the forward strand.
ATGGCGGATGAAGGATTAGACTTTAAACTGCTTGACTGGTGAAAAATAAACCAGAATTTGAAACTAGCGGCTCTCGTCAGTATTCAACCCGAACTTCACCAGCTGTTGATTGATCTTCACGTCCTAGTTTGTCTGTAGAGGCTTGCAAAAGACAACAAATCCAATAGGATGGTCAAAATTGCTAAATCCTATATTTCCCACAATGCAATTTTGTAGTGTCTATTCATTAAACCTCCCTGCCTGGTACTGTAAATACATACGCCTTTCAAACTCCATTGGCCTCAATGTATATCCCTTTCTATTCAAAATGTCAAGTATCTCGAGTATGACACGCTGTGTAACGCTCAGTGAGTGCTGCTTTAAATTGTGTTACAGCCCGTGAACAAAGCGAACTCCTCCACAATAGTTCAGTGCGACTTCACATTTGAAGGAACCAAGTCACTCGTAATGTATACATGTCAAAACAATCAATGCACTTTGTACAGTGTCGCCTGTTTTGTTTGTCAGCGGGCTCATTGCTCTGGTGGCAGTGCTCACGTGAGTCACTGCTGGCAACAACCACACAAAGTTATTTATGAATGTTTTTTCTCTAAAAAGAGGATAACGAGTCGCTTTCACAACCAGTTGTGAAATATGCGGTCGTAGACACATTCCGACGTCCAGAGGGTCACGAAAGTACATTAACCTTCAATCCAAGGAGCAAAAGCATTAAAATATGCAGATACACTAAGTGTTGTTTTCATCCACGGGGAGAAGGATACAAATATATATATATCACCTTTCAAGGCTTTTACTGGTCTGTCAAGCTACACAATACACACAATATATGCGCAAGAGTGACATCTGCGTTTGCTCAAACACAGAATAAATTATCGCTGGATCCGTTTTGTCATCTGCAGTCACAGATGAGTCTGCCTGAGCTGCTGCTGGCTGTCAGCGAAATGATTTATATTATATACTGTACTGACCTTCTTTTTTTTTCCCTCTCCCCTTCAAGCACTTCACACAAACAAAAGTGACGAGGGTTTGACGTGGCTCGCTTACTCAGAAACCGGCTGCTGATGTGTGCCCATTCGGTTCAGAGCTGAGATTTTTGAGAGTTAATGTGAAGCGGACTGTCAAGAAATTCGACCGCGGCCGATCGGAGGTAAAGTCCTGACGGCGGTCAACTTATAATGATCGTAAAAAAAAAGGCAGGCGGCGGCATGGAGGAGGGGAAGTACAAACCAGTAAGGGGGTTATTAAAGTCTATAGCATGGTGGAAGTAAGTTCCACACAGTGGGATGTTGTTGAAACTGTATCTCAAAATAAACATGTTCATCACACAACATTTTAATACATACACGTCATACATATTTCTGATTTGAGGGGGAAATGGTGGTTCCCCCATCAACAACACTAATCAAGGTTAGTGGATTTTAAATGCAGAAAAGAAAAAGAGATCATACTTCTTTGACATAAACTTAACTCCGAAGGACAAGATCAGACATCTGCACGGTAGCGTTGTGATCTACAGATGTGGGGCATCTGGAGAGAATATTAATGTTGGGTGTGACTATTGCTTGTTTCAATCCTGTGTAGTTGTGTGTGTTTTAGTGGAATACAACCAAGTATGTTTTATAGAACAGTCTGATCGGTCCCCGATGTTTAAAACCGGCGTACGTCATGAAAGATGGCGCGCTGCAATTGGTCAGAGTCCGTCAAGCAGTCTGCCGTTTCTCTTCGCCAAGTCCCGGCGAAAAATATATCACTCGGTGACGGCCTAATCGGACACTAGATATCATTGTGTGTGTCTGTGTGTGTTCCCACCCATTGAGGGGTTTCTTTGAATTACATTCATGTGTTTCTACATGCTTTAAAAATATGAGTCACCGGCACGCTGAGGTTTATTTATTTGGGTTGTATTTGATTTCATGCTGGCCCCGAGGCTTCTTCACCTTCTTCATCCAGTGACTGAGTCATTCCTCCTCGTCCCCCCGGATCATATCTCACTCCAGCGAGGGGAGGGGAGAGGAGAGGGAGCGACAGGAGCACTGAGTGAGTGAGTGAGTGAGTGAGTGAGTGATGGAAGCATATCAGGTTTGCAACCTTGCTGCCAGAGGAGATATGAGCAGCCATTTCTGGGCGAGGTCAGTCTGAAACCCAATTCCACCACATATTTAAAAGCATCAGGAGGTCCTGCTGGACTCAGTTCCTCGTGTCACAACCAATTTCCCCTTCCAGCCATTTTGCCCCTCATCATTTTCTACGCCTTTTTTTTTTGCGCGTGTGTCGCTATGGCCATTAAACCCCCCGCGAAAAAAACATTTATGACAGAAAATAATAATACATGAAGAGAAGCGAACGTTTACTACGTCTGAAATGATGCGACGGCTGAAACTTTCAGAGGCTGCTTAAGCCAAGTCGCTTCTGTGAAAACACCGACGCGCCTGCTGAAGCAGGAAGTGTGTCGCAGCATCGGATGACTTCTTTAGATCGACAGTATCGCTTCATGCCGTTTTACATTCTCAGGCCCAGTTACCGGTAAATGCAGCAATACAGCGCTGTCATGAAAGAGCGGGTGATGGAATATCTTTCGTTCCTGATTTGTAAACGCACGCTGCGGTTTCATCGACCCCGGAAGTCCTTGAAAACTTCCAAACCCATAAAGTGTCATTTTGAATGTTTCATTTCAGGAAATAAAGAGAGAAATAGGTCTCACTTAATTTCCCCCTCTTTGAATGACGCTTCTAATCTGGCATCAACCGTTTCGATGGAGGCCACGACTATAACGGAGTGCCGACTAGAGTGCTCCATCTTTATACAGATGGATGAACCTCATGCATGATGCAGCGGACTCATTGGGTCGTAACGTCAAGTCGGATTCAAAAAATTGGGTTTATTGACACATTGCTCTATGGTTCAGGTTAAGGCCACTGAGGTTGTGGATCGATCACAGTCAGGGTTAAAAGAAAGTTACTTTAAATCTTGTGAGGGGTGCAAACGTTTTGCACCAAACCACCCGAGAGGTTTTGTGGCGCTGATAACAACATCGCGTCACGAGAGGTCTTGTGCAATGCAGCTGGCATCACTCTTCGAAAAAAAAGGGAGCTAATTATCAACCATACACAGTCTTGTCTCTTGCAGCAGAGCGGACCCCTGCGTCGGCCTCCTTGCAAGACGTGCTTAGTAAACATTTTCAGCGGCCTCTTTCCCCAGTGACTGCGGTCGGGCATTAACTTGTAGCTGTCAATACCTGCCCAACCCCCCTCATCCCTCCGGCGTCCCACGTACACGTTTTCACCTTGGCGAAGCTGAGAAAGGGTCATATTTAACAGGGGAGCAGCGGTTTTTTTTGTTTTTTTTTGGCACGTTTCCGATCCGAGTCTTCAGTTTTGAATGCCTCCCACGTTCCTGCGAATCCGTGGAATGACCGGAGCCGACCCCCCCGCCCGCCGCAGCACTGCCGGGGACGGCTCTGCACCGCGATTAAAAGCGGTGGCCCGAGCGCTCAGAGTGGCCCGGTCCGTAGGTGTGTGTTATGCAAGCCCTAATGGATGAAAAGATCATTGTTTTCAGGACGCCCACGGAGCCGGTTCATGTAACAGAGCCACTTGTGAAATCGCAGCTTTTTAACATTTGGATCTTGGCTCTTAGAGGCTGCGATCGCCGCTGTGAGCCGACGGCGCCGAGCTGGAGGGGGACGAGTCTTAAGTCCTCTGAGGGTGTTGTGGTTAAATATTACACATAATGGGGGCGGGCTCCGGTGACAAAGTGGCTTTCCACCACTCTACTTTCCTCAAAGACTACAGTATTTGTTTCTTGGAAATGCCTACCTAATAAGTAATGTATATATATATATATAAAGTCCCCTGGTTTCAACATTAAATGGATTTTATTAACACACTGCAATGTAGTTGTATGCAGCCGATACTTTTAAGTGTTTGTTATTGTTCACTTTTTGTTCACAATTCTATACCTTCTCCCATGAAGACACATTTGATGTCATCACAGCGTGTATACTGGTGTACGTTATGTACAGCAGCTTCCACTATGGCTACTTACGGGTGTATCTGCTTACAACTACCCGGTAGTGTGTTAAAAAAGACAATTATTCAGTGTTTACATCAAGCTTATAAATGCTAAATATGGGGGAACTAAAGTAACGCGTTTTCAGTTCTGGTAAAATCCAGAAAACATTCAGTAGTTTCAGATATTTTACCACCTGTTTGTTTATCAGCTCCACTTTTTGTTTGGTCTTCTTTGGACTTGTTTTCAAGTTGCTTTAATCAAGTGGAAAGTGACCGTAGTGGTTTTGTTTTTACTTTTTGAAGCTTAAGTCTTAATTATTTTCATTTGTAGGAACCTGCTCATTAGAAGAGATGTTGGACGAGAAGTGTCGGTGGACGAGATTCAGCGGCAAGAAAATGTTTTATCCACGATTGCGAGCGGCGATTTTTCAGAAAGACTGAAGTTTATAGAGCTCTTTCAAACATCATCGAGGATGTGATGCCGTCTTTCTTCATTTCCTCTCGTTCGGTACTTTTTCAGGTTCACAGAGAGAATTTATGCGAGAGAGTACGCTTCGTTTCTCCAGGATTGTGAAAAAGTTATGCTGATGCCATCTGTGGAGCCTCGCAATAAAATGCAAGACACCAGCCCAGCATCCTGCTCTGAGCGGAGTGAAGGAACGACACGATGGAGGACACCGGCAGTGCACATTGTGTACAAATGTGCTGCCCGATATTGAGATGATTATACATAAACATTTTGTTAATTAGCTGGAGAAAATAGATCTATAAATTCAATTTTGGTGGGGGGAAAAAGTGAGCTTGCAGTTGGCAGCAGCTTTCTTCCTTCTTACTTAAATTAAAGTAAATTTTAGATTTAAACTTTCCCCTTTTAAAAAATAAACAACAAGACAAGGCGTCATTTGTAACCTCAACTCTGCAAACATGTTTAAAAAGCCAATTTGGGTAAAAGTAGACATTGTATTTACTCCTCTGGATAAGAGGGAGTTGATAAGAGTGGAAACAAACCATTTTAAAATATAGCATAAATAAAAATCTCTCCTGCTAGTCGAGGATTAGTTTTTTATCTCCTGATGTGAACGATCTAAATGGGCTTTGAAGGGCAGGAGTTGCTAACGACAGTATGTGTTAGTGCCTTCAAAAGGTAGCTGATCCTACCTGCTTCTGGGCAGGAACATGGACTCCTTGATGAAGACGGAGCCGGACAACAGGATGTACCAGCAGCTGCCGATGTCGTCGGGGCTGGAAGAGAGAAAAAAAAAGACACGTTGAGCACACAATATTTATTTAATAATTGATTATTTATTGGGGATGGATCAAAAAAATAAGGACTCGGAATAGTGACTCAGGAATTGGTCAAACTGGCGAGATATACAAGTCTGTATGTTGGATTTAATTGAGGCAAAGTCTCCTCTTTCACTAGAATTAATCGTTTTAAATGTAATCTTGCGCGACAGTTTCAGGATGAGTTTGTTCTGTCACGTCATGATGACGCCATTACAGACCACGGCATCTTCATTCTCAAATGATCAGCATTTATTTTTCTTGAATTTTATTACATAGTGTATTGGGAACAGACTTTTCATGTGTACAGACCCTGCTGGACAGTGCACAACAATTCGCCGAGTCATTTTTTAAGTCATCTTTGTATTTAAAGCAAAATGCCAAAAGGACATTATTCAAATGAGATCTGCTGACATTGCTGGTCCTCTATGATTGTGGACTGAATACGATTATGTTATGTTTGTAACAAAAAAACAGAAATGAAAAAAAAAAAACCATCAAGTTGTGCTTTGGGAAAATGTGACAGGAACTTCTCATATGTTCTAACTTCACTAATGATCTATAAATGTAGAAAATAAAAAAGAGGCCTGAGGGTAGATTTAGAAACCTTTGGAGCTGGAGCAGCTTGCTACTTTCTTTAAGGGGAAAACAAAGAAAAAGAGTTTGCACCGCTGTACCGGGGTTTTCATTAGATGTATAACCTACTCTCGCTAGTATCTTACCAACCCATGCTTCACTGCTGACATGTTTCATTTTGCTTGATCTACATGGTGACGCACTGGTGCTGCGATCTTATGCACCAACGATGTAAGCCCTGCTCACTGACCCAAATCAGATCACTACTTTCATTAAAAAAAAGATGTTAAAAGGAGAAAACATGAGAAGGCGAGCGTGTTGGAGAGAGCGAACTATGAATGAACTGAGGAATCATCGCTCATCCTCCCACACGGTCGAGGAAATTGGGCATCGCAGACAAAGTAAACTCGGACTGACCTCTGGATGACGTAGCTGGCTGTCAGCTTCTTACAATGTGACGGGTAAACAAACACACAGGAGACACACACACACACACACACACACACAGATACATGCTTCCACCGCACTCAAAAAAGGCACTTTAATGTAAATTGCGGACACTTTCTTTCAAGGCATTATGCAGCATTAGTAGGGAACCAACGGCCTTATTAAGGAACATCAAAAGATTCCACTTGTAGGGGGTTTGCCTCAAGATAAACAACTTGGTAAATATGAAATTCAGAAAATAAATGCACACTAACGTCAGTATTAGTAAAGCATGCTGGTCATTTTGAAATGAACGTTTTTGTTTTTTGTTGTTGTTTTTAATGCATCCGTTTAGTTGGTTTTGCCCCTCATGACGTGCACGGCTGCCGGAGGGATTGCAAACGAGTTAATCTCACAAAAGGCTGAGACGCACTGCATCTTGTACGTGCAGGATTAGGAGAGCGGACTCGCATGTTAACCCACGGAGAACGTAAACAGGCGCGATGCACACGGATAACGACGTTAACGGCGGCTTCGATTCATACGCAGACGGATCAACGGCCGAACATAACGTCCGAGCTCCGTCTGAGCTTCATTCTCGTTGTTCTGCATGACAGAACCGGTCACCTGACAGACCCTGGGCGGTAAAGAGGAAGTAGAAACCAAGAGGAGGGAAGTATTCTCATCACGCAACACCGATACCATCGTTCATCGCTCGTCAGTAAACTGCTTTCATTTTCGCCCTGATGACACTGAACGAGTGAAGCTGCACTACGGCTGCAGAAATCAGGACTATTTTAAAGAGTAGTTTGTTGCCTTTATTGCTTATTTTGGCATCATGACTATAAAGGTTATTTTCACAATGTTTGTCTTTTTTTAAGATATACACTTATTTGCTTTAGATGAGGATCATTTTTGCTTTTGTGCCTGTACGGAGACTAAAGCCACAGCGAGCAGCCAGCTAGCTTAGCTTAGCATAAGCTTAGCATAAGTCTGGAAACGGGAGGAAAACGGCCACCCTTCACATTTATTATAGTGGTATCAAACATCTCATACAGCTCGAGGTGAGAAAGTGGATTACCCAGAATATTAATAGTCCAATTATTTCTAACATGATTGACAGTTATTTTGGAAAGTGTAAAAAAAAGAAGAAAAAAAAATCTGCATCGGTTCAGGTGTTACTTCACCTGAGGGTGCGAAAACCCATAATTATCTTTGCTATGAAAGTGTAGCATCAAGTTAAGCCTCCATCTGTCTGTTTACCAGCTGGGACTGTAAAAAAAAACGAATAAAAAGAAAACGTCAGACATACATCGTCTGCTCATCCGGCTGAAATTAAACATTAGTACGTGAAGGTGCTCTGGCGCTAACAAGGCAGCAGCTTGTGTGATTATCGCTGAATATTTCCACCTGGTGAAAGTGGGACATTTTAATTGAAACTAGAGGGGGAAAGAAAAATCAATGACCAGTCAGGCGTCAGCAATGTGAGACTGGTTTTTGCTTACCGAAAGGTAAAGGATGGGTGCACTTAAAAACACCCGCGCACAAACGCATACATTCACACCCAGCATCGCTCTGCTGAGTGTGTTGTTTCCCGCTAATCACTGAGAACAAAGTCTCACCCCTCCTTCTCCTCTCTACACTTCTCTTGCAGAACTAATGAGGCTGCAGACGGCACACCCTACTGACACAGTGCAAAAAGAAAAAGAAAAAGAAAAAGCATCTTCTCCTCTTCCCGATCTCCGCCCACCTCTCGCTCCGGCCTTTTCATGGTTCTTCCTTTGCGTTTCGGAGATGACACGAAATGAGGTGCTTCAATTATTAATTGCCGGCAAGGCGGATGCACGGAGCGCCTCGCAGAGCTGAGGAGGAGGAGGAAGAGGAGGAAGAGGAGGAGATACAATGTTTTGAAAAGTAGGGGATCGGAGACTCTTACGCGCCGCGACAGCTTGACTGAACTGGGTCACGAGTAGTGGAAGCGATCGTCAAACGGTAAACATGATTCACAAAGCCGCCCCCCCGGTGAAGCGTTTAACAGCCGGGTATCGGGTTACACGGGTACCATGGATACGGTGGATAGGAGGTAAAATGATGACGCGATGGCATCAAGACTGTCGTGAAATGAGGATCCAGTTTCTTTTGACGGATATCTACTTTTATTTAAGAATGAAATGCACTTCCTGCTGTGAAAAATGCTCTTTAGTTAAAATGAGATTTCCCTTCTTGACTTCTTGAATTCACTTCTTGACTTCTGACTTTTAACAGGATACAAATCATTTGCATCTTATTGATACTCGTGCTCCAGTGACTCTTTTTCACGAGGCGGTTTGGACCGACAGGATGGACCGATGACGGAGTTTCAAAACAAAAGAGGAGTGCTGAGCGCATACAGAGGCTCGTGGAAACAAGCAGCTCACAATACGCCCACTTTCAGGTGGTGTTGTTGTGTTGTTTTCAGTCTCACGAGACTCTCACTGACACATCGTATTGAGACATTGTGAATAAAGCGTTCTTATTTAGTCAATTGTCCTGAAGACATCTTATTTTATTAATTAAAAAGCAAAAAAAAAAAGCTCAGGAAGGGAGAGAACCGACGGGTTACTGTTTAATGTTACTTAAAGAGTTTGAATACAAAAAGCTTTCTGACCAGCAGATTGGGGATTTTGCTAAAACACAAAAATATAATGTTTGTGAAGATGTCCCAAACTTTAAATTTATATCAATCCAGGTATTATCAAAAAACAAAATGTTTTTATAAAAGTGGTTACAATGCTTTTTGAGCTGCATGTTAAAAACAAGGACACGCCATTAAGTTGAGTCCAGGAACACCCGGTTTATTTGAACAAGATGTGTTGCGACACACAACTAATGCTCTGATGAAGTGTTTTTGTTTTTTCTCGCCCGGCAACAACAGCGTGCTGGACTCAGACCGAAGCCGCCCGGCGACGAGACACGAGTTCTCCGTCCTCTTTTAATAACTTCAATCGAAACATGTACAGAACTGTAGCTCTGCCTGCGTGCGTGGGTGAAATTGGATTTCACCGCGGCACGCGGAGACGCTAAATTCCTGTTTTCCTGGCAACACTACAACCCGACTTCACCATCGGTTGTTTCCATAACGACAACATACAATGAGGTGGATCAAGCGGCTTACTTTAACTTGAAACGCGTTGAAATACTACAAAAGACCGACGTGGTTGCAGCTTTAAAAGACAGGCAGGCTTCACTGCTAAAGTCCTCGTAAAAAAAAAACCTGATTATCAAATGAACGGCTGCAACTAACAATTACTTTCATTGTTGTTAACCTGCCAATTACGTTCTCAATTAATCTAACGGTCGCTAAAATTGCAATGTCTTCAATTGTCTAGTTGAAAACAGCCTACAATCACAGAGAACAATGATGCCAATTAATTTTGTCTTGATGGACTACATAATTATGGGAAAAAATTCTAATTAAAAAGCAAAACTCACACTATTTGACTCCAATGCCCGTAGGTTGATGTTAGTGGGAAAAAAAATAAGACTTCCAAACGAGCGGATTCTACGAGTCCAACGGGAAACGGCAAAAAGAGATGGAGTTTGCAGCTGGACCATGCAGATTAGTGAGGGGTCAAAGGTCAAGAGTTACAGTGAAAGAGCTGAAATGGAAGAGGTTATGAAGGCAGACCAGAAGGTACTATCCACTCTTCCCCGGCCTGTTAAATGTGCCGGGTCAGCCTCCATCTCAGGAGGGCTTTAGCGCTATAATCTGTGGATGCTCTCACAGCATGGGATGTTTTTATGACATATTGAGTGTGTGACTGTGTGTGACTGTGTGTGACTGTGTGTGACTGTGTGTGTGTGTGTGTGTGTGTGTGTGTGTGTGTGTGTGTGTGTAGTCTTTGCACTTTAGCAATCTAGAACCCCAGACAGGAAAAAATGAGTACTTTTATAACTATTACCCTCATCCTCCTTTCATTGCTTCAGGACTGCCAACTGTCGGGGGCAGTTAGAGAGAGATTGTGAGTGTGCGGGTCATTAACTGGGCTATTTGTATGAATCAGAGTGCTTTTTTCTCCCAACATTATGGAAGAAAAAACAAACAAAAAGCAAGGGCAGAAGCAGCTCAAATGCAGAAGCAGCTAAAATGCTGCATAACAGATGAGAGAAAGAGCATATTAAAACAAAACCAAATATAGTAAATCTACAGGATAACCAATTAATCCATTGATTAGCTTGTACAGCGTTACAACTGATATACATATTGGGTTTCTGGACTGTTGGTTGGGCAAAAAAAGTTATACGGCGTCACCACTATAGGCTTCTAAAAAATCTCTTCCTCAAGCCTAATTTTGTCCCGTTTGTTGAAGCGTGATCTTCACTGAGGGTATTTAAAATCATCAACATCCCGCTGTGTTTTGAACTCCTCCACCGGCGTCACCGATGATGGATCAAGGTTTTCAGTCTGAGCTCGTGGGTTTCTCTGCAGGCAGGCAGATCCCCTTCACGCGCTCCGGTGGGCATGAAAATACAAATCAATGGATCAATACACGCGACTGTTGATTTTCTTTTCAATGACGGACGACTGGGGATTGAAGTGGGAAAATAACCGCGGGGTGACATGACATTTGGGAATATCTCGATGGCTCAAAGGAACGCCGGGCCGCAGCACACAAAACATGAACTCGCTTCACATAAATATGGATGAAACAGTCAATGAGACTTATTGACCCGTTAGTCAAAAGGTGCCAGAATCGTTCCTGCCCATTTTAACTACTGAGTGAATCCAACAATTCAGCCCAACGCACTGCAGTTGTGCTCCGTGAAAAAAGGGACAAATACAAATGTACATTTAACTGTTTCGTTGTTCCTGCCTGCAGCATTTCTACAAAGCACCTTTCAATGGAGCCGGGGTTTTTCCTTCAAGGAAATGAACCCATGACTCAACGTACGGGGATTACAATTCTTTACAGCTTAATAGAGATGCGGTCACAATTAAATTCCCCATTGACTTTTAGAGCCCTCGTTTCCCTGCAGATCATTGCAGTTATAAATAGAAGACATGCTGTTAAAAGCTTGTATTTTCACAAGAGAAGGTTGATTAAGATCTCGCACGGGAGGAAAGTCAATCTCCTCTGCTGCTGTTTAGCACCCTGCTCTTATCAGGAAGAGCCCCGACAGACTTGTTATAGGTTCACACATGCAAGCACGCATGCACTTGTGCACATACAAACAGTTGTGCACAGACGCAACTAGAAACCGCGACACTCGTGCTAATTAAATCTACCAATAAAGATTTAAAGAAGGACAATAACCGTCTGTGTTGATGGTTTCGCCTGGAGGTAAACTTAGAAAAGTAGTTTCATTCTTCTCTACTGTTATTCCTCTTTCATATAAAACGCACACATATAACTGATTTTTAAAAAAAAAAGAAGATTTGCAATCGCGATATGATTTTCAATATCGGAGGGAATTCTTTTTTCATAATTCTTTCTTTTTTTCATAATTTCTGCCTCTGTGTTGGTCCTATTGAGGTATTATATGTCCACACTAAGCCGTATGTACAAATAAAACTGTTCACGTGTGAAAAATGATGTGCGTCCACTTTAGTGTTTCTATTCGGATACTAGGGAGTTTGACGAGAACATCTAAGAATGCTCTTTAACGATACTACTAAAAACCAAAAGAGACTGTGTGTGTGTCTGTGTGTGTGTGTGTGTGTGTGACCTGAGGGAATCTTGTGGAAACAGGAGTCTATTATGCGACCACGGACTAATCTGCATTCCTATTGTTTAATCAGCTCCCACACCGCCGATGGGCTTCTAATGAAGTGTTGACTCTTCCCAGTCATCCCCCAACACACACACATATGTATAGACCCCTGCAGTAACACACGCAGACACACAAACCTACACACCTACACAGGGGCTCAAGAGGCAGAAAAGGAACATTGCGCCCTCTGTCGCCTCTCGAGAGGCTGATAACGTTAATTAACAGGCTTAATTCTCACCATGGGTGTTCGAAAGATGTCGACATGTGACAGCAGTCGAACGCCTTGCTTACTAAAGTTGTTACAGCCTTTTAACAGAAAACACAATCAGAAGCGGTCTGGGAAAAATGTCAATACAGCTTTACGACCGTATTAACCCTCCACAGCAGCCGTCTGCGTCACAGCTGCAGGTTTTCTGTCTGGATTTGGTACACAACGCCATATTGAATTCAACATTCTGGTTCTTCAGCGTTGCTGTAGAGCCGTTTAATGTGACTTACACACACACACACACACACACACGCACACACACGCGCCGCTCCGCTGACCCGCTGTACCCCAACACATCCTTTACGCTGAATAACGGGCCAAAGTGTGCTTTAATCACACATCATTTAATTTAAATTGTTACATTTGCTGCCCTCCGTTTTGTCTTTTGTTCAATATGCGAGAATTAAACCCAATCATCGATGTCCATTTGGACGCAGGCCGGCGCGCCCATGCGGTCCCAGACACCGTGGTACTTACTAGTACAGCACTTCATTGGCCTCATGTCTCTCGTAACGCACCGTCTCGCACATCATCCTGCAGAGGAGAGAGAGAGGCAGTCAGAAAACAATAGGAGGAAACTGTAACCCTGGTCGGTTAGCAATGTTATAAACCAGGACTAAAAGAAAGGGAATAAATCCAGACATTGTTCTAATAAGGGTGTCGCCTCAAATAATAAACCTGACCCCTGGTACTTGTGTATTTTGCCGTCACGCCTACAACTAGTGATGTCCTACATTTCCCCAGAAGGATTTCCCGCCAGCATCCGCTACAGGCAGTGACCATGTGATATATGATATAGTGGGAGTATCCTGTAGACATATGAATGACTGACAGTTTTATCCTAACAGTGTGGATTTACGAGGAGAACAGTAACTTCCCATGAACAGCACGGGACGCCAGCCCTGTGGCCGCACTGCATTCTGGTCTACGGGGAGTCAGTTGGTTTGCGACTTCTACGGTGCATTTCTGTGGCGATCAGTGTTTTTATTGCCGTGACATGTACCGCTTAAGTTGCAGACACGCGTTTGAGATCTGCTGTGCTGTTAATACCTTTATGTGACATAAAGGCGGTTTCATGGGCAAAGATCATGTTTCTTTATGTTGTTTCATATTTTCCACGGACTTTCTTTCAGATGTTCCCTACGAACATCAGTGGAGGCTGCTTTATGCTTGCATGGCTCCAAGCTCTAGAAAACACTTATTTCAGAAAGGAAAACTCCCACTGCATTTTAAACCCGCAGATCTTCATGGGCCGTTTATTTTGCCATATATCATTTTCTCTATTTAATGTATTGTCTTTTTTTTCTTTGTAGTGTGTCCTAGTATTGTTGCCAAACATTTGATCATCTTGTTTTATGTTCATTAGTCGGTTTTATTTGTTTGTTGTTGATGACAGCACTGATAAAAGCTTTAAAAGAGGCCGTTACTCATTCACCGCACCATGATTGATTTTTTTAACCTTTATTTGGGGATTTTAACAATGAACAACAATTAACCACATACTCACAGGACTATTTATGCCTCTGCTGCCACAAACAAGTGTCATTCATCTGGGTGAAATGAGTTTATTCTGTGCAGTGCTTTCTCTTCCTCAAACCAGCTCCAGACTCACTTTGTGCTCCCGCTGCCCTCGTCACTGGATTCTTGTTTCCTTAGTTTAGGAACGTTAAACATAAAGGATCTAAATATGAATATTATGAAAGTACTAACACAATTTAACCGAGGCTTTAACCCTTATTCTTTCTCATTCAGTTATTGTGTGAGGGTAAATGATATTTGTAAAATCGCAGATCTCTGATTTTGGAAACTAACACAATGTGTTGTGTCAGTTTTTTTTCTCCCCCACAATAACATAAAACAAGAGAAAAAGTCATCCACATCAGGCTTTTCCCAGAAACGCCTCCAGAGAAGACGACTGAGCCTCAACTTTACAGACAGGCAGCTATAGTAAACAGAAGCTGATCAAAACACAAAAGGCTTCAGAAAATAGCTGGCGGGCGACCGTCGTGTTGCAGCCGCTGCAGGAGAGAAAAAACAATCCCGGCTCGAAAAAACGACTCGCTGTGAAAAAAAACTAACTACACCGGGACAACAACACATTCCTCTCAGATGAAAAGGGAGGGGAAAAAAAGATCTATAACATGATCCTATAGTTAGTGGGATGGCTGGGAATTGTATTTTCCTTTCTTTTTTTTTTTGAAGGATGGGAAAAACAAAGTTGGCAGGAGTGGAGGACTTGTCTGTGGGACCACGGGGACATTCCTCAGGACCCAAATGGAGGGAGGGAGGAGGGTTACTGTCGGGTGGGAGGCTCTGTGGGGTCACACAGTGGAATGTTCCAGCTCGCGGGTCATGTACTGCTACATTGTTTTTCCGCCGCCAGTATAATCCACATATATGCACACAAGGCATGCTGGGAACAGACTTCTGACATGGCAGTGTTTGGAAACTTTGTGCCAGACAGAAACGACCGGGAGGCGAGCGGCGACGATGACGGGACAGAGCGGGCGTGTTCACGTCAGCTGCGTTTTAATCAATTTGAGATTATATTGTTATGCGTTTTGCAAAGACAAACGTGTCTTTTTTTTTTAGTCGCAATTCAAAATAAATGCACTTCAATAGAGAGAGAGAGCAGCTTCATATGGAGTCAGATATGAACTCTGACTTTTTTTCTGACTGAGAGCTGAATTTAAGGCTGTAACTAATGATCACTTTCATGAAATAAAAACGATCAAATGTGAGAAAAAAGTTTGAAAAGACTATCACAATGTTAATAATATCCAAGGGCAAAGTCCTGAAATGTTTTACCTTTTCCTCTAGAGCCCAAAGGCAATAAGGTCACTATGATAGGAGGAGCGAAGCGCTTGAGAGAGATATCGATCCCTCGTCTACTTCTCACCCGGTGCAATGGTGTGATGAATGAACCTCCTCTCCAATAAGAGTCGGCTGTTGCACATGATATGAAATGTAACATCAATAAAAAAAAATGGGTCGTATCACTGAGTTAGAAAAGTGATAACCCAGACAGGTAACAATAAACACTTCTTTTTTTTTTTTTTAAAAAGGTATGCAAGCTTGATTCATACCAAAGAGGCAAAACCTAGTTATTACACATGCACGAGCGCAGTAAAAGATGGATGGCGGTCGTTGTGCCTGACCCGACCACAACCGCTATGGATGCAGACACCGAGGCGCTGTCAAGTGTTTACATTTACATTCAAGCCCCGGAGTTACGCGAGCCGAGAACACACACACACACACACACACGCACAGACACTGACCTCAGCTGGTGCTCTCGCAGGTTGGACAGGGCCTCCATCCCGTGGAGGTACGAGTACACGATCTCCAGGTCCTGAGGAACAGAGGAGAAGCAAGGAGGGGTTAGACACGGGAGATTAGAGCGAGAGCCGTAAAGCTGCTACAAATCAATATTGTCACATGAAAAATGGATGAAAAGACAATGCGTGCGCAACGTTTTCGATTCACCCGAAACCCGTCTGATCAACCTCTTTGCCGGCCCAGCTGGTTTCAGTCAAAAAAGAAAAATAAACCTACTGAACTCTAAAGAGACAGATTCATGTTTACTCGCGTGTGAACACCGAGCTGCTGAAGAGCAGGTATGCGAATATGCAACCGTCTGCTCACAATATCAACTTAATAAAAGATTTTCATGTGTCAATGATGTGTGCGACTGTGATGTCATCGACCCTCGACAAGACTGTCATGACACACGATGTTTTTTTTTTCTTGGGGATGGCATAACTCAAAGATCAATCTTTTGGATCGTAAAAGCCGAGGACCTTTCAGTCAAAATCAAACCGCCGGCTTAGACGCTCCTACTCGATCGCGACGAGCAAAGCGGTGTCGACAGATTACAGATTGGACACAAAGCCGCGGTAACGACCGCGTTGTCGCACTGACACTTCAAAGCTGTGCCAATTAGTCTTTCAGCAGCGGACAAACATGGCAACTCACATGACAGGAAAACTGTCACACACACACGCTCATTGATTATGTGCCCGAGTATCGGATTAGAAATGAAGCAATAAAGCACCTTGAACAAATGAAAAAGGAACTGCACAACTATATAAACTCGCCATTCAATTAATTCATCAAGTGACCCAGTGAGCGACTCTTAAGATTGTTTGGCGTGAATCCAAGTCAGAGGTGAAACAAAGTGGCTCTCTCTGGGAGCTGGCAGCCAGCACAGCGACTCAACTGTCTGCTGGTACCCACTGGCTACGTCTGTGTGTGTCCGTGTGTGTGTCCGTGCTGGTTGTTGCTGCTACTGGGACGCCTTTGTCGGCGGCAACTGGGAGGTAGATGTGGCGACAGGAGGGACAACGGAGACTGTGTGGAAATCTCTCAGAATGGCCACCTTGTCTGCGGGTCAGGTTTCGGACGGCCACAGTCATACTCGGCTTATTCAACGTTTTTATGAAATGTGGACTACGTGCGCTGAATGACACTTTTGTTTGCGCTTGTTTGGTTTTCTGCAAAAGTCTGCGTCGGTGAGCATAAAAAAAAGTGACAGAATCACGTTAGCGTTGGAAGCTTTTGGGGAGTTTAAAGTCTTAAAAAATGATGGTATGAATAATTTCACACTCTACCAAAAGGATGCATGAAACTCAGCTGCAGGTGATGGATTAACAAAACAAACAACGTCCTCACAACCATGAAGCAAGTAGCCATCACAAAGAAAAAACACACACCGAGAACGCCTATTTGCTCAGTGTGGAAACTGAATTCAGAGGTTCCCATTAGAAGTGTGGAAAAACACTCGGCAGTTGTGGGGTGAGAATGAATGTGCACCATGTAATTATCATAGTCAACAAACATGTCACACGCTACAGAGCGATATCCAAACCAGGGTTATGAAAGCACTCGGCTGGGTCTTTGTTAACCCTGACGTCAGCACTTAAACTTGTTTATTTGGGTCCGGCCTTCGTGAAGCGGACGCAGAAAGGAAACGGTCCTCGGGGCGACCCGTTACATCACACGGCCCTATCCTCGCTAACCAAATCCTGATGTTCAAAGTGTCTGTGGTCAGTGAAAGGAGAGGCGCACAGGAGCAGCTGTTCCAACAGCGGGGAAATGTCCAGGCACACACTGCCACCTGCTGGGTGAGCAGGGAACCGCAGCCTCGATCCACTGGCTGCATTTTGGACGTTGAGCTACAGAAGAAATGCCACAGCACAAAATGCAAAAAGCTTTATTTCGAGAACGTTAAATGGATGCATATGTAGGCCAGCAAGCAATCGCCTAAATATAGAGATGTTTGGGGTAAAAGCATGCAGTTTAGTGTAATGAATAATCAATTGCTCGGCATCTACTCTGATATTGATGAATCAATTGATTAAGTCATTTTTAAATCACTTAAATAAATAAAAACATTTGGTTTGGTTAGACTCAACAAGAAATGGACTCATGTCCATAATGGTGGGCATTTCTCACCATATTTTCGATGAAATGAAATCTAACAGAGGTTCTGAATTTGGGACGGGGAAATGCAGGATTCAAAAGTGGATCGTGGTTAAAAAGCACTGGCAGTATAGGTTGTTGGCCGTGAACTTCCATTATTGAGGAAATGATGAAAATAGAGCCTGATTTTTAAAATAAGGCTGCAAGAAAAAACAAAACACACAATGAGTCTGATATATTATCAACCATAAATGTGTTCTTCACAATGGTCACTAAAGAAATATTTGTGTCCTATCGATCTGTGATGCAATATAAATTGTTTCTTGACACAATGTGAAGTAAAACATTTTCAGAGTGTCATAGTGCCATTTATATATAATAAAGTAATTACTTTTAATCGCGTGGAGATGAAGTAAAGAAACACACGGATCAACTTTGACTGTGGATAGAAGGAATTCTTAAGCAGCAAGTAGTGAATAATGCAGGCACAAGGTCACCACTAGGGGGCAGTGCTGCGGGTGTCTTCTCCTCCCCTCTGTGGTGACATCACAGTGACTGAAACAGCGCCACTCAAATGCAGCCTCAAATGGAGAAATATGCAAAACCATCAATTGTGGCTTCAGTCTCAAATATTTCAGATTGACTGTATGGAAAGAATGCAAAGAACCTTTTTCTTTTCCTCCTCACTGGGCCCGACATTTTCCGGTCTGATTTTTTCTTCCCCCCCCCTCTATCTGGCCTCCTTTCAGACGGAGCCGAACACAATCACCACAAAGTGTACATGGAGAGGATATGTGCCGTGGAGAGGATCAAATCACAGCAAAACCTCCACAGTTCCAATGCAGGTTTCTGTGCTTTTACGATTCATTTGTGCATTTCAAACATGGACTGTGATTATTCTCACAGCTGATTGTGATGCTTTTGTTTCTTAGGAGCGAGATCAAAAGCAGAGGCCGTTTGATCTGAGCTTTCATCATCTTGTGTATAGCCTCCATGTCTTTGGCTGAAAGCGGTACCAACAGTATCCCACAGACACATGAAGTGGATCAGATCAAGAGCAGTGGGAAGCTGAAACTAGGACATGCTGATGAAGCAACATTTAGTCTGAATTCATTCTCATTGTGTGTGCGCTGAATAAAAGACAAAGCAGGTTCATTTAAAAACAAAAACGAGAGAACTGTTGGGTGGCTCAAACTCCCAGGCTACACTAGTAACACCGTCTAATCCCGCCTCCTTACTTCTCTGAACTAATCCTTCCAGGAACACAGGTGGCCCCCGCGGAAGGGGGAAGAAAGAAAAGAAGAAAGAAACATACCAAGATGATGTTCTTGTTAATGTTTTTCTTTTTTTTTAAACCTTGCGGACAAAGCTGCTCGTGCAGAACTGAGAGTGGCATTCCTGGCATGCCAGTCGTAAGCCGTCGACAGAAGCGCTCTGTAAACTTCCCCCCAAAGTTATTTCCTCGACATGCTGTCGCTTTGCACCTTTATTTATGGGACAGATGGAAGCAACGCGATGCTGCCAAACCGGTGGAGGCATTTCCTCTCCTGATACAAATAAAAACAATAGCTAGCCTCAAACACACACACACACATACACACACACTTTGGGCCCCTAGGCCCCGTGCCAGCCTGTCGAGTGGCAAAGCATTCAGTGGGCAAAGGAAGGCCAAAGAGTTGTGATGGAGTTTCCCCCCCCCCCCCCTCACATTGTTGTTCATTGACGGGTACGACAGGAACAGTTTCGGTGTAAACAAATACAGTTTCACACGGAAATGTTATCCGAGCAAAAAGAAAACATGTGTGACCTGAAATGATTTCTAAAAAAAAAAAAATAAAGACTTGTTTTGCCACATATCAATGACATGACATAAAACGGTGGCACAAGGAAACAGAATTTCTTAAAATGGATAGTACCAGAGATGCTTATGGATAATCTTGGCATGGATCTGAACGAGGCTGCAAGAAATGACTGTTTACATCATCAATTCATTTATCCATTAATAGGTTGGTCTATGAAAAAGAAGAAAAAAGGCACTGATAATTTCTCTCTTTCATCTGACTGCCAGTTGGAAACGATAGTCAATTATGGCCAAATTAAACACATTTGAGTAAATGGAACCAGGAAGGGTTTTGCATTTTCTACTTGACTGATTAATCAGCGAAGTGTTGCAGCTCTGCAATGAAGAACGACTGAACCTTTTCTGACAAACCTCGTGAAGCTATCAGCTGCCTGATAGCTTCACCTCGAAGATGGGGCTTTAAAAAACAATCAGTGCCATAATTTGATCAATTGATTGATTGATGCATTTGTCTATGTTTTGTCTGATTAATAGAAAATAAATATGTAAAAATGAAGCAAATTGGCACACATTTGAATATTTACCGAGCCTACTTGCTCGATGAACGACTCAAAAACGATCAATAGTTGCTACTGTAAGTCAGTATTCGTTTCTTTCAATCCAACAGCCCCGGGTCCCCCTTTAAGTGTGGTTAAGAAGTGCCTCTGCTTTCCTTATCTCCTAACACCACAGGGTCCATCTGCCAGATAGGAAGCATTTTCTCCACTCGGGGCCCTTTCACTGTCGCGCAAACAGTCAATCCTTTTATTCGTTCGGCTCTGGTCGAGTGCAGATAGCCGACCGCTGCGCGCATCTATCACCCAACTGTAGCGACGCGTCAAAGGGCCGGGCTGCAGCCTTTCACAAGACAATGGGGCCGCTGTGGGAGAGATAAACCGAAGCCTCAGGTAAAAAAAAAAAGGAGGTGAAGGACATTACGGACGACGCAAGCAGATTGATGATCAGATTCCAATATTTCAACGCATCCGCGAGTCTCGTTCGATAATACAATCACCCGTTTAAACTACACATCGCAATGCCATAAACTACTGGGGGGATAAAGAAACAGCCTTTTATAGATCAGTAACTCGTAAAGTAGAAATGCTGATGTGTCAAGGTGTGTCGGGGGACTAATGTATCATGAGGTTGTGTTTTTATGTCATAGGAATGAGCGATTAAGTGGTATAACCCCATAAAACCAGACGCACAGAGGCTGTTTCAGTGAAGCGCTGCCCTCACCGAGTCCAACCAGCAGAGCGAATCAATGACCGTGTCTCCTTCGATGACAGCATTGACACCACCAGCACCACCCCTGGGGCCGCCTGCGTCCGCGTATGCAATGCAAGCTCCCTGTGCTTCCCCGACTGCACCGACGAGGAATTCCTTCCGTCCAGTGAGTCTTGCTCCCGATTGCACGTTTGTGACTTTCTGACCGAACGGCAAAACACGACCGATTGATATATTTACTTACTAATGCATACCTGCACTCGTGTGAAACAATATTGATCAAACTGCCCATTACCTCCATCATCTATCAATGTTTAGGCACGCAGATACCAATATCAGGCAGACACTGATTAAGCAGCGAGATCAGGTATCAGCGTCTTTATATACTATATACGTTTTAGACCAGAATTCTGATTCCTCTTTAAGTTTTGACTAATTTGTTGCATAAAAACTCCTATTTTATTAAAATAAAAAAGAAATTAAAAAGGTATGACTATGTTTGTATTCGTTAATGTTGTGTTACAAAGTCAGGAAAGCAAGGTTTAAGTGAAACCTGATGATCCCAGTCTCCTCCACACAGGGAGGCAGACTGCTTATTAATTAAACGCTGGTATTGGAATCGGCACCGCTACTGAGACCAAAACAACAACAAAAAAGGATGCGTCTAAAAAGGGCGCAGCACTATCAATCTCCAGTCTATAAAAAAGGAGTGAAAAAACACCGTTCATGAATTATTTCTCTCCCTGCACACTTGGCCGTCTTCCAACGCTACCGCGACTCTCATTAGGCCGTCGGAGAGAGAGGAACAGAGGGAGCGAGAGAGGAACCAGCATGGCCGCCCACTGTGAGGCATATGCACTTCTGTCAGCACTGCCAGGCGACTCGCAAAGAACAACTCCTCCGGCAGAGTTTTCCCACCGAGTAGAACATCTCGCTGGCAAATTGTGATCCTTCCTCCTCTGTCCGTGGTGGCGGTCGGTGCAGCGCTGGGCAGCAGGCCTGCGCTCTGACATTTGTTGGGTCAAATACATCAAACTGTAGCGCATCAGCATGACACGCTTTCCATCAGTAGATTTGTTTTGGATCCTCGAGTCTGGTGGGGAACTAAATGGAGAACGGGAAGGTGGAGCACAGAGGCGCTGATGAGAAGAACTTGACTTGCGATTGAAAACAATGCAATTAAAGAGGGCAGTATTGACGGCTGCGGTCTCCAGTTTGCAGGACGCTGCAGTCGGGGGAAACGAGCTGCATCTTCCCACCAGCGGGGATCATTACACCATCGCTGTCTAAGATGCTTACGGACGGTCTAATCACGGCACTTTGTGCGGGGAGGATTTGTTGCCGTTCTGTTTTCGGAAAATAGCTGGGAAAAGCACAAATTAATCCCCCGCGACTTGGGAGCGAGGACGACCTAGTTTTACAACAATTGCTCACTTGTCACTGGGAGCTTTTCTCTCTGTTCCTTCACCCTCTGAACTTTACTGTGGCCGCAAATAAAAAGAAGCTCATTAGGGTGACATAACCCTGACTAAAGAAATCCAATGATAATTTCTGTAAAATATGTTGACGAGTGGATTTCATTCAACCTTCCCATTCAGTGGTTGGCCAACGCTGAAACCAACTGCTAAATATTTCTATTCAATCCAATGGAGCCATCTGTTACTGGGAACAATATGTGTTCATTAACTCACTCGTTCAGTTGCTTTTGTGCGGTCCTACACCGCGCCGCGATCCGGAACGTCCCTTTTGGACGTTGTGACCTTTTCAAAAACGTTTGCCTTTCTACGTCGACGACCCCTCGACTCGGTTGTGCGCTTGTATTCCTGGATCCGGTTACCGTGACGGCGGAGGGGCCCGTCTTGTGTGTCATGCCGGGGGTGAGGCTTGCATTCCTCAGATGACGCTGAAGAGATAATGTCTCGCACACACGCGAGGCCTAAAGAGGCCATCTCGGCCACCCCCCGCTGCTCGCTAACCTTCGTGAGGTACCGTATAGCAGGGCGAGCGTGGAGGGGCCCTCCGGGTCGACCGTTAGGACCGTGCAGCTGGGACACGAGCGGGCCTGAAATACACGGCTATTTTCATCCTAATTGTTTTAGTGATGAAACAAGTCATTATTTGGTTTATGGAACAAACAAAACATTAATAGTTTTCACACCTTTAAACCCAAAGATATTCAAAGCTGACATTACCTAGGAAGGAGTCAATTATTAAATAGTAATGAATCAACTTGAAAAGACAAACATTTAAATGGAGTTTCAATATTCCTTATATAGGTGGCTATATGGAGACGGTAATTTAGCAGTTAGCGAGGAAAAAATGACACATTTCAGGCCTAAAGATGATGACAAAAACATGGACCATGGTTAGTCTGCCTCAAAGTACTTTTTATTAGAGGTCCTTAAATATAAAATCACCCTATGTGGTTTTGAAAATGAGATCAATTTACTTGAAGTCATTTGAAGAAACTGCATTTGTTTGGTTCTATGGGGAGATATTTGGTTTTACAAATGTTGATTAAATTGAATAGTAGATCATATCGTGTTAGCTTTAGTCAACTGAGAATTGTTGTTTTGGGGAGATTGCTGGATGAAACCAGACATCTGAAGATGTCACCTTCGGGGTTGAGAAAATTGCGACGATCACCATTTTCTAAAATATCAAAATGTCAAAAGATTAAAGCATAAGGACTATAACTGTCGGTTAGAGCCATAATTCACATGACAGTACATCAAAAGTGCACTGTCCCTCAGGTCTTCTCTGGGTTCATTAGCTAAAGTGCTAAATGTCACTTCCATTACAAAAAGGCAACACAATCCATCTGTTCATATCCTAAATACTCCTCGCTGGACTGCAACGTGGCTCTGCATGAAATGAAATGTCAGTCTCGTCCATGTCTGGCCGTCTAATAAAGAGCATATGGCTGGATAACGACGTGAAGCGGGCGCCGATGCTTAGTGGACAGGGCACAGCTCCGAGGAGGCAAACAAGCCTGTAGCCGCGTAACGAGGTAAACAGACCGCCGGGAGTCACACGGCTAGCGTGTTGAAGGTCGAAAGGTCAGGTTGCCGACGGTGCAGTATCCGCTAATGGCAATATATTGCATTATATTGTCGGTTCAGCACAAACACCGCGGCATGTCTGTATCAGCGTGCCAAGTGGGACGGAGGAAGACCGCCCCCTCCCCGGAGCAGACAAAACAGCAGCGACGGCAGTTTATTCCCAATGTGCACAACATTCATCATCATACACCTCAGGGTTGGGGTGTGTGTGTGAGGGGGGGGGGGGGGGGGGGGGGGGGGCAAAGGTATGATGTTCCACTGGGTGCCACTGTGGGCATGTCTGTCTCGTTTTGTGCCATTATACGTTTGTGAGCGCATTCCCATGCCTTTGTTTGTACATTCCTCGTGTTAACAGGGTGGCCAGCAGCTGTCCTTGAATCTCTATTGACAGAGAGTGTGGGATCTGCCGGGTATTTTTATCCATTAGCCCGTGTGAGAGAGCAGGTGGAGGCTTTGTGGGCTACAACAAGGTCACGCCGGTGACGAGCGCCGCTATCTCGCCACTGTCCCCGGGGCCGACGGTCGAGGTCTGAGCGACCCTTTCACCAAGACAAAACACGCGGCGATAGCAAAGAGCTCAAGTTCAAATAAATACTAAATAAACACTCCATTCATTCCTTGGGAATGGGAGGAAAAAAAAGCTGAGGTGTATCCTTCAAGAGGAGTTAAGAAAAAAATAAAAAAGGATCCAGACAGAATACAACTAGTGTCATCAAACCTGTAATCAGGGTGAACACTAACACAAATGCTTCAAGATATTATGTTTATCGTGTTTTGAACTTTGTGTCACCTGAAGGAAGTACCGGCACAAACTGCACAAAGCTAATTAGCGGTCTAATTAGCATTAAGCCCGCGGCGTTAACGCCACAGGTTAAGCTAGCCGAGCACATGGCCGTCTCGCCTTCCTCCGCTCTACTTCAGATGCCCAATTAAGTGGCGCACAAACAAACCGCCACTTCCAGCGCCACCTGTTCAGGGCTTTCTTTTCTTCTCTCTTTTTTTTTTTTTTTTTTAAGAAGATGCAACTCTTCTCATCTTCCACTTTCACGCCAGCTCGATGGGATTCATCTAGCTAGGATTACACCCCCTGAACGAGTGGCTGAAGTGGCCGGTGGAGCCGAGCGACTTCAGCGGTCCCAGGCAAAACAAATTTGAAGAGCACTCGGGAGCCCGCTGTTTATTTCCCACCGTGGTCAGGGCAGCTGGTGGACCAGGCGGCTGGCTGGCTGGAACGGGACATAGGGAGGCATGTGAATGAGCTTAACAGCACCTACTTGAGCCGCCAGCCAGTATAAAAAAAACCCCAAGAAGTAAAACGCACTCGGCCTTTTGAGGCGTGCAGAGCAGATGCATGCTGGACTGCACAAGTGGGAGCGGATAGTGAAACGTTATCGAGCAGAGTTTTTCAAGAAATGTGCAGCAAATTTAAGAAGATGGCGTTTAATAAAAGTGTTCACGTTCTTAGAGAAAGTTGACAAATTTGTCTCAGCAGCAACTCATAAAAAAAAATGAATCTGAAGGGTCAGCTGACCCCTAAGGCCCATCTGCTTTGATCAGTGCAGTCAGCCAACACAGATGTTGGGTTGGAAGTGTGTGCGTTTTGTGAGTCTTTCGCCTAACACTTGAAGAAATAAGAGTCACGCATTCCAAAAACATCAAGCACCCTTTTTTTTTTTAAAGATAAAGATCACGTTCATGTTACATAAAAGAGCCAGTGTGAGTAACATCGTGACATGTCACAATATATCGGTGCCGTGTGAAGTATGCGCTGAGAATAACTTGGCCTGCAGCTCGCTATCTCACCACCACGACGGCACAAAAACTGCCCTCTAAGGTGTGCAGGGAGTTGCTCTTGCTCCACTGCGGCTCCCTGCTCCGACGCTCATGTGACACAGACATTTCTCTTCATCAGCGGTGAGGTAAAGACTTCCACAGAAAAACAACACACTGTGGAGTGACCAGTTGAATTCGGCACCAGAGGGGGAAGAGTTGCTGGATGTTACACAGTGGGAGAGGAAATAATTTATGAGGAGGAAGAGGAAGGAGCTTGTGTCGTCAGCATTAAAAGAGAAGAGATGCATTGTTCGCAGTCCGTGCGCAGAACATTTTATTAATTCACTCATCAGAGCCGATTTATTTACAAAAGAACTGCACGAGGTGAGAAAAAGGTTCATTTCTTGCTCTGTGCACGTGCATTGATTCCCGATGCAGACTCTGCGGTGTAAGGACACGATGCTGCACAGTCATCCTCGAGGGAAAAAACAAGCCAAGTTGTGCTAAAAGTAAGAATGAACTTTCCTGCGTCCATCTGGTGCCTCTTTAATATTACCCACGGAGCGTTAGTCAGGCCACACACTGATACAGGATCTCACAGGGTTCGTAATTAGCACTGAATGATATTTGCTGACTCGGTCACACCCCATAATGCCAGAGTGCTGCTCACAGGGCAACAAGTCAATGCCATCAACAGCGTCACAAGAATTCATTGAAGATCTGGAATTGGGCGTGTGATGATGATGATGATGATGAAGAAAATAACCTTATCTCATCTTGTGACTGTTTGGATCTCAAAATGTAGTCGTGGGCCAAACATTTATCCAGCAGCTCCTCTTCAGTCATAAAGCAAAGCTGATATGCGTCACTTTTAATGACCAATTTTGTCCATTTACAAAATGATTATTCATTTGAAGTCGAGTTTCCGTCCAATATTCACGCTCTTCTCACTCCGATTTTCTACCAACTCCTTCTGGGAAAATGTCGCTCTTTGGTCGATAATGCTCCACTATGTTATAGTCTCTAACTGTGTTTGTCTCCCGTTTGCTGCTCGGCAGATAGTGGAACTATTTGTTGAGCTTTTCTCTGTGAAAACAGCGGTCTGCTGAAGCAGCAAAACAAAGTCTTCTCATCCGAGTGAGAGTATCAAAACAGTAAAGTTGTAGCCCGCTCCGCTGAAACTTGCTGTAAAGCTGCGGAGTCGGGTGCCGATCCTCCAAAAAGGTTCATCACTGCAAGTGACCCTTTGTTATCATGAGAGATATTGATTATATCTGTTTTAAGTTCAACTACCCATGAAGAGAGTCAACGGGGCATGTTACCTTGAGAAAATCCTGGGAGGTTAAAAGTTCATCCTGAGTGTTTATTTTCTGAACATCTTATCTTTCGCCCGCCTGAGCGGAACGGAACACAAGGCGCGATTTTGTACCGAAATCGGGAAGCGTTACTCGCACCTCTGATGCAGACGCCATACGAGCAAACAAACTGCAGTCTGCAGCCTCCGACCACAGAGCTGCACCACGACAACCGCAGCCTTATTCAGAGCCAACCACTGAACCAACTAGAACACACACACACACACACACACACACACACACACACACACACACACACACAGTTTGTTCTGTAGAATCTCGTTTGTTATGTAGAGTTGAAACAATTGTCGATCTTTGATGGAAAAGGGAATTATTTTCAAACATTTGATGTTTCAGTATTCGCAAATGTAAGAATTTGCATTGTATTAAATGTTTGTTTTTTTTAAATATAAAAAAAAAATCATATTATCTTTTTGTTTTTATGAAGACTAATCATAAGATCATCTTGGGTAAATTATAAAATAAAAGCCACCACACTCATTTTGCCCTTAAACATACAGCCTTCACCACAACGGCTCAATGTGGATTCACCGGTGGACTCTGACCAATACTGGGACACAAAGAGATCTCTCAGCTCTGTCATTGAACCTCATCGTAGCAGGTCCGAATACCCGGGAACAAAGCCAACTGTCTGGCCAAATGAAAGCCGCTCCATCTCGCCCGAACAAAGGGCTCAAAGAGGTGCAGCGCAATCATCACAAAGTTACGCAACATCATGTAAAGATCAATTCATGAGAGCTCAAAGCGGGAAAAAAAAAAAACAAGGAGCGAAAAGGGGGTATAGGAGTGGATGAAATGGGATGGGGAGGCGCTTTAATCTTCCTGGAGGGGGGGGAGTGGCTTGCTTAGTGTCCTAAAATGATCCAGAAATGCCAGGTTCCAGCTTTCCCCCTTTCTTCTGTCCAATTAACTTAACACAAATAGAAGCCAAAGGCTGGAGGAGAGTTACTAAAAATCCCCCATAGTCTCCACAATGAGAGAACAGCGATGCCTGACCCCTACCCGGGTTCAATACTATGCATGCGACTGCATCCGCTTGGTACGTTTCCTCGACTGGACAGCCATTAATCTCATTTGAAATATTTATGGAATTCAATAATCTTTCCAATCTGTGTAGCCTTGTCCTGTGGCCTTCTGGGTAAAGTAAATTCCTGCATTACGATGCTGCGCTGGCCGCTGGTTGCTAGGTAACAACCGGAGAAACTCTTTCAATACGAGTACTGCTTTCACACGAGCCAGATTTTTCTTTTCGGGGCCTCAAGGGCCTCTATTCAGCCACCCAACGCTCCCTGATCCCCGGAGGGACATTGGAGTTTGTTTGCCAGCGAGAAATCTCAAGTGAAATGTACTGTACTGTTGTTTCGGAGCATGTCGGGTTGATGCGGTTGTGGCAGCACAAAAAGATAAATTTTAGTAGCTACAAAAAAACCTGTGGAAGGGAGAGGACATTTGACAATGACAAGTTTCATTTCACCATTTAAGTAAACATGTATTTAACCTGATGCCTTATGGAGCTTCTCCGTTTATAACGGGCAAGTTCAATTTTGTTTGTGCAAGAGGGCCGAGACACTTACACCAAATAATGGCAAATTACCCAACAACATTGTCAATAATGTAGGGTAAGATTATCAACATGTCCTACATTCAATACATTGATACTGCTTTACACGCAAGTACCTGCAAGGTACAAAAAAAAACAAAAAACAGATGAGACGAGGACTAAAAAAAAAAAATCTATTTAAATCTATACGATACATAATTTGCCGCGCAAAAGGCATGTGTACGAATTATACTGAATATAAATATGTTACTTCGGCTGTTTGGCAATCTGGCGCACTACATTCCTAAATTAGTTTTAAAAAGCAACCTTGGCAGAGCCAGTGGTTTTATATTTGGAGCGCTTCCAAACGGGTGTGAGTGTGGGATGCAGGACGAGCCGTCGCACATGAACAGCGTGTTCCCTGCGAGCTGGGAGCGGGCCAGCGGCCGTCGCCTTTTTGTTGGTATCGAGACGACAATTGTCATCTCTGCTCTCTCATGGCTCCGGCATGGGAGTGGAGGTGGGGGGGGGGAGGGTTGAGCGTCTGCCTGTGTTACGGTGAGACTCCTTCACCTTTTTTTTTTTTTTTTTTTTAAATCTCGAAAGGCCACGATTGTCACGCTGCAGGCCTTCCGTCCGAGAGGAGACAAGGACCGTGTTGTTCGCTAAAACCACTTTGGTTAATGTGAGCCGGGGTATCTGGTGAGCTGCCAGTTGAGGTCACGGCAGCTACAAGGAGATAGCGGTGCCGTGAGTGCCACTCAAGTATATATAGTCCGCTATGCCAATACATAAAAGTAAAAGGGTAATAACACCAAGTACAATTTTGTACCCTCCATTACTGTGTGTCATTGCAATCCTGAAGAATCCCAAAGAGACGCACGACTCAGTAACCCGTCGTTCTTTTCATGTGCCGGGCATCTGTGCCACACTGGTGTGCGCTCGGCTCGCCTCGTCTTGAATGGAGGTTTCCTGTTTACTGAGTTGCCTTATGATCCCCACCCAAGGCCTTTCACTTCAACGCAGACCAAAAATAGGCCTCCGCTCCAGACGGGACGGGGATTTCAGCCTATATCCTGAGGATGTTTTACAAAAGAAACATGGCGTACCATTGTGATCTTTTAGGGTTTTCCCTTTCCTTGGCATTACTTAAACTAGTCAGAGGAAAGACACTGCAGAGGTTTTTCATGTCATTGTATTTATTTCACTTGCTTACAATCTTGTTAATTTTAAAATGGTAGATTTATTGTCTTTTCCATTTGCTATATATTGTTTGATTCGTGTGTTGATGCATCAATATGGTGGATTTTATTTAGAGATACACGATTGCAAAATCCCATGAGAGCAGCCCTAAAATGGTCTAATGTATGGAATCAATTTATTCAGTAAATATTTCACATATTTTCTCACAAAAGTTAATCATTCCCTTGTTGCAATTGTGAACCTCTCTTTCAAATACTGCGCTATACAATTAAGATGTAAGACTGCAACTCATGGGTTATTGGGCTATAATACAAGTCTTTGTTTCAGTCTGCTTGGCATGAGTACAGCCGCAGTTGGTACAATTTAACTTTAAACGTCTATTCCCAGTACAGCGACAAAATAATTGGTGTGATTTTAACTGTTTTTGACAAGCAGAAGCTGGTTGCAACAGGGCGTCATTGTGTTGGGTCCGCACCACACTTGTCGGCGGATTCAAGGCAGCCGAGCCTATAGGGAAGCGCGCATGAATGCCCCGCATCTTTCCCCCCAATTATAATCAAATACAGTCTTCATACAGCCGAGTAATAACACAGCCGCGGGCAGTCAGGCCTACACAGGTGGACGGTGCAACAAAAGCATCACATGAGAAGGCTGTCCCCGGAGTGAGTCACACAGTTCATGTGACTTAGTCAAACAACGTTAGGTTCAGGTTCAAGGATCCCTTTATTGTCGATCGGCAACACAGGATTGCCCAACTTAATGTAGTTGTAGGCCGGTCCAGCAAAGCAGAGTGCAAAGTTGACTTATGCTCTCGAACATGGCACAATGGAAATGGTCACATGGTAAGTGTTGAAATAGTTTTTCCAACAATCACATTGATCTTTCATATTTGCCAATGCCGTCGAGCATAATGGCGATATTCCACAAAGGATGGAGCAAAACTATTAATATTTCAAAACAAACACACCCAAAACAACAAAAACTATTGAAGCCACAACAATTTTTACATGTCGAAAAAAAAAAAAGAATTAGCCTTGTTACCATCAGCTGGTTTGGAGGGAATTAACTTTAACTTAAACTCTACTTCCAATTGTTGATGTTAATTAGATAAGTATGTACAAAAGCCAAATGTATTACCCATTTCTTTATATTAAGCACTTTGTAATCAAGCATTATTCACGAAATATAAACTATTATAAATAATGATATCTCAAGTGTGTGAATTTTATAACTTTAGTCAGTTACAGAGGACTCATATCCACTGAGACACGCTACACTAAATATGTCAATTACATTTGCAAGTAGGAGAAATATATTCTTCTCCATTGTTCTCCGTCCACGGGTTCAATCGTGTCTCATCATCTTGACTTCTCACTCGCGCCGTCTGACTAATGGGATGACCGACGCCGCAAACCAGTCATTCTCGACACTGAATTGCATTAACAACAATACGTATGACGCAATTGTGAAAAATGCACTCGCTGGCAGAGGCTGATGTTTCTCAGTTAATAAACTTGCAGGACCGTCATGATTCTGTTATTTTGACGGACAGCGCAGGGCTGCTTTGTTAGCGTGATTGATTCTTGCCCATTGTGCCGTGCTGCGCATTGAGGGCCGGGGTCCTTTTCCCTCAATAATCCAGTTAACCACATTACTCAAACACAAGTAAGCAAACACTGCCCCAAGAAGATTGCACTCGCATTAGCCTCTCATGTGGCATTACATAAGCCTATTTTTTTTTTTTTATACTTGGCCCTTTTCTCCGCCAAGGCTACATAACGCATAAGCAGATCTGCATGCAAATCAAGGCAAGAATGATTAATGAAAAAAAGGCTTCGCTCGCAACGGGGGAGGGTTTTAGTGCGAAGGAAATATCGGGCCATATGGGAAAACAACTGGCAGTGGATGGCTGGTAGAGGTCAACCGAGGCAAGTGTCAATTAGCTCGGTCAAGGTCTGAGGTGCCGACGAACCAGCGACGTTTAATAAATAACGCTGGGCTGTAAACTGACATCACGGCATTTAGGAAAGAATTATTGCTCGAACGGTGCGAGAGGAGCATACCACAATGTCGCCAGAGCTGGGCCGAAAAAGGTAAGGTTGCATCACAGCAATAAATGTGTTTCCACAAACTTTTCCCAGTAGGTGAGAGCCTTAAAAAAATTGTGGGGGTAAAAGCAGAGAGCTTCTGTCTGCCGAGATGTGTGTTTTACTTTGAGAGCAGGAGAGAGCACCCCGATCATCTCAGACGGGCACCCAGCTAAGCTAAGATAATTATCCCCCTTCGTCCCAAAAGCAGGACGCAAGGGAGAAAGTGTCAAACATTCCAGTGAGAATAAGATTACGTTGAGGCCTTCAAGTAATAAAGGGCCATTTTCCCCCCCGGTGGGCGACGGAGGGGCAGAGTTGGAAACGTGACCAGCCGCAGGTTAGACAAACCCTCCAGGGACCAATTACAAAGATAAGGTTCCAAGGAAGACATATTGTACACCAATCTGTTCCACGGCGTGCAGGAAGTGGAACAACAGTGTTTCTAAATCACTGATTTAGAAACGAGGGGAAACAATGTTACATGGGGCTATTTTTCCGCAGTTCTTTTTTTTTTTGCCTTCTTTTTTTTTAGGCTGTCCAGCATGTCGCGTGATGCTACTGGCAGAACTCAAGGACTGTCGCTGTACCCGTTTCCCCTTTTGACAACTTCATCCATTAGCGGGAGACAGACTATTTTGCTCAAGTTTGCGTCGTAATGAATCACCTCTTTTAGCTCACAAGCAGAGTAATCACCTAAACACCACCACAGCTGTTAATAAACCGCAGTTTGCATGAGGCATGACCAGTCACATTAGGATAAAAGGCACATCCAGAAATAAAAACCGTGGCGTGACTCAACGTTACAGCTCGGCGGCTTCTCAAAAGAATGTTAAAGACGGCTTTGTCTGAAAGAGTCATTACAAAAACGACACTCTTCTTATCCCAATGCTTTCACTTCACACACACCAGCTCCCTTCTCTCCTCTGCGGTGTGCATTTGTTTACACTGGAAGGCGGAGGATTTCCTTTGCATCCAGACACACAATTGCCTGGTGGAAGGAGGCTGCTGGCGTTACGTCTCATCGGAATGCGGCGCTTACCAGATATAGCATTAATAACTAAGTGTAACATAAAAAAACAAAACACCTGCCTGAGCAACGACGTCTTACTGATCCGTAAATAGTTGCAAGTGCATTAATATCCTAAAAGGATTGGGGGGACCGATACGTGTGCGGCCAAAAACACACACTTGGGGTTACTTTCGATGCAGCGAGGGAGGCTAGCAGTACCTGAGGCTGATGAATATTTAAAAGCTTTATCTTAAGCTTAACTAAGCAGGTGCACAAACCGCCAGAGGCCTGCTGCTAATGAAGCCGGCTCTAAGAGTGACGGGGACAGAGAGCTTTAGCGCTCGTGACTTGATTTTTCCCAGTGAAAAATAACAATTGCGATGGTTAAAAAGGTCGCCGCATTAAATTGAACTAGACGTCACTTTACCGGCTACACAGTCGAAGCAAAACCCCAAGAATTAAGGCATTAATTTCTCCCTCTTGCCTTCCAATTATTAATAAGGATTGGAATATAAATTATGCAAAAAGCTGCAAGAGTGCCAGCTCGCACATCAATCTCCAAATTAAAAATCTCTAACAACAATAGCCTTAGAGTTTTGTTTATCGGCAAAACACTGCCCTGATTTTGACCCCTGTTGGTGCAACGGCAACCGTCTTTAAGTGGCATTGTTACAAACCCTGTAAACAAGTATTAGCTGCATGGCAAAACAGTATACTGGGATTTAGAGACCTCTAATCACACAAATTAATCAGCTCTCCATCTGATCCACTTCACGTCTGAGCAGTTCACCAAGAGGGAGGATTAAAACGGCAGATTATTCACGAGATGGGCCCGTTCTGCGTGGCACCGGGGGCTAAGAGGCAAATTCACTCAAAGGAGTCTGCTGCTTGTTTGCAATAAACGCATCACAGCCATGGCAGATTAGAGAATAAGAAGAAAACTACCGAACTTGTACCCAAATATGTTTCGCTTGTGCCGCCAATCCCTTTCCGCGTACAGGCGTCACTTTTTCCCCCCAACGCTGGCAGTTTCGAAAATCTCATTTAGGAATGAAGCTCTTAATGATAGCCACAGCGAGTAGTAATTCTATAGCGGTCATGTCAATACTGCACGTCAGGAATAGTTTATTCTCCAAGCAGCCAAGTGGGTCTCGGGCTAAGTTATGTAAAGACTGTGGTCGCTCGGTAGCATGAGGTCTGCTGCCTTCTGCTCGGAAGGCCACTGGAATTTCTGGAGCCTCGACTCCGGGAGTTGTTTTTCTTTGCTTTAAAAATATCTAAAAGGAATGCGACCGTAAGGAACTGAAACATGCCTTTGGCATTTTATTGTGTGCAATTTAGTTGCAACAAATGTACAGTGGGACCCTGAAGGCAACGTCTCGGGGCTGCACATGATCAGGGACACTTTTCAATCAAATACTCCACTAACCCGTGAAATGGAAGTTTTAATCGTTTGCTGTGCACCAATACAAGCAAACTCTCAAACTTTCTTTAGTCAGCAATAGAAAGGTTCAACCCCAATAACTCGTAGTGATAATCTGAAGTGAGCAGAGAGAAGAACAAGCAACCAAGAAACTAGCATGGGGTCCCTCAAACGTAAAAAAGTTTTTCAAAAAAAGTTACTTAAACTTCCTTTCTCCCTGAATATTTGATATGATTCTCCTGGAGGATATCACAGATACTTTTGCAAACTCTGAGAAATCTTATATTATCTGCCATGGTATCTTTTTATGTGACATAGCATCTTGAGTTTCTTCTACCACAGGCACATAATCTAAACTAATATCACGACTCTTTAACTTCAGATGCAAAAAGGCCAGTCAGTGACAGGTTTTTGATTTGGTATTCTTGGTGGCTATTTCTCTGGTTTCTCTGTTCCGTAAATGTGAGCATGATATTAAACTCAATACCTTTGAGTGTTGAATGTTTCTTGGACGAAACAAGTAATTTGAGTATGTCAACTTGGGAAATTCTGGAAAGGAATTTTCATTATTATAAATC
Organism: Clinocottus analis; assembly: GCF_023055335.1. Taxonomy (NCBI): domain Eukaryota; kingdom Metazoa; phylum Chordata; class Actinopteri; order Perciformes; family Cottidae; genus Clinocottus; species Clinocottus analis. Next base: position 16,466,885 of record NW_027175821.1, read on the forward strand.
AAATACTGGTAAGATTTATATGCTTCTGAAAATCTCTGCAGACTCAAAAGACCAGCATGCAATGCAGCCACAGATTGCGGCTTTTAAAATCTCTTGTGTTAATAAAAAAAAAAAAAAAAAAACATATAGGCACTAATCAAACAGGGAACATAGTGACAGCGACGAGTCAAACCGTTCTAAATCAACAAATCAGACCTGAAGCAGAATGGCTGAGCTTGGCTTCGTGCTCCTCTTGTGTTAAATCAAGAGTTGTGTGCTTTACTTCCTTCAATCTCAGTGGTGCATTTAAAACACAAACTGGATTTGCTCTTTTCCTTATTAGATTTCAGGGAGTTAAAATCGGGCACAAAAGGGGCGACACAAGCGTCCCGCCTGACGTACTCCATTAAAGAACACTTTCCGGAATTGAAATGTTGTTTAAGGCTTACGGTCCGCTGTGATACCAGACATCTCTAGAGTCGAGCCAGCACAAAGGCCATTTATCCTGCGGTGAAGGAGTGTATGATTGAATTCAACCTTTTAATCAGCGGCTCCCATAACGCTGACAAATCAATACTTGTAATACAATATCCGATACCTTATATGGAAAGGCAACGCTTTGCTTTATTACCATCACAATATCTTTCTATGTATACAAAAAATTATTCAAAAAAAAAAAAGCGGATTAAAAGTATGATTTAAACCGAGCCAACTGAAACAACCCGCTGGGCTTCCTTCTGTGTGGCTGTCGCACTTTGGTGTATTTGTTTCTTCCTGAAATCATCCCCTGTATTTACAAAATGGGAAGATTAAGTCACTCTCACCGCATTGTGTGTGTGCCTACATCAGCCTGCGCTCTGCCTCCGCTTTCAATACAAGAATAACATGTGACATCACTTCTCTTCGACAGGGTTAGCGCTGCAGAAGCGCAAGCGAAAACACCAAAATTCCAAAACGAGCAGCGCCTAAATTTATCGACTGGATGGGAGGTTGGTTATTTTTGGGGGAGAATCAGGAAACCCTGAGATGCCTGGGGAAATTACACTACTGTGAATCCAGTAAACTAAAAAGAAGTCGGTCTTTTTTTTTCCTTTTTTCTTTTTTAAAAACACATGGTTACATGCTTCTGACGCCCTGACGGAAATAGGAAGGCAGTCTTGCGAAACAACACCCAGATTCCCCAAAAAATAAAAACAGCTTTGGGAGCGGAAGGCATTCTGTTGTCAAGCCATTGTTCCGGCTCACGTTCAAAAAGCATCCTGACGCTCTCCCTCTTCCTGCTTCTTATGAAAAGGAAGGGGCAGGATGCTGACAGACAGAGACACTTTGTGCTCGTCGGTCATTTTACGGCCTGTAACAACTACTTTCCCCTCCAGGTTCATAGCGGCAAGCTTGCATTTGATAGTACGATAGTATTTGACGGTGTAACAGTACCTATTTGCTGTGAATACAGGACAGGTCTGTACTGGTAGATGGACCAGTTTCACCTTCATTTTAAAGTAAATTTCCTCAACAAATGTCTTTCCTAGGTCTGTTTTTAACCCTTTTATGTTTGTACTTGGTACTTTCCCATCTTGCCACTGTTAATCTGCAGACAAAGAGTACTTGTTACTTTGAATATTTTCCATCAAAGATGAACCATTCAACTCCATGCTCTTTGTATCTGTGTTCGAGTATTGACCAGATAATGGTCTAGAAAATTCTGATTTGTTTTGCTCACTGCCCCAATCCCAAAATGCTATTCATTTTCCTCTACTACAGCCACTTCAGGCCCATGCTAATCTCCTGTGCTTGTGCCGAATATGTGGAAACGATGTAAAGTAGGCAGCTCGTCCCTCCAGCGATGAGGGTCACCTCAGCAGAGGACTGCTGTTTCGTGGCCTTTGGCTTTGCCACCTGGCTAAACAAGAGGAGAGTGCAGCAGACTAAACAGTATCTGTGCACCACGGAGGGCCAACAGTGTGCAGGTTTTTGTTCCTACAGGGCGACAGATTTCATTTGTGTGTGCCCCCCCCCCCTCCTCTCTCCCGCTCCCCATCGGGTGGAGCAGTCTTGGGTTTCATAATCTTAGGTCCTTCATGACAAACGGTTCAATTGGCGAGATAAAGAAGGCAACGCTGCGCTGAAATGTACAGCTCTAATCAGTTCAGCTCAATGCCATGCCTTCATGGTCCACAGTAAGGGCATTAGATTTGCTCTGAAAAGGTTTTGTTTGGTCTGTCTACGAGACGAGTACACGACAATGTGTCTGATAGAGTCTGCAGCGTCCTGCAAAATTAACTGCTATATCTTTGCTATTCAATAAAAAAAGAAATGCTGAGAATCTGCAAAACATGACCCATTACTAGCCGAGGCCGACTCGCTGTCACAGTGACGGCTGCAAATGTGATCATGTGCTTGTCCTGGTTTGGTCTCCTTCCGTCGTCTGTGCAGAGATTGAAAAGACACCCCTGAGGTGAAGACAGTGGTGGCGAAGCGCTTTTAAGATTCACCAAAAATATGTAAAATCGCCATCAACCCTTAGAGTTTACACAATGAAACTAGATCATGATATAATTAAGATACAATTCATGTTTTAAAACAGATCAAATGTTTGGCTTAATAGGTGGAGAAGGTATCACATAACAGGAGGGTTGCAGCATGTCCATAAAGTAACTCGCCACATGGTGCAATTGAGAGCAAAATACAGTTTTGTTCAAAGTGATGCGATAACCCTCCCGGTACATGAATTAATTTGGGATAAGAGATCAAATATCCATTTTGTGTTATCGCAATATATCAGAACTGCAGATCTGTGCAGCAGTGCTCTGCAGAGGAGGAGGGGGGGGTGGAGGAGACATGATCAGACTGCCTCCTTTTGCTCACTGACAAACATTCAACGCACTTCCAAAGTCATGCAAAAGGAAGCCGGTGAACCGGTGTGAACACTATAGCTGTCAAGCGGTCAGCTATTGCACCTGCCATGTGACAACGGAGGGGAAGAGGTGTGTGTGGGGGGGGGGCAAGGGTCAAATCACACTGTGGTCGGTCTCGAGCGATGAAGACAGAGCCCTCTAACCGTGAGCTAATCCCCAACAGAGGGGCCCTGACAAACGCCATTACGGGATGAACCACGTCAGCCACCACCGTTGCTCGACACTTGCAAAAGACCCGCCGGGGAGGAGGAAGGGAGGGAGGGAGGGAGAGGGGTGCTGCCATTGAACTACTCAATACCGCAGAGATTAATGTCAAAAGGACTTTGTGGTTATTAAGTCTTGTTGCCCTTCTGAAGAGCAATCACAAAGACGAAAATGGAGTTGACTCGGATGTGGTACTTCTGAAGGAGCTTCCAGATCCGGTTAGGAGTGTCACACTTTTGCTTCTGACTGAATCATTTTTCTGCGTAGTCATTTTAGACATTGTTCAAGCCACCCTGGTTCGGCCTCTCCGTTCAGTTTTCATCCAAAAGACCTGCCTGAGTGAAATGTTTTGCATACTGACACAGCATGGGTTCATTCCAGAGCGTTGAAGGACCACAGACATACCAGACTGAATCAGACATTTTGTCAAAGCCGTCTTATCTTTAAGGAATCTGACTATATTCCAGCTTTACACATTCCAAGTCATTACCCATAACCTCAAATGGCATTGGCAGAAAAAGCATCCAGGCGCCGATACAACACTGAGAGCTGGGCTTATGTTAATTATTTCAGGTGGGTTCGAAGAATGAGGCCACGCAGGTGTTAGACAGACAGCTCCAAACCACATCCTCCCTTGCATGACAACGCTTAGAAAATCAATGTTTCCAAGTATTAATTGAAAGGGCCACATCATCAGGACCAGCGATTCAATATCTCTCTAAGAAAGTCACTCTGTTATATGGGCAATAAAACAAAAATGAGACCAGCGCAGCTGAAAGAAATGCAACCAATGTGTAGTTCGATGACTTGACAGAACATTGTATTGACTAATGTTTTGATGAAAGGTCTTTCAGTCAAATATTCTATCAATTTGCTTACATAAATTTGTAATGTTATGTAATAGCAAATTGATTTTGTTTAAGATGTAGGCAGATTGAAGACCCCACTGTGGGCTCAAAGGGGATTTTGCCAGGCTTTGCCTGCCCCCCCCCCCCCCCCCCCCTCACCCCCCCTCTTCCTAAATGATCCTCCTCTTTGTTTCCAGAACGGTAATGGCATCTGTCACTCAGACAAATTACAGCCTGCAAGAGCGCTGCAAAGACCTGTGAGGCCGTGCAAGTTAACAAGCCGGCAATGATGATGTTGATGACACCTTAATGGTTTCCTTAATGGCAGATCGCCGGGACAGTGCCACTATCTGCAGCTCACTGGTTTCAGTGGTGGGCTATCGATCGTGCCGCGGTGCGCAGGAGGATCCCCGCTGGCGCAACATCCGTTTCCAGCGTCCGAGTGAAACGATGCCACCTTTGCAGCCCCAACCGCGGATCCATTACTTGCATCTGCTAAATACCATATACCGCCCATGTCTGACGCCATGCAAACGTGTACGTGTGTATTTGTGCGCGCGCCTGTATGTGGCTTTAAGTAATAACCACAGTCCACAGGATTTGCATGTTCATGAGACATCATGCAAACCCCACACTTCCCAGAGGAAGTATATTGGAGTGGATCAGACAACACTGAGGAGATTATTGTGCACCGAGCTTTTCAAAACAAGTAATAACAAAGACACAAACATTAGACCGTGGGCGCTGTCCTTGTGAAACCAAATCCCAGCAGAGACTAAGAGAACTATAACAATGACAAGCCCAAACTCAGAAGCTTAAAATTGTGTCTCATTCTACCAAACATGATTAAAAAAAACAGAAACTAAAACGATGAGCCATGGTAAACTCGTGTGGGCTATTGGCTAGGCTGGGATTAGCCCCCAGACTGTCTCTCACGTGCACAGCTTTCTGCCATTTGTCTGTAGATACAATATTTTTTTGCCAGTGCGCCCTGCAACACAAAAAAAGTGTCACGTGTGCATTTTGTTCTTCTTGCAAAGAGGCACTGTGGTTGAGTTTTCAAGGCTATAACTTCCAGGCCCCTGTGATGTTAAGGAGCCCTGATTATCTCCGCTGATACGCAGAAGGGCTTAGCGGGACGCAGGCGCGCGTAACACGGGAACAAGCCAAATGGCAACAGTTGCACGCGGACGCGCCGCTACTCAGTTTGCAGGACGCTATACAATGTAGCGCACGTTGCAGTGTTTTGCTATAACGTGAGCGAGTGAATGACAAAATACAGCTCAGCGAAATGCAGATTCCCTTAGGGGAGAGGGGAGGGGGGTGTAAACGAATAAAAAACCTACTGACCTGTTGCGTCCTCTCAGCCGGGTTCATCATCACAGCCTGCCGAAAGCTGTTATCCACGTAAGACGCCATTGTTTTGGAGGACGCCGTCTGGAGGATATTGGATTCCTCGTCCCGAATGAGTGTTTAGAAATATCCAGCGCCACGGATACAAACAAAAGAAGTCTCCCCCCTCCCTCCCTTCCTCCTCTCCTGGTGCCTCGCTGTATTCTTGTCGCCCGTGGTCCGACGCTGGCGGATAAGCTGGGGAGTGCCCGGAGCCAGGCCACGAACCGGAGCCAGGCAGCCGAGCGGTTTTCCTCGGGGCGTCTTGTGTTTTCTGCCCGCCGACAGCAGCCCCTCGCCGGGGAGAAGAAAACTTGTTTTAAAAGCGCGGCTCAGACTTTCTCTCTGCTTTTTTGGGGAGGGTTGTTTTCTCAGTGTAAAACAAAAGAGGTGTCTTTATTCAAGCCGACGCTCTTCAAAGCCATTCCCCGTCTCTTCAGCATTCTGCTAGCGACGAAAAATAAATTACACACACGGGATCCAGCAGACAAACAATTACACACAGAAAAAAAAAGAGTACGCTAACGGTTATCCCGTCAACAGCAACCTGGCGTCCATCATGAGAGGCAGACACGAGTACAGTCACCGGTAAAATAAAAAAGACCACTATATTAACATTTTAATGGGTCTAAAAGTGGGGATAGGTCCGCCGCCGCTGCGCTCTGTTGTATGCCACCATGGTGACTGACACAGCACAGTAAAGTCGGCCGGAGTTGACGGTTATACTTCCTGGAAAGGTTTTCAAAATAAACCTCCGGCGTGTTTAATTTATTACAAAGAGGCGAAGAAGGAAACGGTATACTTAGGGAGGGGTCTTTGTGAAATAAATATACACGTTGTTGAAAAAAATGTAGTTGTCCCTCTACATATTAATAAAGATATACATCATTAACTGTTGGCAATTTTCATAAATTATAGCTGTGAAAAAAACACAAATATATAATTAAACCAAAGGGCGGATGCTAATTACACAACTGACTACACAAGCAATGAACCGCATCAGACTCCGCCATGCATCACAACGTAGCAAAAATAATTTTATCTAGTGTATCTAATTTAGTTCATCCCAATATTTAGCCCTTTGTAATATTGCTGATTCAGTGATTCTAGTGCTTACATGTCATCTGCTGCTCACCGTATGCATGGTCAGTATTATACATGTTGCTATTTTATTTTGGAGGGAACATATTTCCATTTCCTTTCTAGCTGTTGTTATCTCTGTTTGACTTGATGGAGGTTAAGTTACAAGGGGCGGCACATGGGCGAGTCCATTTAAGAAAAAGGAGAAGAAAAAAAAGAAAAAATTGTGACTCGGAAGGAGGAGTACGATGTGACCAAATGAGGCTTTGAGGCCATCTAGTGACCAGAGAGGGTAATACGTATTTAGATGAACACAAAACATGCAGGGTGTGAACAAATCGAGTTGACGTAAACATTATTTATCAGTATAAACTGGAATAAACTAATACCACATTTAGTTATTTTTGGCTTCACTCGTTTTTTTACACTAAATTGTTAAAATGTTACATAACACAAACTCAAATCCAAATTCACATTTACAGCAGCTCAGAAAGAGGCTAATTAATAAGTAAACAGATGAACTCTTGCATTACATAAATACCTAAATATTGTGTCACAGCACATTAGACAAGTTATTAATGCACATATTGTACAGGTGTATGTGAGAAAGGTCTGGACACACCTTCTCATTCAGTTTTATTAGATTTATTTTTTACTTTTATTATTTTCTATGTTGTAGATTAATAAAGAAAACATCAACACCATGAAATATCACATGTGTAATTAGATAGTCAACAAAACAGTGTTGACTATCTAACAGATTATCATGCCAGAGTATGTTTTATAAATTAGATTTCTTCAATGGAGCCAGTGTTTGTCTTGATGGCAGCTTGGCACACCTGTGCCATTATTTATCTTAACCAACCTCATGAAGGATGTCACCTCAAGTGCTTTTCAATTAGCATTTGTGTCTTGTCTAAAGTTAATTTGTAGAATGTATTGCCTTCTTATTGCTTTTGTGACCTTCAGGTGTGTTGTGCCGAGGTGCTCAATGAAATAGCCCGATATTTGATTACTGTAGTAATCCACATTATGACAAGAACTTCTCACCTAAGTAGAAAGGACAACGGCCCATCAATATTTGAGACATGAAGGTCAGATGAGCTGAAACATGTCAAGAACCATCAAGTGCTATGATGAAATGGTTTCTCAAGGGGACCGCCCCGGGAGAGGGAACACACCTCTAGGCAGTGTGAGCTATTAGACCAAGAAGGAGAGGGATGAAGCGCTGCGTCAGACAAGCTGGACGACACGTGAAGACGGGTTGAGATAGGTTGGAAAAAGCAGCCAACAAGTGCTCAGCATAGAGTGTGCAACACTTTCATCAAGGCCAAAGGTGGCTACTTTGAAGAATATCAAATATATTTTTGATTTATTGAAACGTTTTTTCTGTAACTCCATTTCTTCATGTCTTAATCTACAATGTAATAAAAAAAAAAGATTTAAAAAATAAAACAAACATGATGATAATAGAGATAATGACAACAACAACAATAATAATAAAGACACAACTTTAAATCAATATCAACTTTTTACAGCTGTGTAAAATAAGTGCAATATACAAAACAATAAAACATTATAAATGTTATGCTGTTAAAGGTTTTACTCCGTTTAACACTTGATACAATAGGATTGATTCTGTGTTCTTGCCTTCGTGTGAATCTGCTTCATTGAGTCCACCTGTAATGACGGCATGCGTGTGGTGGATGTGCTCCACAGAGCATCCCGTGTTTTTAGAATGTAACTATGACACAACCACTGATGCCATGGCAACCAGTGGTGGCATGACAACCGACCATGACCCCATGGACAGAGAGGACCGCTGGGCTCGAGTTATCACCCGAGGGGGCCCGTTACATACACTAGGTTTATATCTAACCTGCGACTAATACATAGGTGTCCCTGGGGGGAAAAGCAAAAACATGATGCCAAACAGTGAAGCAGCTGCAGGCGGGCATCAGCTTGGACAACGGATGCTTTTTACAGGTAGGGGAGCACAAAGCTGCTGAGTCATTCACCTGAGTGCAACGAGGACGTAGAGTTTGTGCTACAAAACATCTCTACAATAGGCATGCTTAAGACCTATGTTCAACATTATATATATATATATATATATATATATATATATATATATATATATATATATATATATATTCTATATTCCCTTCATACCTCATATTTAAATGCACTTGCCACTTTACCATTACACTTACATTTCACCTTAAAGTATTGTTATCTGTTTGTGTGTGCACTTTAAATTGGATTTTTTATTCTATTGTAAATTTAAACATGCTCCCATTTTTTTTTGCACTCTGTTTATTGTTTATGTTATGCACCACCCGCCATGACATATTCCTTGTGTGTGAAAACATACTTGGCAATAAATGGTTGTGATTCTGATTCTGATATGATGTCTCAGCATTATGGCCCGTGTCCAACTATACAGTACAAAACTGACACACGGTGGCACTGTATCCACGGCCAGCATACATAGTTAACATGCTCTGTGTGAGTCTGTGTGGTTAAAGTGTCTCGTTTGTGTACACTAACACTGCAATAGTTCATGCATTATACAACTTAGAGCGTGATGTGCAAACATATTGTTGAATCTTTTCTTTCAGAGCAGAATATATTCATTGAGGAGATAAGGCTTGCAGAATCAATAACTTCATTTAAATCACTTCTTAAAACCTATTTTTGTAGAATTTTTTTCAAGTGATGTCATCCTTTTATGTACTTTTATGCAGTTCTTATGTTCCCCTGTTTTTGTTTGTTCATGTTCTATTCCATTTGCTCTTCTTGGTCATTTGTTTGGTTTCGTTGTGTTCGTTGTCTTTTTCATATGGTGCTTTCTTGTTTCTCAGTATTGACATTATGTGACTATGCTTTGCTTCTATGTAAAGCACTTTGTAAACTTTGTTTTTAAAGTTGCTGTATAAATGATATGATGAATGATGGAATATATTTCATTGGAAAATCTAACCTCCTCCATCATTTACAATACAACAGAACACACTCCATCGGGTCATCCTTCTCTGTGTTTTTACAAACATGACACCACCCCTTCTATTGACAGTCACATGTTGTCTTTTTTGGCCTGAAATCCGAAACCCACGTACATGCAGACACACATATGCACATACATATAAATATGCCCTCATCTGTACTGTGTGCCTTTTTCTTTTTGAGATGAAATAATAAACATGCACACAAAAACACACACACACATACACATGTTTTGTCTATTTATTGTCTTTTGTCTTACAATAAAGAAAAAAGAAAAGGTGCTATATGAATAAAGGTATTATTTTTATTATTATTAACATATAAAAACGAACAATAGAGATAATGCATGTCACTTACATTTATTTGTAACAAATCACCCTTCACTGAATGCTTTGAGCACCTTCTCTAATCGGTTTCTCAGGCTCATTTGGATGTTTGTTTACCTCTTTTCTCACATGGCCATGACTTCTACAAAAGGCCCAGATGGAATTGGAGACTACAAGCCAAGATCAAATGATTTCCTCCGGTACGTCGGCACGGGCGCCTCGTCACCCGAGGCCACAGGTGACCTCGGCTACTTGTGCCAAGCGGCAGCAGATGCCCCTCCTCCCAGGCCCAAGCAGGGCTACGTGGGGGCGGTGGGCTGGGGCTGGCAGCACAACCAGCTGTTGAACAGTGGGGCGCTGCTCAGCAACATGCAAATTAAGGTACGGCTGAAACCCCCTTTATGCAAATGAGAAACACGGAAGCATTATTCTTCAGGTAACGTGCCTCAAGGTCACAATGAGCACGACTTTGAGAAACGGCTGGATATGATGCGAGATATGTAGGAATGTCATCCACGTAGCACATTGGTAATAAATGGACAATCTATCCCACCTGGGTCAGATTGATTTATTTCACATTTTGTTCATCAAGTTATTTGTTGTGTGTTGATTTTGTTCGATAATCCGTGTGGAGTTCTGAACTGGAAATGTACGTTCTCAGGACAATAACCGCTATGATTATGTGTCATAAAGAATACATGAAATAAAAAGCATTTCAGTGTTGAATGAAAACAGTAATTTTCTTTTCTGACAGAAAACTGATCTGCGGACAGCGTTGGAGGACAGAATGACTCACAGGTTCCAGAGCGACCAGTAAGACGGCATTTGTAACCCTCACGTTAGACACATTGCATCCTTCAAAGTCCTATTATGTGTGTTTGTGTGTGTGTGTGCTGTGTGCTGTGTGAAAGGGATGAGTGGGAACGTCTCAGGTGTACAGTGTTGAGTGACTGCATTGTAGGTTATCTGCTTCTCCATCCATAATGCAGCACTTCCCCTCATTCAGGAACTCACACCGCTTCGAGCCGCGGGTAAGAAATGTGCCAGACAGATGCACCGCCGACACATTACTGACCAAAACAAGGTTTATCTTCTACCTTATCAACATTATTCTTAAATAACAAAATATCTACAGTGGACTGCATTGCATGTACTCTCTAAACAACATGTAACAGTAAATATGAGATTCGAAATGATCCTCCTTTGTACTGAATTAAACAGAACTTTAAGAATCTTAATGCACTATAAGGTTATTGAGAGCTTAACTGATGAGCTGAGTTTGAGATGTCCCAAAAGGCCACCGTACAAAGGATGAGCCCTTTAATGAAGACTCTCCTCTGGCACCATCCTCAGGCCAAACCTTACACAATGTTGCCCCACTAGTGATTAGCAAAAGCAACCACAGATGGTTGAAACTTTCAAGCCAAAACCTTTATAATTGAGAGGGGGAACCGATGCCTCCACATAGGGCACTGAACTGTTTGGGCAGTATTCAGATGATGTAAATAAAATGTGAATGCTGAAGGGGGACGTGGCTCATGTCCTCAATGGGGCTTTGGCTACAACCGCTGTTGCATCTGTCCAGTTAAACAGAAGACACTATGTAGTACAACTTACTAAGACATTTTATGTTAGTCTTTACTTGTGACCTGTGTATATTTCAAATGTTTAATTTCAGTTGGTAATATGGTTGCCTGGTTGCTTATAGGTATTACAGCCTCATGGGGTCGCTAGAGACGATGAGATGCTGGATGTCTTTATTCATTTTTCTTGCAGGGGCAATGCAAATGATGTCACAGTCCCAACTTGTCAGTGTCAGCTAAACAGCCAGCTGTTCCCTAACCTGTGGGACACAAGCCAGAAATCTAATAACAGTGCAGAGAGCACAGAGACAAGCATGCAAAGAAGAAGCCTCAGCTGTCAAGACTAAGACAGAAAATACAACTGGAGAGAGACAAAGACACTGCGACAGGCTTTTGCCAAACAGAGAACAGACTGACAAGCATGCAGAGGCCAGTTATGAGGACACCTGGTCGTATTTGACGCAATGTTTCGCTGTTGTACAAGAAATAAGAGGAGACGCTTTAATAATGTCAGAAAGTAATTATGTCTTCAGGAAAGAAATCTGAACATTGTTCTCCCAAAGGGATGGCCAGGGGGTGGAATGGCCTTCATCTGATTGGACCAGAGCCGACTGTTAATATTTGTTCTTGGAAAGATAGTCAAACCAAATAAATAAAAAACAACCACACTCAGCCACAAAATTAGCACAAAGAGATACAAAACAACCTCAAAGAGGGGAAAAAAGACAGATTTTCCTGATTTGAATCCCAATAACTAAATATGCGGGACCTTTAAAACTAAAATTAACACATTTCTCTGACATAATAGCACTTCAACAACAAATTAAAACCCATTAGCTCCACGTAATTATCAAATCACAGCAATAGGTAATAACTTTTGGATATGTGAGACATTATTACAACTAAATGGTGCGTTGCAAGGTGACACTTTAACATCTGTGAGAACATGAGCGAAATGAAAAGCAACACACCCAGTAGGTACACATGTAGGTGATTTATGTCAGTTGAATCTGGCCTCATTAATTTCTTTCATCGCCTCTATTTGTTTCCTCCCAGAAAGAACATGACGGATGACTCACAGCAAGTCAACACCAAGTTTCACAGAGACAGTCAGAGCTAACAGCAGATGGCATCCTGCTACCCACGGCGGCTGGAAGACCCAACTGTTAATGAGATCTGTCAAGTTTGATTAAACATCTTTTAATCTCTGTAACACGCTGACTTTTCAACATGTCATTTTTCACACCCTCCAGCCTGAATAATTAAGGAAATAATCACGATTTTTATTTTTTTTTCTATCATACATGATATGTGATATATATGTATATATATATATATATATATATATATATATATATATATATATATATATATATATATATATATATATATATATATATATATATATATATAAATATAAATCCTATATCTGAGGAAGTTCATGTTTAGTTCTGTTAAACTTATCGGAATTCCCAAGGAAAATATGAGCAAATCAGAAAATGTAAAGGGGTGTATGAGGGTTATTGTGTGTCTTGGTCAAAGTTCTCACAATCAGCCAGAAGCGGTGTAACATTATCAGATATGGCTGATCCGTCTATCTGAAGATTCTCTCCAGAAATAACAACCATAACCAAGTTAGTTTTGTGTGTCAGAGTTCATTCCCCCCACACACAGATAGAGACTTTTAATTCCTGTATGAGTAGGACCTGGTAATCCTTCCCCACAGCTAAAGCTACCACATCTGTGTCTGTTGGAGATAACTGGACCACATATTTACCCAGAGAGAGAAAAAAACAATTTCCATGTAGAGGGCCACACAGAAAACCATTTCTCAGCGGCAATGTGCCGGCAATGCAATCCCATTGGTACAATAGACTGGTCTGAATCTGTCGCTCACCTGAGGGCAGGTTGTGATTACATTTTGTGAGAGACAGAACATTGAGTGTGTTTTTAAGAGTGTCTGAGTCTGAGTCGAGGATATCTTCAACCAGCAGTGGATCCACACGGTTTGGCAGTTAGATCGGGTTTCAACATATGGAAAGACCCCTAAAACAAAGCAACGTCCATGTGGGCCCATCACCACCTGTTGAACATGCAGGACTGGGCCAGTCACTGTGTTCTCCTGTTTTATCAAGGCACGAGGAAGAGATCATTGTTCGAGGAAGAGATAATTGTTCCGAATTTACAAGTACCTAAGTGTCGAAAGAAGAAATTGAATGATGTGCAACTTTAATGTTTTTAACTGCTTTTCGATCCTGTTCCCTCAGATCTGCATCATAATACATTTTTAGATTAGAATAACTTCAGAGTTTATTTACTAGATTTTCATGTATTTTCTAAGTTATTGTATTTGTTAGATATTAGCTCAATTAGCAACAAAAAACCGCTTGACTTCCTTGAACATAGAACACTGTAATAAAATACAATGAAAACAAAATTTCAATGTGAATTTTAATTTTGTATGACCGGAGGTTTTGTGAAAGTGCAAATTCGCACACGAACGAATAGCTACGTATAAGGCCTATAATATGATGTGCAATGGACATTTCTGGGGAAATGTATGTATTCTGTTTGTTCTCGTCTTTCTCGGTTTGCAAGCCAAACTAAACGACGATTCAGTAATTCGTCTCCCCACAACACCAAATGCATTCTCGAACCAACGGAACAATTTTATTTTGAAAGGTTTCCCACCGGAAGTGATTGTGCCCACTCTTGGTCCAACCTGCTCCGGTAGTAACGTTACGCCGGCCGGGATTAGCTAGGTTAGCCCGAAAACAAGTGTCTGAAATCGCCCTGTCCTTAAACATGTCTCACCCAATACCGTCGGACAAGCCTTCAAACATCGAGAACCCTCGTGTCTTCTTTGATGTGGACATTGGCGGAGAAAAAGGTCGGGACGGTTTTTTATTTTGTATTTTAATGTCAAGTTGTAAAAGGGGGCCAATGTAACCGTTAACGTTAGCCCCTCCGCCCCCCCCCCCCCTTTTTTTTTTTAGCTTAGCACAATGATTGGCTCGTAATGGTGACTTGTACAAAGTGAGTAATTCACGCGAGCAGCAGCCAGAGGAGTTAACGCAACACTTTACCAACAAAATAAATAAAAAAAGCCCGTCTGTTAAAAAAAACAACCGACGTGAGTAGCTCGCTGGTGTTTAACGTGAGCTAGCTTTGCTGTGAGTGAGGAAAAACGGTGAAAGAGCGCGTGAGCGTGCATTTTAACACCACGTGCGGTTGTGTTGTTTATAATGACTTAATTTAGCTTTCTGTCACGCCGTTATAAGACCGCGTTTATAACCACTGTGACATTGTTAGTGACATTGAATGAAATGTGGCGCTAGAAGCGTGAAATGAGTGGTTTATTAATGGATTAACCGGCTGCAGCTAATGAATTACAAACAACACATGTAGCTCGACGAGGCCTATTTTAAAGGCTGCTTGAGTACCTTTAGTGTCCTGCTCAACCTCACCTTTGTTCTAGTAAACATACCAGTAATGTAACCAGTGTGTTCTTATAAACCAATAAGTTGCTCCTGACTCTACTTTAGGTTCTCAGAATACTTTACTAAATTTCTACAGTAAAGTTACACTGACTTCTTTTTCTGACATTTTTCTTTCTTTCTTTCTTTCTTTTTTTTACATTCCACAGCTGGCCGGATAGTTCTGGAGCTGTTTACTGACATCGCCCCCAAAACTGCTGAAAACTTCCGGGCCCTCTGCACCGGAGAGAAAGGCACTGGCAAATCGACTGGGAAACCGCTGCACTTCAAAGGATGCCCCTTCCACAGAAGTAATGGCCTCCACCATCTGCATTAGGGCTGCAACTAACGAGTATTTTAATTATCGATTAATCGGTCGATTATTTTTTCGATTAATCGAATAAACAATACTAATTTTAAAGCATTAATGTGCGACCTTTTATTGCAAAAACAGAACTAACAGTGCAAATTCACAATGCAACACATCTTAACAATAAAGAATTTATAAAAAATAAAGAAATACAAATCAGAAAACTTAACAGGATTTGTCAGAACTTGTTCTCTACACTGACAGACATGCACACTTACGGACGCTCACACACATGCACACACACACATACACAGACATGCACAGACACTCACACACATGCACACTTACACACATGCACAAACACACACACTCCCAGAAGTAACCACTCAATGTATCAACGGATAACTTACGGACTGCACTTTACCTAAACAAAGGTTGTTCATTAGATATCAAACTACAAATCCCAGCAACACTTTCTCTGCATGAAGCCACATTATGTCAGACTGTTGAACGCAGGTCTGTGTTCTGCACCTCAGAGGAGATATTTACGCGTTGCTTCTCTTGAAGCCTCCGCGGTATTTTAAAACGAGGACGTTATCTAGCCCAACAGCGTGGCTCAAACACAGAGAATGAACAACTAGCTAGCGAGCTAACGACAACGGTTAGCCTAGCTGCTAAGTTATTGTGCACGCAAGGCGACTAAACAATGACATACGAGAAGGTACAGTGCGCTGCAGAAGCTGCTGGACCTCCTGTCTGCTGCACTCCGCGCCGCTCAACTGTTTTGTTCAATACTCAAACATCTCCGCGACATATTGAGTGGCGTAATAATCGCACGACACAACGAATCGATAATGAAATTCGTTGCCAACTTTTTTAATAATCGATTTTTATTTATTTGATCGATTCGTTTTTGCAGCCCTAATCTGCATTATAAAGTGCTGTTTTAGTTTGAAAGGGCATCTTAAAATTTTAGTACACACACTTGTGTAGAATAGACTATTTGGCGGAATCTCTGCTTACTTGCTGATCTTCTTTTCTTTTTTATAACATATCTTTAAGGTTCATTAAAATCCAAGTAAAACTGCATACATGGCCAAATTTAATAAAAGCTGACAGGGATCAAATTTTTAATCAATTATTAGACAGTATATATACAACCTTCATTAACTAACTGAATTTCAACAGGCAAAAATGAGGATGATTCAGTCTGGTTTATCTGTATTTCGGCTATAAATTCTTTTTCTTTTTGACAGTCATCAAGAAGTTTATGATCCAAGGAGGTGACTTCTCCAACCACAATGGCACCGGGGGTGAGAGCATCTATGGGGAGAAGTTTGAGGATGAGAACTTCCACTACAAGGTAAAGTACTAAACATAAGAATCCCCCAATAGTCCCTTATATAGTACGGTATGTTGAAATAACTTCTAACTTGCATCATCCTTCGACTACTCCGTTTCTTGCCCTATGTGTGTCACTCGAGTTGGAAAGCTTTTTTGGAATACATACACTTAACTGGCTGAGTAGCATCATGCGAGATGATTTACAACGGCCAGGAGACTACAATATTTTTGGCTTTAAAAATACAGCAGTGGACAAATCTCTCCCGAATGTCCCAGTGACTTTTTTTTTCCGTGGAGTAATTCATTTTATGGAAGTTATCCGCTTCTTTCTCTGTGTTATGATCGTTTGTATAGAAACTATATTTAGTCGGAGGAGAAGTAATCCAACGTTCCTATCTCTATGTTAGTTTCCTGTTTCTATGTGTCAGTGGTGCCATATTGTTTCTGTGGTTATAATGACTTTTCTTCTCTATGTAGCACGACAAAATGGGTCTGCTCAGCATGGCCAACGCCGGGCCAAACACCAATGGCTCACAGTTCTTCATCACTACTGTCCCCACTCCGCACTTAGATGGCAAGCATGTAGTCTTTGGACAAGTGTTGAAAGGGATGGGAGTCGTAAAAATGCTGGAGGCCATTGACACCAGCGAGGACGTCCCTGTAAAGGTACATTTGTTTCAGTTAAATAATACACTATAACAATAATACATTTACCCTTAATAATACAGGTTGTACCGCTATTTGTTACTATCAGATGTTATTTATTTTTTTTCTTCCATAGTATATTCAAAGTCTGCAAGACACCTGGTACAAATGAAGAATATAAAAATATATAAAAAGGAATATTATATACATTTGCCTTTCAGAACTAGCCTCAATTGTAAAGATGTTGGCCCCTTTTTATCTGTAAAAACCCAAGTAAACATTTTAGATCGATGACGCTCAACATGACCTATCCATACGAACAGTCATTGTGACGTCTTTCTGTCTAAAACTTGTGCTAATGTCCACCCTTTGCAGCCATGCACCATCGCAGACTGCGGTGAGCATAAGGACGAGGACAGCTGGGGCGCCGGACCGAGCGATGGGTCAGGGGATGCACACCCAGACTTCCCTGAGGACTCCGAGGTTGACTTTAAAGATGTAAGTAGCGGTGAGGTCGTTGATCTTCAAGGACACAGGTAGACATGTGGGCCTCAATTGGACAAACTCTGTTTTGGAAAACTTTGGCATCAATGGTCTTCTCCAATGGGAAGATCAATATCAAGATACAGAATGTGTTGAGCATAGCAAATACTGGAAACATAGGAATACTACTGCTAAACAAATTCAAGGGCTTGTCATCAAAATGAGTGATGATACAGTGTCTGCATTTAGAGCGTGCTGTGTTTTGATTATACCTCCACAATAAAGTGGTTGAGCTGGTCGGTGTAAATGTTTTGTTTGCAACCCGTCTGATTCTGTTTCTTGCCTTTTTACTTTCAGGTTGACAAAGTTTTGTCTGTTGCTGAGGATGTGAAGAATGTTGGAAACAGTCTGTTTAAGAATCAAGACTGGAAGGCTGCAGTCAGCAAATATAGCAAAGCCCTAAGGTAATTATAGTGTGCTTTGTTAAGTCGTCTTCATTATGTTGCATATGAGAAGCACATGTTCAGCCACCCTTGCAAAGCTAATATAATTCTCAAATAATCAATATACATTTTGTAAATATGATATAAAAATATACTGAAACTAGTGTGACCAGCTAAAATAGAGGAGCACACTTAAATATCTTCAGTCTATATTTTGCGTATGGTTAGAAATCTCATAAAGATCAGAACCAACACAATGTTGAACCTAAAACACAGCGTCTTTCCTGATGTAAACAAGATATTGGATAACAATTCAACATTTGCTCATGCAACATTATGCCACTACGTTTACGTCACACAATTTCCCTCTTGCAGTATGTCGGTATATGTAGCAGCAGACGAGGTGTGTGTTTGGGATTCAGTCAAAAACACACTACAGTTCCCATGTTCATGGTGGTTGGTCATGGTAGCTAGTTATGTTTCATGAAATGTGCCTCTCAGTTGGAAGATCCATGTAACACATTTGGATGCAAAAGAAACCGAGCAACGCTGTTTGAATTTGTATTTAATTGAGAGAAAAAACTTTTATCTGTGCAGGTACTTGGAGGTGAGTGGAGAGCTGCTGGAGGAGGAGGCGCAGCTGAAGCTGGAGCCCACAGCCCTCAGCTGCTTCCTCAACACAGCAGCATGTAACCTGAAGATGCAGCTGTGGCAGGACGCTGTAGAAAGCTGCAATGAGGTGCGTTAGTGAGTCAGAGCGACGGGTGTTATGTGTCGGATTATTTCTTAAAGCAAATATCTCGGGATGGCACATTATTCATTAGAAGTTACTGGTACTATACGTTATACCTCGTACCTAAATTTATTATCCATAAAAGTGGACATCTTTTTATTTCTGGCGGGGTAAAGCCAATGTCTTATAAATTCTTGGTTCCTACATGGGTAACGTTAAATATAAGGACTTCTTAAAAATAGAGTCACAAATGAATATTGCCAAGTGTAATAAAACTTAATTTCTGATGTGTATTTCTGTCACAATTCTGTTTACAGGCTCTAGAGCTGAACCAAGAGAATACTAAGGCACTTTTCCGGAGGGCCCAAGCCTGGCAGGGGTTAAAGGAAAACACAAAAGCCATGGTAACATTACATTCATTTCAATTCAATTCATTTTGTACAGCCCAAAATTACAAATTTGCCTGAAAGGGCTTTACAATCGATACACATCGGCGCACACAACTTGTAACAGAAAGAAAACGGGAAGAAAACGTTGAGGGGAGCAACAGAGGAGGACATAAGTGCAATCGATGTCACATGTACAGAATGAGCAAAATAACAGAGTTGCAACACACTCGATGCATATGACAGAAATGATTCATGTAAATGACTGTTGATGATATTTTTGGTAGTTGTAACCTTTTCATCATGCCTTCTACAGCAACAGTGGATAGAGTACAATACAAATGATAATACAATCAATAATGGTATTGGCAATGCAACTAATAATAAAAGCAGGTGGTGTCAGGCAGGACCAGGGTCCAGATAAAACCACGATCCATGTAAACCTGTGAGGAGAAAAGCACAAAGACTCCTGGGAAGGAGGAGAGTTATTAATGTGCATTAATGGTACATTAATTCATACAGAAGAGGGAGGAGCTCAATATCTACACAATCAACTATGCATGAGATACTGTACAACACAACAATTTAAAAATGCACATGTATTATGTTGTTAGTACCACAGGTCTCTCTAGTTCAGATGTAGGAGAAACCGATGAAGTAGTCAAGCAGACGGTGATAACGGCGTCTTTATTTGTCCAGACACATTAATCATATTCAGTATTTGCAGCGGTCTGACACACCCAATGGTTTTCTTCACTTTCCAGATTGATCTGAAGAAAGCTCATGGAATAACTCCAGAAGACAAAGGTGAGAACATTTTCTCTTTGAGCATATTCGCTTTTGTTCTGCCGGTACCACGAATGCCGCAAATATTCCTCCCACCCTGTTTAACACCACATGCATATTCACATGTATTATTCAAACTTAATATGCAGACTCATGAAGGGAAATTATCCACAACCGCCGGAAATCCTGTTGTTTCTGTTTGTTGTTCCTCCTAATTTAACTTTAATAGGGGGGAATGAGTAATTCTGTATGAGGCAGCATGCTACCAACAAAATATCTGATGTAACCAACCTATTGGCTTTAAGTTTCATTTTAAACGGGACACTTAGATCTGCGAGTGACTCATGACGAAATAAGTCGCCGTCTCCTTGTAACTTTTGCATTCAATCACGTTGCAAAGCCAAGCGCTTCTCCGCATTTTGACCCTCACGTGTTCTTTAGTTATTTCAGGCAGCAGTCGGTTGGCTGCCGGCTCGGCGATTAGACCTGTCGGTGCCCGTTTCGCTAATTCAGAGTGTTTTTCTTTTGACAGCCATCGGCAACGAGCTGAAGCGGGTCCAGCTGAAGATCCAGGAGGAGAAGGAGAAAGAGAAGAAAATCTATGCCAAAATGTTCGCGTGAGCGTCTCACCCAACGATGCAATGATATTCCTGTTTGTAACGTTTGTCGATGTTTGAAGTCATCTCCACGTGGGAAGCTGCGCCCCCAGATAGCAAGTCTGTAACCAGGTGAACGTGTGAACAGAGTTTTTCAGTCTGCAGGTCCTTTTATGTTTTCAAGCAGGGCTCAGCCCTCACTGTGTTTTTAAGGGAATAACTGTTGTAAGCTTTGACCTGTCCTTATTCGGACATGCGTCGTCACTGTAATGAATATTTTTGGGTGTTTCTTCTGATGCATGGCTGACTCCACTGCTCCACACCACTCCTCGCTCTGGGGTTTTGAAGTAGTTCAGCAAAGCAAAGCGCTGTCTGTCGTATCGTTTCATTGTCGGGGTTTTGATACCGCGCCCTCGGACACGTACAACACATCCATCTGTTTTTACTAGTTTTTTTACAGAGAGAAATGAAACAGAAAAAGGTAAACCTTCAAGAGTTCTTTATTCATTACTGTAATGTTATGATTTAATGTACAATACTGTATGGATAAAACGCTGTCCAAACACCTGGAATAAATGCTGACATAAACCTTAATTCGAGAACTGCTCGTTCTTTTAGCTCGATGGAAATATATTAACTGTTACAGTAGATTATGTACTTAAAACAAATGTAAGCCACTATAATTTAAAACTATTTTAAATGCCCTTATTGTGGAAAATTGTGACCGAGCTTCATTCTTAAATGATCCTGTATCTAGCAAGGGTTTCATAAACTCCTGTGCCTCATTTTAAACTATCCCACTGTTATGACACAATGCATATACATTTTTAATACAGGTAAGTGCAGCGATCCTAAATGCACAATGTTCACATTCCGTTGTAGGCCGGTCCGCCGCCGCCTTCTGGCACGACCCAGTTGATGTTTTGGCTCGGGTCCTTGATGTCGCAGGTCTTACAGTGGACGCAGTTCTGAGCGTTTATTTGCAACCTCATCCCATCTCCCGTTTCCAAGGGAACGTACTCGTACACACCTGGGAGAAAACAAGACGTGTGAAACATTTCTATTTGTTATCATTTACATTTTTCTAGAAAGACGAACAGGGAACATAACATTGTAAACCAGCAGGAAGGGAACAAATCATCAATGCAGCCCGCTGGTTGTCGACTGAGGCCTCAATGATAAACTGGTGCGGCAGCAACACCACCTGACCTCCTTAGTTGCTTGAACAATGTTGCTGCTAAAAAGGACACAAAAGCACCGTCTCTACGTTTCTGTCCACAATACCATGAAATACAGGAGTGTGTACTCGTGTAGAAAACACTCCCTCAGTGGCTCAAAAGGTTTTGCAAAAAAAAGGAGACATTACTTAAAAGATATCAAGCTGCATGAGATTTGTTTCATACTGTATCGCCTATTAGAGTTCTGTATATTATTTATAAATAAAATGGTGAATCTTTTGTATCCAGGAGGATTACAGTAAATCTAATAGCTATATTATATTGCCTATTTATTCTAATGAGATTGGCAGGTGAAAATAGCTAAATAACAGATTGATCAATTAGTACATGTGACAAGTTGCAAGATCTGGTTACAAAAGGTTATTGCCTCCCACACAGATCGTGTTGGAAACGTTCTATAAAATCTAAAATTAAATACCTGAGGTTAATTAGAACCAGCTGGAAAAACTGACCCTCTTCTTTAAACTCTCCAGAGGAAAGTGTTAGTGCAACCGGGTTCAGGGCCGCGTGCTGCTTTTTGGAAACAGACCTGAACCTTTTCTGGACAAACACTGATTAATGCCAGCTGACAATGCCAAGTCCATAACCAATTATACAGTGAAATAAACCTCGCTAACCCAAAGCTGCAGGGTGCACAGAACTTTTCACGTAATTGCCGTCCTCCTTTGTCTGATCTCCTCTTTGGGCCACAAACAGCACAACACCGCCTCGCTGCTTTTAGTCCTCCTTAGAAACTCTTAAAGTTACCTCAGAAATCAAACGTAAGCCAGATGGAAAATGTTTATCCGACTCTGTCTGGAGACCTTGTGAGCAATGACTGTTCTCATTAAGACTTTTACATTCACAGGCAAATCTAGATGGCCGTGACATCTTTTTAATCCCAAATCCAGCACGTTCCCGCCAGGATGTTTGTTGTTTATTCAACCATCTTCAAATCAACCTGCGGTCAGCTTTGCTTTGCGGTGGAGGGACAACATGAGATTTATCTCAAAGCACAAGTCTCTGCTATTTTAAGTTTAAGATATTCAACTCCAAAAAAGTGAGCAGTCGCTGCATTTTACACATGCAGAACCAAACTTTATACATTTCATGTTCAAGGAAAAAAGGAGCAATGTGAAAATTTGATTTTAAGAATTTGGAAATCGTCACGAGCATTTCGCTGAACAGACCAAACAATTAATTGGACAAAAAGAAATTGACAATTAAAAGTATGGTATAAATGCCTCAATGTAAATTTCAACAACAATATTAAGGGTAATTTACTTAACAAGGATAAGTTTAGGGCTGAAACTAATGATGTTGAATAATCTGCTGATAATTCTTTTGTAATCCAGTTCAAAAAGGTTTTAAAATTAAATTGGGAACACAGTACTTTTACATTTGTTGAGTTAAAGCAAACAACAGGCTTTGTGGTTATTTCACATAAGCTATTTATTTATTGAAAGACCAGAAGAAATGCTACATCAGTGGTTCTCAAACTTTTGTCACCACACACGTTGGAAGAAAAGTGTCCATGCCCCACCACCAAAATACCAGTGTTCATGAAACCAAAAAGTTGCTTATTGTGGCTGCAAATAACCTTATTTGCACTAAATATCTTTTCAAGATAACAATAACGTTCAACCTGTGTAAAACAGAATGAGTGCAGATGTGTGAGCGTTGTGTTAGTGGCGGCAGTGAGCCACTAATACTATGCGACTAATACTATGTAGATTTGATACGGCTGCTCTCAGCACATGCTCCATGTTGAGCTTAGACCTCTGTTCTGTTGTGAGAGACGAGACAGCAGAAAAGACCTCACAGCGTTTAGCATGTGTCATCGTAACCTGTTAAGGGTTAGTTGCAAAGGATGGGGAAAATACAGAGAGTAATTTCCCCAACAAAGATTATAGAAATACAACTAAATTGATAAAAACATGTTTTTATTAAAAACAATTTATAAAAATAAAAGACATATCCCCCTGCACCCTACCTGTAATACCTCCAGTTTGAGAACCACTGTGCTATATAGTGAGATCTATTTGTTATTGAGATATGAAATGACCCATATCTGGAGAGGAGATTTTGGTCACATTCTAGAGTTTAAAAGACATTAAAATAAGACAAACATGCATTGTGGTTCCTTTCGTGCAGATTGACATCATGTAACACTAGTATCAGTTACCTGCGGGGCAGAAGCGCTGCTCAGGTCCGTCGTATATGGCCAGGTTCCTCTGGACCGGGATGCTGTCATCCTTGAGGGTGAGGTGGGCGGGCTGGTCCCCCTCGTGGTTGGTGCCACTGAGGGCCACAGAGGACAGCAGGTCGAAGCTGAGCTTGCCGTCTGGCTTCGGGTATTCGATCGGTGTGCACTCTTTGGCCGGTTTCAGCTGGTTTGCGTCGAGGCCTGACGCAGATCGAGCACAGAAAAGTTACAAAATGTGTTTTTCGTCCCCCTGCTGAGATAACACGACTTCATACTTCCCCGATGAAAAAGAATAAAGAAAAACAGTTGCGTTGTGACTTGGAATTGGAAAAACTCCACTGGGTATGTAATGTTCTTCATACATTCAGAAAAGGTCTCACCACTGAGGTAAAATATCATTCTTTGCATTTTGCAATGACATAACATGGAAGAAAAATGAAAATCACATTTTAGGATAAAAAACAAACATCTTCCAACATCTGCTGCTCATTTCATTGCCGCTTATTTCTCTTCATGTATAGGAGCTTTATATTAGTGTGTCAAATATACTTGTTGGTTATTATTTTCATCTGATTTAGTCAAACTTATCCTGAAAAAAATGGGCATTTTAGTTGCATCTTAGAAAACCTTCAATATTTTAGGATACTTTTAGCCAACAGATTAAACATTTCAGCCAGAAACCTTGTTCCTTCCTCCCCTGTTGTCATCGTCAACTTTAACTTAAGCGTTTAAGCCATTATGTAGTTTCTTTGTTTATATTATCCTCATCTAAACATACAAAGTGCAGTTCTGAAACTCAACACTAGATGGAGCATAAATGTAGGAAGTGCATTTAGCGACGCTCCAGGTGAAGAGGATGAAGTATGTGTGCAACAGGAAGTAGTATATTACACTGCTCCATTCAAGAAAATATTACGTCTGTTTTTTTTTTTTGTTTAAACATTTAAGTTTTGTCTCTTTGGTCAACGATATTGCATTCTAGATCAATGACATAGTTGCCATCTATTCATAGTTTTTGTCCAGGAAATGAACACTGCTTTGTCTTCAGTCAATCTCTCGTTGCTTCTTCCGTCACGCTGCACTAACAGACAGATTGGCCAAATAATATAAAATTGAAACAAATACTGGCGTTGCAGTCGAGCTGTGCGGTGACACTCACCGCAGTGTTTGAGAGTCCATGGCTCTTTCCCTCTGAAGATCCAGTAGAAGACTCCGGTATAGACCATGCCGCCGTACAGGCCAAAGTAATTGTGGAAGGACGGCCGGATGTTTCTCACGGCGTGAAGCTCTTTCCACACCCACGAGTTCTTCAAAGTCTCAGCGTACTCGGGTGCATGGAGGCCTGGGAGGGTTTGGAAAAATAAATTAAAGGATTGATTTTTCATTTCTGCTCTTCTGTTGTCATGTTTCCTTTTTCTGCATGTTTATAGCACAAAGCCTTGAGAAATATTTTCAAAACATATTTATGAAAGAGTGAGTGTGTTTCAACGCTTTCCATGAACACAAAGATTAACGTTTTCCATAGGCAGAAAAAAATGTTCACATATAAGTGGCCCTTTCTTATCCACAAGGACAGTTTGTGGTCCAACTAATTTTCTTTTGTCATTTTTTTAAAGTAATTGAACGTTGGCAGACGTTTCTCTTCAAACTCTGACACATAAAGAAGCTATCTGCGCAATACTTTTAAACATATATATAAACATTTGTCGGTTTCTCTTTTCTATTCTATTCCTATTTTGTCTTGAGAATTTACAAAATTAGGTCAAACCTGAATAAATTATGATTGTATAGTAGGTCACCACAATACTAGAGAGATGGATCAGATCATTTCATCATGATTTTTGACCCTTTTATTTTTTAAGTTTTCTCGGGTTGCATTAAAAACAAGAGTTTACTGCCCGTCCTTTGACAGCTGACTAATGTTGCTCCCTGACATTCAACCCGTTATGATCCCGCCTCATCACAGTATCATTTGATATCATTTTGCCCACGAGGCGTTAACATATTTAACGTCAACGCGGGTCCTGAATTGAACTAACCTTTACAAACTGACCCATGCGTGACCTGGAGAGGAAATACAAGCAGCGACCGGTGCCGCAGTCACGGCCGTCAACGGGTCTCAAATTCTGTACCTGTCGTCTCTGAATCCGGGCTCTCTGCTGTGACTTTGGGGAAAACGGCCTCAGCAGCCAGCATGCCGCTCTTCATTGCCGTGTGGGTGCCTTTGATCTTGGGGACGTTCATGAAACCAGGGCTGCAGCCTATCAGCAGCCCTCCGGGGAAAGTCAGCTTTGGGATGGACTGCAGGAGGAGGAGAGAGTTCATGCACACTTCATTTGTTTATTTTTCTACTATGTTGCATTCAACGCACAGCAATTAAGGCATTATAGTTGCCATCATTTTACTGGATACCGACAATCACAAAGCAATTAATGAATGTGCAATCATAAAGCATATTACAAACTTTAAATTAAAAACATGTAGTTTGTGTTCACCAGCTAACAATTAGCATTTTCTTAGATTACATGTTTAATTAACTGAGAACTAAATAAGACTTTATTTATGTCCAGTCGTAATTGGTCTGTAGGGAAATGGTCAGCGGAGGCAGGTTGTTTAAGGTAGCCTTCGCAAAGGCGAGTGCAATATATTATGACTCGAGACTGTTGCGGGTCAGCTACCGGGTCTCCTCCCAGTTGGCACTGGTCTAGAAAAATACCTCCACTGGGAGGAACCCAGCAGGGGGCCCAACATCCTCAACTGACCTTTTCAATATGGATGTGCAGCGGCTGTGCTTACTCTGTTATTTGTTATTTAAAAATGAGTAGCTGTGAAGGTGTCTCTATTGTTAAATACTTTCACATTTTCCCCTCATCAATTTTAATAATCACATTTTTTAAAATGATGACACCAATTGGTATCGGTTAATCTTTTATTAAGTATGAAACAGTCCATTATTACTTGGCTCATAATAAGCTAAGTAATAATAAAGTTCTACTTTTGTAATCTAATCTAAAATCTCTTTGCCCAATAAGAGTGATATTGCATATTCGAAGGATCAAAGGACGTCATCTATTCTGCCAAAAAAACTTTCTCTAATAAAACACAGAAGTAGTAGCTGAGTGTGCACCAAAAACCAACACACAATCGCATTATGAACAATAAATGCACCAAACACACCGTAATGTGTCGTGTGTCAGTAGTAGTGAAAACGTTTCAATAAACTGATGTTGCTTGTTACAGTTGTCATGATTGATTTAATCATGTATGACACAATTCATGATGATACCAATAGGAGTATCTTTGTAGATAATGAACATATGTGGCAGATACCTGCGCTCCTCCCTCGTTCAGAGCTCGGGCTCCATATGCGATCCTGCTGCCTCCCTCCAGCGTGGCGGCGACGAAGGGATGATGTTTCCAGCGCTGGAACTCCCTGAAGGGGCTCAGGTAAGGGTTGCTGTAGTCCAGACCAATCTGGAGAAGGAAACACACTGCCAATTTAATCAAAGTCCTTTCAAAATAAAACAAACCAAACGAAGAAAAAAAATAAAAATGGAAAAGGTAATGTTCTGAATTGTGGCTTAAAATAATTGTAATCCTTAGTATTTCTATATTTCCTTTGTTGCATTTTTGCCATCAATCTAGAAGAAGCTCTAGGATCTCAGTATTGACACTACAAATTATGTATGGACTTGAACACTCAAGTATTTGACTTAATTAGGTCGATAGTCGACGCATTTAAGCAACGTTTTGCGTTTGAGATTGTTCAAAATTTTGACACTAACATTTTAATTATTACTGCAAATGTATAACAGTTCCAAATATCAATGATTGGTCTCCTTGATTACCAATAACCTGTATTGGCCCTAAATAAAACATGTTGGTCAATCCCCACTTAAAATGTGTTTTAAATCAGAGGATGCACAGAGGCTTTTCGTGGCAGGAACTGGAGGACTGGTCAGGGGACTAAAACTCAGCCAGGTACAAAGGTCTTTGAAGGAAACCAGCATGAGAAAGCTCAAGAGGATCTGCAAAAAAAAAAAGCGTTTGCGCAACCGGCCCACGTGTGCAGTATGGCAAATATATGAATAATAAATCAGGGAAGCATCTGAATTTACATAAATTAGATCCCTTTTCAAGTTGTTATTAAGGGGTATTGTCAGCAGACCGATATGGAAATATTAGAAAAAGTCTAAGCACCCAATCTATAATATATTCCCACGATACACAGTGAAACACTGAGTTATGTTTGTTTTTCCTCTGCAGGATAAATAACATATGGGGATAATGCAGACTGCCAATGGCATTACTATTTATTTAGAGGCTCAAGCTGTAGTATTTTTACTGCCTGTATGACAATCGGCTGCCACATGGGTTCATAGTGTGAACAGAAATGATGTACAAGAGCCACTCGCCACAAAGCCCAAAGCCACCAGCGGCTCTCCTTCATTCAGGTGATACAGGAAGGATCCTCCATATGTGTGTCTGTTCAGGGGCCAGCCCACAGAGTGCTCCGCTCTGCCGGGCCTCCACTTCTTCTCATCAATGGTCCACACCTAAAGAAAACAAACCAAAACAGAAGAGACAAAAGGGATCAACAACTTAAATCTATTTATTTACTTTCCGGCTGACACAGACTATGTTCGGCTTTGCTATGAAGCAGTAAGCTTTGAACTAATTGTGTCATGTTGACTAGATTTAAAAAACAAAGTCGCCTAGAACATTACAGCAACTACCTTACGATTGGATTTCACTCATTAGGAATGATCGGTCAAACCGGATTAAGGGGAAATCCAATTCAGGCCACAAACAGAGTGACCGATAACGGCTTAATGTGAGCAGTCCATGTTATTTACCTCCTTCAGGCCGATGGCGTAGGTCTGGGGTTCACAGTTTTCTCGCAGGTTGAATTGCTTGTAAAGCTGCTTGGCCAAGTGGCCATGACAGCCCTCTCCAAACATCGTGACTTTAGCATGGAGCTCCATTCCTCGCTCAAAAACATCCTGAAGCAAGAGAGGAAAGGTAATAGTAATAGTTAGAGTCGTATGATAACTGTCAATTATGTAGAGGAAAACAACATTTGGTGTAGTCAGACAGAACATAAGAACATAACCTGAATAAAAACATAAAATCCTGCCCTCTGGGATGATGCACTAAACATTACATTACCATGACATCTCCTATTGATCAATGATATCATAAATCCCATTGACTTTGCAATAAGGGAAGCAGGGGTGGAAAACAAAGCTAATTTTTGGTTTTAGGACTAGTTCCTTAACCACTGATGTAAAGAATGTATTTGTAATGTTCATTGAGCTATGAAGTGATGACAAACAGACTACACTATTAATATATGTTTTCACTGCACAATACCTTCGGTGATCCATCTTTGGAGATGCCGACATCATTGGTGGCAATTCCTTTTACACTTCCGTCTTCGTGAAACAAAACCTTGACAAAAATATTACAGAAAATGATTTACACTTAAAGCTGTAAACATATATTTAATTAAAAATGATTGAAACAGCACAAAGAGGGGCACTGATTACTCTATTATAAAATTGTTTACTTAATAGGCATGCCAATAACAACTGATCAAATTAATTGATTAGGCAGTAAAAAAATAAATACAGAATGCATGTGTAAATTACTTTTTAAAATGCCTACTTGTCTCGCCCAGGATGAAATATTAGGCAGATACATGATTTCGAAAACAATATGGGAAAGTCTGTGAAGCAATATCGTCAAGAAATATATTTATTTCAATTATATTGAACAAAGAAAGACAGAAATAAAAGGTTTAAACATCTATTATTCTTGAATCATTAAACTCAAGTGGTGCAAGCAGTTGAGTTTAAGCCTACAATATAGTCTCACAGATTTTTCTATATACATTTATTTATTTTTTAAAAATCAGACCAGCTTTATGGAAACATTATACTGAACCTACCCAACTACAGCCAATCCTGAGAGACAAACAATACCAAAACATATGTGTATTATATGCAAATGGCCATAAAAGGAGTTCTCACCTCAGCTGCAGCATAACCCGGGTACAGCTCCACTCCCAGCTCCTCGGCCTGCTCCCCCAGCCAGCGCACAAAGTTCCCCAGCCTCACAATGTAGTTACCATGGTTCACCATCGGCAGACCTACAGATAACAGAAAAAAACACATAAGTACAAACCACAACGCTAGCAAGTGGTAGGTTTCCCAACTTTTTGTAAAGATAAAGTTTTTATTTTCAAGTTACCGCTTATATTCTGGGTATAAATGCTCACTCCACACAGCACTTAAATTGCACTGAAATGCAACAGCAAAAATACTCCCTACTCTTATCTGATTGGAGCCACTTTTCTCCCAGTGGTGAATAACAGGAATGTTTACAAATGTCCGTCTAATCTCTGGTATCCATAACACACCCACTCTGCGGGGCAGAAGCTGTTAACGCCGATGTTGTGGCATACAAAGTGAGAAAGTATAACACCATTTCATTTTTTTTTTCAAAGAGAAAATCAATGTCTTTTACCTGGCAAAATGGGGACAGGGATTCTGTGTTTCTCCGTTAAAATGCTGAACACGTCTTCTGTCACTGGTGTGTTCAAAGGTGCCTGAGGTAAGAGCACAATGTGACATGTTATTTCATAGGCATTTGAGTATATAAATACATGCATGTTCATATATATATATATATATATATGTATACACACACGCAGTATAGGTGTAGGAACATGGTGATGAATATTACTTTATTACAGAGTAGAGCTCCAACAATTTATATATTAATTGAATAGTTGTCAACTATTAAATTAATTAGCAACATTTTAGATAATTGGTTTGAGTCATTTTTTCCAGAACAAAAAGTAGCGGATTCCAGCTTGTTGGTTTCTCTGCTCCTCTATGACAGCAAACTGGATACATTTGTCTCTTTCGAGTTCCATCCATCCATCAATTATCTTAACCGCTTATCCTCATTAGGGTCGCGGGGCGCTGGAGCCGATCCCAGCTGTCAAGGGGCGAATGCAGGGTACACCCTGGACAAGTCGCCAGTCCATCACAGGGCAGACTTATAGACAGACAACCATTCACGCTCACATTCACACCTACGGGCAATTTAGAGTCCAATTAACCTATGCAGCATGTCTTTGGACTGTGGGAGGAAGCCGGAGAACCCGGAGAGAACCCCCGCTGACACAGGGAGAACATGCAAACTCCACACAGAAGGACTCTTTCGAGTTGTGGACAACAAAATATTTCTAAAAAGGACATTGTTTTGGGCTTTGGAAAACACTGATTGACATTTTTTCCAATTTTTGATATTTAGGATTCAAATTAGTTGTACCCCTCTTCCAGTGTCTTACATACGTGTAGCAACAGCAACATAGAGCCCTTATGTAACCATCTCTTATGGTATAAAGATCAGGCATCTTTGCAGATACCAATCTATACACCAAGGCCACAAAGAAATGTTGAATAAAACACTCACACCTCGTTCCTTCCAATCTGGAAAGAGTTCATTAAGGGCACTGGGCTCCAGACAGGCTCCTGATAGGGTGTGTGCTCCAATCTGAGAGGCCTTCTCCACAAGGCACACGCGCAGCTCCTTCTCGTGTTCATTGGCGAGCTGTTTCAGACGAATGGCTGCTGACAGACCGGCAGGGCCCCCACCTACGATCACCACATCTGCCTCATCGGCAAACCTCTCCATTTCGATCCCTGAGAGAGGACAAGAAGACGTATTGAGGAGCAAAAGAGGCACTGCATTCTGATTCAGTCTGAAAGAGCAGCAATGTGTGACACACCAACACCGGCAGGATTAAGCAGAGTTCTGTTAGCAGTCGAGCCACCCAAACAAATGACAAACTATGTCAATTTCAAAGCTGAACTCAATAAACATAAATAAAGTTTTTCGGGTTCAGTCACGTTTCTTTTTTACAGGATCAAACAGACTTAAACTCGTGCTCTGGATCAACAAGACCTTCCCATCACTGCAAAGCCACACTGACACTTTCTCTGGATATTCTACAAAATACTGTCGTCCACAATCAAGAAATATTACAGGACATCAAAGGAAAGTTGCAATGCAGGTTGTTTTTTTCAGAATTCTTAAATTTGTCAAGCACTTCTGCCACTTTTCTGTGTAAACAGAATATGGAATAAAGATCTTAAAAATGTCCAGAAATGGTCTCAAGTGTGGGTACGTATTGGCAATAAATCATTCTAACTAAAAAACAAGTAACTGTATTTACTGCAGTGTCTTACCTTCCCATCTTGAGTCTTTATCCCGGGAATGGATGGTGTAGTGTGTTGTGATGCGGGGTGTTGACACCGAAGAGCACGCCCGTCTGTTTAGTGTTGTGTACAGCGGAGGGGCGGCTTGCTCTCCCTGTGCTGTCTTCAGAGCCCTGATGCACCTGTGGGCTGCGAGGGAGAGAACAGATTCACAGTCAAGACCAGCTGAAACTGGTGGCTGTTTACCATCTAGATAGTGTGCACACCGGTTTAGTTTAGTCTGATCTGGTTCCAATATTACATACATTGGAATAATGGCAAATTAACTAAAAGCATTACAAGTGTTTGCATGTGGTGCAATGCAACGTGGGTTCTTCTAAACCCACAACACCTCAACAATACAAAGCTATACAGGTATGCTCCACTATTGTGGTCAGGCAGCTGTCATAAGTAGCACTGTGCTAGCTAACAGAGTTATGGAAGACCACAGCTAAGCTAAACTCAAAGTCCAAGGCTGCCACTAAACATCCTTCTTAGAAGGCGAAACACTTTAATTTCCCTATAAATACAACTCAAAAACACCAGTGCGTTTCCCAAAACATGTTCTCGTTTTTCGCCATGAACCAAATCACAAGGACCTTGTTCAAGTGACCTAACTTAAATATTGGTTCAACTTTCACCTACATGTTAGCTTGATGCTAACATAAATAGGCTCGCTGTACCATTTGGCTAATGACAAACGCGGGCCACTGTGAAAAGCCTCGAAACAAACTTGTGCATGAAGAAGAAAAGATGTGAGGACGACTACACGGTCGGTAAAAACAAGTTATTAAGGTTAGCTTTGTTGAAGTCTAGTACAGCAGGCTCGCCTTATGCTAGCTAAGTAGTGAGCTGACTTACCTTTACTCGAGTATCTGCTCGCTGGAAACATTATTATTTTATCTCACTGGACTCCAGAAGTTGTTTCTCTTTATTCGTAATCAGCCGAAGAGACGTGTCCCCGCTTCACTGCTTGTTGACAGCTCGTGTCACCCTGCTGGAAAAACTAACGTTGCTCCAGGATACCTTAGAAAACACGTCTCATAACACAGACGTTGGAGAGCGTCACAAGCTGCGCCGCTGCTGCGCCCGGTGGTAACTGCGCACACGCAGATTTGTATGCTCCCTAACTGTCAGGGGCTGCGGTTCATTTTGAGCGTAGTAACGTGGATTAATCACGCGTCTGACTTGTCCTCTGATGCAGGCAGTGGGGACGTGGTGTCGCCCGGAGATTATAGACGTTTAGGGTTCATGCTATTCACACTATTTACACAAATCAGTTTGCTCTTTAGTTTAAATAAACAATGTATCCAACTTTTACCTGAAAAAAGTATGGAAGCCCATTGTTGCCTGTGGTGAACACATCAAGATCCTGTAAATCAAAATTATGGTAAAAAGTTGAGATAGTAAGATATACTTATGAGATGCTAAGCCATAGTGTTGATTATGAGATAGTAAGTTGAGGTACTAAGTCATAATTACGAGATAGTAAGCCATAATTATGAGATACTGCCTCCTCCCTATCAAAATCAAATATGTAAATATGTAAATACATGTTGTAAATTCAAAAATTATATTTACTTTCATTTTTCATATTTTCATAAATTCATATTTATGTTCACTATACAGGATGCTATGGTTAACATTTATGAATGTAAACATTTATGAACTTTGTCATTTCAATAAAAGTGGCAAAGTTTGTATTTATTAGGAATATAAATTAATTTTTTGATTTATTGTCCCATTATGTTTTCCCCCAAAATATGTGGAATAGACTTTTTTTTAGCATTGTGGTTTAGATTGGTCCTCTTTATCGGTTGTGCTTTCTGCTTTCCATCAGCAAGTCCTTCTCTAGTGCAAATTATTATAGAAACATAATATCACACCGCATAACACTCCAGTGTGGTATAAGATGATGAATATCACTAGAAAATCTGTGTACAGAGAGGAATCTCTATTCCTCAAGCCTAAATATCCAAATCCCCAAAGAGATTTGGGCTGTTGCTGATTTGAGGAACAATAACAACATTTTGCAACAACATGAGGAGTTCTGTGATGAAAGCTATCTCTCTGAGATTAACCATCAAAGAAGACCAGTCCAGGATCTATTCTGGTTCTGCGTCCACTTTTAAATCGAAGAAATTTATTTTTGTAACCGAATGGATTTTCCAGAAATGGTGTTATTTGACACATCAATTTTCGGACAATAGACAATTTAGCAAATTTACCGGACCAATGAGGACATTCACTGCCCTGCATGAGTCGCATACATACAGTATGTATCCCTTCGTGTACTTTCAAACTCACTGAAATGCTGTGCACATATTCCCCCTTCAAATATTGATGGCCTCCTGCTCAAAATTCTAGCGGTCATTCAATGAACCGGGAACAGTTTGCAGAATTAGCATTTTAAGAATTATCATTAATGTGTCCCAACTGAGTGCTTTAGACATACACACAATCATTTTCATTACGTTCACTGCAAGGTGTGATTATTGCAGGTTTGTAGTGTGTGCAACTGTATGTCATTTGAAAGCTGCTGAAAGTACTGCTTCTCTCCCCAAATTCCATTAAAGGAAAGTTTGGCCTCTATCCCACAAGCTGACCAAAGAAAATGTTTGGGTGTTCTACAAACCTTTTATCGTCTGCCAGTGGATTGCTGTTCAACCCTCCCTTCCACCTTTGGCCGCGTTGTGATTACAAAGCCCTTTCCCTTCCTGGCTGCCCGTCTCACCTCATCAGGCGAAGGTTTTCAAACACTAACATCACAGCATGACTATGATCATTAAGGCTGGGGAATAGCCAGAGCACCAATTTGTCCGGCTCGCCAGGATTAATCTGGATTAATTGGCATCAAGTATATATGTTAGGTGACCAACATGGCTGTAATTGACAAAACCTACTTTGAAAAGCATTAAAGGTAAAAAATCAAGTAAGAAGTAGTGTTTTTTTCCTCATAGACTTCTATAAATGAAGAGCACAAGGTCTTCCACCAGAGGTTACCGCCTGGGTATATTTGGTTCTAAATCAAAGTATTGGCCAAATTAAAAATTGGACTACACAATGACGCTAGAGGAAAAGTTATTATGATTCTCAACATTTTATGGCAACCAGAAGTTGAAATCTTACAGTCTTTACCAACTGAGACACTGAGCCACGACATCAGCATGGCTGAAAAACAAGCAGTTCAAAAGCATTTAATATGTGTAATTAAAAAATGAAAATTTGTCTTCAAGTCATTATACGCTCTCCAAATCCCGAGGAATACTACAAAGGCCCTTTGTGTCCTAAATGTCCATCTTTGTTCTCACTCTACTTCTACTTCTTCTGTAATTACGGTCCAATGGGCCTCAGTGTACTGAGGCACTACATGATTTTCCAAAGGGCTTCTCAGTCACTGCTGTCAGGATCAGGGACTTGGTCTGTAGAGCCGGTAACGTTGTACGCTCGGAGAGGCTTGTACTGTGTTTGTTGATGGGCTCAGTCATGCGGTATCTTCGTCATTCATTACAGTTTATTGATTTGTAATCTCTGTCATTGATTTTTTTTTCTTTTTCAACCAATGTTGCTTTATTTACAAAGTTTCTTCCGTTAAAGACCAACTCTTATTTTTAACTTATCGGAAGTTTTTGATGCAGGACCAATGCAGCTTTTTTACACTGTGGTCTCACTACTTTTATTTAGGTAAATTATCTAAATACTTCATCCACAAGGTCAAAAAAACTATGATCCACAGACAATACCCAAACTATGAAGATAACTAACCAATATGAACCAACTAACTAAGTCAACCAGTAGATGAGAGGCATAACTATATTTATTATTCACATTTCAAGAAAAACAGAAAAACAAAAACTGCTATTGTAAATAATTATGATAAAACACAAGTCAATCCAACAGATTAAATGATAACACACATTTAAAAACATGTTTCCCCATCAATATTTAATATGAACCTGCAGATATTATCAGTACATATACAAAGAAACAGATGGATTCCTTGTCTTTTCAGCACATATGGGGAATATTATGTAAATATAAATGGCACACATGTTTAACTTATCATTCACACAGTTACAATGTATGAAATAATACATTTCCACAGGAATCAGTAGTTCATTGAACAAAGTATGTGCACAGTTTATGGCCATTGTACAAATGTCTTCACCGTATAGATCATTGTAAAAAATGTGTAGTGTGGTGTTGTGGTTGAGTCCGAGTTAAACCCCCAGACCAGCTGGGGTGCTTTTCTCTGCCCAAATGAGGTACATTCTTTAATTAACGTACTCGACACATCTGATACATTACATTCAATATTTCCATAAAATTATATTCGGTGGCCGAGGCAACACAGAAAACACTAAATGAACTAAATACCGTGAAATGTATGTTGCCAATACACTTCGGAAAGAGAAAGGCCAAAAAGTTCTTCAGTAAAACTCCCCAGAGACTGATTGTAAACACAAAAAAAATCAATGTAATATTAATTTTCTTTCATGATTTATTTTTCTTCAATTTTGATGTTTAAAAGTGTTTTTCTGCAATTTTTTTTTCTTTTTCTTTTTTTACAATAAACTTACGAAAAAGTTTCATAATGAATTGACAGCTCAATAACTTTTACTTCCTCGCCCGTTCTAAATCTTACCGTCATTTTGGAACATAAACATTTATTGCTGTGGTATTTTTCAACGCGTCTTCCATCCAATCCCTTTATCAGGATAACGTTGTTTTGTCCGTATTATAAATAAAAATAAGCTACTGTCTGGCTAGTAAAAACACCTTTTGAGCACAGTGTAGTAGACCAAAGAAGCCTGCAAGATGTGCTGAAAACCCTCAGAATAAACTGTGAAGTGAATCTTGATTAAAGTTTTCCAAAGGTTTCGAAAAGTGAAGAATATACTTCTACACTCAACAATTATTCTAAAGCATAAATCGGCAGCATATTTAAAGTGTCTTAGCCACAGAGGTGCTGTCAAATGGCCGATGATGTAGTTACTGGATTCAACTCGTTAAATAACACTGTTGGAAATTAAGTCGGCCAAACTAAAAGATGAATATCAATCTACTATTATATAGAGAAGAAAGAAGCCGCCTCAGAGAAATCCAACAGCAATGAAAGCTAATGAAACAAAAGCCCAACCATAATTGGTGCATGGCTTCAGCTCCAAATTGATATATCTTTAGGAAGCCGACATTAGTCTTCATTAGAGGAGCTGTAGGGCCACATAAGGGATTTCTGCACTGATGTCATCCATCCCAGTGGGATTTCTAAAGAGATACTAATCAATACAAATGATCTTTAAACACGAAGAAGAAGTCTGGGCACATATCAGCGACTGTTTTTGCTGAGATTAATGAACCTGAATCACAGCTGGTGCGTGCATGTGATAATGTCATTGTTGGCATTTCCCACGGGGGCGAGCTTGGCTATCGTGCCCGTCGCGACCAGGGGATGCCCCGTGGCGAGGCCGTGGTTGTTCTCCTGCGCGGGCCACATTTCCTGCCAGGTGAGCGACGGATGATGAGGCGGGTGACCGCTGAGCAGAGGCCTCCTCTGCCTGTAGTTGGCCCACACCTGCAGAATGGTCTCTTTGAAAGGCCGTGTGGTCAGGGTGTAAAGGATGGGATTAAGGGCACTGTTGATGGGCAGAATAAATATGACCACCCAGGAGCTGATGGTACCTGCAGAGAATGAAAAGAGAGGAAGAAGTAAAAACAGAGCTGCTATATATTCCATTCACAGAACATTACGTTCAGCATGAATGTTAGTTGGGAGAACACTTCAGCAAAAACCTTTTTATTAAACCCATTTATACAATGAATGAGAATCTCTTTTAACTCGCCAGGGGACGTAATCAGGAAGCTACAGTTTAGCAGGTTATGTGAATAATAGATTGGGCTCAACACTAATGGGCCATTAGGGTATACAGTGCAAACAGCATAAATGTTGGAGAGGAAGGTTCTTCATATATCTATAATCATCCTTTGAAAACAGATTTCAAACTTAGTGGGAATACCTGCGAGCTATTCTCAACCACTAAATTTGGTGCTTTAATGACCACTGAGCACTCAGGCCATTAGGGCTGATATTGTGAAACACAATTCTGTCATCCAAAATGATAATAACATGCATGTACCTCAAATGTCATCAATAAATCTGATCAATTTGCACTGAAAAGTATTTTATATTTTACTAGTATGTAACTCACACAAGAATTCATGTAGTTATTTAATATTGACTATTTATTGAGTGATATATATATATATATATATATATATATATATATATATATATATATATATACACACACATATATATACATACACATATATATACATATATATATACACATATATATATACACACATATATATATATACATATATATACACACATATATATATACATATATATACATATATATATACACATATACATATATACACATATACATATATATATACACACATATATACATATATATACACACACATATATATATATATATATACATATATATATATATACACACACATATATACATATATACACATATATACATATATACATATATATATATATATATACACACACATATATACATATATACACATATATACATATATACATATATATATATATATACACACACATATATACATATATATATATATACACACACATATATACACACACATATATATATATACATATATATATATATATATATACATATATATATATATATATACATATATATATACATATACATATATATATATACATATATATATATATATATATATATATATATATATATATATATATATATATATACACACACATATATACATATATATATATATATAGTTATTAAAATATGAGATGACCCATATAGAAGATTTCATATTATGTTCATAATTGCAAGCAATGATGAAGGTAAGCAGAATATTTGTTTCGGTCATTACAGCTGGCAGAGGCCCAACACACATTTACAGCCCAGTTTGTTTGTTAAAGAAAATCCATAGACGACCTTCCCAAACAAATGACAAAAAAAAGAGAGAAAAAAAAAACATTACTAAAAATAACAATCACAAGTGGGCCAGAAGTAACAAAAGGAGGAGAAGCCCTATGCGAGATAAGACTAATTTTTAGGTCACACCTCATCTCCCTGTAAGCTTGAAAGATAGCTCTAAAGCGCTATCGTATACTTTACTCCTGTGTCATGCTAATTGTGCCATTGCTCCTTATCAAAGCTGTGAGCAAGAATAACTGCTTCATGTATAATACATGGTATGAATATCTTGATGTAATAAAAATGTCAGGGTGTCTATAACTCACACAATTACCACACATCAAAAAGTTAAAATCCCTTGTGAGAACATTGAAAATGAATTTCAAGAACTTGCAATTGTAAAGTCAAGTTTTCCCCAACAGATTTGACCCTTTCAAAATATTAGGAAAATAATGCCTTCTTTTGGCATTAGTTTACAAAAAAAGCTCATATAGCAAAACTGTAAAAACAAGGAGGCACCTACTCTCCAAAAATGGAAAATGTTAAATACAGATGACTTGAGTATTGACAGGAAGACAGCAACCATGAGAAAATAATTCCACAGAATATGGTTGAGGGTGATAAGTATGAATGTGTGTGAGGGGATGCAATGACTTCTGTAAAATGGTGATAACAACCGTATTGTATGGGATTCGGGGATGAGTATTTTAAACTGTGAAATTATGAAATTGTATCATTTCTTTGGTCATTTTTATGCTTCTTTTCTGACATAAATCCCCACTGAATTCAATGGCCCAGTACAAACATGTGAGCCACATTGCCAGCCTACTGAGGGGTGGTATCAGACACTTAAAATGTAGATTTTCACTTTGAGTATTCCTTTAAATGGTTATAGCACTTCTACTGTACCGGGAATCTCCACCTGCAGCAGGGACAGGATCTTGAGGATGAAAATGGGGATCCAGCAAAGGGAGTCAGTGATGACGATAGAGAAGAACCTTTTGGCGATGGTCACCTCTTTCTTGATGTGATTGCTGTATTTAGTGGCCTGAGTCCCTGTTTTCTGGATGTTATAGAACATGCTTGCATAGGATAAGACAATGATGAGGAATGCCACCAGGTTCAGACCTGCGGAGAAATATTTGGTTAGTTTCTGGATTGCCGTGCAACTGCGATAGCACAAGTTTGGACAATTATTACAAAACTATGCATCTGCATGCATATGAACACAAGTGTGCTCACAAAAAAGCAATATGTGCATTTACAGTTGTCTTCAAAGAAACAAGTGAATAAATAAAACCATCAAATGCTTAAAAAAGGACTACCGCGAGAACAAATGCCCACCCAGGAAAATGACGATGGAGTAAACATGAGCCCAAACCGTCTCCGGCTGCTCCGAGTGCAGCGGGAAGCAAACGCCATTTGTCCCGTAGAAGTTGCGAAATAGCCCCTTGCAGGCCAGCGGCAGAAGGGCAATAATGAAGCCGAACACCCAAATCCCGAACAGGATGGTGACAGTTCGTCTCCATCCGGGCGTCAAGTACTGGAAAGGGTAGACGATGCAGATGTACTTCTCCAGAGTGAGGTAAGTGAGCAGAAGGACGGACACCTCAGTGGACAGCATGGCCAAGGAGCCGATGATCTGACAGTGACTGCTGTCCATCCAGGCCTGAGCGTGCCGGTTGTACTCGCCGCGGAACTTCAGATCGTACGCACCGATCATAAAGAGGTAGACGCCCATCAGTCCGTCCGCACCTGCAAGGAAGGAGCGCTGTAATTTAAAACATATTCAAGGAACTCACTGACTGTAAAGACGTTGGGTTCATTCAGATCGAGCGTGCTATGAGAGGTTTAAAGTGTAACCTCGCCCCGAGATCTGAGCCTATTTCCATCCGCTTCAGCACGACATGTTCATTCACCCGTTGGGGGCGACTATGCAAAGTGTCACCTGAACAACTGACCATGCATACGGCACAGGCTTCCTCCATCTGCACCATCTGCACTTTTTGGACTAGTTTTTTTCTTTAATGTCTTTTTTATATTTATCTTGTTTATTGTATGTATATAAGTACGAAGAGCGAGGTGAACCCGGCAACAAATTCCATGTATGTGCAAATTTACATGGCCATTAAAGCCGATTCTGATTTTTCGAGACACATCGATATAGACTAGCTGAGCCGGGGAATCGACCGTCTGATGGGAGGACGACCCGCTATCTCACTGAGCGACACCCGCCCCCCCAAATTAGTCATCTTCAACCTGTGAAAGGCAGATTTGAATGACTTTGGCAAGAAATGTCAACATTAACCGTGTGCGTTCATGAGTTTTATCTTAGCGGGGACAACAGAATCAGAACATGTACATGACTTCCCCTTCAAAAGCTTTCAGTTACACATGGTAATCTGGAAAACAGACAGCTGCCACTCAAACCTTGTAAATCCATGCATAAGAAGACGACTCTATAGGACAAACCACAAGATGCCCACATTGAAAAGTTGCGATCAATAAAGGAAAGAAAGTTACAGCAAAGAGTGCGGAGAGCATCATGCTTTGCTCTCCAGGGAGAACGACAGGTAGCGACCAACATTATTGCTTTAGATCAAAAAAAACATATCTTACATGCTGAATGTGTAGAATACAGATCCACGCAAACTGTACAGCATACATTCACAATCCCAAACCAGTGTTTAATAAGTGGCATTCATCTTGCAGATCAACCCAACCACAATAATCCTATCCCAACAGATATAAAGTAGATTATCAGCAGAGGTTGGATTATTATGGGAATATTAACTGCCACTTAGTCCTGATTACACTTTGGCCAGATGTGTAAATGACAGGCGTGCACAGAAAGTTTGCACATACTGCTGCACACGCAGAGACGCTGTGTATTTATGTAAATATTAAATACACACATTGTTGTGTGCATATATTTACCTCCAAAGATGCTTCATTTAAAAAAAATAGCTACACAGCTTTTATCTATAGCAATGTAAAGAGGTGTCACTTTCTTGCCGAGAGGAGAGAGAGAATATTCTGTCATGCGGTAAATACGTAACTGGAGTCAGCCGCCGGTTAGCTTAGCATAATAAATTAGAAACAACAAGCCTGGCTCTGTCTCAAGTGAAGGCAGCAAAGCAGCACTTCTTCCTCTCTTTATCTCATCTGTTAAAGTGTGAGTATAAATGACAACTTGCTGTTTGTGCCACACTATTCTGTAGCCAGCGGCGGAGTCTTCACTGGTCCAATTATTCCTGAAATAGAGAATTGTCGTTTTTATACTTTTCTCTCACTCTTTAAACGTAGAGATCAAGCTGGTTTCAGTCTTTAAGCTTATGTTGGCTAACTTGTGAAGGAAATCAATAAACGTGTTACTCAAAATGATGTGGATATGATCTGGTGTGACCACACATTAAACAGTAATATAGTAAAAACCCACATTGGATAATAGTTTTTGATCTACGCCTGAATATGGATATTTACGGATACTTGAGAACTAGGCAGTAATCATGTGAGCATAACTACATGATGTCGAGTGATGCAATTTATATCGGCCTTTATACTGTACATCTAGTGTGAAAACTGGATATGCACGTTCCTGCTTTATGCATATACTGTTTGCATTAAATCTTCACAGATATTTTAGCGCGAGCCCTCAAGTCCTACATTGAGTAAACGTTTTCATACACAACAAACTCTCACAAATAATAAATAAATCTCAGCACCACATGTTGTTTGTTTCATTTCTACTTCCTCTGCCCTTGGCAAATGAGTCAAAGTATTTTGCTGACACTTTGTCAAAGCTGAAATTGAGTTCACAGTTTAAATCCATTGAGGAATTTGCCTCTGCTTCATCAGTCACAACTTGATGTTAAATAATATGATACATCCAATCCTCATACCCTCCTGATTATAGTCCTTTTGATATGGGAACAATGCCAATGCTATTCAAAGAGCATGTTTTTTCAATTCCACAGAGGATGTATCATCATGAAAGACTCTCTGTACGTTTATCTTAATATTAGTCCTGTGAAAATTGATTGGGGCAGCTGAGGTGGAGTGAATAACCTGGCGGATGCTCACATCCATTGCTGAAACATAACTCCAATCACACTCAATGTTTGTTTGCCGTTATTTGGAAAAATAAAACAAACTTTTTTTGAGAAATAACATAATGTTCAATGAAAAAAATGCTAGATGAAGAGAGGCAGAGAAAAGTAAGTAATGCATGTGAGAACTTACTTTTGCTCTGGCTCTAAACCACAATCCCCTTGACTCAACAATTTTTTCCAACCTCTTTTTTCGCAGACTCAACTTGTTCAACTCGATTCAAAGCAACATTTAGACACATCTTGCTTGCACAGGGAGACATAATGAGTGTAGAAAAAAAAGAGTTCACATTTGGCTTGCGTTAATTACCTTCAGCTCTGCTTTTGTCCAGATCTAATCCAACCGAATTTAGTGCGGTACTGAAAAGAGGACACACTGACCGACATTATATTAATCCACTTTTAAAAAGGTCGACGTATTAAGTGAGCCCAAATATGAGATAATGAATAACAACTGCCGTGCTTTGCTTGGCTGTCATTGTGGATGCAGCAGGAAAAAGAGCTGATATCAGCTCTAACAAAGAATTTCCACTTTGCATTTTCCGAGGTCTTTGATTTCAATTGCTTTGAAACATAAAAGTCCATAAGGGATCCTTTAGAGTTGACTTACAGGTGTAAAATGCCAACAAATGCATATATTGATGTGTGGTTAGGGCTTTCATTTCTGATATATTTTGTGTTTCAATGCTTTCTCTCTCTGTGCAGTTTCTAATGGAGTATAATTAAATTCTATTTTGGGGACTAATAACCATTAAGTTAATCTACACTAGTACCTGCATTGAGCCATTCAGTGACTTCCTATACCAGCGATTTCCATTGAAGATGCTTTTGTCTGCAATATATCCTTTTCAACAGCATAGCATGAATTCAATTTCCTCCTATGGCTCATAATGACATGGTGAGAGCCTTACTGCATGTAAATCAGAAGAAAACATACCACAACTTGAAGGAAAAGGCATTACATGACTTTCACATGAGTAACTGCATCCCATTAAATGGGAAAGATCTGAGATTGGAGGCATTTCGATGGCCTTTCAAATGCTCTGAACACATTAATGTGTTTACAAAGGGGGAACAGGAGGGTGGGTATTACTTAGAC
Organism: Clinocottus analis; assembly: GCF_023055335.1. Lineage (NCBI taxonomy): Eukaryota > Metazoa > Chordata > Actinopteri > Perciformes > Cottidae > Clinocottus > Clinocottus analis. The sequence goes on from NW_027175821.1 coordinate 16,511,337, forward strand.
ACTCAAAATGCTCACAGCCCTTATCTGAATGCCACTGCATGTCCATCTAGGCAATCAGAAAAGTAGCATATCGAAACTTCTCATGCATGCTACTAAGCCAATGCATTCGTGTGTAGTTGCAACTTGGGTTTGTTTGAGAAAAATATCATATACTGTATTTAAAATCATATACATACATTTACTTGCAGCGTACACCATTTCACTACCTGAAACAAAAATACTGAATATGTTTAAACTATCAGGCGGCAACCTTCGATTCTGCCAAGTGAAGCCAACGCCAAAGGATCTTAACACCTGCATTCTCTCTACTGACCAGCAGGGGGCGACACCTCCAGTTGCAAAAAGAAGTCTGAGTGTATGGAAGTCTATGAGAAATTTACTCTCCTTCTCACTTGATATATTCCCTCAGTAAACATTGTAAAGTTGAGTTTATAGTCTCAATTTATAGTTTCAAGTCTCTTTTTCAATACAATATGATGTTAATTTAGTAAATTATGGTCAATTCTTTGAGTAGAATAGACCATAAAGTAGATGGTCGGGCTTACTGTGATTGACAGATATTTGCAGCTACCAGAGCTCATGATAACTATGTATGACTTGTTATTATCTCGGCAGATGAGTGAGCCAGGGAGAGAGACATTATTCAATCAAAGGCAGACTGTTTATCATTGGGCAGTTTCTTTGTGTCAATGTTACGCTATGAATAATTTCTTGGCGTTTGTGAATCTTTTTGTTCACAGTGATTGTATATTTTTTTTCATTTAGCCTTATTCAAGAGGGTGCCAGTGTGTGTAATATACAATTAATGTCAATAAAATGCACAGAAAACCACATTGGGTATTTCAAATTCCTCACTCACTTATGTTTTTGAGGCCTATTTACTTCATAATAATATATTATTTTCTACAATTTGTCAAGTCTGCTGATGTTTCCATAATTCCAGAGACGATAAAAATAATGTGACAATTTTATCATAATTAGAAAAGCTCGCTTTAGCTAATACTACACACTCTTTCCCCAATTGACTCAATTGGAAAATATGTGCAACATATGCATTGTCAGGCCAAGATGGTAAAAGATATTCCCGAGATAAAAAGCTAGTTCCCACCACATCCCTACTTCACACGCAGAGTGACTTACAGCAGAGAGAAATGATGCACATGGCATGGAGTTTGTTCTCTGATCGGATGTACGAGCGCATGCAGATGACGAAGATGTTCCCGAAGCAGGTGGTGGCAGAGACCACCCACACGAAGACCCTCAGCACGATGTTGGCCAGCAGGTCCTCAAAGGACGAGATGCCGTCGGTGTTGGGTTTGCAGCTGCGCACGTGAGGGGCGTAGCCGCAGTACTGGAATTTCTTGAAGTAGCTGTGATTGTCGATTAAAGAAAGAAGGAAGGTCAAGTTACGCAAACAATGCAGATTCATGTACAAACGCAAAGTGTTGTATTACAGCCTAGTGTGCGCTACGCACTCTTTTTTCAGGGGTTTTCTGTTCGTAAGTTTGGATAGAAAACACAACAGAACCGTTTGGGTGGTTTTGAAATCTGCGTAGCTGTGGGGCTGAGAGGTATACATAATCAACTTTTTTTTTTTTAACGCTATATGCCCATTGCTTTGAGATATCCAGAAGGAACACCCGCCATGGATTACATGCCATTTATGGTGCTTTCAGCATTTTAAGACGACATGAGACTGAGAGGCTATAGCCACGTTAGCTGCTTAGCGGCGCTTTGAGCTAAACACTGACGTGAGCATGCAACAATGCTTAACATGCTATTATTCACATGCTAATATTAAACTCCAGGTCACCATCTGGTCATCACCTTAGTAGCATCGTCTTAGCAAGCTAACTATTGAGATATATAACTCACGTGAGGAGGTCAGCGAACACAGTGTTCAAAGTTTTTGTTTCCTCTTCACAAGCGTTTGATAGTTTTAAACAGGTAAAATAGCAATACAATGGCAACATTTGTCTTTATTCTTGTTCTATATTTCATAAAAACAACAACCTATAATTTGTGTATACATAATGTGACTGTATATATACAACTTTAAAAGCTGTGTATCAAGTAGCTTTTGGTGGAAAAAAAGGTTAAAATGGCTCTTTGGACAGGAAAGGTTGCTGACCCCTGCACTAGATGAAAGGTCAGGAGGCTCGCCAAAGTTATTACATTTCATTCTGAGGGGGACATGACTGTCCGTGGCAAACGTGATGGCAATACAAATGTCAACCTCATAGTCGCTCTTCAGTAAAACTCAGGATCACCACGGCCAGCAGGATTCATCTTCTGGGGACAATGAATGAATGCATGATTGTACAGCACTTCCGGTCCAGACTGAAATATCTCTTCAGCTCGGAACCAACCGACTGACATTTCCATCCCTGGAGCCTCATTTGAGTTCGTCATAGTTGAACAAATCTGAACAGCAACCGGTCTAGAAACATTGTACAGTTTAAGGCTTGATCTGTGGATTATCCACAGTACCTGCAACACCGTTTCCGTCAAAAGATAGTGCCTTTAAAAAAAAAATAAATCCTTTCTCTATGCTGCAAACGCCACAAATTGATTTCCAATCACTTCCATTGTGTTGGTTCAGTACATTTTATTTGAGCAAAACAAACTGCATCTTCCTGAAACTTGGATCAGATGTGACAAAATAAAGAGACTTGAGGAGATTCTGTGATTATATACAAGGCATGGGGCATTTATTTTCTCTCTGTTGCATCCTTTCCAGGACCTGCTTAGATGTGTTGAAGGCTGTTTTACCCACAGAGAAGATGGATTACGCTAAGCTTGATTTAATCATCTCCCAGTCAGAGGAGAAGCCTGACAATATTGATAAGCTTCGCTCTGGACTCAACACCTCAAATGCATGTGGGAAAGGCCTACAGGCAATGTGACAGTCCACACCAACAAGACAAGCATTAACAGTACAAACATACAATAGAGCATGACAGTGCCATACTTACATATGAGTCAAATATTTGAGAGGTTCAAACATCCTCCGTTGTATGTTTCCAATTTCTATCCCTTCAATGCTCCTGGAGAACATAATGGCATATCGATTGAGTGGGACACACACAGAGACATTATAGTCCTTATATAGATTTCAGACCTGTGAAGGACGAACTGAGAAACATTTCTGCTCGGCAAAAATACATTTTCTTACATTTGTTAGAACATGTTGTGATGTTTGTGAGCACATAATATCCGAATGACCGTGAAGAACAATCATGCAACCGATGCTTATCCCAAACAAAATGGGACACGGCTGAAATATAAATGAACTCCTCTCATCATATCAAGTTCATGTTAGTTGTTCTTTTAAAAGGTAAATGGACTGCATTGATCTTAGCGACCACTTGAAGCACTTTATAAACACAAGCCACGTTTGACCACGCTCACTCACAAACACACACACACACACACACACACACACACACACACACACACACACACACACACACACCCCTAAAACGTGCCCTAGTTTCAAATTAGCTGCAGGAGTCGTGCAGTGTGTAGCTACATATACTTACAATGACTTCAGTTTATGCAACTTGTCAAAGTGGTCAACTTGGAGCTCCACGATAGGATTGTATGATATATTTCTAGAAGAGAAGAAACCCTCAATTAGATCATATGGAAATACATCCTCTGCATTATTGACATCATTTTTGCATGTCATTTTTCATGCACATCTTGAAGACGTGTTCTTGCATTATTCCTCTCCAACCCGAATCTTATTATCCTCCCGTTACAATGTTGAGACGCCTACAGCCTGTAAAGTTATAATCCTTTTGATTTTCATAAAATCTAAAGCCGATTTATTTCACTATTCCCATTTTAAAGCAAATGATCCAACGCAACGCAAGTAATGCAACACAATTTTATATAATTTATAAGAGCCACACTGTTTACTGTTCACTGTTAAGTTACTGTTAATGCAAACCAAACACCATGCTGCTTGAGGAAACACATGGTGGCTTTTACTGTGAAGCAGCCACAAGGAAATGCATTGTGTTGGTCACGGTGGTCAGCACTAATTTAGGAGAATTTATTTTGCATTACAAAAAGAAAGAACCAAAGAAAGCCTGAGCTAAATAGCCATGAAATAGCAATGTGTGTAGACCGATGTGTACATCACGGTGTATTTGTGTAAGCAGAACTCACAGTTGAAGCAAATCCCCCAGTAAGACAAAGAGATTGGGAGGTATCGCCAGCAGTCTGTTGCTGGATAGATCCCTGCACGACAACAAACAGATATTGACTACGGGGTTTCTGACAGATGTCCACTGATCTTAAAAAAGAAAATCAAATCTGTGTAACTCTTGCAAAGTACAGAGTGAGGATTGCTTAATAGTCACACTGAAAACATCACTCCTGGAGTGGATGCTGCTCCATTCTGCTGTGGGTCACATGGTTAAATGGAGAGACAGCTCAATTCATCCACTGGAGACATTATGGATAATCCTAACACGGTTAACCGCACGCCAAACGGTAGTTTTTGAGAAATTTGGGCCGGATAAAAAAGTTTGAAGTAGAAATTGGGTGACTCCAGAGGCTTCACAAACTTTTCTCTCCACTCTGCAATAACATTGTTTTCCCCTCTCTTCTGCATATAGCACTTCTTCACAATATTTACCATTTCAATCGCATCACGTCAGCATCTTTTTGGCACAATCCTGATACATTGTTTGCACAATGAAACTAATTTGACTTACAGTTCTCCAAGCTTTTGAAGGACTGAAAAGGCGTGCTTGTGTATATGGCTGATCCTGTTGTGCTGTAAAACACTGGAGAAGAGAAATACATACACAATAAATAATGACTTATTACCATCCGTGTTGATCTACTTATCACATTGAATGAGCTGCCAGCATTGATTCTGTGCATAAGCTTCTCACATTTTTAGAAAACAGGGGCTGATTTGCAGGCAGTTTACAGAAATTCAGTCAAAATCGTGAAGCACAACTTTGTCATTTTAATTATGTAAATATGCACTTACAGAACTGTCAGCATACTGCATGAGCAAAATGAGACATTTCCAATGGTTTCAATTAGATTCCCCTCTAAATCCCTGCAAGAGCATAAATGCACACAGAGAGGAAGTATCAGACGAGTACTAAACACACACACACACACACAATCAAATGACGATATCTTGGCATCCTACTTACAGCCAGTTCAATCTTGGCATTTCCTGACAGATGTCATCCAGCTTCGCCAAAGAGTTGTTCATCATAACCCTGTCAATCAGCCAGATGCAACTGAACAATGTGTAGTGCACTTTTCAAAAGGGAGCAACGCTCACTCAATCCAAACCATCAAAACCTCTTAAAACCACGGTGTCAGAAGATTTGAGTGGAAATCACATATAAAAAGTGTAGAAGAAAAACTCACAGTAAGACGAGGGAGTTCAGTCCGGAGAACGTCAAGGAAGATATTTGATGGATATCGTTATTTTCTAGGATCCTACGACGAATAACGGGATATGTAAGAGAACAAAATCCACTTCACCCGTAAAAAGCATTCAACACAAAACCAATGGCGCATCCATATTTACAGAAAGTAAAATATCCTCATATACTATGCATGCAGCTTTTTATATTCTTTTTCTTTTCATGAAGAACAAACATACAGCCACTCCAGCTTGTGCAGGTCCTGGAACGTCCCCGGCATGAGGACAGATATCTTGTTATAGCTCAGATACCTAACAAAGGAAAGACACGTTTGGTTATTATGCTGGATAAACTAATAGGAAATCGTGCAACCTTTTGTTTTAATTGCATATGGAAGTTTGATCCAATCATTTTCAAGAAGTATAATTGCATTTCATAGTTCATAGTTTACTGGAAGCCCTCCTTTCGTGCACATGAATATAACCCCACTTTATCTGCCATTAGTTGCCATATAATTATTATTACTTTTTAATTACTTTTTAAGTATGTTTATATGCACCATCCTGTTTGTGTATATTTGAAAAATATACATTAAAAGGTATGCACACTGTTCCCTGAAGTGCTTTTCTTGTATCACACCCACAAGTGAGCTAATTAATGCTCTTCTGGACTTTGTAAGAGCAACAGATGTACCATCTTTAAATACACATGTTCTAGCCTCATGATAATACCAGGGATCAACATAACCCACACACAATGCATATATTTAGAAAAGTGCCTCCATACATATAATATACACACATATAGGAGGTAAGAAGCTCACAGCTCAGAAGAAAAGCATCAAGCCAGTCACTGCCCTGTCTACATCTATGGGTAGAACTAAATAGAGGCACCTTTGTATTTGACATGGGATGTCCTCATAACGTACAGTATCGGGTCAATAATCTACAATACCAAGCCCATGGATATTGAAAAAAGGAAAGGAACTTCTTCATCTGGAGCCGAGTTCACGAAACATTTCATGTTCAAAATAAAGAAGACATTTCAGTGAGCTAACCACAGGCTCCCTTCTCTTGCAATTTCCCCAATGTCTTTGTGGGGATCTATATTCCTCACTTGAGCCAGAATCAGAGGCTTTAATATGTGGAAGAGGGGTGTATTCCTGCTCTGTAAATCATCTTTAATGTAGTCATGTAATATGCTCTCGAGGGCTGCAAACCCCGCACATGCTTGGATCGTAAAAGCCCCGACAGGAGCTCCCTATCTCACGACTCAACCGGATCAGAAGGATTTGCTTTGTTCTGAACAGGCTTTTCTGGAAGAATCTGCGCCTTCGCTGGACGGCTTCAGACGGGGCTACGGGGAAGAGCGAATCTTCAGGGCAGCGCCACGGATTGACAGCATGTTTCAAACTGAATGTCTGAGCAGAAAGACGTCAAAGGAACCGGACTCCAGAATGACATGCATGCAGTATGCGGCGCTGTTGTTTTAAAACCCCCCGCTTGTGTCCTATCGCTCGTCTTGATAAAACAGCCTTATCTTTGCACATTGCTGTTGAGAGCAGATTCCCCACTTGGCCTATATTATATATAGTATATACTGTAGTATATACAGCATTCCAGTAAAAAAACACCAAGGAATTGACTTAGCAAATGGTTACACAGGTAGAAAACAAAAGGGAGCCCTCAGAGAATCTATCCAGCACTACGGGTTCTGCTCATTGAACGATTCTCCCCGATGCAAACACACATTTTAAAATCAGCAATGATGTGAAACCTACTAAGTAGGGAGACGGATGGGGCGGTGGTGCAGTAGCATTGCCATTTGCTGTTTCAGTGTCTCTTAAGTTTGGTGGACACTGGCACAGACGTGACACAATATCTAATTCAGAATAATGATGGCACGCCGTCAGTGGAGGAACACGAGTGTGAAGAAGCCAGCCGTTGTGAGGAAATGAATGAAACAGCTGATTACAACACACAGTAATCTGAACAAGCAATTTGCTTAATTTATTATTCACATTGGATTTTATGATGTTGATTTGGGTTATTACCATTAAAAATGTCTCGGGCTGTCCTTGATTTAAGAAATTCTTTCTAGTCAACCAGTCATATCGTTGATTTTGTCTATAGATCTGTAAAACTGAATAACTCATGCAAAAGAACCAACGTAAAACATTCACCGTGAAGAAAAAATGCATAAAGAACGACTACATGATATACTATTAACTATACAAATATAGCTAGTAGGAGTGGCGGGCCGTGCATTTTCTACCTAGGCCTGCTGTCGGATATCGTGGACTTAAATAAGCGCATGACGGGATGCTGTTCGACGCCCAGCGGAGCGGGACCGTGTGTGCAGATTCAGGGTGCTTTGCAGTCTCTGTGAGGGAATCATAGTACAGAACCCCCCCTCACTGGCCGTCACCATGTGTTTAACCGGCGGAGAGCGAGAAGAGAGAGAAACAGAGAAACACGGAGGTGAGATCTGATTGGATGAGGAGCGTTAAGGAGCGCGCTCGAGGTAGAACAGCTCACTGGCCAGAGCAACAGCAGACAGCAAGGCATGAGAAAGAGACAGGAGCTGTGCAATGAGGAAATAAGCTAATAGGGAAAAATAATCATAAGGCCCAGCAGGCCCTGATGGCCCACTGGTTAGTAGTATGTCATAAAATGTCATTAAAGACGCCAGACAATTAGTCTATAATGCCATAAAGAGCCTATAATACAATGTAATAGCACTACCATAAGTACTTTGTTAGCGAATGATCTGCATCAGACCACTGAACAAACTTACAGTCTTGTTAGATTATACAGCCCTCTGAACGTGTCGGGACTCACATCTCGAATCCTGTTGTGCTGGAGATACCTATATGAAAAACGCATGAAATCATTTGTGAATCATTTGAACAATGAGGGGAAAAAAACCATGAAATAACCTTTATAACCTTAAGTAACCTTTACTTTTTGGTTTAATTAAAAGGCACACACTCAATGCTTGACATTGATCGATTGAGAGGTTGAACTTTGTTTACACAGAATTATTCCTAATTGGAAGTTCAGCCGAGCTGAGAATTAATATCTGACATCCGACTTTTATGGTCGACGACGTCAAACCTGACAATCTCGTCTACCGCTGACAGCTGTGCTTTGTCCCTTCATGCATTTCACCCATTGTGATTCATTCTCCGGGAAGTATTTTTTTCAACCCAGTCAACTATTCAGCGTGGCGAGTGAACGCGGACAGCCTGAGGGAGCCCAACAGTTCCTGGAGGAGGACGAGGCTCAGTCTCCTGCCGCTGCAGGCAGTGGAGCTGTGCGAGGTTGATAAACAACGCGAGTCTGCAATGAATGAGTCCACGCTCGGGGGAGAACAACCGCTTTGGTCAAAGTTCCCAGCAGTTTACTCGCTTTATACACGTATCAGCTTTGTAGTTGTGAAACTCATTTGTTTTCACCGTCACTCAAAAGGCCGGTCGTCGTCATCTCGGCTCTCTGGGATCAAAAAAAATCTGCTTCAGTGAATGAATGTTGTAGGCTCCAGTGCATGCTAATACTACTCGTTTATTTTATATGAGGCTTCTCAGGCGTAGATATACGATTGTATAAAGGACAACAAAAGGATAAAATACCATCAATAAATTTAAATGATAGAACACAGGGTGTGTATTTGCATGCAATCCATGATTCATGGGGCACTCACAGTTTTTGTAGGCTCTGGTACTTGGAGAATGTGTTTGCTTTCAGTTTCAGCAGATGGTTCCTTTGTAGGGACCTGGAGGATGGAAAGAGGCTCAACATCAGCATATATGAGGTGTACACAACAAACAATGCGGATCACAATTCAGTACTGTTGCATTTGAACAGCTGATCAGCTCCTCCCATTAGATTGCCTCCAATGGGGCTTTGAAGTCTGAGGATCAAAAGACCTATTCTCTATTAAAATGAGCATCTCGTTACATACAACAAAAGGCACCAATACAGTTCTCATTTTCCAGGTTTTTAGATATAAAAAAAAACAATCTTTACTGTTTTACCTGCAATTACATTTCTATGAACCGAATAGCAAGAGACAAGTCCCTCTGAATCCAAAAGTAGCTCGTGTTCACAACACAGGCTTTTGGCTTTTTCTAAAAGCGGACATATCTGGTATCTGGAGTTCTTTTCAACCCACAAACTCTGAACTGTGTCAGTTTTTGTGCGGTCCAGATCAGAAAACATACCATGGAGGCTCATCAGAATCAGTGGCGGGCTGTGGATTTTCTACCTGCGCCTTCAGTGGATCAGCTGTTCGGTGCATATTTCACAACATTAAACATATTCTCACATGTAGCTAACAACACAAATAAATACACACTAAATGACCCAGAGTCAATTACCAGAGGCTATTAAGGACACCAGGAGGCCATATTGTGCCACGTTCATAGATTGCACATGGCACAATATGGCCTCCTGGTATCCTTAATTCCATTTTATCATCAGAGTGGCTCAGCTGCTGAAACCAGTTATCAGTTGATTCCAAAGCTTTTAACGGATTAAAGGCTGATTAAAAGGGTCAACCCATCACACACTGCCAAGCCAAACACTTGGAAGAGGACATTTTTTGTGGCAATGTAAGATTTTCTCACTGTTAACACCGTCTCCTTGGACTTACCGTCCTCTAACATCGTATTTCTTGGCCAACTGACGGATGACCACCGTCATGTGTGGCATCTGTGGCATCACTTAAAGTACTCGGAGGAGGAACAGGCACAATTATGCTTTATTATGGTAAATCACCCTGGAGGTCTTTTGAAAGTCCTTCACCCTTGGCATGCTTTTACTTTAGGAGTCTGTGGCATGGTTTTGCCTCTCTGGTGTTGCGATTATATGTGAATCGGTATATAAGTATGTAACTTTAACTTCTTGGTGTATTTCTGCCAAAAGCTTCCCTGATCAGATATTATACAATATAATATTCGAGTAAATACAACTGGAGCTTATTAAGTTATTCTACAATTTATCCAAGTGGAGATAGATCTGAAGGACACGTTTTCCACTCATGCAAAAAAATATTACTTCCATTAAAAGTACTATTATCCTGAATTTCTCTCACTTATTTCTCGTGAGGTTTGCTTGTTCCAAATTGGTTCGACTAAACTCTCTAAACTGCACAAACTTGTCGTAAATCGCTTGATTCGGCCGGATGGATTTCATGAGGAAGTGCGGGTTTGTGAGATTTGATCCTTGGCATTAGAGATGCAATGATTAGTTGACAATTTGACAGAAACTTAACCTGCAACTACTTTGATGATCAAGTAATCGTTTCAGTCTCTTCTTTTTCAAAAGCAAAACATGTTCAATGTGAGGATTTGGTGCTTTTCCTCCATTGGACAAAGCGAGACATTTATAGGTCACCTTGGCGTGTAAAAAATGTCTTCACAATTTCTCTGACCCGGCGGCATGAGCGCAGCACTGTGCTGCGAGAGAATGATTGATTTAACAGGAGGTTTGATACTTAATAACACCTCTAAAGTAGAGCGTGCCTGACTTATCAGACACAGCTATGTCACAGCCATGGAGATATTAAACAGGTTACTATTATCGCCTTGGATGGATGGAGTTCAGTACGTGGTGGTAAATGTCAGGTGCAACAGAGGATGATACTGGAAAGCAACCTGAATAAAGACCTCGAGGCAGCCATCAGAGTGGGAGAATTGTCTCATTTTCAAGTCGGTATAATGAAGAAATCTCCACCTCAATGAGTCCAACTAATGGAAGAAACTGGGACAAGTGTTGAATTTAAAAATAACCATTTGCATAAAACTTAAAACCTCTGATAACAAACGAGGCCTGTGGGCCAAAGCGGTTGTGTGTAAACTCAACATTGCATTGTGGAGCAGATGAATAGCTCTCTTAACTAAACAACATTTATATTATTGTTTTATCTGTATTGTCATTTTTCAAATTCATATAAACACAGTTGCCGAAATTCATTAATATCCCTTTGTTCTTCCAAGCCAACATATGCCCTGAAGTAAATTATTCCGTGCCAATGACAAGGCAGACACTTTGTAAGAAATAATGAGGACAGGCCAATCTGCCGGGTAATTGCCTTGATATTCCAGGACACATAAAAACAGCCTAGATTGCCCCATAAAGACTGAGACATGCTAATGTACATCCATCAAATATTAACAAACTCTGTAATAACTGCAGGGTTACAAGTCCCTGTTTACATGGCAAAAAGTAATTTGTACTATTATCCCAAATTAAACTTGAAATAAAAACATTGGCGCTGCAGTAGCTATCACTGTCACCGCACAGTCAACGGTGGCGTCACTTCTGTGTGGAGTTTGCACGTTCTCCCCGCGGCGGCGTTGGCTCGCCGGCTTCCTCCCACAATCAACAGATATGCAGCTCAGGTTAATTGGACGCCTGTGAAGCTAGCTTGGCTGGTTGTCTGTCTCTAGTTGTGAGAAACCGGCGACCCATCCAGGGTGGGATCAGCTCCGGTTTCGGTTAATTGGAAACTTGTGAACGTGAGCGCGACCAGTTGTCTGTCTCTATACGTGCCGTATAATGAACTGCCGACCTGTCCCAGTTTGTCCCCTTAATAGGATAAAGGAATTGATTATAAACTTTTGACAGAGGACTCTCCAGATGTGAGACACCGTGTGCTGGCTCTCATGAGCCTTTGAATGGTGCTCACTACTCATGTGCTGAACGAGAGGGGTTTGCATTCGTCACTATCGCCAGAGATTTATCTGTAATTCTGGCTTCATGTTTCCGGCTTCTCGCGTGCGGTGGCAGCCAGGGATGGAGGCTTTCTGAGGATGGATTGAGCGTTAAGGTACCAAAAAGAAGAAAAAAAGAAATTCCCCTCACATCATGGTGACGTTCATGGCCACCACTGGGATGTCTTGAAGCTCCGCGTCGTCACAATCCAGCTCCAGGTCTCGGCACTGACACAGCTCAGGAATGGCACCCAGCACTGCACAGATGGTGGGGCGAGAGACGGGACAGCAGAGGACACTTCAATCAACTGCTCATGTGGTGCCCAAGTGTCAAGACTTGAGCGGTTTGGCTGAATACCAAACTGTGTCCTGAGATTAAAGCAGCAGAGACAGGAAAGACAGCAGAATTCATTAGGAGTGACTCGCAGGATAAAACAATCAAGGTTTCGATATTGAATATTCCTCCGGGTTTAAAACAGCTTCGATTTTCTTTCATCAAATCCCAGTATGGATGTGCAAGATGAGATGAAATGGAGTAGATAAGATTATCTAACCAGGCCTTTTTGAGTCTACGTAAATGCTAATTATCTTTGAGGGAAAATCCGTATTAGCAAAATGCTTCCCCTTGATAGGCAAAGCTATTTTAATTTGTGGAGATTATTACACATCTGAGACAAGTCGTGTTTAACGGCCCTCGCAGAGAACTGGATGCTTTCAGAGTCACTATAGTATTGACTGATGCCAGGAAATAAAAAAACAGAAGATCTGAATATCGCGAGCTGGTCCAAACAACAGGTACGGTTCAGGTATTAAGAGACTATATTGCTGAATACAACTCCAGGTATGCCTACTTACAAATAAACCCAATTTGCACTCCATTAAAACACAGAAAACAGTCAACCAGCAACATCAGAAAGTCAAGATGCCATTGTTCTTTAGTTGAAACTTCATCTGTGTATCTTGAATTGTACGTTTTGTATCTGCTGATGCGAGTAGTATTTTCCAAATATTACATTTAGACATCCATTTCATCAAATGGGCAACCATCATATGGGCCTTAATGCAGTTTTATTGTAAGGCAGAACCACTTAAAAAGCTGCAACATCAGCACTCTGAATTGTGATAACAGAGGAGAGGATGATGTCCTCGTGACTGAATAATGTTGGCTTGTCTGTTTAAAGTTCTTTGAAACTGCATAGTGATTTTATCCTTTCGTTTTTATGCATGTGTGCTGCCATGTTGCACATCTACCCCAGCTTTGCACAAAGATAACAAAAAGGTATTGAAAGCCCTTCAAAAGGTGATAAATTAGCAATGCGTTCGCACAATTATACTGCCATGAAGACAGGATGTAGCTCACAAACCAAACGACTCTTTAGAAAACCTAAGATTCATTCACATTCAGTTCAAATTCAACGAGGTCCATTTAGAGAAGATTTCCTCACACACAGGTCTGAAACGTCATAATAATGTTTTAACTTGCACAATTTTATTATTAAACAATGTTTATTCCTGTGTGCATATATTGAAATAGCCTTATCATTTGTAGCGATGTATAAATGTAGTAAACAACTCATGGAAAAGGTAGTTTTTGAATAATAGAAAGACTCAGTGTGAATGAAAGCTGCGACATTATGCTTGAAATTGTTCGCTTGTAAAGTCAATTCACTTATCCCGGTCACTTTGTGCAGAGACCTTGAGGGAAACAAGTAGTCTCAAAACGCTATACAAATACGATGTATTATTATTATTATTATTATTGGCCTCGTTTCCCAGATTCGTTAAGACGCTCTTAAGCGCTAAGAGCATCTTAGGAGCACTCTTAGAGCGCTGTGAAAGAACGACGTGTTTCCCAGAGTCGTTCTTAGCTTAAGACGCTCTTTCACTAAGAACAAAACGTACACACACACACACACACACACACACACACACACACATATATATCTCCTTGATCCCAGGCGGTCCGTCTGTGTGACATTTACACATTCCCTCCTTTCTTCCGCAGTCCAAAGAATGAATTCCACATCTACCCTGTCTTTACCCAACGCCTAAAGGATAAGCGGTTTGGATAAAAGAATGGAAATATACACACACATATCCAGTATATAATGCATTGTGTAAACACTGTATCCCTCCCACACACACAAAGTGTACGCGATTATGCACCTGTGGTGAACCTCAAGAGCAGCTGGTGTTAAAGGCCACGGCCAACGAGTGAACAGAAAACAATCTGTAACACAGCAGTGATGACAACAGACAGACATAAAAAATTAAAAAAAACAACGACAGCCATATAGCTGTCCAATGTTACCCCAGAAAAAAAGGTTTATACATTGACCAATGTATTAAATATGAAGTTTAGAAACACAATAGCAGTACTTACAGCATACATTGGACTTGGTCCCAGTGTTATAGCTGGGCATTCCAAAATACTTGTCGAAAAGATGGGGCCACCCGTTATTATCACCTGGAACACAATGCAACACAAACAAAACTGATTACAGCCCATCCCGTGACCCTCAAAGCAAACATCTTGTATTCAGTATAAATTCAGCTAGTTTATAATAACATTCAGTCCCTCTCACTCCTCTGATGCACAGAAGGACCTTCACCTCGCCTCCAGCAACACACACGCAAGACACATTTTCTGTTGCTTTAAAAAGGCTTTAGGTGGACGCTGATGCAGATGTTTACTTGACTTGCATGTGAATAGGGCTGAACTCTGGGAGGAGAGTTCAGTTCATCTTGACCCTGAACTCTGAACCGTCCGCGGTGACGAGCTCTGTCCATTTAATGGAATCAATCCAAGTTTTATTTTTGATAAATGCTTCAAGACATTGAAGCCTTTCACATCACATGTGTTTTCTCTAAAAAGAGATTGATGAGGTTAATTCATTTTTCATTACATTTAGCGTCAATAAATCAAAGCCACAAACCGCAGCAGTTACCTGACAAACAAATATTCAGTAAGTGTTGAATGTGAGTATTTGATGCACACTGTTACTTTCCTCAACACACCCCCTTGATCCAAACTGTACAAGAACTATGCTAACTTTACAAGAACAACATCCTGCAGAGAAATAACTATTCCAAACTCAAGGTGTGTGACTTCCAGGACAGTACAGGAGCGACTCAGCTTCCACTTCAATCCTTGTGAGACTTTGATGCAGCGTTCGAGGTGGTCCGACCAAACTGCTGTAAAACCCCTTTCATCCGCCACTGGCAGTCCCGTCACACATCCGAGTCCAGATTCCGGAGAAGACTCCTCGCGAGGGATTTTTCTGACTATCCATCAACTTTCTTCAAACCCCAGTGCTTTACGGTAACTTGCAACTTCAGCCAGGAACTAATCCTTAAGTCACTGTGCTGCCGCTGTGTCTCAGGTAGCTGCCGTTTCATCTCTCTGAGCCAGGCCTTTCACAAAGCCTCCGCTATTAGACCACTAATCACGGCGCGGCCTGCAAGAAGGGCCTCACATTTTTCCATGAACAAGGCCCTTGTGGAATAGATGAATAATTCAGCATGGAATGTACGCATAATAAGTTATTCATCGTTACAGTTTCATTAAATCCTACATTCAGTCCTGGCAGTTGAATGAAACTTTCAGATTCAGTGCTCATTGTGAAATTCAAAGAAAAGAAATCCTCCCGTGATCCTGAAATAACTCATTATTGATCGCAAGTCACACCCCTTCTGCAAAGCACTACAGGTGTAGGAGCATTGACATGATCCGCATGGCAATTGTGCACACATGGAGAAGTTGATGAAGTTCACATTCAATTAAATAGTGGAGTGTAGATTGAAATGAAGATCACTTGGAGTCAATTGTGTGAACAAGGAGTGGAATGTGTTGTTTTTACCAATCAGCAATTGTGTCTGTGAAATCATGATGGTCTAGCAGGGTAACTTGAGAGATGAGAGATGAAAGTGTCTTGAACAGGCAATGCGTAGCAATTAAGTTGTGGAGTACCTTTGAAGTGTTTACTTATTTTTGAAGTTTCTGTTTGGAAATCAGGTTATTTTATGAAGAGGCTTTTAGTTCAAAGTACAGTTTAGGCTGATGGAAATGCCATTAATGTGGCAGCTCTTTGGTCATAAAGCAAAGTATTAGACACATTAAAGTGTTAAACTGATAATGGAACAAGATCACCACCGTTATTACAATTCATCCTGAGGGGGACATCGATATCTGAACCACATTTCATGACAATCCCTCCAAAAAACACTTTATAGTGGCACTAAAGGAAAAGTCAGGGGATCTCCAAAGTGATTATCAGTAATTGTCTGTAATAACCAAAAATACACCGCTTGGATTTGCAGCCAAAATGCTGGTGAAGCTTTTTATAATTTGCACTGATGAAAAAAAAAAAAATACAGTCCTCAAATAATTGAGATACTGATTCACACTGGAATAATTTACCAAATGTCTTTGTGTTACTTTGGGCTATCTTCAGTGGAATATCTATTTTTTTTTACAGAGAGATGACATTGACTGATTAGTAAAGGACTTCTGCTGTTATTACAAATCACAGGAGGACTCAAAGTCACACAGCAGTAGAAGTCTAGTGATTAGGCCTCAGTTACTGATTGCAATGATTCGATGTGGTGGTCTGCAGGTCTTACGAACATACACAAGGATGCACATGAAGCTCGAGTCATAAAGGGAGGCAGTCAAAAGCAGCAAATGAGCAATAACTGAAGCAAAAGGGCATTGCAAATGTTTAATGAGCTATATAGGCTTTAAGTGGTATTTCGGGCTATTTAGAAGTATGAGGTATGATTTTAAATATATTTATAAATACAGAGGCGGTGCATTGTGTGCACCAAAGTGTGGGCTACAGGTGGAAGATAAACACATCACGACCCAAGCCGAGTTCCTGTGTCTGACTTGCCTTGAGGTGGACTGGTGATTCTCATTCTGATGACACAGATGAGTGACTCTTCCTTTTTGCTCTGTAAACTGGGTCAGCACTGTATGCTATTTTGAACACAGCCGTGTAGCGTGTTTGCTTGGTCCTCCGGATACACACCACATGGTTTGGTGGTACATGTTAAATGCAAGAGGATGTAATGTTGGGTTGGGAATTTGGAAGTGGAAAAAACAACAGATTAGCCATTAGCAGCATAACATGCACTCTAGTTTATTGCAATATTATTGTGTATACAGTCAAATACATCACTGGACTTCTTCAAGCAATACCATGAGGTTAAAAAAATTGCCAGGAAATATGATTTGGATACCCATGGTCCTCCTCGATCTCATGAGAAGACTTATAAAAAGCACGATATTCCTGCACGCAGCTCTATAAACGGTGTCTCTCAGATTTTTTATTGCATCACATGTTGAGAGCGTGTCATAGATACACATTTATCGCATGCTAAATTACCTCTTTTCCTGAGGTGCGTAATCAAACCCACAGCAGTGAAACCCCGCCCTCTCTGTCACTCACTGAGTATTTATGTTTAGCCTTTTACAATTATGTGAGCAGGAGAAAAGGTGAGAGGAGGTCTCTTACAGATTCACCACAGCGTGGATGTGAAATACAAATCACAGAAAGTGCTGCTGCTCTGACTTCCGCACCCCATCCGCAGTGATAAAACCACAGCGCTGCTCGGCACCAATTGATAAGCTTCCATTGCATATGTGTGTGTGCGTGTAGATATAGGACACACCAGTTTCAAAAACTGACCAACGAGAAAGATATAGAACCCCAATTAATCAAAAGTGATTGCAGAAACCTCATTTTAAGATACAGCTCTAGGTCCAAGTGTTATCTGTCATCAAAGCCACTATGTCCAAAAGCTAGGTGGGAACATATAAAGATAAGAGAGGGAGAGGGGGGGGGGGGGGGGGGGGTGCGAGTCCTTTTTTTCTCATGTCTTAAAAAGTGTGTATCGAAAAGATGACAAGTTAGTTCGTCCTTCCTTTTTTCCTTCACTGATGTGCTGTTTTTTTCCGTCTTGTAGGATTTAATAGGATTGTCGTGGCTGATTGAGTCTATTTCTTGGTGAGGTCTTTGAAGCACATCTCCCTTTCAATACAAGTTCTTGTTTGATGGTACGATAGCTCCCTGGACCTAGCATTGACTTCCATATTAAATGGTGTCATCATTAATTATTCTCCATTTATCTCTGTCTCTTGAATACAAATAAAGTCCATTAATAAATGAAATATGTGATGAAAACTGCTGTGATGAATGGATCCTTGTGCTGCATGAAACATTTTTATTAAAATGGTTATTTTTTTTTAATAGATTCTGCTTCTTGTTCTGATGGAAACAGCATTTGTTATTTTGTCCAAACAAAAACACCTTTTTTTTCTGATGCAATCCAATGCAGCACCGGCACAAAATACTGTCTCTGTATAAAAAGATCAAAACAATATCACAAGAGAAGTACACACAAATAGTTTCAGAGAGCGGATATATCATGTGAAAAAAGAAAAAAAAAGTGTTGAAATATGGTGTGTGTGTGTGCGCATATATATATATATATATATATATATATATATATATATATATATATATATATATATATATATATACACACATATATATACACACATATATATACACATATATATATACATATATATATACATATATATATACATATATATATACATATATACATACATACATACATACATACATACACACATACACTGTATGTGTTGTGCTTGAAAAAAACCTGTGTAAATGCTGTTAGTAGAGTTGCTTTTGCACTTAAAGTGGCTATAATTAATATGTTATCAATGGTATTAAATGACAATGTGAAAGTAATGTAAAAATGTGATATTGACACATCGTGGTCGTGCCCCGAGAGCAAATTATCTCTTGAATCTGCAGCTCCCCTCGGCTTTAAGGAGCTTTACTGAGGGTTCAATTTGGTTTAGCTGTATACCCCGGAGTTTATGTATTTTATTCTCTCTCACAGTGTAATTGTAAGCTTTAAAAACTGCTGTACACCATATGGTGCATCAAATACCAGACTGACAGAGTTAGTGGGTAAACATCATCAGGCATTTAGCGGCTAAAAAGCAACAGATTTCCTTTTACATTCATCAGGTGGGCAGATAACTCAAAATGAATGAAAATGGTGCTCAGTAAATGCTGGATGTGTAAATAAGCAACTGATTGCTAACACGTTTGATTTATCATCTTAAAACAACATTGATGGTTCAATGTGTTCACAACTGATTCCGCTTCATAATAAGTTATTAAAGTAAATTCTCACATGTCTCACATTTTTTAACTCACCGCAGATATCAGAGTGATGTTTTTATCTTCCTTGAACGAGTCATTTGTCGGTTGTTGCAGTCGCACACTGAAAGGATCATTGCACAATGTGAGACTGATCTGTGAGTCATTGAACTTGGAAAATACATTTCTCCTTGCAATCCCAATGGGAGCTCACGCCTAAAATTAGCTGCCTCCTGTGTTTGTAACAAGTTTATTACATTCCTGATACGTGTCTGTGAGGGAAAAACCTCAGGTGTGTTAAACAATCTTCACACTTAAGTTATGAAGGTATATTGAATATAACACGACACAATCACACCCCTACATAAACCACCAGTGCATTGGACAAACAAAGTTTACACAAGACGGCAGAAATTCACTTGGAAAGCTTGTTATCGAATGCATATAAAAAGGACAAAGGTTTAGAGGAATATGACTCACCTCTATCATTGGAAAAGAAGCTGAGGGTTACTAGAACGCTTTACCAAATGGATAAGTATGTGCCAACAAGCAGGAATATGCAGAACAGTCTAGGAAAGGTCTAAAAGCTCACAGCAGCTTGAAGTGGATGAGATACAACCAAGAAATAACAAACAGAGGAGAGAAGTAGGGCTCTTGAAATCCAACAGTTCAGCAGACCAGACTCATTTTGTTATAACATAACCTTGTTTGATGCTTCACTTATATACTGTTTGTATGGTATGTTTTCCCTTTTTTGTTAGCCTTTTTTTCATGATCCTCCATGCAACCGGTTTATCGTTTGAGGAGTTCTATAGGGTCGAATAAAAGAGTACTTCAATTTGTATTTTTATATATTTTGATGAGTATATTTTATCAGGTACATTATTATTATGCTAGTTATGGGACTATTTGTAACATTAGTGTTCGGGGGGTAAGAGCCCGACAGAGCTGCTAACGCTAGCCTAAACTGTGACACCATCCAGGTTGACTTACTGTGGACATGCTACACAGTGAAAGTATGAGTCATGATTGTGGCCTTCAAAAACAGTTACATGTTAACCCACAAACAGTATGTATGGTAAGTATGATGACAATTACGTCTTAAGCTACATACCCATATATAAGTGATTATTCCATTTAATAAACTTTTGCTAATGTGTTTTTGGTGTTGGAAAGGCAGACAATACACATTAGAGAAAGTTTGCAAGACCTGCTGTGCTTCGTTGTCAAACTTAGGCAATCACTGTTTGAGGTGAGAAGCCAACTTTCAACAGCATCAGAAAAAGAAAAAGACCCAACAAAAGCAGCAAGTTGGAATATTTATTGGGGTTGTTTTTACAATCCATTTATTAATCCTCAACATTGTTGGCCTGGAAGTACTCTACATTGATGAAAGCGTGCATGGTTAAGACACCACACAGAGGAAATCTATCGTTTTGCAATTGGTCACTGACTGCATTGAAATATTATATCTAGTTTATTTTATTTTTCAGTCAACAGTGTAATTAGAGAGCAAGGAAACCATCAATGTGATTCCACGGTTTGATTAACCATGGCAGTGAATTTCGCCGAGTCACTTTGAACTTGGCCTTGAAAGGCAGATTAACGGGTGACTCATTCTATCATTGTAATGATAGACCGAAATTAAGTGGCACAAAACGACTCGTGCTCAATGAAACCAATATTGGAAAAACTTGCGGCGTCCTTGCGGTTTGGAGATCAACAACCACAGTGATACAAAAGAAGCAGGCGGTGGTGGGGGAGGGACTGTGGAAACATTGAGAAGGAGCCTGCGCACTATTTGAAGTCAAACTCAAAAGAGATAGACATGACACGCCTGCAGACACACATAGACACGACTTGGAGAAATAATTAATTTTCTTTCTTTCTGATACCAACCCCAAACTTTCCCACCATCTGTCAGTGACTTCAACTAGGTGGAGTAAGGCTTCGCGCTCCTCAGTTGGCTGTTACACTTTATTGTGCATGTACTAAATAAGCCCACTTCAGATCCATCAAAAGAGTACAGGAATAGAGAATGATCTGAAACAATAGGTCTGACGTACATTGCTCCTCGCAGCATCCAAAACAAGAACATCCGCCCTGAATTATGACCTGGATCCACCTACTCGATTCCATTCAAGACATCTAATCATGAACTACCTGGGGCAAGAAGATAGTTGAGAGGACGGCACATCAGCAGTGCCACTGCATGCAGCGCTGCCATATTTATCGGGAACTGGGAGTGCTACGGCCATTTCTTATCGTGATTGCCCTATTTTCTATGATCCGGTGACGAGCTCTGGTTTCTCAAATGCAAAGAGATGATACATGCGGCTTTAAAACGGGAGACATGATACTTTTTTTAAAATTTTGGACAGAAGGCTATTCTAGCAACTGCTCTGCAGCAGACTCGGGCCATACTGAACGTAAGTCACAGTGCAGGAGGGTTGAATAACACTTTTCTGCCGGGGGCGAGTGGGAGCACTTACATTTAAAAGACAAGGCATTTCCAACCTCATCTTGCGAGAGCCTTTGCTTCTCCATGCTCCGTTCTATACATGCAAATTGTAATTTCCGCTGGCGAAAGCCTTTATGAACGCTATATTGGAACAAAGTAAGCCGAAACAGTCGGGCGAATCAATTCTCAGAAAACACATCATCCATCTTAAGTCTTTGATGTTCATTTCAATGATCCCCACTGCACAATGGGCTTGAAATGAATAAGTTGAGTCCGTATGTCTTTCCTTATTCTCCAACGAATCGGATCTTCGAGGAGGATTAACCTGTAAAGACCGGTGTCACATCAGCCAACTGAACCACGGGGATTAAGGTTTAGCTCAAAAAATGAATTTAGTTGAGAACAAATAAACAGCAGGTGTTTGCAAAGATTGAGTTAAAGAGACAGGTTTTTCCCTTAAGCCATTTTCACACATTAAGCTTAAGGTCAGGTTCTTGAATTAATCCATTTCTGGGTCATCTTTACACTGGAATTGATATGACACAAAATGGCAAATGTCGTTTGGAGCAGTACAGCGAGGCGTTTGAAAATGGGCACTTTATGTGACAAGAACTGCAGCAATTTGCCAAAAAAGGGAAGCTGCATTTCGGTGAGTAATAATGAATGAATGAATGAATGAATTAACGGTCTCACAACTAATGTTATTGTAAAGCAGCATTTAACTTAAAGTATGCTCTTCTGATATGAAAACCTTTTCCCTTCAGTGATCTTATTACTTTGACAGTGATGAAGAGGCTATATCCTAGATCAATGTTGTGTCATATCCATTATACTCTATCTACACAGTGTGGTGATGAGTGGATAGGGGCTCAATGTTTTTCTAATCTTTGTAGGGAAGATATAGTTTGTAGAATCCAGCCCTATCTCGAGCCAGTGTTTGCTTTGTCTGTTCAAAGCTACTGTAGAAGCAGTAATACTCTATTAGATTCTCATTTTCAGGTGATAATAATAGTGTATTACATTTCTGCTAATGCATTTTGCACACACTCTTCCTTTCAGCCCTGTGTTTGCTGCGATCATTTTGATGATACCCAGATAGCAGTCGACTCCCGGGCGGATGCGCCCTCAGTCCGGCAGATCCGCCCCGGAGTCAGACTCAGTTTGGGCATGTGCACCGGATACGCTCCGCCTCCGGATCGCGCACCGTCAAACCGCTGATTGACGGCGGGCAACAGGCAGATGCCGCCTCTCACTGTAAGTGAAGTACAGCAGGGGTCGGCAACACGCAACTCCGGAGCCGCCCGCGGCTCTTTAGCCCCTCTGTTGCGTCTCCAAGAGGCTTTGGCAAAAAAAATATATAAGTTTTTGTCGTATTCTTTATTTTATTTCATCCAATGAAAAATCTTTCTTAGGGAAGTCCTCTTATCTTGAAGTTTGAGGTGATATTGGGCCACTGAACATAATAAATGTTTAAATATTTCTTTTATTAAAGTCTATCACATTCTGTCACGTCGCTGTCAAGTCTCTTCCCCTGCAGGTGATTTGCAGAGCCTCGACCTCGCTAAACTATCAACAGCTAAATAACAAAAAAGAAAAAGAGTCACGGAGAAAAGTAGAGCGTTTAATTCTGCGTGGATGTATTCATTTCCTTTCACTGCCAACGATGCTGCTGACCGGTCTGCTGATATGAGGCGAGAACTTAGCAAACAACAAAACATTTAACGTTGAAAGACTCTTCCAGAACAAACACACAGCATCTGATGAACAGCATCAAGCTGCAGATGAGTGAGTCCTCAACTTCTGCAGCAAACTGAGTAAAGTAAATACACTTTCAGGAAGTGAAAGCCCACCCTTGGCCTGCTATCAAATGTTATCATTAAAGAACCAGACGAATCATGTGAAAACATGGTTGATGAGAGTCATCATAATGAGGGGCCACATCCATTTCTCGGCAGCAGTGTTCGCATGGTTTCTCAATTCCCTGTCGATTACATGCATTTGGTTTGATTAGGTGTTATCAGATGATTGCTACATATCTGGCTCAGGGGTCCTCTAAATTTCCGAGTGTCTGCAAAATTGTAGAAAACATGACAAAACTGATAGAAAAGCATCAATATTACCCTGTGGAGTTTGCCGGAAAGCCTAGACCGCTGCAAGAACTAGATTGGTGGAAGGCCACAGAATTTGTCATGAGTTTTATTTTGTCGTCTTGTGCCCCCTGCGTCTCTGCACTTCCTGTTCTGGTGATCGTGTGAGGGTTTGGTAGCTGGACCCAAACGCAGACACGGAGAGGCAAGGTAGGGTGAAGGTAAAAGGGTTTATTTGACAGAAGGTAGCTGGTGGGATGGTAAGGAGGAATGCAGGCGGAGCGGCGAGGTGGCGTAAGCAACAGCGATAAGCTGGGGTGCAGGAATCCACTGTTAATGGTGCAATAATCTGGCAACTGGAGAGGAGGGAGCCAGGGTGTTTTATCAGGGATGAGTTGATGATTTGATTGAAGGCAGGTGCCGGAGATGAGATGCAGGTGTGGAGATTCTTGCCAGAAGCCACGCCCACAATACACACACACACACAGACCAGGAAAAAAGAAAAAAGGACACAATACACGGCCGAGCCGTGACAGATTGTCTGGGATTGTCAGTCTACCTGGTTCCTGATTGTGGCTTCCCTGCACCTGTGCTGCCCTCATTGTGTTCACCTGTTGCTCGTTACCTCTTGTCTGCTTGTCGGTTCGTACTGTGTTTCTCCGTGGTGTGTCATCGTCCTGTTTTTTTTCAGTTTCCCATTCAAGTTCCACTTGATTCTGTTTTTTAGTGCCTTTTGCTTTTTGGACCCGGGCTCTGCTCTAGCCGGTCCTTGCTTTTTCATTATCAAAGATTCTTGGAACGGTTTATCGGCGTTTGGGTCCTGTTTTGCAACACCGCACCTGACAGAATTAGTAGCAGTTTTTACCGTACACAGGCCCTGTAACACTAGGAACCTTTCTGGACAGAAATATGTGCAGCAATTTCATGCTACTCTTCTCTGGTATTGCCATTTTAGTAAGTCCTAGACGTTTTAGTAACGCGCAGTATGCTCACACCTCACTTAGATTTTTTGTCAGTAGCTTTAGTGAGATGTATAGCAAAGATCAACCTATTTATAAATGTTCACAGTTTGGTCCAACAATATGGTTGCCTTGACTCATTATGACTCATTAAGGCAACCATCTTTACCTGCACAAGCTGAAAAAGCGGGTCAGAAAACCTTTTTCAGAGCTTGTTCAAAAGTGTGCCGTTTTGCCTCATAGGGATGGTTATGTGGCTATACCCCCTTTTCATACTTTTTAGTTGTGTAATCTTCATATTTCCCAGGAGAATTGTGGTTATGGTTAGGTAATTATGGTTGTATTAGTTGTAGCTCTTATGTTCTAAAGGTGAACAGTTCAAATTTAAGAGTTTCTACTTGGTGGGTGTAAAATAAGACAAAAACTGACTGACTGCATCACTGATCTATGTGACACTGGATACAAGTTTGACTGTAGGCACTTTGTGTACACTGTCTACATTAAACCTGTTATTGCTGTTTAATCACATTTTTACGGTATACCTTTGTTTTTCAAACAGTAACTCACATACTCCTGCCGATCGGGACTGATGACACGGTTTCTTTTTCTGAGTCAGGATGTTCTGCTTAATTGAATTCATTAAAACAGTCGCAGTTGTACCACAAAATTGGTACAACGATGGTGGCTGCTTTTGGCCAAATTACTCGAGGGATGGAAGAGTGGACAAGGCCGTCAAACAGTGAAGAACCAGTACCGATGTCAGAATAATTAGATCATGTGCTATGCTAATTATATATTAACATTCTGTTTATAATTCGGTTAATTTTGCTTCATTTTTAGGCAATTACTTGGAAGCAAGACAGATGAAAAAATGTCCTGAAAAACATTGGATCTTCAGTCAGAAGAGGAAGAGCAAATTCCAATAGGGAGGCCGGTGCGAGTAAAAACAAATATGTTTTGGATTCTCATTAGAACTTTCTTTTTAAAAAAAATAAAATGCATCTACCATTCAGTGTTAGTATGTATGACGCATGAGTATTTTTCCAACCCCCCTTTATAGCCATTTCTATGATCACTCTGATGAAGTGAGGAAAATCCTCAAATAAAAAAGATCCAGAGGTTCATCCAGTAGCAACACAGTTGCCCCATCAACTGTTGCCCCTCATCCATGTACTCCAGTTACACCGCCAAGCCAGTGGTACAGGCCAACTTGGCGAGGGGGTAGGTGTGGATCGGACACCGTTGCCTGCTGTGGTGAGCAATAACAGCTATTGGATTGAAATTGAACCTTTTTAAATCATTTGTCACGAAACGGGCTGTGTGGCCATGACAAAAGGAGGGAATACACAGGAGACGTTGGTGGTTTAACAACAAGTAGGATTTATTTACTTGTAGACAAACCCGACAACCTGGCATCTCAGGGAGTGAGAGCCAGAGACAACAGGCCTGGGGGCCTCTTAAGTGAGTGGCCACCATTTAGCCCAGGTGTTCCCACTCTCCTGACGACCAACTCTGCCCCGCCCACCTGCACACCTGCAGGGACAACGGCCAGTGCCAGAGAGGGTGGTCACACATTTCACTTTTTAAAATGTTAATTGTTGTTGTTGTATACCACAAATGCACACACTGCCCCATTAAACCCATGCAAACATGATTATTAGGATTGCATTACTGGAATTTTATAAAACTTGATGTTTCCATATTTTAAGTAAAATTGGTTGTCTAGAGGAATTTTAACCTTCATGTTTTTTTAACAGCCGCAAAAGTTCATATGATGAACTTATTAGAAACTATGAAACAGCAGCCCGACCAGTTAACGGATGAGGTTGATAATCTTGCTCGTGAGCAACACTCATTAACTGGCCAAGAAGTCGAGGTGACCGCACCCCCGATCCATTTCCGTTTAAGTGGACCTTTTTGAGGAATTGCTCAAAGATCCATCCAATTTTCTAACTGAAAAACAGTGTGATGAGTTTTGTTTAATTTAGCATCTCAAGCAAATCTGATTTAAAATTGATCTTTATTTGAACTATTGTGTGTAATTAGCACGAGATAATACCCTGTTTGATGGAAATGTTTTCTAAAACATTTTGTAAAGTATTAGATATTTAGTGGTACTTTTTTGATACATTTTAGATTTCCTTCCTGGCAACCGTTGGGGGGCATGACATAAAACGGATGACATGGAGCATCCTAGCCCACATGTTTAGTGACGAGGTTGGAAAGACCTGAAATTGTAAAGGGCTGAATGGGAAGAAATCCTTCAGCCAAATGGTTTTAGAGACTTTACTTCTGCGTAAGTAACTAATATTTATTGAAAATAATTTAAGTCACTCAAATATCTTAGTTGTTCAAACTTACAAATACTTTAGATATTTTTAACGGTGCTAAATTCATTATTTGAATTGCAACTTCATTCTCTGCTCAGGTAGATGTTACTCGACTATATATTGACATATAGTTATATGATATATTACTTCTAAATGTAGCATAGCAAACCTTTTAAATGTCACAGCCATGAGCTTTTATACTGCATGTCTGCTATATGTTGCACTGAAGATTCGTGAGATTATGTATCTGCTTGTGTGATTATTGATGCCGTCAAAAAGATTCCAGTCACGCGTGCGGCTATGAATGATGCGATTTTAAAACATACAATTACATTACATGTCATTTAGCTGACACTTTTATCCAAAGCGACTTACAATAAGTGCATTCAACCGTAAGCACAAAGAGGAACAACAAGAATCAAGACGGAACAATTTCTCAAATAAAGTCAAACTACTAAGTGCTATCAGTAAGAGACATCCAAGTGCTGCCTAAGTGCTGCCGTCATTGTCTTTATTCAAGGTATAGTCGAAAAAGATGAGTTTTTAGTTTGCCGCGGAAGATGTAGACACTTTGTGCTGTCCTGATGTCAATGGGGAGCTCATTCCACCATCGAGGAGCCAGGACAGCAAACAGTCGCGACTTTGTTGAGTGTTGAGTTCACAGCGACGGACCGACAAGCTGATTGGCTGAAGCTGAGCGGAGCGAACGAGCTGGTGTGTACGGTTTTACCATGTCCTGGATGTAGGTCGGACCCGATCGGTTCGTAGCACGGTACGCAAGTACCAATGTCTTGAAGCGGATGCGGGCGGCCACCGGTAGCCAGCAGAGGGCGCGGAGGAGTGGAGTAGTGTGAGTGAACTTCGGGAGGTTGAAGATCAGTCGAGCTGGATGAGCTGTAGAGGTCGAGTTGCATTGGCAGGTAGACCTGCCAGGAGGGAGTTGCAGTAGTCGAGGCGGGAGATGATCATGGCCTGGACCAGAACCTGTGCTGCCTTCTGTGTGAGCAGGGGACGTATTCTCCTGATGTTGTACAGCACGAACCTACAGGAACGTGTTGTTGCGGTGATGTTTGGCAGTCAGGGAGAGTTGACTGTCAAGTGTCACACCGAGGTTCCCGGCAGTCGGGGTCGGGGCCAACACTGCGTTGTTGAAGGTGATCGTGAGGTCGTGGGTGGGGGAGCCTTTTCCTGGAAGGAAAAGCAGTTCAGTCTTGTCAGGGTTGATTTTCAGGAGGTGTGTGAACATCCACTGAGGGATGTCAGTCAGACAGGCAGAGATTCGCTCAGGTATCCCAGTTTCTGATTGAGGAAACGAGAGAATCAGTTGGGTGTCGTCAGCGTAGCTATGGTAGGAGAAGCCATGCGAGCGAATGACGGAGCCGAGGGAGTTGGTGTACAGCGAGAAGAGGAGCGGACCGAGGACGGAGCCTTGAGGGACCCCAGTAGTGAGATGGCAAGGTTCAGACACGGATCTTTTCCAACTTACCCGGTAAATTAGGTGGTTCAATATAGTGGGGGAAATTTCCCCCCACTAAACACTCTAATGGATAGAAATAGAATTTTGGGCGTGTTTCAACCAAAAACCATACTTTTTTCGTCTAATTCTTGGTGCTATGAGTTACAGTCATGTCATGTATATTTTTCTTTTTGTTCATAAAAGTGACAAAAACATAAATCTACTCATTTGTTACTCTTATTTTGTTCACTGTGAATGGAATGAAAATAAAAAATCTTCCACCAGTGTTGCACAGCGACTTGTTGATTCTTCAATAGCCGTTCCAAAACATTCACTTTCAGAACAGAGATACAAAATAAAAAAATACACCAAGCTCACCCTCACTGTTAACATTTGCAGGAGTGCAATACACAAGGCGTCACGTAAGAGTCCATGGCCTCTTATATTGCAATACTGGTCAACAGAGAATAAACAGGAGAAGCTAAAAATGTCCACTGGGTTCTTTTAACCTTTTGTACAAATTGTTCAACAGACTTCTGAAAAGTATAAGGGTAATATCCGGACATAAAACATGAAACCTTTCAAGCACTAGTTGTCTCATAATCATTATCAGTTAACTTGTCATTTATGGTTGCATTTCTTTTTTTCCATTGATGCATTTTAAATATATGTTGGTCAGCTCTGAGATTTTTCTGTAGTTATTTTGAGTAATGGAGGATCCAGGCCAAATGAGCCGCTTTATGAACAGGTCCAAATTCAATATGGGCTGAACCGGGCCAGATCTGTGCCGGATCTGGTCTGGATCCGTCCCGCTGTGCATCTAGCCTCCGATCCGGACCCATTGAGGAGCCTACGATACCTCTTGGGCGGATTCGGAACGGATTTCGTTTGCTATCTGGGTAAGATGCTTTCTCTGACCATTGCACCATCTCTGTTTTTTTTAAATTTTTCTCAAAATACTTCCTTTTCTGTGACACTGCAACAACACATTTGTTTTTTCCTCTTCACGTTGAGCCTCTGTGAAGTCCTCTTTGCTCAGTGATTCCCTGAGTAAAGAACATTTCATCTTTTAGATGTCTCAAGCTTTTTGCTTTCATGTCCTACAAACTCTGACAAAAAAACAATCTTGATTCATTGTTGAAAAGCCCTCGAAATCCTGAGCCAAAAAGGAGATTGAGAGTTTGCGATATACTGTCAGCCGTAGCCGCTCACAGTATTGTTGAGTGAAATGTTTCTGATATAACATTATAAAAACTATTTTTACACAACCATGAGACGATGCCTTCAAAATTCTGAGCACAGTCGAGCAAATATTAAATCTAAATGTCATGTTAGCCCACAGGACTGTACACGGCCTTCACGTACATGTTGCTGTCAGTCAGCGTTTGTATGATTAATTCATTTATTAACTTTTTTCCAAAGCAATTTGTGGGGCTTACGTGGGTTTTTCTAGGATATCATTACTTTGGTTTGGGATTGTACAATATTTCTTGCAGGAAACAGATACATTATAAAAAGCACAGACTCACAGATACCATTAATCATATACTCAATAATATGTTATGAAAGGCAATAGTGAAAGCAAAAAAAACCCAACAAGGGTCTCTAGAAATAAGACTCATTCACCAAAATTCAGAAAGTAATATAATTGACCCAACAAGTCCTGTAAGCAGGTTTATACTGAAAAGTATTCTTGGAATAGAGTTGTTGTAGTGGTAACAGCACAGTAGCTATAGAAATCTGAGAAATGGTGAAACAAAAGTACGTGTCGTCTTTCATAGAATGTATACTGTTGTTTTCTTTAATAAAGCTCATGCCAGACTGAAGGGTTTCTTGGAAATGTTGCCTTATTGCTTTGACAGTTTCTGCTGCTTGCTCCAGTTCATTGAGGGAAATAGAAAATCTTATTCTGACTGCTATGGTAAATTTGTGCAGTAGAGTGGAATCAAATATAGAAATCAGCCTCACTTGTGGAAGTAGGACACAAGATACTTGGACACGTGCACATGCTAAAAAATTTTTGGACAAGTGACGAACCAACATGACTTATAATCTTGAGCCAGTCTTGTTTTTTTTTACCCCGTCAATGTCTGTCACCAGTTGAGGGATCACACTGGTATTAATGACATCACATATCGACTGTTAAGCCACTGGTATAGCTCATGCTTCTGGGTAAAGTAGTAATTTAATAGAGAGCCACAACGTTGTATTCTGGTGACCTTTACCTTTAGTGCCGTTTAATTTAATAATTTAATATGCAACGTTTATTTTTCTCTTTGATAACACTGCACTTAGCCTCTCTCTTTCCAAGCGCGTTTTCCAAGCGCGTCGGAAAACTGCGGTGGCTTTAATGGTAAACGCAAAAAAAACAACAAAAAAAACGCTGCTTGGGTGAGCAGCGATCAGCTGTTAAACTAAACAGCAATCTCCCAAACACAGCCCACGTTAATGGTCACACGGGCCCTGTGACGCATCACAACATCCACAATGCTAGCAGATATTAACGCTAGTTAGCTGGCCGTTAGCACGTTGTTCAACGCACTATTCTTGCGTAGAGAAACAAAAGATCAAATCTGATTGCGTCGCTGGCCCTGACGCTCCGCCTCTGCGTAAGAGTGAAAAGATATTCTTTTCATTTTGCGTTGAACTGCTTTCTTTGTGGATCAGGTCCGTACCGCTCTGCATCGGGCTCATATCTGGATCGCAGGCTGGCCTGCTCACAACCCTTTTAACATAATGCTAGATGTCTAATGTGCTTCTCCGTAAAAGGTTCATGTCCCACTGTATTTTATTTTTAGTTCATCCTTTCCGTCTTATAAATGCCACCCTCAATGGTTGAGGAATCAGCCCGTGACAGCTTCTTATCTTTTGGGACCAGTGCAAGTAGAGGAAGAAAATTACCAGCAAGTATGATCACGCTATGCAGCTCATCTGAAACAGCACATCTGAAGCCCGCCAACAAATGGGAGGCAACATCCTGAGAATGAAAGGACCATGTCTAATGGCTTCATGTCAAATTTTCAAGCAGGAAAGTGCAGAAGGAGTTGCTGATATGTCAGTTTTTTATCTGCAATATGATGGAAAAACAGAGATTCAAACACGCTATAAGTTGTACGCCTGCGCACCAGTCAAACACAACTCTGCACTGAAGATCATGGTGCTGGATTTAAAGTTTTTGCAAACACCTGGAAGTAATTTCCTCCAACCAATCTTACAATCAACACCCCAGTGACTGAGCAGCTGGTGCACTTTTGATTTCTGGCACCCCCGTCATCCAATATGCTTCACCTGATCATTGCGTCCTTGCCGGCAGCAGAGAAAGAGGCCAATCTACCGGTAACAATACACAAGAGAGTGCTGCAAATGTAACGCGTTGGAACTTTTTCACCTCTCTGTTTGTTAACAAGCATCTTTAGGAAAGAAAATAACACTCAAGGAGAGAGAATCTCGTACCATCAGTGCATGAGCGCAGAAAGCTGTTCAGCACCGAGGTGCGCTCTGTGGGTGTGGCTCGTACCTCCATCAGTGCAGAGAGAACGTCATGCTGACAGAAAGACAGATAATGGCTTATTACTCCATGTACAGATTGTGTGATGTGGAGGTCAGCGGGGCAGAGAGGAAGAGCAAGCCAAACATCGACACATATAGGATGTGCTCTGCGATGCAGTGCTTTTACCTTTTCCTGTGCCTGGTAAACATCTATAGGAGACTTTTTTTTTTTTATTTGAGTTTCATAGTCACGTTGAAGCAAAGAGACTATACCGAGGTTTACGTACAGTCATTTGCAGTAATGGTGTATACTTGAGCAAAACTTTTGTTCTGCTGTGTCATTGCCGCAGACTGTTTTTCGAATTAACGGGTTTTGGAAATAGGTTTCGGGGAGTCCAAGCTTGCACACATTCACAGGAGGCGAGGAGATTATCCCCCATTCACACGAGGCAGGTGCAGCAACTCAACTCGCTTTAACGTGCTGAAATGTCGAGGGAGTTCTGCAGCATCCCTTTAAGTGTTTCTAAAAGTTTTGACAGCTAAAGGCCAGATCGAGAATAGGTTCTTGACGATAAGAAAATGTTTTGTTTACTTTCCCACTGATGTTAATACGCAGATAAAAGAAAACACTTCCTGCAGCAAACTGTTTATGGCGCTTCAACCCACAAAGAAATAGGCCAGAGCATTTTTTTATTTCAAGTTTTTTTTTCAAAATCTCCCATCTCTCCGCCTCGTCCTGCGTCTGCACTCGCTGCAAGGTCACTTGGTTTTCAGTTTTTAATCAGTTGGAGTTAAACAGTGCAGTGAATAAAGCAGGAACCACGGTAGTGTGAGTGCTGTTGTGGGCGAACGTGTTACTAATGGTATGCTTTTAAATGTGCTCCAAACCGTTAGATCAATTTGTTTTAAACTGAAGCCATTGTGATTTGACACCGAGACAATGTGAATTAGGTAAGATGATGTTTGGATTGATTTGTTCATTTCGGCTTGTTTTGCAAGGTTGTCAACTTTTGGCTGCTGAAGCGATCCTGTTGGGAGGCAAGGTATCAGGTTTTTTAATCTAAAGACCCTCAAGGATCCTGTACCTATTATACTCATCTCAAGTTTCAAGTTACCAAAACTTCTTTGGGACCAGGAATTACAGCTCTGTTTTAAATTAGATACATGAAAAAGATGGACCAAATTAGTTACTGTTGTGACACATGAGGGAGGAGAGAAAGATGAAGTCAGAGGGCAGCAATCCATATCATGACTGGTGCTCTGTTTTTTATTTATTTTGTAATACACTCCATGAAATGATATTACGCCACGGATACTAATTTTCACTCCCCTTTCAACGTTTCCCCTAAAGGTAGAAACAGTAATTTAAAAAAAACAAACTTACTCTTCTGCCACAACTGTGTGCATCGTTTTGGCAAGGCGGACGTCTCTAAATACACACGAGCCTTGGCTGCCATCGACAGTCAGAAGCGCAAATCATAGCGGTAGCCAATTAATAACACTAACCTCGTTAGAGTTGTAAACAAAATGCGCCGCCAATGTTTTTGAATATGGAAATTTACCAGAAGTGAAAAGTTAACCCGTTCAGGATTTCTCATCAGCAACATTTTTAAGTCACGCTCAATTTCACGCTGCTTGTGACGGAATTCAAAACTCTGTGATTAAATATTTCTTTCCAAAATGCAGAGGAGTAGTAGTTTAATTAATAAGTGTCCAAGCTTGTACCTTCAGCTTTTTATCAAAAAAACAAACAAAAAACATAATACCATTTATCTCCATGCCATGCTGTATTAGCAACACATTAGCATTAGACTGCTGGTGTAATGGCTAACTTGGTTAGCAGTAACACATCACAAATCAGCTCAAAGAAAACATACAAATAATACTTAAACAAGGATATTTGCAGATTAGAACAAAAAGAGTGCCAATATTTGATTGGTCAAAGATCGAATGAGCCTTTGGACATAATTTGAGTGGCTGTCAAGACAAAGTGTTCTCAACAAAATTCGGCAGTCCTTAGTACCTTTAGTTGATAACACAAAACATCCTCCAACAATTTACATAAACTGGACAAGCATCATGTGGGAATATTATAATTAAATACCGACGGCTGAAGGATTTAATCAATGCCTTCCCATTGTACTTAAACACGGCCACGCTCAACACAGATAGCTTGGTCTTCAGGGTTACTGTAGGGCATTGTATTACATTGTAAAGGAATTATCTGACTGGGAACACCTTCTGTGAAGGTGACCGTGGAAAGTCAATCTCTCAATGAAAAGCTTATTGCCACTGCTCTGGTTTTTCTCTCTCTCTCTCTGGCTCTCTGACAACAAGGCTCTGCACACAGCAGCAGGAGGACTCACAAAGCCCCGAGTGTGCCAACATTTGTGATAACATGAGACCCCCACGTGTGACACAAAGGGCACTACCTCTCATTTTTAACCTGCTTCTAGAAACTCCAAATCGTCATCCACATTTCAAAATAAAGAGTCGAAGTAAAGCTAGAGGTAAGAATACAGAGCCACACTGCAATAATGCAAATGACTAACTATAAAGTCATGGAGCATTATCCAGAGCTGTACTCAAGGAGAAGTCAAATATATTATTAGACAATGCATCTTATAATGTACTTCAATTATCAAAAGTAAAAGTGTCATTCAGCAGAATTCCTCCTGTACAAGTGTTATATTATCACTTCTACTAGTATTACTATGCATTACTGTGTAAGCAGCATTTTAATGTAGTAAACAGTAGGTAGAATATTTTATAGTTTAGAAATGTGTGTGGATAATCTTCACACACACATACTTCACAGTAGCTTTCAAATAAATACAGTGGAGTTAAAGGTATTTGTAGTAAAGTTTGAAGCAGCATAATGTCTGCAAAGCGTGTGTGTAAATATCGTGGAAAAGGAAATGATCAACATTTACATAACTGGAAACGAGAAAGGATGGATCTATATTGACAGAAATAAATAGAGATAAGCATATAAATTAATAACAAGGAATGAAATTAGATCGTAATAAGAATAGAAACTATACAAGAGCATTGGGAGCATCAAGTGTTTTTTTCTGGTGTGCTGGAAACGATGCTGGAAGCCAAGAGAGTAAATCAAAACACTGAAGTTGCCGCCACTAAAACCATAAGCTGAAAGAAGCGAATGTCTGGGAAGCCGAGGAATTGTGCAGATGTGCATAAATCTGTATCATATCTGAGAGAACAGCTGGCCGCCTACCAGTTACATCCCCAGACAACAACGTTTTGTAACGCTTTCTGTTTAGTTTTGCTTCAATTTTGTAATTCTAGCCTTATTTTTGTGTTTTCCCCGTTAGGGTATTGTTCTGTCACATTCCTTATTTCTGCCGTTGCGACTCTTTCGCTGCAGCCAGTTGAGCTACAGCACTCGGATTCACCCAACGATTATATCTTTCCTTCCAACGAAAGCAGTACAACCATGTTAATAGTACTATTAATCTTATTTTGTATTGTGACACATTACCCGTTTCCCGGTTATTTGAGTTAAATCACTTTAAGAAAGGTAAGAGCATATGTTTTATGCACATGGTTTTAAGGGTTGTGTCAATTACGCCTGCAGTAATTGCTTTTTTGGGGCTGATTGAGCGGCGCAACAACCTGTAAACACGACATTTAATCAATCTATATCAGGGGTGTCAAACATATGGCCTGCGTGCCGGATCCGGCCCGCCAAGGTGTCCAGTCCAACAGAAGAAAGAAAAATAGATCAAAATTAGCAGAGCTAGGATTCAAACCCCTGCTTGTAAGACGGACATGCGAACCGTTGAGCCACAGTCACAGTTGATGTCGGCACGGATATTTTTGTGTTGGAAGTCGTTAAAAATGGATCGCGTCACAAACGCGTCACAAAGCGAGGGAATCTGCAGAGGAGAGCCCTGAATTTTTGGTCTTTATGTTTCTCGTTTATTGTAGAAAGACCTTTTAAAATAAGTTTTATCAGCCAAAAACCTTCACCAATGATTTAAACATAGAGAAACATTGTCGTTATTTATGAGTTATTATGCTGTGATTTTAATGGTCCGGCCCACTTGAGATCAAAAGGGGCAGCATGTGGCCCCTTCACTAAAATAAGTTTGACGCCTCTGATCTATATAATTAATGTGAGGAATATGTTCCAGTGGCGACATCATGGTAAGGTCTCGCAAAAATTAATACTTTTTTATCAGAAAAACATAGAAATATACAACTCATACAGATAACAACAATAATAATAAAACAATAAGTAATTAAAATAATCTCTGTCTCTCTCGCCCTTGTTTACCTGAAATGTGCACTTTATAATTGTATTTTTAACTGCCCTGTTTGGCAATTATTTTTTTTCAATAAAATAAAACATTTGCATAAAGCAAACCAATCCACTTTTTCATGTTAACAGCATTAAAATGAATTTAAAAAAATGCGATTAATTGCGATTCATCGCGAGTTAACTATGAAATAAATGCGATGAAACATTTTAATCGCTCGACAGCACTATGAAAAATATAATAATGATGAATTATCCAAATTGTCAATAAGTGTGTGTTTGAGCTATACCAAGTAAAATGTATAAAATAGGATATCTGCGCAAAATATCTGTTTTTCCTGCTTGTCCTCTCCGCTAGTGCACCTCTCAGCTGCTCTTGTGCACGTGTCTGCTGCGCAGTGCACATGCACATGCACGTGCACATGCACGTGCCAGATCGATTTGGCTCAAGAAAGACGGGTCTCTTACGCAGTTTAATCACTGATTAAATAAATGACCGAGTGACATAAAATGTTTTCAATCTGTGCCGCAAATAAGACTTCCGAAGGGGCCGTTCTCAGTTGACCCCACGCTCACGGCTAGTCGTCTGTTCTCGTCTCGTCGTGTGTTCTCGTCTCTTGTGTTCGCCTGCGCGTCTCTCACAGTCCCATGAGAACAGCGAGTTCAAGCCTTGCAGTGGCGCAGTGCCCATGTTCCAGTTTTTCATGAAGAGCAACCTTCACAGAGACTGTCAATCTTCTCAGGATCTTTAGCACCACATCCGTGACAACAGCTGAATCCGAGATGTGTTTCTGCACTTTGAAGAGGATCAAGACCTTCCTGAGAAACACCCTGACACAGGATCGCCTTAATGCTCTGGCTATGTAGGCTCCCCATGGAGAAGACACTTGTCAAGGATGTGCCGGACTTCAATAAGCAGGTCATTGAGAGGTACAAATAATAGTGTCATAAAAACATGCAGGTTTCCTCACCACAGTGATTGGGTGTTTCCCCAACAAACAAACTTCATAGGGGCATCTTAAAATATAAACTTGTTCTACTAGACAATATACATATATTTATATATTTGTTATAATATTTTCATGATATTTATATGTATATTTATGATTAAATTAGATTGTATTTACTAGGACTGAGCTAAGTTGAAAAAAATTAACTGATTAATCGCATGTTTTTTCTGCGATTTAATCACAATTTGGCGCAATCACATTATGCGCCAAAATCAAGAATGAAGTAAAAACTAGTGTATTGCAGCTTTTATTTGAAGGTAATGTCACCAGGACAGTATAACAGCACTCTGGAGCAACAACAAGTTAACATACATATGTAGTTTAAACATCTGTTTTCTTTTTTTTCTGAACAGGTACTGTTCAGCAGTAAGGGTCCCTGTGAGGGACAAACCACTCTTTATTTAGTCGATGTTCAGTCTGTTGCTTCCCTTAAAGATGTTAAAGACCAGCAATTGATTAATTCCATACAAAAGCAATAAGTGCTTTTCATGTTTTCAGTCCAATTTTTCTTCCTCAGTGAGAAAAGTCCAGTCTGTGTCGTCTTGAACAAGTGCACTGACGTCTGGTTGAATGAGGTGGAGATGTGAAGGACAGCTGACGGGTATCAGCGGCGGCTTTGCGCGATTCATGTTCAATCCGGGGGCACTGAGGTTGCAGCGCGAGCTGCAGGTATAGACTGAGCGCCTGTGAAGCTTTGTGAGGCGACTCAGCACAGAAACTACAGAACAATACTTCCTTCGCGTCAGGCTCAAGTCGGCAAATCGTCCGGTGAGACTACGGAAGCGGGAGCCAGCACTTACAATAACCGCCTTCAAAGTAAAAGCCTCCCCCTCACCCCAAAAAAAATTGCAGTTAACGCATGATCAAATAATTAACGCCGTTAATCGATTGAAAAGTTAATGCAATATTAGCGTGTTAATTTGCCCAGCCCTAGTGTTTATATATTATACTTTTTCTATATATATATATATTAATATATACTGAATTGTATGAATATGTCCTTATTATATCAGTGTGGAAAAAATTTAAAATATTTAACTGCAAATTAGTGATGAGTGTTTGATATCTTTTGTTTGCATTGAGTCATACAAAGATGTTTACTAAAATTCATCAGCCGCCACTGCTTACATCCATGGATGATAAAAGGGCGACAATAACTGCTGGCTCCTGTTCCCTCTCTGCGTGCGAGCGTCACTTCAGCTTTGTCTGCTGCTGGACGTAAGAACTTGACCAGTCAATACCAAGCTACGCGTCTAATAATCATATAACCCGGTATTAGCCAACAACGCAGGTCATTATTTTCTGCCAATACGAAAGGCAGTGGAACGCTTCCCTCGCTGGACACAAAGCTGTCACCACATCACGAACCTTCCTGCGGGGCCTGCACTCGAGCCTGGAGGATAGATGGAAGTCAGACGAATTCATAACTGTCCTGAATTCTAATTAGACAGCTGTTTCATGAGCTGAATCTGTTTCCGCAAAGGAGTCATGAGTGATTCTGACCGCCTCAAGATGAATTCAGGAAATCAGTCGTGCGTGAGCTGGAGATCAGCAGAGGCGAGGAAGCCTCAAAACTGCCTCCGACAAAATAGTTACCTGTCATATTTGGGGTTGTTTAAATTGAAAGTGTATATTATTTAGTGATGATCCACAAGCTACGATGTTTACGTTTTGTAAATGTGACTTTCTTCGCGATACTTCTGCACAGAAATATGGTTCAACTTCTCTAAGATTCAGTAGAATTTCTGCTTTCGCTGCCTTCTGTCCGCAAGAGTATTGCTCTACACTCAGAGTACTATATACTATAGTACTATATACTATATACTACTATAGCAACAAACAACTATTTGCAACGCATTAGAGGAATTGAGTGGAAGGATTGCTCGGAGCGTAGTTTCGAGAGCGATACTATCGTTTTTTTCTAACTTTTTCTTCACTGGGTAATGTGTGTAAGTGTTTTGTGCTAAGTATGGTTCACTGGGTTTTGTGTGTACGTTTAGCTGGTTGTAGAGTCTTTGTTTGTGTTTGTGTGCAGTGCGTGCTGCTCGGCGTGCGGCTCTGTCGTGGAGCTGCACAAGCTGACCCGAAAACACGGAGTGAAGATAGCGCCATTTTTCTACAGCCTGACAGTGGGGAAGTTAGTAAGCCACAGCAGCGTGAAGTCCGCTGCTAGCATGAACCATGCTGTGCTCGTCTTTTGAGATAGCATATGCAAAGCCAACATGGTAGTTGAGAGGGGGATCGTGGTGTTTGACACTTACGTACCCCTTCTTCCTCTGAGCACAGTGTTCATTAAGAAGAAAGGAAAGATAAAGTCATCCTTTATTTTGCAGTGGGCTGCTCTGTGAGGCGCCCGAGAAGCAACGAGGGGTTAGGTGTCTTGCTTAGGGACACCCCCGTGAACTATTGGGTGGGGGGGGGGGTCTGGATATCGATCCGGTGGTAACCAGACGATCACTCATCAACCTGAGCTACAGCCGCCCCCCAAAGAAAATCCAATTAAGGATGAGATAATAGCGGGAGCAATATCCAGACACGGGAGAGTTGTATCTCAGGTAAAGACACTGTCCTCAGGGTGCAAATCACCGCTCTTAAAGCATACGGTGTCTCATAGGAGGCAGCTCTTCATGATCCTCAACAACAGGAATGAACAGCTCAATCTAGTGTTCAAACAGAGAGTGGAGGAGTTTGAAAAAATGTGAACAAAGGTGAACAAAGAGGGGACAGGTGGGGTGCAGGAGGTGAACAAAGAGGGGACAGGTGGGGTGCAGGAGGTGAACAAAGAGGGGGCAGGTGGGGTGCAGAAGGTGAACAAAGAGGGGACAGGTGGGGTGCAGGAGGTGAACAAAGAGGGGGCAGGTGGGGTGCAGAAGGTGAACAAAGAGGGGACAGGTGGGGTGCAGGAGGTGAACAAAGAGGGGACAGGTGGGGTGCAGGAGGTGAACAAAGAGGGGACAGGTGGGGTGCAGGAGGTGAACAAAGAGGGGACAGGTGGGGTGCAGGAGGTGAACAAAGAGCGGACAGGTGGGGTGCAGGAGGTGAACAAAGAGGGGACAGGTGGGGTGCAGGAGGTGAACAAAGATGGGACAGGTGGGGTGCAGGAGTTGAACAAAGAGGAGACAGGTGGGGTGCAGGAGGTGAGCAAAGAGGGGACAGGTGGGGTGCAGGAGGTGAACAAAGAGGGGACAGGTGGGGTGCAGGAGGTGAACAAAGAGGGGACAGGTGGGGTGCAAGAGGTGAACAAAGGGGGGGCAGGTGGGGTGCAGGAGGTGAGCAAAGAGGGGACAGGTGGGGTGCAGGAGGCGGAATAATAAGGGACAGAGGTGGTCCAGCAGGTGGAAAATGAGGGGACAAAAGAGGGCCATGAAGTGGAAGAACAGAGGGCAGTATTACAGAAGCAAAGCATGATTTTACCTCGTTGAAACAGAGGTGGGATTGTGGAAAGGTGGCGATACAGCAGCTCTGTCAGCAATATACTCTCAGTGCCACACGGGACATTACCAGGTCTATTAAGGATCTGAAGACTGAGCTTCTTTGTGCTTTCATTACATAGATAGTGCATGTGCGAGGTGAGAGTGCTCCCAAAGGATTTACTCATTACAGCCCATGATGCAGTTGGAACTTTTGGTTCCCATTTCATTATTAGCTATGTCAGCACATTTGTTGTTGTTGTTGTTGTTGTTGTTATTGTTTGCACCGTGAACTGTGAGCCGCCTCTCCAACACTGCCAACAGGACTTGTTTCAGTAATGCTTTGATATTACAGACCTTTCTAAACAATAACGCAAACATCTCATAACAGGAATTAAAGGGGAAACAATGCAGCCGCATCAAGACGAGCTAACCCCCCCTCCTCCCCCCCCCTCCTCTCCCACCTTGCTGAGTCTCACTCCCTGGGTTTCCTGCCCCTCCACAATGGTGACAGACCATTAGACCCGATTTGATCATCTACTCAATTTCACCCATTCGTCATACAACCTCAGTCCCTGACGCTCACCTATCTCCCCCCAACCGTACCTGCTGTTCCATGAAACTGACAGGTTCGACTTCAACATAATCTGCTTGTAATGTCAAACAGCTCTTACTCTTTCACTTTTCTATACCTGCCCAAGGACTACGAGCAGAAAGTAGCCATTTGCTATTACCTGCTACTGTATGTGGCTGCATGTGCTTCACTCTACTGTATGAAGTACATCAGCACATAGGACTTAAGCATTTTCTCAAGCAGAAACAATTATTTACCACAGTTCTCCTCATCCGCTTGATTTCCACAGTCATCGATGCCGTTGCAATGCAGGAGCTGAGGGAGGCACACAGTCAGGTTGCCACAGGGGAAATATCCAAGCGGGCATGCCGCCTTCTCCTCCGTGATATTGAGTGCTAAAAAACAAAGCAGAACATCCATAAGTATGATTAGGACTGTCACATTTCTGCCTTTGGCCCTTGACAGTTGAAGTTACAGTGAGGAACTTTTTACTGGTTCAACGCAATACCGATGCCTCTGTTTGACTGTTACGTGCCACTGCGTATGTGCTTCTCCCTTCCTGCCTCTCTCTCTCTCTCCCTCTCTCTCTCTCTCTCTCTCTCTCCCTTGTTTTTCTCTTCAGATGACTGGTTTCCACCTGTGCAGGCTATATGCTGCTCCTCAGAGTTCAAGATGGCCCATCAGCAGAGCGGGGCCCAGCTTAAAAGGGGGAAGCCTGAGAGGTTCACACTTAGTTTCTTGTTCTTTATTTGTAATCCTTTATTAATCCCACAAAAGGGAAATCATTCTCTGCATTTTACGCATCCTTACAGTGCTGTGACGCACCCGGGGAGCAACTGGGGGTTCAGTGTCGTGCTCAAGGACACT
The DNA here is from genome assembly GCF_023055335.1 of Clinocottus analis. Classification (NCBI taxonomy): domain Eukaryota; kingdom Metazoa; phylum Chordata; class Actinopteri; order Perciformes; family Cottidae; genus Clinocottus; species Clinocottus analis. The sequence goes on from NW_027175821.1 coordinate 16,553,584, forward strand.
TTGACCTGCAAACTACGGGGAGACCGGCTACCTTGTGGTTTTCAAGACGACCGCTCTCCCCGTGAGCGATGCCACGGTTGAACTCTGAGACTGACCTTGTGATGGTTTGTGGTTGGGAGTTCGAGGACCGGAGGTGAGTTTTTGGGCACCCTTTGTCTAGTCGCATGAGATTCATTGGCCGGTGCTCTCTCTGTATTTGTATTGGTGAAGCATTGTTTATGGAAGCATGCAAAGTTGTGGTATTTGATTGGTTTCCAGAGGTATTGCTAGCCAGGCCTGGTTTGGCTGTATTGAATTATATTTGTTCATCTCTCCCACTTCACTGAGAACCTTTTTGTTCACTGCACTTTGAGTATTAATAAATATTGTTCAATATAACTCCTACTTTTGACTATTTACATATTCGTTGGTCTCACAAAGGCAGTTTGTGTATCCATTCGTCTAAAACTCATGTCAAAGGGATGATCACAAGGGCTGTTCTTTGTACTACAAATTTGTTTATGAGTCCCTTCAAATAGCTGCAAGGTGGGAGATTGGAAGAAATTTGATTGCCTCTCAGCGGCTCTCAGCATGATGAGACAAGGCCCTTAAATGTCAACAAAGAACATAGAAGCTCCGAGGACCACACACACAGCGGGAGAGTAATGTCATATACTTATTAGTAGTTGCTGAGTAGCTGGTATGATAATGTTCAGAATGTTAGATACAACTTTCTTAATCAGTCGAGGATATCTACACACTGACAAATATGGTGGATGTAAAACCGACTTCATATACCAGGAAGCTGGAAGAGGAAATTGCATCTACCATACAGCAATCTGGTGTCTCTGCACTGAAACCAATTAAGAAGGGATTATAATTTAAGACTAACCTCATTATAGCTGAGGCACTTAACAGCTTGGCTTCAAGCTAAATTATTTATTTAACATGTCACGATGTCTCAACAAGACCTCTCAAATCGTCTCTTTTTAATTAGGCACTAAAGGTTACAGCAGCAGCATCCCTAGTCTTTTTTTGAAAAATGTATTCAGCTCATTTCTTATCATAGTTTTACATGTTCACTGTGGGTACAATAATATGATTATATTTCTGGGAAATAAACTAAAGATCACAGTTGGCTTTGGTGGATTAAATACTTTCGATGTGACTCAATGTTTTGCAAGACTAATATGAATGCTCCATACAACATGTATTCGAATATGAACAATTAATCATCAACCAAATTTGTTATCTTTCTTAAATAAATATTCATGTATATTCCTAATTTTGTGGTTTGCACATCACTGAAGGTCGACATCATTAAAAATAAAAATAAAAAGATGGTGAAAGACATTCTGGGTAAATTGTTATATCAAATAAAGTTCAAGATGACCATGAGCTTTAAAACACAATGAAACGCTTGTGCTCACTGTCACTCATATGCAGAAGACAAGAAAAAGATGCGCACTGCCTTTCCCAGTAATCCATTACATGTATGACTGCCTCAGCGGCTCAGCAATGTCGTTGCCGGAGGAAAGCAGCCCATGAGTCGGTCCGTGAGTGATTCGGTGCTTCGGTAATGTGTTTTAGATGGAATGTGTGAGAGCATGAGTGAGTCGCCTGGTGTCCTTAATGATGTTCTCGGCCTTCTTTTTTCTTTCTTTTTTCACAGCAAGTGGTAGAAATGGTATAAAGATTTGAGTTTTTCCTGCTTTGCAGTCCTTGGTAGCAATCTGCAGCCCTGAACAATCAGGCTGCTAAACCGCAAAGTCTGAACACTCTTCTTGGTGCGGAGATAAAAGTTGCATCGAGCTTTGGTGCTCATACCAAACTTCTTGAGGAGCCTAAAGGACGCGTTTGTCTTTCTTGAGAATGTTTCACACCTTTATTTCATTTTTATTTCTTTATTTTTCCAGCCCGCTACATTCTCAGACTACTTGTTCTCATAAGTGACATGATGCTAAATCACAGCACTAGAGATCCATGATTGGCTTACCCTTGCTTTTGACATGCATCATGATTCCAATGGTAAAGTGCTAAGTGCGTATAGATTCAACTGCGACGCTCCCACCTGATGCTAGGCTCATTAACAAACGGCACCACGACAAATCTGTTTCCACGACGGATGGAAAGCACATTTTAAAATTGGTCTATTTTATTGAAACGAATGGAAAATGTTCCCCATTCCCTGGAGTATAAAGTTTTATTATTAGCAAATATGAAATCCTTCTTGGTCTCCATATCCTCTTATGGTTAGGATTCATGCCACTACATCACCAAGCACAACTATTTCAGTCTGAGGCACTCCATCACAGCAGATAGCTGCGATCAGAGAAAGCACAAGGAAAGAGTTGACATTTTTATGATTAGGGGAGAAAGGAAAGTAAAAACACCAACAGCTATGACAAAGATATTTCGTAAGTTAAACATATGTGCAAATATATAACGAGAAATAACAAAGACAGTTAACAGTGGGACATGAGCCATCACTGTGGATTGGAAAGTCCCCATTATTGCACATTCCTAATAAAACCTGACAGTCAAAGCCTCACCTTTTCATCAGCATCATGCACTGACGCAATGGAAGCAACTCTAAAAGACAATGTGCATCTTTAGAGTCAAGTTGGTTGAGTTAAGGGTAGGGCCAAGTGACAAATCAAGATGCAGATGTATCGATTTTAAATTAAATCATACAGTAAATAAACCAAATCTATTCAGATATGGTAAAACACAATTTGATTCATAGTTGGTAAAAGACGAAATGTTTAAGAAAATCTGAATATTTTGATCCTAAATGAATGAGAAAACACAATTTCTCAAGTATGACACAAATATAGGAAACCATGGAATTATTTCCTATTTACTTTCATATAGCACATGCTACATCTGGATACATGTCGTTACTGACATATGACATAACAGACAGACATTGGGACAGAAGGTTTTGGCCAATTTGCCCTGCATGCCATAGATAAGGCTGACAGGAGACCATAAATCTATAAGACTAGAAATGAAAAAGGCTATCTGGGATTACTTTTCATCATTTGACATTTAACTTACCCTTTTTCTTAGCATGATAAGAAAAATATAACACAAATTAAAAATGCGAATAATAGCTGACATATTCCGGTCACACCTTTTGCCTCCTAGATTTTTTGAGTGATACTTTGTCAAGATGCAAAGTGTTCCCATACAGCACAAGTGTGAAGACACTCATATCTCTGCAGTTCAATTTCTAATATACTTAGAATTGCCTGCATGGCCAAGACATGGTCGGTCCACCTGTGACAGAATAAGTGTAATTTACATTTCAGATAAACCACTGAACTTAAAAGGAGTGTATTTGTTTCAGGTACTTTACTGTTGGGTCTCTGCTAATAACAACAGCGACACAGACCCCCATTTAAATGCTTTGCATCTTAAGTTAAAAGGTGCGAACGAACGCACGTGGAAATATCAACTTATCTGTATTCACCATTAAAAAAAAGAAGTTGGAAGTATACACTCCATTGTTTTCGTGGGGAAACTTTCATCGCCTTCATTTCACAGTCGATCGGCCATAAATGTTTTCCATTTTTGAACCCTCTGGTTATCTATTTTACTTTGAATTTGAAATAAGAAGCAGTTTCGATAAAATGTATTTGTGTGCACTTGTTTGACCACGTTTACACTCTATGTGCGATGTTGTGGTCCTACATGGTAATTTGATGATGTTGGTTATTCTGTACACATCCCATCTGTTGTCTGTCTGTCTGTGCAGGATGGTGTTTCTCTTATCAGTTGCTCTTCATGAGATTTTTCCAACTCTAAACGGATGGAAACAATCTTTTGCTCAACTGGCCACTGCTCGGTCTCTGCTACGCATTCAATAGCTAGAGTCAGCCAAACAGAAGCTGATAGGGACAGACTCCAGGCAGCAGGTGCATCACAAAAACCAAAGGCTCGACAGCCCCTTATGGCAGGCTGGCTGCGAGTCAGGATCCAAGAGATGTTTAAGACATCCCTCTTTGAGCTTCTGGAGAGATGCATATCATCTTTTGAAGAAGACAATAAAAAAGATAGAATCCTAATTGGTCGCTGGAAGAGTTTTCTCAAAGAGTGGCACACAGTGCGGCAAAGGTATGACTTATTCATTGCTATTTTTCCCTCCACATCCATGCTCAGAATGTGAAACATACAGCTGCAACACAGTTTAGTGTTGCAGATGAGATGCCAACGCTTGATTTATGAGATCAAACCCACTCAATGCTCCTCTGCTCTTTGAAATAATAACATCATTTTGACCTGACCGGCTCTCATTGAGGCGTTCTGACCAACCACGTATTTGCTGTCAGTGGTAATTCTGTGTATGGGTGCTTTTGGTAATCCAGGCTTCACACAGAGATGTAAGCCTGTCCTTGATAGAGGATGTGCACGGGACTTCTGCACAGCGACCGATGACAGCTCTCATATTAACTGTTAGGATGGATGCACTGACAACCAGATCCACAGCGCTAACTCACAAAACTACAGAGGATATTAAAAACCCCACAAAGGTCATGTTTTGCTCCACATTAACTTTGTCAAAAATGTGTGTGTGTGTGTGTGTGTGTGTGTGTGTGTGTGTGTGTGTGTGTGTGTGTGTGTGTGTGTGTGTGTGTATACATATATATATGACCTGAAGAGGTCACTTCTTTGAAAACTAATTGTTTAATAAAGTGGTTCTCAACCATTTTTTTGTGATTTCTTTTTTTTCTTTTTTGAGCCAAGTACTCCCTTGCGTTAAACATTTTGGGTTGAAAAAAACAAAGTAATACACAACGCTGTGTAATCAGTGTCTGATTTACTATAGAATATACACAATTCAGTTAAATAACTTACATTTATATTATACAATATTAAAAAAATTTTTTTAATTCCGTGCTTATTTGAAATCATTTCTTTTTTTTGTTTATCTCAAGTACCCCATGGGGTGCCTTGCCTCCATAGTGCCTCCATAGTGCTCACAATACATAGTGAGCAACCTGATCAGATTTGGATTGACGACAGCGTCGATTTATTTTTAACGACTTCTAAATTCGTCAACAAGAGAAGTTGCTCACCCGACACTCCATACGCCAGAACTACGGCCACATACACCTGCATGGTCCCTCCTGAAGTTCTTGTGTAGATCCAGAGGTGGTTTGTTGGTGCAGAAGAATCAGCGATGTCCAAATTTGGGAACCCGTGCGTAAAAATTCAAGAAGAAAAAAAGAAAAAAGTTTGCCCTCGTGTAGTAAACACGCGCAGATAAGACACCGCGGCTGCAGGAGGAGAACCTGGAGAACCTGGAGAACCTGGAGAGAGAACCCGCGGCCGCTTCGCAAGGTCGACTCGGTCTGCGCGCTGTCCGACTCAGAGGAAGGTCTCACGAGTCAGTTGGCGTCGTGTGACGCGCGAGCGGCAGCGACAGCACAGGTGGAGTGGTGGGAGTGAGAGAGCAGAGAGGGGGGGGGGGGGGGGGCATCTCACACGGGAGAAGAGGGGAATCCGGGCTTTGAAGGAAATCTGTGTTGAAGCTAGCTGCTGCTTTGCATTCATTAGATGCCTTTTGTCGGCAGCCAACACTGCGGTGCATGGAGTCAACCCCGCGGACCGCCCTGATGCATTCACAGGAGCATCGTTAACAATCTCTAACTGCCGAATAACTGAAACTGTTGTCACTTTTAATTTATTCGAATAGAATAAAAACAATCCTGGCATGATTTCCTAAGAGATATCCCTCCAGTTCTACATAAGCGGCAGAGAAAGTCCACAGGATGTGGTCAGTTTATGTGGGTTCACAGAAAATGCTGCTCAGAGGCAGCTTGGTCTGACAGCAAGGGTGATGATCCATGCCTAAAAATCGGTTTCCCAGTGTGTATTGGCTCATCTCATGGTCCCTGGTAGGACCAGCTTATAAAGTTGTATATAAAGTCATATTATATATATACAAAAAAATATAGTTTGTTGTATTTATGAAATCATAGAACAAGAATAAAGACAATTATTGACACTGTATTGCTATTTTACCTGTTATAACTATCAAACTCTTTTTGAAAACAAATACTGTCATGTGTCAACTATGACAGGACCTGCAGTCCTATCAATATTTAATGTTGGAGGGTGTTCATCAACTCAACTACTGCTGCTGCTTCTGTGGCAGCTCAGGAGACAGTGAAGCGTCCGCTAGTAAAAACAGATCCATCCTCCGTTTGCGGTGATCTAAAAGTCCAGCGTAGTGACGCTCACTGTAAACGGAGCAAAAGATATGAGTTTTAAATTGGAAACCTCACGTCGGGATCAAAGCTACTATACCTTGCTGTTCGAGGATGAACACCTTACGGCATTAAATATTGATAGGACTTCAGGTCCTGTCATAGTTGACACATGACAGTATTTGTTTTCTCCTCTTTAAAAGAGTTTGATAGTTATAACAGGTAAAATAGCAATACAATGTCAATAATTGACTTTATTCTTGTTCTATGATTTTATAAATACAACAAACTATACTTTTTTGTATATATAATATGGCTTTGTAAACAACTTTATAAGCTTTTCCTACCAATGCCGAGACCAAACTTACGCCCTTGGCTGAAAGGTTATAAGCTGCATGGATCAATATTTAGCAGTGTATTAAATGTATGGGGTCAGATTAGTCTCAGTAATGGCAAATGCACACAGAAGGATTCACAAATACATTCCAATGATTTATATAAATGTCACAAAAAAAAATCACAAATATATTTCTGCATTTTGATGGATTTACTCGTGTATCGCACTGCATTTGTTTGCAAATGGCTTCACATTTATGAGTTGGCTTTTTGAGAGTCCTGAGACTTCAGATACTGTTGTGGGACAGCTGCTAATGTTCTGAACCCAGACACGATGGAGTTTGACGGTCCGACATTTGTGGGACTTCCCCTACAAGAATAAAGCAGAACTAGTGGTAATTTCCATGGCGGATGTCTCAGTGTCCTTGAGCAAGACACGAGGGTGACCTGACGTCCAGATTTTCAATGCCCTGTCCGGCGTTGTTTGGCGCAGCATCAAGCCACACACCGTATGATTTGGGCGCAAGCATAATTGGCATTAAACCATTTCAGATTCTGAATATTTTCGGAACCACTCAAAGGGGCCACCTGCTCATCATGAATGACAGACAGTCACGTGCATCCTCACACACTCATTCAGAAAGGCATTCAGAATCGTGAGACATGCAGACTGCAGGGCCCAGGAATAGAACCACAGACCTTTTTAGTTCACACCCACTACATCTTATTTCACAAGCTAGGTTTAAGGAGGATGTGTTTACCGCGCACCAAGGTGCTAAACACAATTAACAATGAACCTGTACACTTCCTCCTTGACTATCAGCAACCCTCCCCTTCTTGTCTCCCTAACCCCCCCCCCCCCCTCCCCTCAAGCTGCCAACCCCACTCAGTCTTCACTCCCCCAATGCCACCATACATCAAAGGTCCCCCACCACCTCTCCTCCCCCACTACCCTCCTTCCTTACCCCTTTACCCTCGACCCTATCACAAGATCCCTCATCCCTTACTCCCTGACCCTACAACCCTCATCCCTCGCTTTCCATTTTCCACTATAAGAATCTAACAGTCTCCTCAAAACATTATTTGGAACCCAAATCGCTGTAGCGTGATCCATGTTAGTGAAACAGTAAATGCATAAGTACTGCCTCAAGGGAATCTTTTTTTCTTCTTTGTCAGGAGAAATTTACAGGCAAATGGGTAATGTCATGATTCACGGGTGCAATATAAATGGTAAAGAATCAATACAATCCACATACATAAGATCCCGAACCGGGAAAAAAAGTTTCACCTCAAATTATCATCCCTGAAAGCTCAGATAGCCTCAACACCTTTTCTGTACTACAAGACAAGCCACCGTAGCTCACAATGTTTTAGCAGGTTGTGAATTACACGACTTAAAGCATCTTCAAGCACATCTTCAAATCTTGTCTCTGTTCTTGTATAAGGGGATTGTATGTTTATTTTGGGTTTTTTGCTGCTTTAGTATGCAAATCTATATTTGGCGTGATAGAGCTTTGACTTATGAAGCATCGTACTGCTGGAATGTGTCCAGCAGATGTAGTAGTGATACACATTGGTGATACACAATTTAATTAGACTATGCCAGCAATTGATAAAGGAACGCACTAAAGATTAGTACTGAATATCATTAGCGCTGGGTGGGCTATGAACACGCGTAACCCCAATTATGTTTGATGATTATGTTCACAGGCAAACAAAATATTCAGTGCAGGAGCTGCTTTTTTGTAATGCACGGAAGTCTTTGGAAAGTATTGTTGAGGTGCATGGTGGTCGTAAGAAGCATAATATTTTTCAGATCATGTTGTCGTCTGCAAAGGGGAATCATATCAGCAATATGTGTCGTTACACAAGATGCATTATGTGTGTTTGAAGAACTTATTGATTGTAGATACTCACTTTGATATGCATTGTGATCAGTATTAAATAAGCACCCAGCTCCATAAAGAACGTATTATTCTATGCCAGATGTGTAATCATGAAATTGGGCAATTTGAATTTGAATAAATGAAAATGAAAAATGCAAATAATAAAGTTTGTTGGACTTAAACTCATGACCTCAGTATTGATAATTGTATCTTTATTGTTTAGAGGATTGTTTTCTACCACTCCGAAAAAAAATATAATCTGTTCATAGTGATAAAAAACACTTTTAAATCAAAACAATTGAATATATAAAGACACTGAAAACGTAGCAGGATACTTCCTCCGACTGAATTGAAGGCACAATGCCACATCAGCTGAAAAGTTCTGACTTTGCAAAGCTAATGCATCGCTTATGCCGAGCAGGCATTTAGTTAGTGAAGTAGCTTTTCCTGTTCGTGATTAGACAGGAAGTGATTTTTTAAAAGCCAACAGCATGAGTGGATCAATTTGTCTGTTGCCAGCATTGCAAATAGATTATACATTGTGTTGCAGCTAACTAAAACCCCAGCATGAGGAACATTATTAATAAACCAAAGACAAAAAAGAGTGAAAATAAAATTTCCCTGCATTCTGATAGTACTTTGCAGCATGTGACTTGTTTAATCTCCACCACACTTGCCAAAAAGGTGTTTCTTCCTGAGTGCGCTGAATATAAATAAAGGTTGAAAGAAATAGCTGGAAATGTCATTTCAAGCCTCATGCCTTGCTGTTAGATTACATCTATCTTGGACTTCCTTGGAATACAGAAACAGTCTTCCTGAGTTTCTAAACCTGATGATACTCAACATTCACATCCAGTGCACACCTTTGCTATGCCCCAAAAGTGTTAATTTTATTTCATTCCATTCTCTGAACCGCTTATCTCGGGTCTTGAGGATGCTGGAGCCGATCCCAGCTAAGAAAATTTAAATGTCACAGATGTGCTCTCATGCAAATTTTGGAGACCTCGCCTAAATTTTCTTTGTATTAAACCCTCTCTAACTAGTGAACTGTTCTGCTTCACTTTATGAAAGTCAACCTTTGCAGAGAGAATGTTCACATATTGCGTTATGATTTGGGTTCAAACAAATAATCATCCTGAAAGTGATTATTTTCCAAGCAGAGCTGAAACCTTTTCATGTATTTCTGTGTGTCATCTTCATTTACTTTTAACCAGGAACATACAGACTGATATTTACACATCTGAACAAAATCTCACATTTGTATCTTTTATTATAACCACAATTATTTCAAATAGGCCGAGTGGCTGCAGAGATACACACTTTTTCGTTTGGGTATACAACTCTGGAGGAAAGGGCTTGATAATGGGGTGGTTTCCAAAAGGAGCATGTCTTTGGACTGTGGGAGGAAGCCGGACAACCTGCAGGGAACCCATGGTGGCACGGAGTGAACGTGCAAACTCCACGCAGAAGGGCGCCTGAACCGCAGAACGAAGCCCAGCCCCCCCTGCTGTGAGGTGATGGTGCTCGCCACACCACCACTGTGCAGCCCCCCCGCCCCCACCCACCCAAAAAGGTTACATGAAAGGTTATATTTTCTATACTAATCCAATATTCATCTTTTTGCAGCAACACGTTATTTTAATTGGGTTAAAGAACCCTGGGATTCCCTTTTCATGAAAGTATAAATGTGTAGATCCCTCATAACCATAACCACACATCATATATACCTGAACAAAAATGGAAAATGTAAGAGTCCTAAGCAATATGACTCTTCTGCTGAAATGAGCCTTGACAGGGCTCCAGCTGGCTGTCACTTCTGATGGTCTGATCAATTATCACCTTCTCAGCTGAAGAAAAGAAAAACACCACCACGACTACTGACAAATTCATGCTGCAACATGGATCAATATTGACAGCAAAGCTCCAGACCGTGAGCTCCTGGGTGTTCAGGGATGTAATCTCTCAGTGTATTTGGTGGCTACAATGTGTAACACACCAGATTTATATCTACTAATCTGTGTGCACTTGGCAAAATCACTTTGTGCTGTATATGGAAGAGATTCTTGGCAGGATACATTGTGGAAACCTTTGCCTCACTCATAGAAATTGAGGAATGGAAACGTTGGCGTGCAAAAATAGACGCAAGTGAACCAGATCAATCGCGTGATTTACAAAAGCAAATCGGGCCCCCTTCATCTGAAACAGTAAGCACAGCATAACTGGAGCAAGCGTGTACAATTCAGAGAGAAGAGAAAAGGAAAAGGGAAAACATCTTCTGCCACAAGCAGTGAGAGGGAATTTCCCCTGCAGTTTTATCAATAATGAAATAAGAATCTCTCAAACTGAATTGTTTCTGATCCACGGTACAAACATTGCACTATTAATGCAAACTAACTGAATGCTTTGAATGAGCATGTGATGTTTTACATGCTCACAATAATGTAACAATTGGCTGTATTGCTTTTGAATCATCAGTCTGATTAACCTGTTTGCACGGCCGCATGAGGAAAGAACGCCTGCTGATCACTTCCTTTTCACAACGGAAGTATTATCAGCACAAGTACTAATCATCCGGAGATTATTCTACCAGACAATCAGCCTGGTGTAAACAGAACTTCATCCACTCGAGTAGCATAAGCCTGATGATATAGCTGTGCAGGATTATCCGCATGAGAAGAGCGTGATTGTGCATTTGCAAAATGCTCACGCCATTCATTAATGTACATTTCCTCTACCAAAACTAAAGGGAACATTTATTACCTGCTTTTGCACCAAAGACAGTCGCAAGCTGCTTTATCGTTATTGATCTTCACAGATGAGCCCAAGAAAAGAAATATTGTTATTGTTGTTTCACTCGATCTATAAACTGCTTGTTGCGCTCTGATTGAACAAGGAAACCCCCCCACCCACATGCTGACCATGCTTATCAAATATTGTGTGATTGGTTGGTTTTCACCGATTGATTGTACTGGAATGACTATAATCTTCACATCTCGACATTACGGGTGTGTGTGTGTATATATATATATATATATATATATATATATATATATATATATATATATATATATACATATACATATACATATATATACATAGGGCTTCTCCTCTAGGTGCAATAAAGGGAATGGACGTGGACATGAGGGCAGAGCGTACTGAAAAGCTCTCTCTTCATGGGCCGGCTTTCTCAGTGTACTGTCAGTCAATGTCATCGCAGAATGAACCACAGCTTACAACCTGATCATGAATCTGACCTGGTCCTATTATGTGGAACGTTGTGGAATCACATAACAATTCATCTATACTAAAGCATCAACTTGGATCAGCAGATCCATGAGTGCAGTAGAGGCATCCTGTAGAAATAAACACAAATCCCTGGACAACATTTCTGGATTTGACTCGCCTCCAAAGATAAACGGAGATAGTATTGCCTCGGAGGAAAAAGATCTGTATGGAAAAGTGAAACATCAAGAAAAATCATAACTAGGATATACAGTATAATATGTAATACAAGATAGAAAATCAGCAAAGAAAAGAACATGTGTCTGTATCTGTTTTATAAGAAAACTGTACAATCATTGGTAAGGAAGAGGAGTTTCTGCCACCTGCTAGTGTGTTTATGAATATTAAGATAGAGCTGCAGTGTTGATGTTCTCCAAACCTATGCTTGTCTGCCGACTGCAGACTTATTTCTCTCAGATTTTCTTTTTTTTTTCTTTTTTACAGATTCTTAAATCACGCGGCAAGGTAAATAAGAAGGTAGTCTTCAGAATAATAGAAAGGCTCAAATGAGTGTGAATGAAAGCTGCGACGTGAGGCTCAAAATTGTCGAATTATATTATTGCGGTTACTTTGCGCAGAGACCTTGAGGGAAACAAGTACAGTCTTAAAAGACTATTGTACAGAAAGTCTCATAGCTCAAATGTCATCCTTTCTGTTATTAAATTCATTTGAGTTACAGAAATAGTACTTTTACAAATGTGTTGCTCTCACCATTGCAGCTATACATCAGGTCAGGGGGTATTCAATGAATTCAATTTAAATGTTCAACAAGGTCCAGTTAGAGATATTTTCATGAAGCGAAGGTCGAGAACATCACAATAATGTTCTACTTGCAATATGATTCAGTCCCATAATCATTGAAGTAGCCTAGCAGTCCTATTAACCTCTGTATGTAGTCAACTACTGACAAATAACTGTCAAATAAAGAAAGCTCAATTGAATAATATCTCAACAATATCTATATTTTGAAATGTAACTGGATGGATCATAATAATGAATAATATAATAATAAATGCATGTTTATTTCTCATTTCAGTCACAATGAAGGATGGATTTAACTCGTTTAGCTCCTGTTGAGCTCTCCTCCACCACAAGGGCTATTTGAATGATCTCAAAAGTTGATGATAGAACACAAAAACAATTCAAACTTCCAGGATGTATGTCCTCTTTTAAATGTTGCATAGCATAGTAAAGACAATAGAATAATGCAGCAGTGCTTAAAGGTTCAAACAACATCAGTTGAGCTGTGTGATAATCCTGTATTGCTTGCCTACATCCTGCCCAACATGAACCGTCCTTGTCACAGACTACATGGCGAACAAATGACTTCAAAAAGCAAGAAAGGCGTGACTTAGAAATACGCCAGCTGGCAAGAGCAGGCTGCTATATACAGTTCTGTTTTAAAAAAAAAAACAGATACAAAATAATTTGAAAAAAATTGGTGATTTTACACTAATTTTCATTAGTGTATAATCACCAGAAACTAAGAATTGCTGTGTTGCTGTTGTGTTGTTAGCTATTAATGAGACGTTTATATCTACATAGCAAGCAGTTCCTCTTCACGGAGACCACCATGTTTTTACTCCATGACTTCAACCAGAACAGACAATCAGTCACGTTTTGTATTCTATCCTGGCTGGATGCCATCTCATCTTCATTTAAACAGATTTGCATGAACGTGTTAATCTCGACAGCCCTAATGAAAACGCATTCTCAATACTCGATAAAACAAATTAGAAACTGCCTTATGTACCTGCATTGTTTAGTAGTAAATTAGCAAATGCTGCAGAGATGCTGGACAACAGACTGAAATTGAAAGAAAATGAGATTTTGCTAGGCACCGGGGCCGTCGTCAGTGACCTTTTTAGTCGTGCGTTATCATTAGGCAGTGATCTTTGGAGTAATTGCATGAATATAAATATAATGACGCTCTCTGATAATAAAAGGTCATAAAGGTTACGACAGAATCTTCCCTATGAACAGGACAGCTGGACTTATTTTGGGGATCTGGTAAGAAACTGAAAAAAAATCTGCTACAAACTTTGCTGCTACTTTTTAGACGTTGGCTATTGCAGACAATATGTCTTAGACACAACACAATAGCCATACAATTACAGCACATGTAGTATTGACTATATTCGTATGGATCTGGAACATAGCTAATGACTATGAGGAGGATATACAGGGCTCGCGTCAGCTTTATGTTGAGGATAAATGTGATGAATAAATTGTAGCATTTTTATCCACTCCACTAGCAAAAATTGCAACCAATAAAAAGCTGAAGTCACCGCTTAAAAAACGCTTTTCTCCACCATCAACAAACTCCTCAAGCCCATGGACACTATCTCCACCTCTTTCACCACCAGCAAATGCAACTCATTCCTATCTTTCTTCAACGACAAAATCATTGCAATCAGAAGCTGCTGGCTGCTCCCTCCCACTCCACTACATCCCCCCCCAGTCTTCAACATGACCCTCCCTCACTTCAAAGCTACTCACTCTCACCCTTCAGTTCAATCACTGAAGAGGACCTCTTCTCTGTAGTCTCCAGCATGAAGACCGCCATCTGTGCCCTTGACTTCCTCCCCTCTCTTCCCCACCTGACCAAAGTCCTTGAGAGAGCTGTTGCATCTCAACTCAAGTCCCGCCTCAAACTCCACAACCTCTATGAACCCATCCAATCCGGCTTCCGTTCAAAACACAGCACTGAAACTGCTCTACTGAAAATAACAAATGACATACTTCTCCCTGCTGACTCTGGCTTCCTTCCTCACCATCCTCATCCTCCTAGATCTCAGCGCAGCCTTCGACACTATCAACCACTCCATCCTCCTCACACACCTCCAGCACTCCCTTGGTACAACTGGCACTTGCCCTCTTTTGGTTCACCTCATATCTCTCAGACCGACATCAATTCATTGCATAAATAACTGTAAATCCTCCACCTCCTCAGTAGCCCACGGTGTCCCCCAAGGTTCCACGCTTGGTCCCCTCCTCTTCGTCATTTACATCCTTCACGTTGGACAAATCATTCGTCGCCATGGTCTTGATTTCCACTGTTACGCTGACGACACCCAACTCTACTTCTCCTCCAAGACCATCACCCCTCTCACCTCCTGGCCCACTGATATAAAATCCTGGATGCAGCATAATTTCATTAAACTCAACTGCAATAAATCTGAAGTACTCATCATCAGCCCTTACTCCCTCACCTGCTCAGCCCAGAACATTAATCTCTGAGCATTACTGGCTGCATCATCACACCCTCCAGCCAGGTCCTCAGCCTCTGCATCATCCTCGACCCTCTCTTTCCCGGCCCACGCCAACCACATCACCAAAACTGCCTTCTTTCACCTCAAGAACATTGCACACGTCAAGCCCTCCTTGTCCTCTGCCACCACCAACATCTTCATCCATGCCCTCATAACATCTAGACTGGATCGTTGCAACAGCATCCTATACGGTTCTACAAACACAATTATCAACACACTTCAGTATGTTCTGAACTCTGCCGCTCGGCTGCTCACCTCCAGCTGCCACTATGACCACATCACCCTGGTCCTACGCAACCTCCACTGGCTCCCAGTCAAATACAGGATTGACTCGAAACTATTACTCACCGCCTACAACGCCATAAACAATCTGGCCCCTCCACAACTTTCAGACCTCCTTCCCCTTCACGCCCCAACCAGTCGCCTTAGGTCCGCCAATGTGAATACTCTGAAGACCATCAGGACAAAGGGCCGGACCTGGGGTGACTGGGCCGCCCTCCCCATCCACATTGGTCAGGCTCCCACCCTAGCGTCCTTTAAGCTAGCCCTCAAAACACACCTCTTCAAACTCGCCTCCCTTCACCTGCTAACCCCAGCTAATCCCTGCTCCCTACCCTTCACCTGCTAATCTCTTGGGATTGTTTGTTTTGTTTGCTCCATTGTCTTTCTTGTTTGTTTTTGTTTTGTTCTGTTTGTCTCTGTCCTGAGTAAAATGTCTTTGAGCATCTTAAAAAACGTCAAAAAGCATTGACGTCAATCAGAAAACATCAAAAAGCATTTATTGCTTTTGTTTAAAGTGAATCAATTGCCGGTCTTTAACATACATCTTCAAGGTAAGCAACAAACTGAACATGGACAAAATGAGTGGCTTGTCCCTAACAGGGACCCTTACTCCTGAACACATTGTTCATGTTGTTCTCTGATAAAATACAAATGTTTCTACTGATACCTCTTCAGAAAAAAAAAGATTTATAAACTATAAATGTATGTAGGTCAACTTGCTGTAGCTCCAGAGTGCCTGTTATATTGTTCAGATAACAATACTTTAAAATAAAGGCGTGCAATACATAAGTCTTTACTTCATTATTGAATTTGACGCATAATATGATTGATCGCAGAAAGATAATGCGATTAATCAGTTAAGTTTTTTCAACTATGCCAGCCCTAACTAACCACTACGGTTTCAGAGGTAGAAATAACTTTTGTCTTTATGTCGTCTGGAAGAACTTTTAAAGCAAATTAAATTCTTATTGCGATCTCTGCTTATACAATCTATTTACATTCATCTTCCTTTCATTGTCCATATAGGTTCTGTGAGAAAAATAAAAGAGCCACTATTAAACACACATATTAAAAGATTAACCGATACTAGTACAGCATCCAAAGGAGCCACACCACTAATGTGCATCCATCCAAAGCCAGTCCTTTTGAAGTGTTTCATTTTGGGTTGCAGAAATAATCAAACATTGAGAGCGGCGGTTCGCTTGAGCTAATGCAATACGCATGGCAATACAACCGTGTCGGGGCTAACTGTTATGGACATGTGTGGTAGCTCAGCTACAGCACAAAGTGAGAAGAAAACGAGCAACACAAAACACAAAAAGGAGCGCACATGAAAGCAAAGATATGCACAACAGATACAAAGGAGCGCATGTTTGCAATCGATGACTTGACAAGGTATTTTCAGGGAGTGTTTGTTGTTGTTGAGTTTTAACAAAACACTGCTGGGTCCTGTCTGGAAGCACACTTTCATAGGAGGTGAAAACCCAAGAAATCTCTAAATGCACCTCGACTGCTTTCACGAGGGTTTGTTCGAAGATAATAAAAGGCATCCCAGAGGATAGCGAACAATAAGAGCCTGCATGAGTGGAAGATGTCTGTCACTGAGGAGACTAATGTTGCCCTGAACAAAAGCTGCTGAAGAGCCAGTCAAGGAGGACTGGTGGCATAATGAATTGATTTATTGAAATACACGCTACTTTTGAAAGACACTGGGACGTACTGGACACAAAGAGCCAAAATACCAGGTGATGTTTGTAAATGGTTTATGTCCCCCTAGTCAAGGTTTTTTTGGGGATGGAAGTAGAAACCTGTATACAACTGAAATATATAAAACATAAAAACATCATCAAATTAAATGGAAATGAAAAACATACATGTTAAATGAAATCCAAATACTGATATGAAATAGAAAATAAAAAGCAATGAGGAGTAAAATAACTTTTATTGGCAGTGATGTTCACATAGTGTCCTCTCTATCCACATCTATGTATTTAGACAAGGTCAAGGCCCACGAACAAAGACGAATTTAAGAGCAACATGAACAGCTGAATGCTTCACTCATAAATAGAGCATCGCATTTAATAAGGATGGAAATAGGTATTTTTTAATTAAAGAGCAACTTTGTTTAATATGTGTCTGAGCATCTATTTGCATGCATATTCTCTGTCATTGTTTGTGCATGCTTAGAAAAGGATTTCCCCTTTATAATAGCACAAGCTATGTCGGCGCTGAGAGTGTAGAAGGAGGTTCAAGAGAAAAATAACAATGACGCTATTGTACACTCATGCCTTTTGTACTGCTCGTATGTTTAGGCTCTGTGTTGTTTTGCCTGCTGAATGCTTTTTAATTAAACTTCAATCTGCACAATAAGGGCATAGATTTACCAGAAATGCACTCACACATCTGCAGTTGGATGCAATAAAACAGACTGTGAAATAAGGAAAATAGGGAAAACTATATATGTTTTCTAGATTTGAGTCAAAAACAGTGTGAAAGACTTTGTGATGATTATATTTTTTTAAACAATTGCCTATTTGTTACTTTATCAAACCCTCCAAAAAAATCCAGCTTCTTATATTTAGTTACAATACTTTTCTACCACTTGGAGCAAAACATCTAGCGCTGCATCTTACATTTACCAAACTAGGTCTTAGTGGGGCTTTGCCATAACAAAAGTGGAGCAATGTGTCCCCAGGTCAGTATTTACATAGTCATGTGGTCAACGTCTCATTAAAACACATATGAAGCTTTTAAGACGGTAAAGGTCAAAGAGAAGATTTACTCACTCGAGTGAAGGAGGAGGACTTCAGGATGGGACGCTGGACACTTGAGTGATATTCTCAGTGATAGATGCAGTAGATGGCGGTAGAGTGAGGAACAATGAATGGACATGTCACAAAGCTGGTCTTTGTTTCAGGCAAAGCGACTCGCCCCCGATATATAACACTGTGGAAAACCCTGGAGAGTATTTATCAAGATTATAGTTTCACTGACTATGTTTTTGAAGCCAAAGTCCAATGAACTGTTTTCAATTGTTTTACAATAAGACCAAGAAATGCTCTAGGCATGACATTTTTTACAGGAACAAAAATGAAGTCACCGTTGGACTTGACACACGATAGAATGTGTGACTGATAAATTAGAAAACAAAACATATAATGTTGAAAGACTCTTCCAAAACACACAGTATCTGCTAAAAAAAAGTATCTGCAGATGAGCGATTCCTCAACTGCTGCAGCAAACTGAGTGAAGTAGATATACTTTCAGCAAGTGGATCAAGTCTCCAAACTCAACTACTGCTGCCGCTTCTGTGGCAGCTCGGGAGACAGTGAAGTGTCCGCTAGTAAAAACAGATCCATCCTCCGTTTGCGGTGATCTAAAAGTCCGGCGTAGTGACGCTCACTGTAAACGGAGCAAAAGATATGAGTTTTAAATTGGAAACCTTTACATACAACTTCATAGGCTGTCCCTACAAACCTACGCCCTTGATATTGTGCAAAATGATTTTTCTGTATTGGTGGGGACAATTGTGTCTTTTCCAAACTTTGGTTGCAACTAGTCCCAATGGACCCTTTGCAAACCTACCCCCCCGCTAAAATTCAAACATATTATAGCAATTGCTCTACAATATCTTGATATAGCAATACGTAGTTGTTTGCTACGAAATCAAAACCACCAGGTTACCTTCTGGAACATGTTTCGATTTCCTTTTCAGGCATGTTTTATAAAATTGGAGTAGTCATGCTTTCTTCTATCGTCTCTCTCTGTGATGCTGGTGTTTGCTGTATTGTCTGTTTCAAGCTTTCAAATAAATGAAATAAAAGAACGGCATAGCTCCGAGCTGCTGGTGTCATCTCCATCACCCAGCAAAGGCTTGAATGTGTTGAACTTTGCGTCTGTCGAAACGAATCAAAATCTGAAGGAGACATTGAACTGAATGGAAACAAATGTAAAAAGACACACTTACTATTGTAAACCTGGACCTGGAATACCAGTGAGCTACAGTGCTTTAAAGTGTTTCCCAAACAATAATGACCCCAAGACTTCACATCTCAGTTCTAGGGAATGAAAAAGGGAGGGCAAATCAAAATTTGTCCGCATGACTGCATCAATGACTGTAGCTATACAATATGGGCGTCGCCTTTGTGACGTCCCCGTGGGTTTCTGAAGAGCCTTTGTGAAGCTCAGTGGGCGGAACAGTCAAAAAGAGGCCAAATGGGTGAACCGTCGGTGCAGCACAAACATGTGTGAAGTATCTCATCATCTTTCTGCATATGTTGCCTCCTTCTCTTATTGATTATGTTTTTCTATCAACGGTGGTACCGTGGAAGCGAATATGCAAATGATACTCCTTCGGAGCCTTCAAGGCGCTGGCTGCAGTTGGGGGTTATTTCATGTCCGGAGAGAGTTAAATTCATGAAAGCTGAAGAGGACAGATCTTCATCCAACTGGAATCAAAGCACATCCTTTCAAGATTTTCCATCCATGTGTGTGATTTAGCTGCAGACAGGCCGTACATCTCTCTCCCGCTCTCCCCGTCCGCTCCCTCATCGTCTCCGTCCGTGTCCGCTCCAGAGGAGAAAACCTTGAAGATTGTTTCACCCCTGGGAGCTCTGAGCTGAATCTTCCTCTTTGTTCAGGATCAACTTCAAGGACTCAAATTTGTGGTGAGAAATGTGCCGGATAAACAGTCGCTTCGGCCGGCCCCCGAAGGCTGAGGCAGGCGGCTGGTTGAAAAAGTGGGGATGGTGTTACGGTAAAAGTATTAGCATCGTGAGATCATATCAAGTGTGTGTAATATGGTAATGAGCATGGTGGGACGAGCACATTGACCAGAGGCGGGACAATACGAGGGAGCCTGGAGAGTCGAAGACTGATGCTAACACGCTGCGTAAGTCCACAGCTACATCTGAGCAGGTCAAAGAAGTAGTGGAACAGTATTCATCCTCCTGCTCGAGGAATCATCACACTTCTAGCAACACTGTCTCGCGGGGAAGTCGAGGATATCGAGGGTATCAAGTCGTTTCTTGAAGCTTCTCTACTTTCATGTACGTCACTGCTTCTTTTGAGCGAAAATGTGCAGAAACGTCAGATAAAACCTGTAGTTCTCTTCTCGTTCAGCGACTCTCACCCGTCTTTTTGTTTGCCTATTTGCAGCTTTTGCTCACAGTTGTGTCTCATTTATCTCCCCAAACTCATGTCAAGGTCTGTTTCTTTGTGTCTTCTCAAAATATATGTTTTCTCTCTCTCTTTTAGCTGTGTGTTGTCTGTTCATTTGTTGCCTGTTGAGAAAACATAAAGCAGAAATATGACACATAAACATTTGAAGTATATTGGTAGGAAGAATGTTTTTCAGCTTTCCGTTGCCTTTCCTTTTCCCTGAGTTGAATCTCTGAGAAAACATTGGGTGTAAAACTGAAGTATTATAATTGAACGAAACTCGGTCAATTATTCATTTGAAAATGTGTGTTGTAATTGTTGTTGCTGTTGTCACTAGCGAGTGGCAATATGTAAACTCAAACATAGAGACATTGAAACAGTGTTTATTTATGATGATCAACAAATAATTTAGAAGCCTAATTTGGGTATTCAATATTGCTCAACTTTAAATAAACGAGCGGGAGCGCTCTGTGCAGGAAGCGAGCCGGGGCTTCGGGGCTCTGCAGACTGAATCAAGCTCATCATCTGCCTGCTGGGCTTTTAAAGCCTGCGGTTCATCCACTATACAGTATGTACATTGTCTTGTACATTACAGGCTGAATACAATTTATTTCATCATGTCCTTCACCAGAACTCAGAGGAATGATTGAAGATTGTCAAAGCCAGACCTCGTTTAAATGTGTGCAAAAGGTCATCTTCTGTTCCTCACGTTGAAGAGAAAATTGCATTTTCTGTCTCAGAGCTCTTTGATGGACAGTACAGAAGACAAGTACAGATGCAATGCTTTTCACTGAGGCTGCTGAACAAAACACTTGTTCAAACACATTTCATCCATCCTCCGAACCACTTATCCAGTTTAGGGGCGCGGGAGTTGATCCCAGCTGACATTGGGCGAAGGCAGGGTTCACCCTGGACAAGTCGCCAGTGGAACAAATAGAGACAGACAGCCATTCACACTCACATGCAAAGGAAATTTAGAGTCCAATTACCCTGCGCTGCATGTCTTTGGTCTGTGGGAGGAAGCCAGAAAACCTGGAGGGAACCCCCACTGACACGGGGAGAACGTTCAAACTCCACACAGACGGCTCACCCAGACCGGGATCTGAACCCCAGACCGGGATCTGAACCCCAGACCGGGATCTGAACCCCAGACCGGGATCTGAACCCCAGACCCTCTTGCTGTGAGGCAGTGCTAGCCCACATCGTGCAGCCCTAATGATTGTATAGATGTTAACCACAAATGTTAAATCAAACTAAAAATATAGTTATTTTTGAGTTTGTGTGTTGGTTGTGGTTGTTGATGGGGAAAAAATTGAGACTTTTCCAGTTAAAAAAGTTACAGATCCAGCAGGATTTCTAGGGAATGCAGTAAGTCAACATTCATACTTTCTGCCTTTTATAGCCACAGACATGAAATCTCCCAGATGAGCTTTAAAGCTAAAATGCATTGGTTCGTTTCAATTGAAATAACCAAATTAAATATACTGTGACACCATGGCAACAAGGATGGTGGCAAGATGTGAGAAACAAAAGAACATGTCACTGCTTATAGTCATACAAAGCAGCATTAAAGTGAAGATCCTCACATTCACTATCTGCTCCTTTTCGTTTGCGACACACTTTTTCATCATCAAAAGCGAAAGGACAAGAACCAAATGAATACTGTGGCGGGAGCACAGTGTCACGACAAATGCACGACACGCCCCCTTGACCTGTTAACAATCCACCACTTGTCGGCACCCGCAGAAACAATGCCAATGGAAAGTTCATTTGGATCATTTTCAAACGCACCAACCTGGCGATGCGGTGGGCGGATGGAAATAAACGTTCAACGCACGAGACCATCGTGCTAACTGAGTGGTGTTGTTGACTTGACCCAATTTTGTTTTTTAGCCTGAACCCAACGTTCCTTCTGTTGCCTAGACATTGTTGCTGAAAGCATTTCAGTTCTGCCGTTGTCCAACTATCCATGGAAATTAGAGTACCGTTGCGTGTAGTTTCAGCGAGGGTCATCTTGGTAAGTGGGAAGACTGCTACCACAATTTCCGGAAGCCAAAGATGATGTAACATAATTACTAGTTTTATTCAACCAAAATGTGTCTTGATAAATGCTTACACACTTACCATCCATTAAAGCATTCTGCTGATGTTCTCTTTCAAAACAGGAAACTCAGCATTGCAATATTTTTTCTAGCGGCATTTATCTTTTAGTAAATAGGTGCTTATTTAAGCAATAAGGTTCAAGAGGCAGTACTGTATCTAGAATAGTGTACTGTTCAAGGGTGTTGTTAGGCCCGACGCGCACCTTGAACAGTACATTATTGTAGATACAGTACTTACTCGAGTACCTTATTGCTTTTATAATACGGTTACCAGCGACATTATAACCAGTATTAGTAAGCTGCCTTTCAACCCAACATAGTTGTAGACACCAAAAGTTGTGTATCGCATTTCAGTAGCGTAGAGAAAACAGTCCCGTATGAGTGGAAACGGAAAAAAGTAAACGCTGAAACACAGAAATAACTTCTTTTTTTTTTTTTTTAACAATCAACACTTGAAACACATACGGGACTATAAAACTGAAAGCAGGGTGGAGGATGACACCCAGCCACCTATGAAAATAAGTGCTCTCGCTGCTTCTGTCTGTCTTTTCTCCATTATTTCCCCCCTCTATGATGTTGAGAGATTTGTCCTCACATCGGGAAATTTCCGACGGTGATTATCTTTCATTGGAAATCAGCACTATTTTGTGATCAAACCATTTTCGTTCCTGCGTTTCTTGTTTTACGTGCTCGCTCCCCGCTAATTAGTCTGCTCTCAGAGCGTTAACTAGTCTCTCAGAGCGTTAACTAGTCTCTCAAAGCGTTAACTAGTCTCTCAGGGCGTTAACTAGTCTCTCAGGGCGTTAACTAGTCTCTCGAAGCGTTAACTAGTCTCTCAAAGCGTTAACTAGTCTCTCAGGGCGTTAACTAGTCTGCGCTCCTGATCGTAAGCCGTATTAACATATGACTGTACAGCAGAAACAGGGACCACAAACACATTATTCGCTGCTGACATTCTCATCAAAAGTCATTCCCCCCAAAATATCAAAGTTTACACGAAACATGTGTAAGCTATTATAATGTGTACGTAAACAGCTAGCGCTTTTATTGTGGAGGGGAAACGGAAAGAGAGGAGGATTGGTTCGAGTGAAAAGGGAGACAAGAATAAAGTGGTTGCCGTCTTGTCTTACCGAACGGAGCAGCGTGTTGTTATTTTATTATTATAAAAGTATAGACTCAAGAGAAACCCTCGCTACACATGTTTAGTAAATATCAAGCTGGAAATGACAACTAACGGTCGCACAATTTAAATCTACCTGTTATTTTGAGTGCGCACTGATATGGAACGCTGGTTAATGTAAACAGGCTGCACAGTACTTTATTGTCTGAATAAACTACGCCCCGTGACTCACTCTCAACCAATCAGAATGCTTGATTTGATCTACCCATATTATGTCATATTTAAAATTATTTGTAAAACTTTGACTCAAATTTGTGATGTTGGACTAAACATGTGTATACTGTTTGTGTATTGAATTGCTTTGATGGTGAGCTGCATGTGAAAGAATGAATGAGAGATAGAGTGAATATTTGCAGGGGCTGATGCTTGAGTAACTTTTGTGAACAATTATTTTTTGCAAATTTAACATACACCTGTGAAGTTAATCTACAAAAAATTTGAAAAATCCCAATGATAAAAAAGTATCATTACTATTAAACATTACGAAGCAATTGACGTAATGCTTGAGGTTTTTTCAACATCATTAAAACTTCTGAGCAATACAGAGTCAACATAAGAGGCAAAAACATACGCAGACATTTCACAAACAAAAACAGAAAAATATCCCCAAAATATTTGATTCCACTACAATTGAATCACAATTTCACAGAATGTTCATCACACATATTTAGAGTAGTTTCATACTCATGTGACTTCCACCTTTCCTGCCTGGCCTAAATAATGCACACCTTAGTAATACACCAATATAAAGCAGAAATAAGCGTCTTTGTGTATCTTGAAAAGTGCTATGTAAGTTGAAATTGTTATTATTATTATTATTATTATTAATAATAATAATCAATGAACACATTGTTTTTTGGCACTTACATCAGCTCCAAATGTTAGAATACAGTTAAATAACGTCCTTAATCTTATTTGAGTGACAGCCTAACTGCACTTTTTTTTTGCAATAACACATCTAATAGCACACTTTAGACAATTGGTGCAATCAGGAAACTGAGGCCACTGAAAGCTTTTACTCCACACAAACACTGCAATTAATCATTCTGATTACTAAAACTGACTGAAATGAGCATTAGTCCTGCAAATATGAGTCTACGTGGATTCACAAACTGCAACTCCAGCTCTAGACATGCTATGTTATCCCGAGGGGCCTAATTTAAGTCCTGTTAAGAGCTTCTGTGGGCGCTCAGGGGGGCAACTAGGGTCTTGTGTTATTAAAGAAATTAAGGAAGAGAGAATGAGACGAGGGGAGGGAAATAAAACATGAGAATTTTAATGAAACCCTGGGTACACTAGCTGTTTCCACTGAGACACCCCCAGCAGCTAATTCGACAAGAGTTTGATGTCCAGCGGTGACCTGAAAATAAGGGCCATTCTTCCCCTTAGAATAAATGGTGGAGAACAAAGCAGGCCCTCTCTGTGGGTAAAAGGAACTGCTGGGAATGTACTAAAAGGGCTGTCAAATAATTGATGGAAGTCTTAATAGAGGTATACGAGAGCAGGAAATGTCCTCTTTAAACAAGACTCTGAACACATCAGACACACACATCAATTGTTCCTCGACCTTTTCGAAGCGTGCCCTCCACACTGAAGTGGTATTCACACAGTGTAGCGTAGAACTGAATTTACACAAATCCATACTGCAAAACATTTCTACCTCATAGGCTGCGAGTGCGAGGGCGGGAGGGAGAAGAAATGCATGATGGGAGAATGTCAACAACAGTGTTTGCAGTTGCAAACAAGAAGCCAGAGCTATCGGAGATGGACACATTGCAAATACACTGTTAGAGGAAAGCTGATTTCCTCTTTATATATGATGTTTCATGGCTTGTGACGTATGGGTGAACGTTCCCTTACACAACGTGAGTTCAGTTAAGGAGTCGAGTCAATCTGTTATATCTGGATGTTCTGGACTGAAGACAATACACATTATTGTTGTTGTTATGGCTTAAAACATATCTATGGGACCACGGGAGGAAGGTTCACAATAAGTGCCAGACGGCACGAGGGCTTCTGCTGACTGTGTGTTTTATGTATTTTAGCGGTAACTCTCCACTCGTGCGGGAAGCAGAGTCAAATATATAATTTGTCCATCGCGTTGTGTCACTGACTCTGCTCCTTCTTCGCAAAGAAATAAATGACCTGATAAATGATATTACAACCGGTGTCGAGTAACACTTTTTCTCAATACACCGATTTTCTTATTACATTGTCCTTCAAATAACCCTAGTTTAAATAAAACATGCAGATGTTCACAGTGTATTTGATCAAGTCCGGTCTGTCATGTGCTTTGGTTTTCAGTCCAAAACATACACAATACTACAAGAAATACACTCAGTAGAGGGAACAACTAAACCACTTTATGTGATTAAATGAGTATAACCCACAAGTGGCTTACCCCCGGTTCAGACAACAAAGGCCTATAAAACATTGTAAAATACAAAAAAGAAAAAAAAGGGATGTAGACAAATACAAAGTCAAAACCAACAATAAAAGAGTCTCTCCACTGTGTCTCTGGTCGTGGAGCAGCAATCATGTCAAATGGAAGTTATATTTAACACCATCCAATTCAGATTCAATACACTCAGATACAAAGGAATTGTGGCCCTTCAAAGTTGCGCTGCCTGGCAATTTATAATAATCCCTTTGAAATGACAGGTGTTCACCTTAGGTTTGATTGCATGAGTCATGTGATGTTGTCATAAGGGGATTGATTGATAGAAGACTCTGTGTGGCACTTTTTATGAATGACATCCATTCACCCTTCAAAACTACATCTAAATACAACCTTTGGTCCGATGCAACTTTAATCTGCCTCTGAAGACATTTTGTAGACAGGTAGACAGGTTTATATGGAATTTGAGGACCATGCAGTTTTACTAAATGGCATCTACCTGGGCTCAGTTCCTCATGCATTAACCTGCCTGTCACCAGGATGGATTCATGTCATATGTGAACCTGCGCTGCACTCTGCTTGCCAAGCATCCGTTTGACAGAATGGCAGAGGCTGGAGCGTAACATCCAAACATTCAAATGAGTTATAAACTAAGTACCAGCTGACTGAGCGTGACAGTTCGTGTTTAAATGTTCAAACACATGCTGAAGCCAGTGTGCCTAATACTCCCATTAAGCATTCATGTTTTGGTTTGCTAATCCAAACACAAGATCATCATTCCTTGTGTCATGGTGACAACTGCTGTATCTTCCTCCTCCTTCCTCTGATTGATCTGTGATTCTTCAGGAAATAAAAACCGCTCTCTGTCATTTGGCCAGCCAGATTCTCCACATTTCTGTCGGGCTTCTGCGAGGACAGCCGTCACTCACTTTTGTACCCCGTCTTTCTTTTGACAACTGGCTGTCCTTTGGATTTGGTTGCATTGTGTGCCTGTTGACTCAATGCAAACTATAAGAACAAACTGCCCTTTCTATAATCAATCAATCAATTTGTACTACATCTATTTCGTTGTAAGCAAGTCTTAGATTTTAATCAATTAGGTGTATGGCATATTGTTGGCTGAAAACATCAAAATGATCTACTTTTGGTCTCCAGTTATAATTTTACAAAGAAACCATTTGTATACACCTGCTACATGTAGTCTTTATAATTGTGGCTTTAACCTAGGTTTCCTTAACATTGGCTTACATTGAATTACATTTTCTAGATTCCAAAGGTCAGCGCACACGGCTCAGGTTCTTCTTCAAAAGCCTTTTAAATGAAATATTACTGCATCCTTTAATTCCTTTCTTTTAATTTGTTCTGTTGTGCCAACATTTATTTGATTGGCGATAAAATTACATTCAAATTCAGGCGGAAAAAGTACAGTCAGATGGTGTGTGTTAAAAGGAATAGTTACACATTTAAGAAGATAGAGTATGCTTATACCTTTTCATGATGAGAGATGAGAAGATTGAGACCTAAATCTGTGAGTTGGTTCTAAGCCACAGCTAGCAGACAGTTAGCTTAGCATTAACACAGAAAATTAGGAAAACAGCAAGTCTGTCTTTAAATCCACCTATACACACACACCTTTAAAACTCACAAAGCAACTTGGTTGAACTGCTAAAAACAAAAGTGTAAAAACAGTACAAGAGGAAGTCTGCACCGAGCTATAAAACAGCATGTCACATTATCCTCTAAAACCACAATTTACACCAGCCTACTGCTTTATGTCCACTATGAAAGGTACATATTTCTTCATCCAATAACTATTTACAAAAGGGCTGAATGATGGTGTGCAATGTACTACTTTAGAAACATTTTGTCCTTGTTAAGTCATACGTACACAAGCTGCAGTCCAATACAATGCCTTAACAATCTGACAAAATCTTTTACTGCCACTGCATTATCCAACATGGATGCCACTTGCAGGAAAGAACGCTCTGTTAATCCTGTTTAGGAGAGGAACACATTATACGTTCTCTTTTCAACCTAAAGCTCTTCACAATGAATTCACAAAGCTTGACAAATACTGCTCTAGTTTTAACGGAAGTCAGTTTAAATTTTATGGTATGTGGAGAGGAATTTGGTTTTGAATGCACATGGCAAGCGACTAAACAAATCCAAGCGTTTCCTGTCCTAAAAGTAGCTGATCCTAAACTATGTTTATGTAGGATAATATAAACTAAATGTGTTTTTATCTAACTTGCTGTATTAGTGCATTATTGAAAAATGCAATATCAAGGTAGCATAAAATGCTACACTAGACTAACACTAAACTGGACATTTTTTACAAAATGAAACAAGACATTTAAACAAGGTTTAAAAAAAACAAAAACAACCTTGTCTATAAATCCATCAATCATGCTACATGCAATATTGCTGCCATGGTGAATCAGATCTAAAGGGGAGGAAAACTAAAAAGTTAGAAACACAAACCAAGGCATAGTGTTTGGGTTCTTCCAGCTAAATGTCACCTTTTGAAAACGCGTCCAAGCCAGGAAAATCTGGCATCAACTCATATTTGTGTTGCGTCCGTCTCTTGTCACTGGGACCCGGTTACTGAAGCGTAAATGTCAAAACAAAAGTCGACCAAAAACACTTCCTCAAAGCCCAGGGGAATCTCATGAGGGCATAGTGCAAAATACTTCAGTCTTCATTTACTTTAAATACACGCATGTTAGTGTTTTTACAAAACACATTGTCTGAGTTATTAAAGCTTGCTTTTTATTTAACCAGAATTCAAATTCTAATAAATCAGATTAAAGCATATTAGCACATTTCTGCATCTCACTACATTTATATTTCTTAAACTGCAGTGCAGCTTTTATTCTATTTTTTGCTTCTTGACTATTTGTTTTAATGAATGTTCTTTTTAAATCTGGTTTTCTACAACATGTTTTTAATGGTTTCTCATGAAGCACTTTGAATCTCTTGGTTGAAATGTGCTGTACAAGTAAACTTTCGTTGCCGTCTGTCATTTTAGCGCTGTTAAAGCGCAATCGTTGGGCATTATGGAGAAACAAGCAATGTTCAAAAATGTACCCAAGGTGTCTTTTCCAAGATTGCCACTATGAAGCACCAACATTTGACATTTCAAATTCTACGTAGTGGCATTAAGTTTGTATATTTTAAAATCTTAAAAAAAAAAAAAAATTGATCAGACCATTGATTTAACAGGAATACATTTTAAATTCAGCATTGATTAATATAACATTTACATGTCTGTAATATGCCACTTAAATCGTTGCTTGTGTAAATTAACCTCAGTAACACTATATTATCAGATTTAATTAGCCCCATCTATGCATTGAGAGGATGAACTCAGTGGCATCATCCAAGTTCTCCTATATGCGCCACCTAAACCAATTAAGAGCGCACACACCGAGCCGTATGGGGAGAAGACAAGAGCGAGGCAGATGCTGCGAGGAAACCACAGGAGGGTCGACAGAAATAGAAATATGGTTTGCCAAATTTCTACACAAAGTAAAATAGAACACGCTTGTTTCGTTAGACAAAAAAGGGACTCGTTTTGTAATGCAGTTTAGAAAAGCAAAACAGGGACGCAAACAACCACCACGCCAGCGATGAATAGAAATGTGCTGCATTGTCGCACGACAGTCCCTCCTAAACACAACGTTTAGCATGTGATCCATCTGGTAAACAGTTTTTTTTGTTTGAGTTGCTACACTCAAAATGCCCAAACTTCCCCTTGGAACCAACCAGGAAGCCTGCAGGTCACCAAATCTTTAGAGTTCAAAATAACTTCCCAAATCTTAAGCAACAATTCAAAGAGTTTTATAAAATTAAGGACAATATTTTCAGAGTCAATGTGCACATTGGAAATATTACAGTCACAGCAGCTGGTTTCACCACTGGGCAGTCTTCTGCGCTAGAGCTTTGAGAGGATGGTCAGCAAGCAGCCGGTCAGCACCACACAGGTGGCCAAGGTGAAGACGAAGCAGTTGAGCAAACCCTGAGGGGGAAAACACGGGTTTCACATCACTTCTAATCATTTTGGGGTTTCTACTGGGTAACCAAGCAAAGCATCTCCTTTCCAATTTCAGCTGGCAGCTTTCACTAAAGTCCTGTTCTCATTGGTTAACTGTGGCGGTACACTTTAACAAGTCGAGCCATGAGAGCTAATTTACAATGCATGACAAGATCTAGATTATTCAACATGATCAGTGCTGTTGCACTTACCTTAATCTCTTTGAACACCATGGTTCCCCACAGAGCTGCAACCAGACTGTATCCCTACAGAGTGAAGACACCAAACAACCTGTTTATTGAGCACAAAACTGAGAGACATCAACACGTTCTCCTCAATCATTTGACACCTTGTGTGCCGTAGTATGCCGAGCTATCCTGCTGACAAGTTTTAGTTTACAGTATGGGCTTTTCTATACATAGAAATGTGTTTATGTAAATGTGACAGGGAATACGAGTTGCAAGACAGTGTTCGTTTTAACTCATCAGGACCCGAGAGCAGCAAGTTCACCCATTTAAAGTCCAACGCAATTCAAATATTATCTTGCATGACAGCTGGATTATCATGGCATCAGAGTCGCACAAAATCCATCTTGACAGGCTTCAGATGATGCTTTTATGATCCGCAAGTCAGAGCACAGACCAATCTGTGTCCTGTGAGGCGCTAAAGAGTGCGTGCGTGCGAACATGCAGAGGCAACTGATCAACAAGGGCAATGATGTCTTTTAAAGAGGCGTTATGTAAATGCTACAAAAGAATCAATTATATCAGAACTGAAAAGTATTTAAATGGTACTGCAGATAGATTGTTGCTCATCACAAGGCTGCCTTAAGAAATGACAGGTGGTTCATTACCTGCCATGTATTTTCAAAGTGCCTGCCTGTTTCCAAATGGTTAGCAATGATGAATTCTCAGGTGGTTATTTGAACTCACCCGGCATGCCAGATTGAAATAACGCCAAATAAAGAAACAGTCATGATTGGACCCCGTCAGCTTTCATTTAGGTCAAACTTCATCCATGACCAACACCTTTCCCCATGCTATTTATACTGAAAACTAATATCCTGAAGTTTTTTTTTGGGGTCCCCTTGTCATTTTGTGCTCTACCACCATCGGGGGGAAAAAGGCAAGAAAAGTCTCAACATAATAGTACATGCTGTGACAATCTGCATCAGCAGTGATGCTCCTCTGGGGAATTTATCTTTAAGAGTTTCTATTGTGGTGGTAAATGTAGAGCACTTCCATTTGAGCCTTCAGGGCATGATGTACTTACTGCAGTGATAATAGGAAAGGAAATGACTGCACTCAGGTAGTTATTGGCCAGGAACCAGCAGTATGTGCCACACGCCCACATCAAGCCAGACAACAGACCTGAAGAACCGAAGACAGGGGAGAGAACAGAGTACTTGAGAACAATAGGCTATAGTTCAAAAATGCAGATCGGTGTAGTCAAGTCAAAAGGAACAAAACAATAAAAAAGGCAAAGAACTAAATGTAGGCAATCCATCATCTGCATGCCAGCTTTTGGGCCAGAGTGGACATGTTTTCTACAGACGCCTTCCCTGAACCAACACAACTAACCGTCTCCTGAGCGGATGGGTTTGCACATGCAGCTTGGCAAAGAGACCAGATATCATCACTGCACTCACACATTTTATATGGTTAGTCAAAATGCTTCTTGAAAGAGGGAAATCTTTGCAGTAAGCATGACTCACTAGAGCACATGGGCTCAGGGTGCCATCAACAGCTTAACAAATAGGTGAAATGGCAAAACATTTTTAATAATTTAAAAAAACATTTAACACCCGTATTATAAGGAAGGACTTTAATGGATCAGGCGATATGTTTTCTTTTGTCGACAAATCCCATTACAATGGGTCGGAGTGCACAGGTGCATCTTATGAAGTGGTAACTCAGTGTAAAGGAGTATTAATATCATGATTAAGTGTGGCTTACCTGGGAGGATGGCTCGGGAGTACACTCTGGGCCTGTTATTCATGACAGCACAGTAGATGGCAAAGTACACTGTGCTCGCGACAAAAATGCCAGAGCACTGCGCATGAACATAGTCCAGATCTGTGAAGAAACGATATCATTTGTAGGTGTGTTTATCCCTCCAGGATTGCAATAACACAAAAACAAATGTCATCCTTTTAAGAGATCAGCCATTACAGCCAATAGCAAAGCGATATTTAAAGAAGTACTTTTAGAAACCTTAAGCTTCAGAGAGTATCTCCGGAAACTGGATAATAAACCTATTTAAAGACCTGTGCGATACAGTATTAAGCCTCAGACGGCACTTTTTTTTTTTTTTAAAAAGTCAAGATGCAGCGACAGCAGGTTTAAAAAATAGAAAGTGAAGTCAGTCCAACACTAAAAAGCAGACCATAGTCACTGGCTCCATGGAAGATGCTGTCATGGCACGATGACTGGTTCTTGATGTACAGGACGGGTGCAAAGGAGAACCCATACAGCACGCCTGACACCACAGCAAGCAGGCAGCCTCTAGTGAAGAAGTGACATGATGGATGGATTTTAATACTCCAATGGCATTATAGGATTGTTTTATTCAATAAAAATGTCCCCACTGCAGACTACATTGCTTCACGTAATGAGCACAGCATCATATATCCAGATTGTAATCATTTCAAAGTGAAAAATGGAAACTTGCACTTGCACTACTGATGTTGTATTCACATGCACTTTTAGAAGTCAATCAATCACTGTGTTTGTAATGTTATTTTTTTTTGCCTTCCTTTAATGATTTCTGCTTTTTGAGTGCTTCATTTCATAATTGGCAAATAGTTAGTCACGACTTAAAGAACCTTCCCTCGTCTGTGCTTGCAGCCCGCTGACTGCTAACAAGTTGAGCTCACATGAACCGCCTGGTCTTTGGTCCGATTGAATCCATCCAGAACTCGGAGTAACCTGGACCGTAGCTGCACGAGTTTGATCTCTGCAGAAAATTACACGACGACATGTTAACCATTAATGCGACGGCGCCATCAGAACTCTGACACCACAAAGTCATCACTTTGAAAAAGAGACACCGTTTGATTGTCCTTCAGAGGACTCTGAATTTATATTGGGTCAACTAGTCAGAAACGACATAAGGCGAGAAATCAAAAGCAATGTACTCACTCTGTCGAGGAGTAATGGAATCGATTCAGAGCTGTGATGCAGTTCCACGTCAGTTTTCACAAAGAAAAAAATGATACCACTGGAACCAACAAACAGGTCACATCTGTCAACTGGTGTCCAACACAGACCTCACAATGATACTGATAGTTTTGTTTATAGTATTGCAGCTAATAAACATTTGCACTGACAAGGAGGAAGTTCACCTGAGCAGACACAAGCCAGCTCCACAGTAGTTTAACATCGGCTTGGGAATTTCCTGAGCATTCCCAAACCAGCCAAACCTGTGAAAGAGTCACACCTCAGTTTCTTATGAATATTTTGAAAAATTAAAAAACCTTGGGTTGACAACTCTATTTAAAAAAGGACCTGGCAATTAATACAACACACCTTTTATTGCAACAATTAGCACCTTCAAAAGTCCACTGCACTTGAAGAAAGAAAAAACAGTCTAACCTAGACAAACTGATCAAACTAGTCAGTGTTGATCAAATATTAATCAATATTCTGTTTCTACAACGAAGCACCGCCCAAAGCAGACTCATTTTACAGCGTCACAGAGCACTATACGTACGCATCAAGGATCATCCAGGGCTCGTCACAACTACTTTGAGCGCAGTGTAGAAGCTCCTGGAGCTGTTCGACAGCTGCGTTAACAGACTCCTCATCTCAAATTGTGGTTTTTCTTCAGATGCAGGGAACTCTTGCAAATGTCATTTTAAAGCACTAAAAAGGTAGAACTTTTCTCACGGTTCACCCGTCTGATGCATTAGTCAGGATACAGTGACAGTTTCAGCAGGTTTATAAAAATAAAAAAACATTTAAATAGTTATAAACCGTAGCTTTAAGTGTACTAAAATGCCATTTTAAAGTTAGTTAACTTCATCTATGAAAAGAAAGGAAACATATTCTCCAGTCTGGCTGGAGGAGCACACATTGTGCGACTCACCTTGTGCTGGCCCAGCCCATCAACAGACATGAAGAGCCCCAAATGACAGTCCCAAGACTGAGGCCAATTGCTTTAACAATGGGAACAGACGCCATATTCCCTGTAGATCACATGGGGAAAAAAGGTTGGCATCATGCATATCTGAAAGATTTAACTATGCGCCCCCTTGATTGTCAACAATGGCGTCAGCAGTGCACGGCAAACACATGCAGTGCACAAGTTGTCGACAAATGCCGAGTCAGCTAGGTGTACCTAATAAACTGGCAAGAGTAGTATGAAATTGGGACACGTATCCTCAAAGTTTGTTATGCCTCACAGGAACAGTATCAACACCATCAGTTCAAGAGAAGACGGAGTGTTTTAGTGCCTTGAGGCAGTTTTTAAAGTCCATCGGCCAGCCGATCCATGCTGGCGCCAATGAGAGCAGCTGGCATGGCACCACACGAAATACAGCACCAACGAGTTGGGCAATGCGTTGTGCTTCATGAGAAAATACCTGTAGCCCAGAGGGCACCGCCAAGCATCGCAAAAGGGTAAAATTTGGGCGACTGAAGTATCAAGTCTCCAAGCATAGATACACCCCAGATCGATGCACAGTAGACCCACTGGAAGAACATACCTGGAAGCAGAACAGACAAATTATCATAAAAAGGCGACAAAAACAACACTTGGAGTTACCATAACAGTCAACTTCTTGACACACATGTATTTTAAGTAAAGCAAGTGCTGCATGTTTACCGTCGCCGGTCTCGATTCTTTTCACAGGAACAAAGTTGCTTCCATACAACAGCGCGGCAAACACATTGGCAGCAACTCCATAAGCCAAATTAGTCATATTGGTGGAGTTGAAGGTGAACACCAACATATCCAAGTTGCCAGCTTTAGCGACACGTTTCACATCTGGATGAACTTTAAAAAAAAGAAAAAAAGAAAACCGATTAAAGAGTTGAATACAGACGACACATAGACACACGTGTTGGGCTTCCTCGTCACACACAAACTGTCGTTCCCGTACCTTGTTCAGCAGCATTGTCAGTGCTATGACAGCTCACTATCAATAATGTGGTCACAAATAAAAGCAGAGGCGGGTATGTTGCTTCACGCATGTTAAAATACACAGACTGGATTGCTTCGGCGTCGCTGGTGCACGGTGTTAAAAACAGCTCGAGGCCCCGCGTGTCATCAGTAGTGAGGAGAGAGGCTCAGCCAGGTGCTGCCGGTTATGTAATCACTCACTCTAACGCATGACAGCTGGCGCATTCAAACAAGAGTGACACACAAATGACAGGTAAACAAATGCATCTCAATATTTCTAGTTTAGGTTCAGAGATGTGGAGGGGGGAAAAAAGTACATTTGCTGAAGTGTTGCAATCAAGAACAACTTGAAGGTAATTATATACTATGTTATGTATTGATTATATTATTTGTCGAATTTAGATTTTCTACTTTATAGTTTGACCTCAACACAGTTCAGAAGCAAATACTATACGCATGCACACTACAATTTGACGACCTTAGTTAGATGCTTTATGGTGTCAGATTATTTACAAAATATGATATTTAGATAAAAAAAAGTACAGATAAAATCAAACTTTAAGCCACCCAGCACACAGTATACACGGTATGAATGAGTTCCTGAAGCCCTGCTCCTCTCCTCCTCTACCACTCATCACACACAGCTTCAACATTTTTATTTTTGGGTTCCCAGCAATGTTTGTTTGTTTTTGTTTGCTTTGTCGTTCCCTTTTTGTTTTGTTCCGTTTCTCTCTGTCTCTCATCCCCAATGTAAAGCGTCTAGTTGTATTTAGAAAAGCCCTATAAAAGTTTGACTTATTATTATTAGTTCTACATCAACCAATTTTAATACATCAATAAGTAATCCAATAATACGATTGACTCATTATGTCTGAATAACATAAATATTTGGAAATTGGTCTTCCTGCATAATGAGTTTACTTTTGCTCAGCTACTTTTAAAATAAAATGTCAACGCTTGAGGAAAGAAGTTGCTTTCACCAGGTCTGCGTGCTTCTGCCAGCTCTCAGGTCTAAAGAACAACCATCAGGACGTCACTCATCTGGACATCACAACACAATAGTTCTATTTTTAAACACGTTGTTATTCGGGTGAGGACATCCTGGACGTGGGCTGCTGCCTCCAGCCTGCATTCCCCTCACACAGGACGCAATATTAGTTTCCTGCCGTTAACTCTTTCCCTTTTCACATTGCGTATGTATTTTATTGTTTTATTTTGCAAAAAAATTTACAAACATAAAACACATTTATTTAATATCATAGTGCAGGAAGAGGCAAAACGCCAACAGGGGCGTATTTGAACTTTCCACTTATATCATATTACAATTTTACAAAATGACAAACATAAAAGGAAATATGGATAAGACAGACAACCCAGGAAAAGAAAGGGAAAGAAAGAAAATAATGTCATTGTGTGTGTGTGTGTGTGTTTGTGAGAGAGAGAGAGAGAGAGAGAGAGAGAGAGAGAGAGAGAGAGAGAGAGAGAGAGAGAGAGAGAGAGAGAGAGAGAGAGAGAGAGAGAGAGAGAGAGAGAGAGAGAGAGAGAGAGAGAGAGAGAGAGAAATAATTGTGTTTTTTCTAGGATGTTGGATTCTTAAACCCACAATGGTAACGTGTGAAACAACTATGTTGACACAACAGCTCAAACAAGAAAAACATAAATACAAAAACAACTCTTACAAAACAGCAATTAAACTTTCTTTTTAGGCAATTTTTCAAACATTGTATTGATTCTATTCTATTCTCCTCTATTGTGTTTTAGTCTGAAAGACAATTAATAATTTAAAACCAGCAGAGGTCGCCTAAAACATGTCGATGCATTATGAACCAAAATGCTTGATTATTGACCTTCACCTCAAACCTCTGTCTATTCATTTGATCAAACAATATCACCATACAGTATATGTAATGCACGTCAACCTATAATTCAACTAAGTTATCATTTTTTAAATTGCATTCACAATATTCGAGTCACAGGACATCTACAATATTCGGGTACATGGCAACTTTATTCACTGCTTTGTATTACTTTTGCAGACCATTTGATGAAGATTGTAAACTAATGCTGAAGTTGTGTTTATCATGCTGCATATGTTACCATATAGAGGATTATAGCTACTACTACAAAAAGACATGGGAAGAAGAAAAGGGTGTTTTCCCAGCCTGTCCATCCCCTAAATACACGCAGTTGTCTTCGCGCACTAGTGGCCACATATCCTCCTTTCTTCCAACATGACTTTCTGGAGTTGTGCCGTCCTCCTTGCTGTGAGTTTGGCTCCCAAAAGACAGTCAGCCATGACAAGAACATAGCTTCTAATGGGGAGGTCTCGCTTTCCCTGGCTGTTCTTCCCTCGCCTAAAACTGACCAGCAGCTTTCGGAGGTGCCCTCTTTCAAACCGGAGTTTGATCATTGCGAGCGCGTGCGTCGTGTATTTGTTGGTGGTGGTTTCACAAGTCGGATACTCGCAGCAGCACCGGGACAGAAGGATCGAGAGAGACAAGTACCGGCACAGCCGTGGATTGTATCATTTGGATCACTCGGATGCAGACTCTGTGGATGTGCAGACCGGCGCGAGCTTTGTGCTCCCGACGCGGTCCAACGTGGTGTACATCACGCTCAAGTCTAAGCGCCTGAAACCGGCACATATCCGGGGTACAATCAGACCAAAACTGAGGAGAAAAGTGAGGAGGAAAAATGATGAGGCTCATAAAACTTTTACGCAGGGCAAACTTGGCACTATGGAGCGGCACGCGGGCCAAACTAAGCGCGACTTTGCGTCCAATACTTCACGGGGAGGAACCAGGGATGTGTATTACAAATCTTTGGATATACTCCACACACCTCGCACGGACGCACAGGCTGACTCTCACATAAGCTCCATACGAATATACAGCCAGAAGGCACCGCCGTGGCTTAGCCCACAGGACGTGAAAGTCATGCGCTTTCTGGCGGATGCCAAAGTCTTGCGCGTCGCAGAAGTTTCCCGTGGGGACTCTCCGCCACTGCTGGTGTTTGAGGGCCAGACAAGCGTTTCACCCACCGACCCAAAACGCACACAGCGCGGCAATGCATGTGGGGGCCAGTGTGGAGTGATCAGCAGCCCCGTGGACACCACCGAGGTCTTTGCTTTCCATCTGGACCGGGTGCTGGGGCTCAATAGGACGTTACCAGCCGTGAGCAGAAGGTTCAGCTTCCTCCACGGTACGTTCACAGACACCAGGACACAATCTGGTATCACCTGACGGACGCAGAGCAAGAGGCAGGTGGGATGGATACAGCATATCTGAGGAAGTTACATATGATGTTCTAACTTGATTGGTTGGTTTCTTTTGGGGGTATTTTAAAGGCAACCTCATTAAAATGCACACTGCACAGTACAGAGTCACTGATGTGCTGCACACATTACATGAAGGATGCATGAAATCACGTGCTCCGCAGTGAGAGAGAAGGGGGCTGAAGATTCAACAGTGTTTCTGAGCAACAAACACACTGACACTCTACACATTGTGTCAGCAGGACGCTGGTCAGGATGAGTCAGGACTATTTTGAGAACAAGGCCAGTCCAGAAATATTCAAGGCCAAACTGAGCAATAAACAATATTCACGGCAGCATGTGTTATACAAACAGGTTGTTTTAGGTATACATTCAAACTTCAGGATGTCATTGCACTCTTCCAAGGTGTGCATTTAGGATTTTTGGGGGGCACATAGAGTGACTGTGGCTCAGTGGAGAGCAGCGTTGTCAATCAAGAGGATCGGTGGTTTGATCCCTGGCTCCGCTAGCCCATGTTGATGTGTCCTTGAGCAGGACACTTAACCCTGCAGTGCTCCCATAGCTGTGCCTACGGAGTATAAAGGGTTGATAATCCTGATGTGGCACCTCGCATGGTGGCTCCTCTCATCAGTGTGTGAATGGGTGAATGATGTCGTGTTAAAGTGCTTTGAGTTGTCGCAAGACTAAAAAAGTGCTATACAAGTACAGGTTACACAGCAGGAGACAGAGAAGCATTCTTTACTTTCTTCTCCACACCACCGCCGCTCCGTCTCTGACATACATCTAAAACATGTTTAGCGCCTTAAACCGTAGTCCAGCTTTGATCTGCTGAAGTAACCAAGATAAAAATGATGAGGTCATGCCATGCAGGTGTATATTTGAACCACTGATGACGTGTGCGGTATGCATTGCTCAGTAAGCTTTTCCTGGACAAACAACAAAAAGGTTAAAATAGTCACTGAGACTGAACAGTTGCTCAAACTTCGCCATTTTCTTGTGTCCTCCCTCTTTAGATGTCCAGCCCTGTCCAGTGGTGTCATGGGACGCTTCTCTCTACCCAGAAGGCCCTGCTGCAGGCGGGTCCACCGTGAGGTTAACGTGGGGGGAGTACCAGAGCTCCCTGAAACAGAGGTGTTGGCATAAAAACATCAGCCCCAAGCCCGACTCCGGCTGCTCCTCAGTCCATCACTATGAGTGGGGTCAACTGGCTCTGTTTGACTTCTTGTTGCAGGTAACAGAAGCTGCTTGAACATTACAACTCGAAAAACTGATTTATTAATTCCACATCTCTATGAATGTGAACAAAACGCACAACTGCATCTTTCCCGTCCTTCAGTTTGCTTTTGTACAGCCACGGCGTCGCTTTCTCAAATTCCGAAAATGCCTCATAAATTACTTTTGCAAACATCCCGTTTTGGCCGAACAGATGTCTTGTTTCCTGTGTGGAAGGCCCAGATCTCTCATCAGATTTTGGCTTTGATGACACATCTCCTAAGCATTCTTTAAAATTCATATCCATGCTCAAGAAAGAACAAATGTAACAGTTAGAAAAGGGACACTATGCACTTTTATTCCAATAGTTTGGAAACTAATAAATCCGCCATGGAGCTCACAGCTTTCATTATGCATCTTTATTTCAAGTTCCCTACGAATAGATTCATAACCAAGTAAAGATACATTCATATTGTGTAGTTAAGAGAAACAGATTTCTTACATACCTGGATATATTGATGTTATTATATTGAACATGAATAATACATTGAACATGA
This sequence comes from Clinocottus analis, assembly GCF_023055335.1. Classification (NCBI taxonomy): domain Eukaryota; kingdom Metazoa; phylum Chordata; class Actinopteri; order Perciformes; family Cottidae; genus Clinocottus; species Clinocottus analis. The sequence goes on from NW_027175821.1 coordinate 16,593,873, forward strand.
ATAATACATTAACCAATCTCAGCTATTCATATAAACGCTGGCTGAATATTGTTTATAACAATAACCATCTCTGAATACAGAAGCCAATGATGCGCTGCTCTGTTGAGAAACAACAAATACAAATTAATGTATATTTTTATAAGTTGGCCTCAATGGATAACTTAACTTCTGTGTCTGAGTGCCTCGGTGATCATAATCCCGTTAGTCGTTAGAGGTTAATCTTCCATAATTAGGGCAAAATCATCAAATCCTATTTTTCCTAATTGGTTTGTGACATTACAGCTTTTTCTGGATTTAAGAAATATTTTCTCATCTCCCAAATCCCTTTTTTTACTTGTAAACAAATACACATTCTTTATTTATTGGAAGATCAATAACCTTTGCATATGCATACACTGAAAGTATGTTAAGGAATGATGCATTCAAATTACATTCAAATTATAATCTCAAATAACTTTTTATGTCCGAAACAACAATGTCAATTTATAAAAGACAAAAGTCGGTCAGGGCTTTGAAGTGCATTGCAATAGACAACGTGTATACAAATGTATTTAAAGGTTATGGGTTTTATTAAAGACTGTATGTTTCGGGACTTGTCGACTTGATTGACAGGTATGAAGGGATTTCGGCTCAGCGATGCCTCTGTGGATGCTCGTCAATCAAAGTTGTGCCCGCGAGTGGCTTCTGAAATCTATGAGTGATACATTTTCCTTGTTTTTAATGAGTCTTTGGGAGCATTATCTGAAACCTCCGCCTATTTAATGGTTTAGCATGTGGACCGATATTGACATCAATTAAACAGTGACCATGTCTCAGAGGCCCTGCGAAAGCCAGCCTGCTGGATGTGTTTAGTTTGTCTCTACCGTGGATTTGCAATTATTTAATCTCATAATAAAATCCTTATGTTGTCTGCGAGATAATATACAAGGGGTCCCAGTCCATATTGCAAGATAAGCTTGCTCGGGGCAAAATAACCTGTCATCCAACATTTCAAAAAAGAGAAAAACGCCACGAATACCAATGTGAAAACTCATAAATCAATCACACCGGTGACTGTATTCTAAACACATTGACTACGAGCGATCTGAAGAAACGTGAACCGTCTCTTCCAGATTCACAACCGTCTGGATCAGAGCTGCTGTGGGTTCAGGCCCCGGCAGGAGGATGTGTGCGTGGAGCTCGGCCACAACGCTGAATGTGGGGACCAAAACCACATCCAACTGACAAACATCCTCCACAGGGGTCACGACCCCAGACACCTGGTCTTCACCAACAACAAGGGCTTCTTCGACCGCAATGAGGACAACCTGGACTACAGGCTCCTGGAAGGAATCAGAGAGTAAGTTTGGATCGTAAAACATTTCACTCAGATTTAGTTTGTTGCGCTTAGAACATCAAACACTGACGTGTGGCTAATTAATGTTGGTTTTCATTAACAAGGGACCTCATTCATGACCGTTTGGACACACAACTTTGATCAAAATAAGAATTTAGATAGAATGACGGATAGAAAACTTTATTAATCCCCGTGGGGAGACAACAACAGACTCATATGGATAATAACAGACAAGGTTCAGAGTGCACAACAGACAAACATATTACAAGATCAAACAGCAGAAAAATGCCATATGAAACAAAACAAGACACATTTTTAAACCACAACTAATGGTGTTCATTAAAAAATTGAACAGCTGCCAGAACAAAAGACCTTCCCTGTCGTTCGATGAACACTTCATCCTGAATCGCTCAATGAATGAACCTCTGAGTCCTTTTAAAACACATTGTAGTGGATGGCTTTCAGAGGAAACAATCATTTTTGACTATTAATGAAATGATTGAACCTGTCCACAGCAGCACAAGTTATCGGTGTTTCTCTTGTTCTTTTAGTAGAGTTTTAAATCCCCCCGACACCCTTCCTCCTTGAAAAAAACATCTTTTAAATGTTTTAATCATTTCAAACCTCATAGTCTTACAAAACATATTTAGATCTGTCTTAACAGAGTAATCTTGTCTTTTGAGATTTTATTCTCTGGGCCTTAATTGTGTGCTCTTTCTGTTTATCCCAATGTGAAAACACTTCCCTGCCAATCTGTGTGAAACATCCGTCTTTTGACCAATAAATCACTCGTTCCAGAAGAAGAGACAGAAGAGAAGCTGTTGTTTGGCGAGTGTTGTTTGTGTCTCTCTTCAAACATGGATCTGTGTGATCCACATCAATTCTGTATCTTCTTTTCTGCCCAATGGGATACAAAGCTAACATGAGTCTAAATTTAGCTGCTATCAGATGACACCCAGCTGCAAGATGACATAACGTCATTTAATACTTGATCTTTTTTGATCTCACGTGGATTTCTTTGTAGAACTGAAAGGGTTTCATCCCTTTGACTTTCATCAAAGCGAAAGAAAAAACCCTGATTTGACTTTTTATTCCAGGCACGTTCCAAATTGACATGTAAACATGCAGTATCGCAGTTTATTGGACGATCTGAACAGCTTGAAAAACCTAAACAACAACCACTTAGCAGTCTCTCCATGGCACTGCTCCAGGAGTCTTCAAAGTCGTGGTCATGTCCTCTCTGTCTCTCTCTCTCTCTCTCTCTTGTGGTTTTTCATTTTAGTTATACAAACATTTATCTGAGGCAGAACTCGTCTTGCAGGGAATAATACAATCCATTCAAACCTCAGTGAGGAAAGGCACAAAATGATCTGCGAGTCAAGTCTACCAGCCTACTAAGTACATTCGCTCGCTCCAAGTCAATGTGCCACAGCTTCACATTATATATGATTACATCCTATGAGTGGAGCCTTTACCCACTTATAAGCTATAACGACGTCACACAAAGTCCCATGTTGACTAACTCGCTGACATGATCGTGCAAAGACATTTTTCAAGGATGTGAAATGACCGTAATGCTATTTCAGACGGTATGGGTAGGCGTTGGTTTTAGCAAAACCCTTCTGTTGCTTCATGCGGATGCTTATCCGTTATACTCACTACCCATTTGGTAGCCATTTGTTGACTGAAAAAAAAAAACTTAACACGACTTTGGAATGGATTTTCAGAGAGAAAACTGCTGCCAGTATTAGTAACAATGCTTACACGACATCTTTTTCAGATTGTAACCACAATCACTGGGACTGGTTGTGATTTATTTCACAGTTTTACAACTGCTTTCCAGAAACTTCGAAGGCCAACTGCATAACATTTTGCATAAAGGGCAGAAAATGTAGTTTGAAGTTGTGAGGTTGTTTTCCCCCTTAGTTATTCTATCACCACAGTTTGTGTTGTTTGCTGCCCTTGTGTCTTTGGGTTCAGTTACCTCACCATGTTTGGCTGTTTCTACTATTTGCACGTTGGTACACCACCTTTTTCCCATAATAACAGGGTAGCTTCGACCCATTGAGAATCATTAAAATAATTCTACTCCCAGCCAACAGCAGCTCTGCCTCTGAGACATGCGTCTGAAACGAAAACTCCAGTTTGATTTAACTTGCTCTTCCTGACTCACCGTCTGTGTCTCCAGGCTCCCGGAGCAGGCGGTGTTGGTGCTGAAGAACAAGAGGCTGAGGGAGAAGCTCCTCCAGTCCCTGTTCCTGGACCAGACGTACTGGGAGAGCCAGGGCGGCCGGCAGGGCATCGACAAGCTCATCGACGTCATCGAGAGGCGCGCCGCGGTGCTCCTCACCTACATCAACGCTCACGGGATCAAAGTCATCGCGATGAATGCGTGACGAGAGTCACGCCCGACAAGTGGCCTTCATAATGGGACACAGATGAAGTAGATTAACGGATCTGTGCGACGTCCCTGGAGGCCGTTTAACGAGACACTGGAACATTAGCCACTTACATTTTCGAAGTGGCTCGGGAAGAAAAGAACCAGCAACTCATCCGCTGATGTCATACTGTAATGCTGTTTGACATCTCTTTAATATCAACTCTAACAAGAGCACAATGGTGTTAAAGCAAAACTGGTCCTCATCTTCCGGACCATATTATTTTACCGTGAAACATTGTGAAAAATAAGATGAATAAACATTTTTATATTTGTAAAAATAAAAGTGATCACATGACTAATGAAGGACTTATTATAAATTGCTCACTATCCTTTAAAACAAAAAAGTTGTTCTATTGTTAATATTAGGAAGCTTCATTTTCAGTCATGGAAACCAACCATTTGCATAAAATCCTGAGAGACACTTTAAAGTTTAAATGAACTCATCAAGGTATTTAAAAAAAATGTTTTCCCTGGAGGCGAATACGCTGCCATCAATGTGTACAGAATATGCTGCAGTTATACCTTCGCTCCTTCCCGAGGCCTTGCATTAAGTGTACTTTTGCTTTGTGTGTGCCTGGCGGGCCCTCAGTGAACACACTCATCAAGTGTGTAGCAGCAATGACAGTAAGATCTTCATGAAGGTGTTTAACATGGCGAACAAGCCACAACTCCGATATCTTGTATACCGTCTTAAACATTTCTTTTTTTTTTCACCAAACTCTCAAGAAGTCAAGAAGTTTTTTTTTAACATATCTGATTCTTCAAGTATGTCATTACGGGAACAGCTTTGCATTGTGTCTGTACTTTATAAACTGAATAACTTGAAGATGAGAAGTCAGATGGTGTTATTCTGTTTAATATGCTCTCCTATTTCCCCTGTATTATTTATTTATTTATTTACTTTCTTTAAGTATTGAAGCTGTTCGAGCATCAGAAGGTCAATAATTGCATTTATTTGTAGAATAATAATATATATCGAGACATGACCGTTGATGCCAGGTAATTTGTCAGTCCCTACTTCACTGTAATTGTATAAAATGTTTGGCACTTAAATTGTCAAAAATGACAAAGCCATCAGCAATACAATCATTACAAAAGCATGCAGTTTCTCAAGTCAGTGTCTGTCAAAGCGTGTACAGAAATAGTCTACGTATGCCGCTGACATCTGAGCCATAGGGTCTACTTCTCACGCTGTAAACGGCGTGCTCTCGACTCGGAGAGTTAGAGTCGACGAGGCTTTTTTTCTCCTTTTTTTTTATCGTGTCCATGCCGGGTATTCACTTGGCTGTTGCTTTAACCCCTCTGCACCCGCATTAGTGTGTCAGTGTGGTCCATGCCTGTGTGTGTTTGTGTTAGAAAACCCTGCTCAGTTCCCAGAGTGCTCTGCAGCGGAACCTACTTACATATTCTCACACAGTAACACACACGGACAAAAGGTGACTTTTGTCATTTGACTGGTATGCAACAGTACATGTAAAGACACACACCGAAGACACATAGGCAAGCATTATGACCTGGACCTTTCCTGACAGCCCCCGTCTGTCTCCTCCCATTCAGTCCCACTCAGTGACATTAGACCACTGGAAAACCAGTGTGTGAAGTTCTGCGGGTCAAGTGCTGCGTGGCAAACTGACAAACACGCCTGTAAAAGCAGCTCAACTTGGACACACTCTGCAAAGGGTTAGTTTGCACTCATGACAAATATTATTCTACCATATTGCCAATGAATAAAGTGAAATTTAAGTTGACATTTGAACAAGCTATATTGACATTGTCCGCAAGAGGGGAAGCTCGATGAAAAAAAAAAAAAGGTTTTCAACCTTATCTATCTCTCCTAAAGGCGAACCGTGTGGACATCATGGCTGCTGCTGTTCTCTGCTTCTCTGGGGCACAACGGCAGGATCTATTCCTTCAACCAGTGACATCCCAGTGACGTCGCTGGTGGCGAGAAAGAACTATCGAGTGCTTCAGCTTTGCTCGCTGTGGGACACAATCTGTCGCAATGTCATTAAAAAATGTCAAACAGACAGAATGGCGTCCCAAAATATAGATGCGGAGTGTTTTTGCTGAGTCTAATATTCAGCAGGAGAGATTCTGCTTGAGACTGCAACTTCCGATGGGAGGATGTGGCTGCTCAAAGTCCACTGAGAGGAAACAGAAAATAATGGCTTTGTAATGCACGTCAGCGCGGGCATTTCTTTGTTGGATGCTGTTGCCAATGACAACCCAGAGAGAATGAGAATTGTGTTTGTTAACGCTCGCATGGACGAACCTCTTTTATGTCCTATCTGGGACACCGCTGCGGACCCTCCTCAGGATCTCCATGGGAAACTGGAAAAGACAACCAAAAGCAGCAAGGGGATTTTTGTTATTGTTATATTGCTATTTTAAAGGTGTGCCTGTAAAATAATTAGAGTCTTCAACCAGAAAGAGAGAGAGAGAGAGAGAGAGAGAGAGAGAGAGAGAGAGAGAGAGAGAGAGAGAGAGAGAGAGAGTTTATCTCAATAAAGTCTTGCAATGAGTAAACACGGAAAGTAAGCCTGTCTTAGTTCAGTGTAAAAGAGAAACTTCAGAAGGTTAAAAGTTGAATTGATTTCCTTTATTAATCAACACCTGCTTTTTTTTCAACCTATATTTTCTCTCTCTGTTCTTCTTGTTTTTCTCAGCCCAGAGCGTTTGGCCCTGATGTGCAGGTGTCACCCCCAGCAATAAGCAGAGTGTGCAGCCCGTACCGATTCCCACGTCTATCTCCGCCGCCTTGCCATGTCTCTCAATGTGCTGCGGCTCCAGGGAGCAGACAAGCCGCAGCAAGAACACGCGTGCCTCGGCCTGTATTCCTTCACAACTTGCCACCTTCCTGCAAAATTCGTGGCGAGGTGTCAGAAAATCTAAAAATGATGTGCTATCACAACCGCCGCTGCTTAAGGCGTGAATGCTGTGTTCATGCGACAATGTTATTATTTTGCCTTTGGCACTGTATGAAATATATTTGGTTTCATCTGTATAAAAAAACATGTGTGAACACTACAATTCCCCATTTGTTGTGAGGTTGTGTGTCAGACTCTTTCTTGTCTGGGAGCAGTTATCAACCAGTGGAATAACTGGCCTTTGTACTATAGAGACTATGCACCAAATGAAGTATATATATATATATATATATATATATATATATATATATATATATATATATATATATACTAACACTGTGCTATGATCGCCATCACAGCTCCATTTGCTCCACACTTCAGATTGCCACCACTGATTCCATCCCTGTTTAGCCAAACACATGAACTGCGTTTCAATCAGGAGAGACAAGTCAGATGAAGAAACAATACTCTTTGAGTCTTTGGTGCTTGGACTATAGGGAGAGTTGTAATCGAGCAGCAGCGAGATAAATCCCCCCCCCCGAGGCGTTATAGACATGGTGGTGGAGGCTGAGAGGATGATGAATTGATGGGCGGAGATGTGGAGATGGAGGAGCGTGTAAGAGCAGCATGAATGAATTGAATGTAGAGAGACAATTATATTTGAATAGAGACAGCAGCAACAAAACACCGTCAACACAAACTTATCTTCTTGCTGCGAGAGGAGACCAGCTGGTTTGAACAGCTGAAGTCAGGATTGACAGCTCCAAACAATGACAGCAAGGGAATTATGGGCGATCATGCTGAGCAGTAAATGGCAGATGTGTGAGGAATAAACTCCAAGCCTAAGCATACGAGAGTAGAGTCCTGACTGAAGTCTTGCTGGAGCTTCATTTGATCCTGAACAAACAAACGGGTTAGTTAAATATATAGCGAGCGTTCAAAATGAAAAAAATAAAATGTATTCCTCCAAAGTTTCTGCCTCAAGGGAAAATACAGGGTTTGCACATCATATTTCTTCAGGCCAGATGTTTGAATTTAAATATCTTTAAAAGCAGTGGGCTTTGTACTTCAGTCTTGTGAAGCAGGTTTTGGCTGCAGCGCTGTGAAATAAGATGGTAAATTGGAATATCTCTTTTGCAAAAGTTCTTAAGAAACTTCACACGGTTTAGCCGTGGGCATATGCGACATTTATATAATTACAGCTTATTTTTTCTTTGTGACAAGCCTGACATTTTCACTCTTGTTTATGCGGATGATGTAAGTTTCACATTTTTGCACTTCCTGTTTCCAAGGGAGTCAATAAATTGAGTTTCTGACAATAATTTGAGACGGTTCCTCTCAGCTGTGCCCAGCTGGCTGCTGCCTGATCAGACTCAAACAACAGCCAAACAGAGGAGCTCTTTGTTCTTGTAACCTCCGCTGAGCGCTGATTAACACTCTGGTCTGACATGATGTCACTTTTCCCATTCCCTGCCCTTCAGCGTTTGCCACTGACCTTCAGCGAACTCGCAAACAAGCAAACCATGTGCCTGCTGGCTATGTTCAGATAAACTTATGTATTATGACATTCATTCAATTATGCTTTGACTTTGTTTTCTGTATTGTCTGTTCTACTTTATACACATTATCACACTCAGGTATGAACTGCAGTATCCAGATGACCTTTAACAGAATGTCAGTAAAGTGCTTTTTCAGGACACTTGCAGGTAGCTGCTTGCTGCTCTTTTGGAGATACTTTAGCTTGTTTGACCATGCAAACATGGGGAAAGAGCTATAGAATTGCTCTGTCCAAAGGTAAGAAAAGCTAAAGCTAACTAATTACAGACTATGGCCGTGTCTACTAACGCGCACTTGCACACTAAGCACTGACTTTCAGTGCTTCAGTGCCCTGAAAGTACCCGGATGGCGCACTGCAAACGGTCAAAAAATGTAGTGTAGAGCGATGGACACTACTCGCACTGAGCCGGCGCCATCTTGGCTACGTGGCGGAAGAGGAGGAGCCATTTCGCCAGCTTTTTATTCATTTATTTATATCCTCCTGCCGCGATTGTGGAGGTGTCGCAGTTTCCACACAGGTTGGAGAAAGAGGAACACAAGGGACAAAAATAGAGTAAGAAGTGCGTTCATTTTGTCGGTTTTAGTTTCGCGGGTATCGCGAGCAGATTTATGGAGGTCACTTCCGGCTTAATTTTCGCGGGTGCCGCGAACAGATTTGCGTCCGTCACTTCCGCCAATTGGTTAACGTAAGTGTTTCATTTGATACAGCGCTTATCAGAGACACAGTGCACTACACATGTTAGTGCACTGTGTTATAGTGCACTGTATTGCAGTGTACTTCGTAAAGTGTTGACACGGCCTATATCATGTAAAAAACAAAACATTGTGGTTTAATGTGGGGCTTTCTTGCATGGCTAGCTATTTTCACCAAGCTAAGCTAAAATGCAGCTAAGTATGAACAGACAGACATCAGAGTGATAGTAACCTTCTCATCTGACGCTCAGTAAGATAACAAAATAGTTTCCTAAATATCAAACTACTCTTTTAATGTGTCACCTGTGTAAACACACACACACACACACACACACACACACACACACACACACACACACACACACACACAACCTTAGAATTATCTGTCTTGAAACGAAAAAATGTCTGATATGAAATGTTTGCTTTGACATTTCACCCAGAGCGGCCTTCATTTCTTTTAGGAGATTACAGGTTTGTTGGACCGTGAAGTCTTTGAAGCATCTGGAACATTACACTCTGTGAGTGTTTCAGCAGCACCTGGGTGGTCACTGTCTGAACACTCTGGAGATACATTACATGCAATCCAAAAATGACTGTATTTTGTCCTGCCACGTGGCCTCTAACGCTGCCGGAGCGAAGTTCTCTTTGCGCCGATAGGACTGTTGACGAGATATTGAAAGAATGTCAACACGGCACACGAAGAAGTCATGTCAAAGCTTGCTTGTTTCACTAACTGGCCACGCAATTCTTACTTTGAAGATTTATGGAAGCAGGGTCCACAACGAGGAGTAACGTTTTTGATGACTTTGGAGAGAGATTTGCCTCGCAGGCCTGGCACACCACCAGTGTTTGTCATCTCATCCCCTCTTTGTGAAAGAGAGCAAGTTTTAATAGGATTTAACTCAGCTGTCCTGACTTAAATGCATACCCCTCAGGTTTCAATCATCTGTCAGATGAAAATGCACCTACTCTTTGCGCTCTATTAACTCTCCAAAACAGGCCAATGTTTTACTTCTTATTTTTTCAAACACAACATAACTAAAAGACAACACTCTTGTTTCTCTGGGTTCCACTCTATTCTTAAAGCACAAACACAATTTAGGCCAGAGTGGTTGACTGTTCACTTTTATAGTTTCATACCGTACAGCCTCATTAAATTGTAAAATACTGGATATTGAAAAACGTAATCCTCCTCCTGGGGCAGCTTTTGTTTTTCTGGTCAGCTGATTCTTTAGAAATACATGTCAAGAGCAAATATGCTGCACTTTACATTATCCAACCCAAAAATGTGCCGCGGATCAAAGCCTGTGGGAGTGGAAGGCTCTCTGTCAGGTAAGAATGCAGCCACACGAAACAGTCTTGCCAAAGGTAACGTATACGGACACTTAATAATCTTTAAATGTCAATTTAATGAAAGCAGTGGGTCGAGAATAACTTTACCCAAGCACTGACACTCAGATTCCGTTTGGAAGATTTAGATTTTTAAAGTATGTGGACTTAGATATATGCATAGAGGTGAAGGTTGATAGCTCCAGGCCCAACTGAGACAGCCCAAGATAAAGGAGAGCGAGCAGTGAGCTGCATGTTTGATCCCATCCATGCACATTTAGCTCAATGTTCCCCACCTGTAATTTCTTTTAATTTTTCTGACTCCTGGAGGACGTCTGAATGTTGAGGAGTGAGGTCACAAGCAGCTGATCAATCCATCAGTGTGATGCTCAAGGACATGTGATCTGGACATTGAAAGTCAAAGGGGATGAATCAAAGTGTTTTTTTTAATAAGCATCAACTGTATTTCAGAAATGGACGTATACTGTGTACTACGGTTCCGAAGCTTCGAGTTCATCTTTTTTGGCCATCCCTGGCTTGTTTTTCCCCTTTTTACGGCACCAATCGCACAATTTCGTCAGTTTATCAGTTACAGCTGAGACGGAAGCAGTTTTATGTGTGTATGTGAAGTGTATCATTGAATATTGGTTCAGACGCATACATCAACTGAAGGCTCAATGTAGACTGTGATCTGTACTTCTGCAAGAAGTGTGTCTGCCGGCAACAGGTGAAATAGAGTTTACTCTCGCGGGAATTAGTATGTGGCAACCGTGGACTTTAGAAAACAATGGATGTAGTCACCAGGACTTTACCCATTGGCTGGGTGGGTGGAGCCAGCCGTCGCCATCTTGTCAGTGAAGGCACAGGCTGCGGTCGAATAGTCCTTTTTGGTTAGGAAGGTTGCTGAGTGAAAGGACCCGGAAGTATCTAAGTGGTTGCCAAGATGGTCAAATTCTCAAAGGAAAGAAGCTTCAATGCTTCCTTACTTAGCTCCTTTAGCATAGGAAACACTGGACCTTCCTTTACGAAAGGAAAGGAGATGATGCTGCCCCACAATCCCTTGCGGTGGTAACATTTAAGTGACGCACCATACGGTTGTTCACGAGAACAAACGATCATGACGGACAAACGCAGATTATGTAAATAAGGTGATTTATAAAATATTGTCTGCGTATTCTTATGATCAAGTATTATTCTGCATATAAGCCATAAAGGGATATGAGACATTGTTAGTTTGAGAATGTATTTGATTCAGCATTTTTGAAACTGAACAATGAGATGGTTTAGTAGCTTTGTAGTCTCTGTGAAAAATGACTTGGCTTCACTTGTACAGTCTTCTTTCATTTCAAAGTCGTTAATAAAGAAATACAGTAAATACAGTAAAGAAAGACAAAACATCTGCTTGCTGTCGCATCATAACTATAGTTAATGAAAATGGAGTCGGATTTGATAAACACCAGAGTTGCCTTTTCCTAACTCCTCATGAATTCTCCTCCTGTTTTCCACAGAGTTCAAGGAAAAGTGACCACAAACTAATTCTACCTGAACTACCTTCATAGGTTTGAAGCTGTTACGGGATGTGCATTGCAGTCTGAAGGACTAATTACATTTCATTGAGCTGACACCTTTCTCCAAAGCGACTTACATTTCTTCTACACACCGTTGACACAGCAACGGGGAGCAATTTGGGTTACAGTGTTGCTCAAGGACACGTCGACATATAGCGGAGCTGGGGATCGAACCGCCGACCCGAACCACCAATCTTCTGATTGAAAGACGGGCATGAAAGACTGAGCCACAGTCGTCCCTAATGTTTAACTAAAATGTTCATTAGTTTACAATTATATGAAGAACCATAAAATATTTCCTGACAGAGAAGATTCATATTTTTTTAATTTTCTGCCTTCGGCATCTCTAAAATTAACATAATAAATTCCACACAAATTTCATGATCCCACTAAATAATACTCTAAACTCCAAACCAACCCAGAGGCATGACTAAAACTCATATTGATGACATTCTCATATGGTTCACTCCTCTTCGTGTTGAGGTAACAGACCACATCGTATGTGAGGGTTTCACAGGTTGACCTTCTAAACCCAAGGTGAGTCATCGAAGGGGCGGGGCTAAAGGTATGTGAGCTTAAGCCGAAAGTCGGGGTGAGGCATCTCTGTGGACTGGCATCTCAAACATCTGCTCCCGGAGATATATGGGGCAATCAAACAGTTGTGGGCTGAATATGTCACATTCTATATTTAGAGATCCTGTGAAGAGAGAGAGGGAGGGAGGGAGAGAGAGAGAGAGAGAGAGAGAGAGGGAGGGAGAGAGAGAGGGAGGTGGCATGTGGAGAATGAAACAGACTCTGAATGAGAGCATTCAGGATGAGTGCTGAAATAATTCAAGGTCTCAATTGGTAATGGCAGGGAAATTATTTTTCTTTTTTTTTAGTAACCTGATTAGGAGAGAGACACAATGAGGTACGAACGCACTGATTTCCGGCGCGCGGTAAATGAGTTTGAATGACTGCATGTAAAGAACGATGATTGCCGTTCCAATGCTGCCATACTTTCTTCTGCGGTGAAGAGCTCTGCCCTTCTCGGCAGCATTTCACAAGCAATTCAAATCTGCAATTGGCAGGCAAAGCCTTCCTCTCAAACCAAAATACCAGGTCAGAATATAATAAGTCAAATATCACTTCTCACAAAAAGCCATCAGCAGTTAATCAGACACGTATAGAGTGATTATGTGCTGATGGGCTCCCTGTTCAAAATCAGAGAATATGAGTCAATTCCTGTTGGTTGGAATAAAAAAAACCTACAATAAGAATAGAATAATGCTAAATAGTGCCAAAGAGCTTCTGGACACGTGCTGTTCGGTTTATAGCTTGAATAGAGTCCCATTTTGGACCGTGTAGACTCAGCTGGTGCCTTTCCCCACTTACCAACCACCCATAACTCATCGCTAGTGGAAAGCATCTCGTCCAAGAAATGAGGAGCCAGAGGAGGGGAGGAAAAGAAGACAAGAAACAACCATTACAGGGTAAACTGGTCCAACACAAGCCACTTTGTCACACTGGCAGTATACTCTTCTGTTTAAATGACACAAGCGTGCGCGGTCACGGACTGAAGGTGCGAACGGCCTAAAGAGAGAGAGGCCAAACATTCCTCACCTACCCCATTCCTGGCTCGTCTATCTGAGGTCAAAACTGTCCAAGCAGCAGCAGCAGCAGCAGCAGCAGTACTTTCGACTTGGCTGGGCCTCACTCATGAGCTATAGAAAGATCTGAGGTCACAGAGGAGGCATTTACAATATATTCTACACCATGGGACGGGAAATAAAGACGTGCCTTAGAGGCAGAGGAGTGAAGATCACAGCAGGAAATATCAAGGAGGACATTCTCCTCCCTCTGGCTTTTCCATCAGAAACCTGTTGACTGTGGCCGTTCATGCAAATTGGCTCCCAAATTGTCCAATTATACACAGCAGGTGTCTATTAAAAATGAAATGTAGTTAAATTGCAGAAAAATCTTTTCTCGACTGTATATATTTTTGTCAATAAGTACAGTGTTGCTTCAGTAAACATCAGAATCAGAAGCATTTATTGGATCCTGTTCTGGCAGGAGGTGCAGAACATTTACTATTTAACAACACACATTGAACAATAAACAGAGTGAAATACACAGAATGCAATAAATAGGAGCATGAATATTTACAATTAAATCTACAGTGGAATATAAAATGAAAGTACAATAAAGAGCACAGATAACAGTACTTTAAAGATGAATGTAAGTGTAACATGAATGTGACAAGTGTAATGTTAAAAGCGACATATTTGAATATAAATACCTCATATTTAAATATATGATCGGAAAGAAATTGTCTGGAGGTGACAAACATAGTGTAAACATGGTGTAGATTACATCATGCGTAATGCTTTTGGGCATCTTTTGGGAAGTAAATTATTCATACTAATGTAAGAAACAAACATAGAGCATGGTCGTCGTTCAATACAAAAAACGACGGTTTGATCCCCGGCTCAGCCAGTCCATGGCGATGTGTCCTTGGCCGAGACACTTAACCACAACGTGCCCCAGCAGGCTGCTCCTGTGCTGTGTGAATGGATACAAATACTCCTGATGGGCAGGTGATACCTAGTGTCAGTGAATGTCGATAAGTACGGCTAAAGTGCTGTGAGTCGGAAGACGAGAAAAGCGCAAGACAAGCGTAGTCCATTTAGTCTGTTCGATGCAGGTGCTATTCAGGCTACACGAAAAGCTATGTGCATACAATGAGCACAGGAAAACCTTGGCCTTGGTAAAAAAAAAAGGTAAAAAATCTAAACTTGCAAGACTTTATTAATTTTGCAAACAACAATGACTTTCCAAGGAAATGAGGAATGTGATGACTGTAAACAGTTTGTGGTGGAGATACAAAGAAGTTATGAAAAGAAAGGGACAGAGTTCAGACTGTATTTCTCACCGTTTGGGCTGTTTTCTAAGAAATGAATCAAGAGTGGTTTGAGAGGAAGACACTAAACATTATTACTTCTCTGGGTCACTGTGACTTTGAGACCTCCAACTGGATGAGAGCTGTTACTCTGCCAGGAAAATGACTGTACTGCTTATCATTGGATTAAAGCAAGCTGTTATATAAAGTCAGTGGGTGGAACACTTTATTCAAAATGTGATTATTTTTTGTTTGGTCTGTGAAATCGCCTTCATTACATTCAAATGGTTTAAATCATATGATTTTTAGGGAAATGTTAATAAGGAATATGTTAAGCTTGAATGTTCGTGCTTGAGAATATAAATGACAGAAAACTTGTTTTAAAAGGTTTATTTTTTCCAAACTGTCTGCCCCATCTTGAGGCCTTCCTTAAACAATCTCATTTAAATAGCACTTATGAACAATGACAAATAAAAAAAGCATTTATATACTACATGAAACAAAACAATAAAAATACTGATGATCTGGATCTGGAGCAGGCAATATAAATGTCTTTTTAAGACTCTTATGAAAACATTATCTTTTTGTATTTTTCCAGGAAGTGCATTTCTGCTTCACAAAGCAGAGAAATAGCTTTAGAAATTTGATGGAATACATTTCCAGCATGATGTTTGACTTTTTTACATCTTGCACTCACATGATTCTTCAGATGGGGCTTCGCCTCCTCAGCCCGTGTGAAGGAGGAAGAGGAAAGAATGTGTCACCACTGTGGCTGAGGCAGCGCTCCAAAAACAAATCTTCCATGGTGAATGTTAACCGTTCCTGCAGAAATCCAAACAGGAACCGCCTGGCCCGGGCCGGGCAGACACACACGGAGCGGGCCCGAGAGGAAATGACTGAGCCCAGCCTCGGGGTGCGGCCCGTTCAGTCTCGTGGGTCGAGCGGTGCCCAGTCGTCTCCCGTCTAACTGGCACCGCCAGGCAAATGAAATGCTGAACAAGAAGATTCTTAGTTTGTGTTTCAAAAGTGTTGACTCATACACGGCGGCTGACCGAAACTAACATGCAAGAGCCAAATATGGTGCTGGAAATACAAATGTAACTCTGTGTCTACGTGGCGCTGTACTGATGTCCAGGGCTCAGGGAAATAGGACATTAAATCACTGTTGTTATCAGGTGTTTGACCCCGGAAAGGGCTAAAGGGGTTTGACCACCTTCGCTGTCACAGATGTGTTAGTTTTCTTGCAAATGGTGCGTTGAATTGTCTGTGGAAGGAAAAGGACTTGATTTATGTTGTTCCACGCCAAAGACAACAAACAGACTCTCATGCAACAACACATGCCTGAGAAAGATGTACCCAATGCAACGCATATAACAACTCACATACGGTATCTTTGTGTTACAACCAGGTCACTAAGAGGAAAAAACACTTCACTAGCGTCCAGTGTTAGACCGGGCTTCTTTAACACTCACTGTAAAGGGAAATACACGGTTTTTTTTGTACTTTTGCATGCCTTCTGAGTTGATGTTTAAGTTCACCTGCCTTCAGTTGCTGGCCAAGTCAGTCATTAGTTTGTTTCAGTCGGTGCAGCATTGCTCTGTTCTTTAGAAGCCACAGGAAGCCCACCGGCTTTAAAGACCCTATAATGGTTTCTGTATTGATTCTTGTCTCCCACGCCTGTGACCCTGTATGGCCTCCCACGCCCTGTATCACCAGGCTTTTAGTTATTCAAAAGTGTTTGACTGAAACCTTTCAGGGATCAGCTTTTATCTGTTACGCTTTGAGCCACTGGAATAGTCTCTCTGAGGAAATCAGAGATGCTGCGAGTGGATATTTTTCACGTTATTTGATTCACTTATCTTTCACTTTAGTTGAAAATTGCCTTGTTTTGTATTGTTATTTTTCAATCAGAAATATTACTGTTTTCTAGTTTTATAATTATATTCAAATTGTATCTTGCTTTTTTTTCACCATTTTTTTTCCAGTGATTACTGTTATTGTGGCTATTCATTTTCTATTTGTTTTTCCCAGTTCATTGTTCTCAAATTGTCCCACTGCTGGCACGCTGTTGTCTTTTCTGTTCTTTTCACGGTCCAAACTCCATCTTATTTTCGGCTCATCATTCATTTGTGAAACTTTGGACAGCAACAACCCGAATAAAAGCTGCTAAACAAATAAAATGTCATGAATGATTGACTGACTGACTGAGTCTCTACTGCATATCTTACATCATCTTGTTTGTATTTATCGACAATACATCTTTTTTTTTACAAAGACTGCACGGCGGTGTAGCACTGTGGCCTCCCTGCAAGAGGGGCCGGGGGTTCGATTGCTGATCCCTGGCAGTCTGTGTTTAGTCTGCACGTTCTCCGCAGTGTGGGAACCCGGCTTCCTCCCACAGTCCAAAGACATGCAGCTTAGGTTAATCGGATGCTCTAAATGACCCGTAGGTGTGAATGTGAGGGTCAGCTGGGATTGGCTCCAGCAACCCTAAACCAGATAAGCGGTTTGGATAATGAATTGTCCGTCTATCTCACAACTGTTTTTATGCTCTCTGATTAGATCTCCCATATTGTAATTGAATGAAGCGCTGTCTTTTATTTATCTCTAATTGGTGTATCGCACCATTTATCTCAACATTGCCAAAGTGCTTCAACACAAATAGGAGCCTGGGTTGGTTGACAGTAGTACCAGGTGCTGACTTGACATATCGGCATCAGCAGAGTGACATAGACAAGAACTGCATTTGTATTAAACAACCAAATGCATATGAGCGGTTGTTACTTGAGTCAACTGATTGTTGGTCAGCTGATGTATCAATGAGTAACAGAAGTGTACAAATACACCTTTCAACTGCTGCAAACCAGTTTGTATGTATGTTGTACATTGATTGATTTTGTTCTAGTTTGGGTGTGAATCCGGGGCTTTGGTCCTGTTGCCTTATCTTTTATTTTACTTGTGTTCTGTGTTTTCTGTGTGTCTTGTGACTGTTAAAACTTTTCTGTGCTGCTGTCTTGGCCGGGCTTCCCTCGGAAAAGAGGTCATTGTATCTCAACGGGAGCGACCTGGTTAAATAAAGGTTAAATAAAAAAAATAAAAAAATTGACCTGATTGAAGAATAGTCAATTCATGAATGGCAATGTTGTTCTATCGACAGCAAACACTCTTCTAAAGTGTGAGCACACACTCTCGTAAACCCAGGAAAACAATACCACCTGCAGCATTTCAAACAGAAGATCTATCAAAAACCACTTCACAGCCACACACAACTGTTGAACTGCCTGAAGCCTCAGCAGAGGTTTTCCGTCTTCAAAGCCGTTTTCTTTTGATTCTTTTCATTGCATTTAGAGCTGCAGATAACACTGGTAGTTAATCTAAATACGTCCTCGGGGCACATTAAATATATCGACATGCCTCCGATGTTGCTGCATGCCACAGAGCGTTGAGACTAGAGGAGCTCAGTGTTGGTATGTGGCAGAGGAAAGTCATTACGGGAGTCTGTTGAAGCTCAAGCGGCTCACTGTAGCTGCTTCAGTAGCAGCTTGAGTTTGCAGCACTGGAATCCTGAGGCGTTGGATCATTTTTAAAAGTGCTGCTCTTCCGCCATCATGTGGCTCTTTTATAGAAGCACCGTGAAGACACAGAGTCCAGATTTCAGGAAAACAGATGGATGTGAGAATATAAGTTCTCTTCAATATATGAACATGTGTGCCGTGCCTCTGATATGATGTGCAAATAAAGAGCTTTTATTAATTCACACAGGTCTTTCGGGGCTCTTTAGAGTTTATATTGAGTTCACGATACCAGTTTTGAGACTGTTCTCATCAGATGAAGAACATACATATTGCTTTATTGATGGTGGGCTTTGTTGATCTAGCAGGGCTGTCTGTGCCTGAACACATGGCAAATAGACTTAAACATACAACTTATAAATACATTTTCTGTACCCTAAATGTACAAAATCTCGTTTCTAGAGGTGAATACATCTCTGAATAATTTAAGCGATATCTTTGTCGGGTTTAGTAACTGTGCCACATGTTGCATTGCTTGCTTTTTTAGCCTTGCATGAAACATTCATTCCTACTTCCCTTCTGTCTATGTTCAGACCCAACTGATGAGCTGCTGCTTCCTGAGTGCGTCTGGTGAAATGCAAGACTGTAAAAACCACTGCCGTGTGTTCGTCATCAGCTCCGTCTCTCCGCACCAAGTCACTTTGTAGTGGAGTGTTTCTTGCGCTTGTGGGATTGTTTCCACAGCAACCACCTAGATGTGGGAAGTCATGTCTCAGACTCGCACATGCTCACTCTCAACTGCCTTCACATCTCATGCCAAATGTGAGCAGTATGCTCGAGATCTGTCTCCTGTGTGCACGTCTGACTCAACTGTCTCAAACGACAGTGGATTTCTATCGGCACATGGCCGAAAACGGAAACTGTACAAGATGTTGCAGAAATATCAGCTTTACTTGAACAAAGACGCTGGTTCAAAAGGTAAAACTAGGATTTTAATCGACAGAGAACCACCAACACATATTACCAATATAAAGAGGCCTTATAGCTCAAATTACCAATTTAGGGAGACCTTATAGCTCATATTACTAATATAAAGATACCTTATAGCTCAGCTTACCAATATAAAGATACCTTATAGCTCAAATTACTAATATAAAGAGACCTTAAAGCTCAAATCACCAATATAAAGAGACATTATAGCTCATATTACTAAAATAAAGAGACCTTGTTGTTCATATTACCAATATAAAGAGACATTATAGCTCATATTACCAATACAGAGAGACCTTAAAGCTCATATTACTAATATAAAGAGGCATTATAGATATCAGGTGTTACTCAGTAAGTAATCATTTTGCTTGTCGGTCGTTATCCGATAAAATACTGTCAAGTTTCGTTTTTATTAATCTGAGGTTAACAGAAATACAATGAAATGTTATGTGAGAAGAGATAAGACCAAAACGCATTACAAGTACCAGTCACAATAAGAGCACGAGTAATATCAAAGATAAAAAAAGATGAAATGAAACTAATGAAATAGCATTATTATAAGAGAAAATGAAAATACAATTGAATACAATATATACATTAAAGTAATATTTGCACAGGGCATTTCTTCAACAATACTGCACAAACATAATGTGGAAAAGAGAATGAGATGTGGGACAGGAGTAAATAATGAATGAACAATATTTGTGCAGTTACTGTGCGTCTGTGTGTGTTTTGATGTCAATTTTTAACTGTATGAACCCTCAAAGTATTGATATAACGTTTGTTCCTGCTGTACAAAACAATAACAGAAAATCTCCCAGTAGATGAATACATTTGCTTAAAATACATGTCACCAATTCTGTCTTTGCAGCCTGAAAATAAGATATCTAAGAAAAATGGCCACCAGGCTACAAGTGCTTGTATTTCACTGAATTAAAATCAATCTTTACAACTCAATATTAATAGCTGGTGAAAGCTCTTATTCAAAATGTCCTGATGCTTCCAAATGGTTAAAGCATAGCTGGAACTAGGGAGCAAACACTGTCTCAAAAGCTTGCAGTGCCATCTTCTACCTACACAGCTGAACAGGACCACAAGGACAATGTGTGATAAAAAATGCATCATTTACACCCACAGAGTGTCTTCTCTCTCGACTCTCTGTTCATGCGGTTTTCTGACATGAAGCCTTCCCCTTCGGGAGACCAGAAACCAGAAATACTTCGACCTCCTTGTGTCAAACCGCTTCCCGCCTCACAGGCCGAAGCTCTCCGGTGGCCCAGCTGACAGTGACAAACTAAAAACGGCTGAACGCTCCACTTCACTTCTCTGACCTTTTTTTTCTGGGAAAGCGCAGCGGAAACAGAGGGCAGAGGTTGACTGAGAAAAATAACTTTTGGCCCTCCAAGGACTTTTTTACATGAAGACTTATGGGTTAATACCGGGGACATGTCACAGGTACAGAGCAGCAAGTTGCTCAGGGACAAATGCTGAAACAGGGTTCACTCGGCTCCCCAGAGCCCCCAAAGCTATCCAAAAACATGAACATTGATTTGATGCTTCACGCTTGCAGAAACAAACTATGCCATGTGGTTAATACTGTGAAACGATCTCCCGTAAAAGTCGGGTTACAAGCCGCTCCCACCTTCGGTGGGTGTCCCTGCTGTAGCAAGCTAGCGCTGCTGCTAGCTCCCCGCTGCTGCTGCTGATAATGCCCACGTCCCCGCTGCCCGAGTCAGGTGTCAAGCGGCGTGCTGGTCCCGCTACCTTCGGTGGTTGTCGGGGAGCTGGCGGAGAGCTAGCATGGAGCTAGTGGAACGCTAGCAGCAGCGCTAGCTGGCTACAGCAGCGCTAGCTGGCTACAGCTAGATATATGTATCTCTCTCTCTATATAAAATAGAACGGTTTGTGTTCAAATAACAATGTAACGAGAATTCAAATGTATCTGGCGTAAATAAGTAACGTTACGTAACAATTAGCTATAACAATTGTATCTTGAAGTTTACTTTTGGTCTCTCACCGTTCACACAAACAGCGGACTACAGGGTGAAAGTCCTGTGCTTGTGCCATCCACGTTACACTGCATATTATATCAGGAAACCGTAAATTACGTTACCCGCTCTATAACCTGATGCTTGTGTGGGACATCAAAATACTTTGATATAGAAACGTTTCCACGGTTTGCATAGATGTACGATGCCAGTAATTGATTCCCCCTGGAGGCTGGACTGGCAATGTTGGTCTGCCTGTTTAGAAACACCAGTTTTAACGATTGCACTCAACATCTTTGAAGTCTTGCAGTTCTTTATAGACTTTTTAAACCTTGTATGTTTTCAAGTTGACTATTATAAATATGACAGTAATGCCTCTTCATCTGACTTTGGGGATGTCAGGTACTTTTCTTTCAGCTGCACGAGTTCATGATAGGTGTGAGATAATGAGACAGGACACCAGTTGGCAGGCTGCTGTCACCACTTTACACAGATGGTTTGACATAAATGCCTCATTCCAAGAACAGCAGGAAAATGCTAAATATGCACCCAGGAATAGCAGTTTTGATCTCAGGAAATTAATTGCTTGGTATCGGGCTTGAGATGTGTCAAAATGACCTGTTTGACGATTTATACAGCACACACGCATGTTTATGTCTGTGGCCCAAAGGACAGTTTGTCATTGTGCAGATGCTGGAGGACAGGATGATACCAGTACAGTTACTTCTAAACTGCTGCTAAAATGTCACAATGCTTTAGTTTTAGTCTGGGGTAACGTTGGAAAAATGACAGCTGGGAATGTGGGCAACACTTTTTTAATCATAACTAAATCTGAACATTTGGTACATACTCCAAAATCTGATATTTAGGCATAAATCATTGTTGGAGCTATCATAAAGTACATACATCTTGTTTTATTCTCATGAGCTTATTTTGGTGACAAATACTGGTGCCACAATGGAAGACTCTTATCTCCACACAATGCATCCTCATACAATGTTTTTTTTTGATTCTTACATAAAAATGACTCCTCATTTTGTATGTGTTTTCCTCTGAAAGTCCAGCAACTCATGTCAATTTCAACTCATTACATGCAGTATTTTCAAGATGAACATCTGTCTTCATGCACTAACACATGTCAATGAGATACAACATTATTGTCTGCAACAATACAAAAAGAAAACCTGGCATGACGTGATGCCCTCAGATGCTTCGAGGGCACCTTTTGAAAGCACTTGAGGCAATGGTAGAGAAACAGCTGTGCCATTGCATGTGTTCTGACATTACTGACCGCTCATTTTCATCAATAGATAATAAAATCATTCAATGAATACAGATTTGAGATTTGGAGCTTGCAATGTGAACATGTCAAAATATCCTTCATACAGGGATGCATTTTCCATTTAACATAATACTTGTTGTGAAGTGTGATTTAAAAAAAAAAATCCTTTTGAGCACCGCTTTTTAATGTGACACCTCAAGAAACCCCGATTAACAGCTGAATTATGGCACTGCGGATTGCACGGCATCCAAGAGAAACAGGTCCGGGGGGAGCTGGGACTGTCGGTAATTTAGCTTGTCTATCAAAGCGCTTTCATCACCTCCCTCACACCAGCATCCTGTCTCTCCGCTGAGGGGAGAAGCTGGCACTGATGAATGAGATGAAATAACATTTGGACAGTACAAAGTCGGCAGCAGGGCCTCCCCTCTCCACTCTCCTCCTCTGGGGACCGGAGAGAATATTAACAGAGCTGGATAGAGTGAGAAAGAGAGAGAAAGAAAGGAAAAGGAAGGCATTGTGTTACTATGTTAATCCTTCAGAGGAGAGGACAAAGAGAGAAATACAAAGTGACCACAGGCAGAATATGAAATATACAATTACACATAATGAAAGCTTTTTCTGACGTCTTTTAACATTTTCAACATCATAAAAGGAATAGCTCAATATTTTTGGAAACATAATTCTCTCGTTCTTGCTGAAACATTTATAAGAAGATTGAGATCAGTCTCATATCTGACCACGGCCAGTGTTCGCTTAGCTTAGCATAAAAAGCTTAGCATAGAAACTAACAGCGGGGGGAGGAAAAAAGCCTGACTCTGTCCAAAATTAAATCTTCTTAACGTAGTTAGAAATATCTATAATGTATGAACAGTATACTGCATACATTATATACATTTTGTATTTCTTCACTCTGTTTTTAGTACGGGTTTCACAAATTAGATATAATATGTTAATCAGTGAGCTTCAGAGGTGCTAAACTAGCAGTTTCTTCCTTTTTCCAGTCTTTGTGCTAAGTTAACTAGCTTCTAACTGCCTAGTGGACTAAACAGCTTTGCCACAACATGTTCAACCCACAACCCACTTATGTTAAATTCCAATGCAGTTCTCAAAGATACCAAACGTGCTAAATTCAGTTGAACCTTTAAAATGATTAATAATGGAATGACGCCGCTATTATTATTAAAACAGTCTTAGATATCAATATTTCACTCAGAAAGTCAAAGAAAAAGAAAGAAAGACAAAGACATGTGAAGACACAACAGCCAGAGAGAAGAAAGGCAGCCGAGAGAAAGAAAGAGATGTCGCCCCTTTGGGGATTGGACTTGACACAGGGCAGGGCTGAATCCTTGGATTTCTGGGGGGAACATCCATCATGCACCAGTCAGAAAGAGATTGCTTCCTCCCACCTGCAGCACCACAAACATGATACCATGTTTTCATTTACATGCCATACAGCTTGTGACGTTGCATGCCCATACACAGTTGTGTTGTTTTCTAACAACATCTAATGTCTCTTTCACAATTAATGAAGGGCAATTTTATGTAATCTTCCAAAAACAGTAATTAAACAATCCACCCTCAAAATATCTTATCGTATTTCCTTATTTAACTGGATCTCTTAGAACCATGTTGAAGGAAAAACAACAGCTACATTAAAAGATAGGTTTTTACTTAATATTTTACTATATATGCAAATGGTGGCCTGCGTAGCCAAAGAAAGCCTTGCTGAGCTTATTCTAGGGATTCCCACAATGGAGGCTTGTACAGGGCAGTTATTAGAAAATATATAGCGACATTTAAATACAATATTACAAATAGAAATTGTGATATGAAATGTATCGGTATACACATATTGAGTCAAGTGCAACACCTGAACTCTACATGTAAGTGAGAGGTGATCTGTTCCTTTGACCTCAAAAAACAAATTAAAGATTGATCAATCAAAATAAGTAACACAGACATCCACATCTGGTGCAAACTATGGTCAAACAACGTATCAGAATACAACATTCAGTGTCATCTCCACATCACACATAACAGACGGCACCTGCGTCGTGAGGTTATTAGACATATTTTTAATGTTTGATGGCGATCGCTTTACAGCTCAGACAAATGCTTTTACGTCTGTATTTATTTTCCTCCTGCGTTCATGTCATAAACATCAAAGTGTAACACTCCCACGCTTTATTGTTCCTCCATCTGCAATTTTATTGATGCTCCATTACTGCATCACATCATCAGTTAGCTGTTCGGGGGGGGAAGAAAAAAAGATCCGGATATAATGAGTGAGTCATCTGCCAAATATGTACTGCTGAGGAACAGTTTGTGCTCCGTGAAGCACACCGTGGCAAGCACCAGATGTTAATGCATTAAATATCACCCACTCAAAAAGTCTATATATAAAGTGTGTGAAAGGAGCTGATGAAAAAGAAAGGAGAGAAGGCTGAAGGGGCAGGTGGACAGACAGACTATCTGAGATTAAAAAGAGAGAGAGAAAGAACGAGGAGGTGGGTGGAGATCGGAGGGTGTGGAGACAAAGACAGGCAGGAAGCGGATGAGAATAGGAATAAAAACAAAAGAGACAATTTCAAAGACGAAGCAAATTCAAAGGGGAATATGTAAAACAACATGATGCTGAAGACAGTCATCAGCAAACAGGAAGACGCACCAGAACGATTGAGTTACTCTTCAATCCATACCTGATACACTTGAGTCCAGCAGGTTGTGCTGTTGCACTTCAATCTCAGTCAGTGAGGAAACAGTCTTGGATTTATGTGAGGAAGAGGAGGAGGCGGGTGGAAGAGTGGGAGTTCACGCAGCAATGTTCACAAGATTTACACAGGCAGTGAATCTGAAAAAAAAAAGACATGTAAGAGTGGAGGTTACAGGACACGGCTGCAATTAAAACCAGACAGCACCCAGCTGAAGACGGCAATAGATCTGAATCAACAGGTCACCGGGACAATATATTAGCATGGGCAAGTGCTGATGAAGCAGTGGATGCACGAAGAAGAATGTAACAGAGAGTGATTGCATTTTGTGGATTTAGGATGGCGCTATAATTACATGCAGCAGTCCTGAAATAACACAAAACGTGCGCTGGAATAGATTTCCGGCATGTTTGAAAACACAATTCTCTCAAGAAAGCATTGGTGGAAGGAGAATACATGATAGTGTGCTATTAAAAAAAACTGTGCGTTTCATAAAAAATTAATCTGTCTAATAGAACAACAAGCCTGATTTGACAATCCTACCCAGATTACTAATTTATTACACAGAACTGCCACTCCCAGAACAGGAGCTTTGGTGGGTCAAAACTAAAACTCTGTTTGTTTACAACCACTGAGAGTCTAATACAGTATATCAACCATAAATTATTAAAAGGACCGCAAATTAATTCTTGAATTGAAAACAGTGATTTTAGGAGGCGTGTAAAACATCTTTTCCACAAGTCCAGGATAAACCCAGGCCAGCACATTACATAAGGTGCTTCTAAGTTGCGCTTTTTGCTGAATGTCACCCTTACAGAATGTCAAAAGAACAAAGTCCTCGAATAGCAAAGTGTATCCCCTCTGATAATGGTAATAATGTGTCGACAGAATGCTTCTTGTGATGCATTAATGTCTCCATTTTTATGGTTAGTGATTTTCTTTTCTCATTTCCCTGGCCACAGTATTCCTAATGCAGCTACAGTGCATTTTGTTCACCTATCTATGGCAGCTACAATAAATGCTGATGGTTTTGGTCCCTGAGACTCTGATGTGAAAAAAGCTTGTGTTCAGATTAATCATCTGCGCTGACGTTTGACAGTCACACAGGAAATAGTCAGAAAACAACGTTCCTCCACCATCAGTCGCGAGCATGTGCTCTCAAACTGCACCTCTTGCTCGTATTTCTTCCCTCTCCGCCTACTCATGGATCCTGCAGCTATTAAAACACAAGTCTGGCATGTTCTCTGGGGGTGGCTGAACAGCATTGTGGGAGATGTAGGAAATTAGTAGACGAGACAGGTTGAGAGAATGTGGCTATACATGATAATTGCATCAAGAAACCTACCTGGGATGCTACTGTTTTTTTTCTCATCAGACTCATACAGATCTTTATGTATTGTGCCTTTGTATTAGGAGATTAATTAGACAATTTATATGAGGATATATGGAACTTCTACAAATCCCTGTTGGTATCGTTTTGTTTACTTTAGCTACAATATGTATTTTTTGTTTAACCTCTGAGCAAAGGTGAAAAGAGTGATATTACTTTCAGGTTTGTGCGGCAGCTCGATAATCTAGAAGAACTGGTAACAGGGGGAAAGAACTAGCATGGAGGAAACAACAGAGCCTCTTAAAGGGCAAACTACTGAACTGGTTCCAGTAATGTGAAAGGGACAAATGCATCTTGCAGTTCTGAAAAAAATGGGAACTTAGTGAAATAACTTGTCTCTCTGATTTGGTCCGCTACTTGAAAACCGTTAGCGCCCCATTTGCAGCGATTTGCATCAAAAATGGTACCCCCCTTAGAAATCATGATAAAACCCATTGATATGAAGTCATTCTGACAGGCGACATGTTTCTATCTATATCTACTATTTCGTGGTAATAATTCTGCTCTGCTTCAAGATTGAAGACATTTTGAATGTGTGTTGTGTTTACAATGCTTGGCTTCATGTTCTGGATGTTTGCATCTGCACCACACAGTTAAAGTGTTATAAGTCACCTCCCCAGGCAGACAATGGAGAAATAAAGAAACTGTGCATGGCATAGATAATTTAAAAATACCAGCTGAAATGACCAGATAAATTATTGCGTCTCAGAATTTATTTCAATACTGTGCATCCCTAATTTACACTATTTCATGCTGCGCTACCACTTAACGCTGATTAGAATGTTACATGCAGCGCAAACTAATTCATTCAGCCCATCGGAAAGCTGATTTAAGGGTAAACCAAAACCCCCTATGGGCTCTACATCGCAGATAAACCTCGAAAGAGCCCGGCTAGCTACCTGCGGACTCACGCAGAGAGGTGGAGAGGCCGCTACACAACCACAGCCACCACGCTGAGCCCTCCCTCTGGCGCACACACAAACATGTCAAAAGCACACACACGAGACAAGAAAGAACACACACTGTTCTGCTGGGTTGACAGCTGTACTTGCTGCCATCCCATAACATTACCTCTGCTGGATGCTTGGAGACCCCCCAACCACCCATCTCTCCCACGGCTCAGGATGAAGACACGGGCAGGTGAATGAAGGTGCACAGGGAGTACAGAGTCATGCTCTCAAGGGACAGTGAGCAGATACAATTCACTCTTCCTGTCACTTACACACACACACACACACACATGCACGCACACGCACGCACACACTGCACACTCTGGAGGTCAGTGAGTGGACTGGCTGAGAAATGGTTGCCTTGCTCAGGCATGATGTTGATTAAATTAACTCCCACTGTTACACACTCCCTCCCACAAGACATGTCACTCCCACTGGAGCGGGAATTAGACCAGAGAAGGAGGCAGAACTGTGGAACAGAAAGTGACAAGAGAGATGGCGATGGAGACAGAGGGAAGCTTAATCATTTTAAAGATAAGCAGTTTGAGCCACGTTCTCTGCAGCTTCAGAGAGCTGACCCACTGTCAGTGGAAACGGCCAATGAGTACACAATAATTTGACATTACTGAAGGGAGTCGTTGGACCGAATCTGTTCCTAAAGTGGTTTGAATACAGACGCGGCAAAATATTGGAGTTGCTCGAGAAAACGTTGGCAGCTGGCGACTCTAGAGGTTTGAAGAATCTGAACTTCAATATTCAGAAACACCCAACATCAATCAGATGTGCGCAGGTCGCTCATGTTCACCAGCTCGTCTGTGATGTTTCCACACCAAAAGGGATAAAAGAGGTAAAAGATCTAACAAGGTTGAGTTGAGACTTCTCTGATGGCTGCATGTTTAGAAGACAGTTTTCTTCTGTGTTAATGTGACCTTCATTGTCGGGAACAGTCTGCACTTGATGAATTAAAGTTTTAATTGGAAGGGATGCGACACAGTTTTCCATTGCAGAGCTAATTTGTTATTCTCACTGGTTATATATTCTCAAAGAAACATTTCACAGGCCAATTATTGTTACTGTACGCAGAACTGAAACTTGTAAAGTCTCGATGTTAAGTATTTATCAAAAGCTGAACAATGTCCTTTGTCCAAATCAATCAGAATTACAGGATTATAAAACCAATGCATCCTCACACTCAACGTGTCAAGTATTGCACCTAGGCATCCTGAAAGGTTCTGTATGGGACACACTAGGCTTTCAACATCTCTAATGAAACATTATTTGTCAAATCAAACAATGCTTTTCTAATTGCATCAAAGTCCTTGTTAGGCGAGTGGTGTAGAAGGTTGGAGAGGTCAGTTTTAGTTGCAAGTGTATTTCACCCTTAAGTTAACAAAATTGGAATTTTTTTTTGAAAAGCAGAAACTTGACACGCAGTCCTCCTTGACACGTCCCAAACTGTATGAACAATGAAACTGTAAGAAAGTTATTGCTTCTGATGTATTTTGCACTTTGAAAACCAAAAGAATATCAAAAGAGGTCAACGGATTCAAACAGTGGCTTTGTTCAGATCCTTTCTTTATCTGTGCGGTGGTGATGCTACTGCTCTGCCAAGGCTTTCTGAGTGAATCCTCCATAATTAAAAGTGATGCTGTTCATTTAACAAGTCCCTTTTTACAGGAGGCCTTTAATGCAATGCCATTAGGCTCCACCACCCACTCTGCACATTGTAAATAGTAAATGTCCCTGCTCGCTGGCTCCTCTGTTGTAAACTAAGGCTTCATCAGCCTTTAAAATATGTCTTCCTACAACAAAGGCTGCCTTCAGCCTCATAACCTTCAATGTCTTCTCTTTTCTTTATCTTTTCTTGAACCTTCTGTAGCCTTGAAACCACATTGCTCTCCTTTGTTTTGTGAAATACTTCAAATAAAAAAGGAAATCTGGACTTGAATCACAAGCACTTTGATTTTTCACTCATTCATGAGAAACTGTTGACTCAGGGTAGTATTTTGTAATGTGTATCCATATGCTGTTGGCGCGCCTCAGAAGTTTACCTGTTGCCTATGCCTCGTCTTCATTGGAGACATCCTGTAAATACGTTAAACATTTTTAATAATCATGGCATGACAGTGTCGGGTAACGCTTTAAGCCAGCAACATACGTAAATGTCAGCACTGACTTTATGACAGCTGGTGCGTCCCACCTGCTATGGAGTGACGCCAAGTCAACGATCAGATTTCTACTGTGCACCGGCACTTCCATGAGAGAATGAGATTCAATTAAAGCTTAATATCGGCCCACTGAGGAACTCCTAGCAGGTGTGCACAGCAAATGAGTGCATGAGCTTCTTAATGTATCACACACACACACACACACACACACACAGACACAGACACATTTATCCTCTGTGTCGCGCCAAAATTAAAAGTAATGGGTTTTAAAATCAAAGTTTGCTGGTGCAAAGTAATGGCTTCGGAAATAACCGAGTTTAAAAAAGAAATTGACAATCTGTTCTGAGACAAAAAAAGAAAAAGAAGGCTGGCATAGAGATTATCTCGCCTCTTTGGGTAACGCTTGAACCAAAGCCAGTCGTATACAAAGTTGACCCTCGCAGACAGTAAACCGTGTTTCTGGGAGTCGTTTGGAGTCACGGAGGTCTTGTCTCTTTCTCTCTTTTAAGTGCAACAAAAGGAGACAGTGGCAGATTATGAATGGAACGCATGACCGCATACTGGAACAACTTTAAATGTCAGTTTGGATCAACACCTTTGTGCCCTTTTTGTTGAATGGCAACAGGACACACTGCGGGGCGTTGTGTTGTATACAAAAGATACAGATATGCTGTGTCCTGACCAATGTAGATTTAACAGATAAATTTAGACTAGACTGTCCCCGAGCGAAAACTCCTCTCCACAGCACCCAACATGTCGGACAATAATACATCCAACAGCACAAAAAGTAAGAACATTCAATGACAGACAACAGCAGTGAGGCCTATAGTTTACAGTATTGGCAGCTATATGGCCGCTGAGGTCAGGCTTTTCCCAAAGCGGGCCCTTCTGCTTGGACTTCGCCTGAGGATGCTTAAGCGTAATGGCCTCATCAACTGTGAAATACAATTAATTGACACTTGAGATTATCGGAAAGCCTCAACGATGCCAAACATCTTTTTAAAAGCTCATGTCCAGCATATTCATTATTCTTATTAGAAAACATGTAAAATGTTAAAGTAAAACATGTCAAGCACCAAAATGAATTTCATATCAAAGTATATAACATAACACCTCCATGCAGTCTTAGAGCAAGCTGCAAGCTCCTACTGTAATATAAAACCTTTTTTTAATCAGGTAATCTCAATGAAATCAAGATCACTTTAATGAAAGACACTGCAGCACAGCAGAGAGAAAGAAAAACAAACAAAGCCAAAACTAATGTTAACATTTTAAAATCAGCCTGTGGGATGAGACATTACATTTTTAAAATCCTTTGTAATTAATTGCACTCACATAGTCTAAAGTAGTATAAGTCTTTGCAAGTTCAGGATTTAGCCAAAGGGGGAGTTAAACATCGCTGAGATAGTGATTTTAAATTAGAGAAGACAAGTGATACTGAAACAGTGTTTGTAGGAGACCTTCATAAATACAAATTATATAATGTAGCGTTCTTCTTGTTGATGCTGAAGACCAGCTTACTTTTTGATACACGATTTTCCTTCTGTAATGAAACACAAGTTATTACAATACAATTATTTCAAGGTAACAGACCAAGAGAACAAAGGAGCACAGACATGACTTTGTACCTTCTCAGCTACACTAGAAACCTCCCGTCTGCCCAGGTAAGCACATGGCAAACCACAAGCTGAGAACGCCAAATAACACACAAAAAGCATTTATACAAAACTCCTCAGTTAGTGCTAAAATCACTGTTTACCTAGAGACACACATGCACACCCATGAGTGCCCTTCTTTCCAGAGAATACCAAATCAGTCACTACTTAGGTGACCTAATGATGCATATCTGTTTCCAATATCTCTGATGATCCACACCTCCATCACCACACATCCGAATGAGTTTCTCTACTGGGGATTGATTACGTTTTCTATCTATCTACCAACAAAACAACAACACACATACAGTGAGTCTGACACCTTTTATTAGGACATAGCACAAATAAAACCACACAAATTAACGCTCTTTTATTTGTATAACCTGATGAAAGAGATGAACAGATTTATTGGAACACTGATCTGAACTTAATGCTTTAACACACAGAGACACACACACCTACGCACAAACACACACACTATCTGAATAGTGTGTGTTGCGTGTGTGTATCGGGTACGTGTGAATATATTCACGAGTGGGTGCAGTCCCGTAAAACAGAAGCAGGGGCACTGTTCAGATTTTACACCGAATCTGATAAATGTGAAGTAAAAAGACTTTTGGAGACTTTGTGTATTTAAGCTTTATACACCCTTAAAAGCTTTTCTGCACTGCTCGAATTAGCAGGACACCGGTCCTGTCCGGCTGAAGTCAGATGTCCTGCTAATGTCTGCTTGAATCCAATTGCACACGCACACACACACACACACACACACACACACACACACACACACACACACACACACACACACACACACGCGCACACACACAGACTCAGGAGATTTGATTGCATTGGGCACCAAAGGCATAACTTCCTGCCAGGCTATACAAGATCTGGAAGATGATGTGGAAAAAAAAAACATTTGTTAATTCTGCCAAGGTTTAAGAATCCGAAATAAGAAAATACATGAAAAATATCAAAAGGTATGAGTGACATAATGGATATTGTCTTAACTTTGATATATTTTGTAACTGTTTTCTATTGAAGAGGCAACTAATAACATGTATCAACAAATCAAGACCTTTACTTATTTTAATAAATGTAGGTGTCACTGGAGTCACATGTTTCATAACGGCTATTTTAAAAGGTGAGGAACAGACTTTGTGCACATGGAAATTACATCATATTCATCAACAGTACTGATGTATTTTTTCTACCTAATCCAGAACTGGAAAGAAGAACATTTGAGTGATTTTATGTTGCTTAAAATGTGAAAGTTTATTTTAAAAAGATTGCTGGCTTTTGTAGAAAAACGAGGAGTAAGTTGAAACAGTATACAAACCAGTCTTTGAGGATACATTTGCACCAACACACCTTTGAACACCTTTATGTCTGCCAGAATCAAATACACACATATTATGTTGATTCCCCCCCCCAGGAACACAACATCTGGAGGGGTCATTGTTCGCACAATTAGCCAAAGCATAAAACAGGCCTTTACCTTCAGGTACCAGGCTAGAAAAATCATTTCCTTTCCAAAAATGTAATTTCTATTCATTGCTTCCTCCTTTCGTAACACAATGAACATGAGCTGAAACCACACAGGAAGATCAGCGAGGGCTAATTCTGCCTCTGTATTGGACAACTCCATTAACCATAATCCCCTTTGCCGCTCCTGAGGTGAACGCAACACACAGCTGCTATTGAGGAGGAATTAGGCTTCACGTTGAGGATTTACAGCCCGATGACATGAGGGGGCACAAAGTTGTTGGTGCATTTTGAAAGAGATGGAGAGAAAAGGGGAAGATAATACTGAAGGTGGACGTTGAAACGATTCCTGGATGAAAAATGTGACTCCCGTGAAATGACGACTTCCACGAGATGTGTTCTTAATGCCCAAATGCTGAACTTATTCAGCCGTGTACTTTTAGGCACAGTCATCCAGATTCTTGAAGAGTTTAAGATGAACATGGAAAGTTATGCACGGAGGCATAATGTCAGCTTAATATTCTTAAAAGGTAGCATACTCTGAAGCCTGGGAAGATTTCAGAACAGGTTTGAATATTAAGAGAAAACCCAATAGATCTGAGCCATGTCAAAGGATTTTTAATCTCTATCCCTTGAAAACTTAATCTTCCACCAAGGACGAACATCTGTTCTCGAGTAAACACGGGTCAAAGGTGGACGTCATCATCGCTTAATCATGTATTAAATCCACGGTGTGGTCTCAGAGGAAAACACGGAGTAAACACCAACCAACACGTACACACAAATAATTGTACACACAACACACAAATAATTACTACACAGATAATTGTGTTTTCATAGTGAAACCACTCAGATGGTACATGATTTTTAGTTTATTCGTGAAAAATATGAAACATACCTGTGTCTTCCCTAAACATCAAGTGAGATTAAGAGCAACGCATGTATGATTAATCCTGTTTTCATGGCTTCTTATTCTTTGCACCACAGGTGGCAGCTGCAAGTTGTGGTTTAGCTGGAGGGAGGCATCTGTTCCTCTGAGTCAATTCAGACAGCGAAAAGACAATTCATCTTCTGGTGATTCATCATTACGTCTCAGTAACAACCGTAGTATTTATGTAACGATGTCAATGTAGAATGTTCAATACAAAACAGCCTTTTATAATTTGATGCCTGACTATATTTTTGAGAAACTAGGACATCCCGCCTATATTTAACTTTATCTTTTTTTTTTCTTTTACAAATGGGTTGATCTGCTGAATCCTTGCCAGAAGCGTTCTCTAGAAAAGACGTCCAGTCTGCCTCTCTTTTCTCCTTAAAATAGTCGAGATAGAACATCTATAACATCTAGAACATCTATAAAGTACACTAACATAAGAGTGAAAGGGATTAAGCTTCCAAAACAACACATTTTTTACATTACATGTAAATATGATGGAAGTGAATCAATGTGATGTGAACATTGTGGGATGTATCATTGTTTGTAATGCATTTCCATCAATACAATAATTTATTCAGTATAAGTCTCAAAAATATTAATTAGTTTATTAAGAAAATCGTACGCTAATCCCTAAGATGCGAAACACAATAAATAATTACTACTTATTCTTATAACTTAGGTTTATAAGGCAACATTGAGTGTTGGTTTCACACTGGGCATGAGCAGCGGTCTCCTGGGTGAAAGTCCTGTGTTTGTTTGAGTTATTGTTGCTCTTTATACTTCAGATGCTCTATATTGCTATGAATGGCTTCACATTGTATTTACCTGAAAGCCTGTGTCTTGTGCTGCGGTAGCAAATACAGGAAGCAAAGATACAACATCAGTATTTGACACCCTTGAAATGAGACTAGCTGGATAATATAAAGATATTTTTTATTGTAACTTTCTTTCTTCATCTTGCATTCATTTACCTCCTACGGTTAGCGGGATTAGCTTTGTTGAGAGAGAGTATGTTTGATGGATTTACAGTGAGCGTTGGGTTTTACGCAAAGAGAGCAACCGTGATAACAATATCAACAGTGGAGTCAGAGGTTTCCTTTCAAAGATATTATAGCTGCATTGGGTTCTGGTATATTGAGTCGGCTGTCAGTGGGGAAATTAATATCTCACTTTCTTCATGATGGATTTCTCACCGTACTGTTGTTGTATGTTGAAAGAAAGTATCTACGCCATCTCCCTGTCAGCGAGAACTTATAAACTCTGCAGGAGATGCTCTGAAAATGAGTGACGATGTCATTTTGTATTGCTTTTTTAAAATTAAAAACCTTTAAAGATTTTATTAAATGTTGCTTTGTTCCACTCCAAATGGCTATTTATACATCCATCTACATGTCAAACGTGTTGTAGCTACACTTTAACAGAAGCTTATCAGAACAATATCCCTTACAGGATACATGCAAGGAAGCTGTGCAGTTGCTGCCAAAGCTCCAGAAAGAGTTCGACAAGGGGAACCCGCTGCTCCCCGTTCAAATGGGCCTGCTGAAAGGCCTCGTTGTCGGCTCCGAGACTCCGAGGCGACGTTGATTTGTGATAGCAACCGCATAAAGCCCAGGCTGCCCCGACATCCACCGTGTTTGATGAACAACTTTATCTCCTGGTCAGTGCCAAAGCTGATTAAACATTTTCACCTGCGGCTCAGCCCTCTTCCCCTGCAAAAAAAAAAAAAGAAGTCTCATCTCAGCAGACAGGAGGGTAATTGGAGTTTCACCCTAGTGTCTTCCACTGTGGGTATACTGGAAATAGAAGGTCACTGTCCTTGACTGCTTGCATTTTCACTTTTTTGACCGACAGTGTTGACTTCTGATACTATAAAATATGATGATGTGATGAAGATTATGATGTGTTGCTTTGTTCAATCCTCAGAAGAGAAGTCTTGTTAAAGTGTGAAAGCTGTTCATCAGAGAAGGAAAGAGGTTCTTTCACACTTTTTCAACGGGCAGACACTTGTTAAAATGGGGATTACAATTTGAACCTGAGACCATTCTGCTATAGAGGCATGTCCTCTCAACAAAATATGCCATTTCTGTCAGTGCCCCTGTGGTTACAGGGTGCATTCATCCCTAACCTGTTGGGTTTGGTTATAGCAAAGGTAAGATTGTCTGCTTAGTACAATTTATTTGGGCTAGTGTGAAAGCTGTCGATCAAACCATGATTGACAGCTCAACTGCCGAGCGATGTTACTTTGTGGTGCGAAAGCAAACAAACCTACCACAACATTTTATGATCAAAGATGAGACTTTTGAGATTTAGTTAGATAACTTGCGTTATCTAGTAAATAGTTAAATCTCCAAATGCTAAATTCCCCCCAAAAAATCCTCCCTATTTCTTTCCCTTTTGCGTATTAAAAGGCCATGCGTATACCCTAGCATTGCACATCATTTGGTAACCATGTTAAATATACGTCAGGTGGGTATTTTCCCTGCTAAATAGTTTGAAAGCTATTAAAACGGTTGGGCTTATGGCCGACTCTGTGTACTTTAAGTCCATTAAAAAGTGAACCCTACAGTAATGAGCTCATATTCATTAATGCACAAATCCTGTCGCCGAGTGTAACATCTTTAACTTTACAGTTAAAAGTCTAATTGAAATTTGTGTTTTTGATCACAAAGAACGATGCACTTCAAATAATCCAAACAACAGAGTTTCTTTTTTTAGGTTTGACTTTGTATTTAGTTTCTGTTGCACAGTGTGAAGCAGAAGTTGGCTTTGATGCGTCTAAAACGCTTATTAGATGTGTCGTGAATGCTGATTGAACTGGAAACACGGGTACTGGGCTGTGCATTGATGCACACAGTGACCCAGAAAAATGGCCACAAAATGGCTGAACTAATCCAAAACCTCTTCATTTATCTGCCGGTATTGGCTGAGATGAGATCGTACCTTTTACAGCAGGGGGACAAAAGCAGGTTGACACCTTGTTTCAGAGGTCACGGATCTGACCAGCATCCACCGTTTCTATAAGACCCTGACAAAAATCGTTTTTCTTAATCTGATTCTTTCTCTGGGCAATGGGCTCCACCAATAACACACAATTTGCTGGAAGAGTTACAACCGTAACTTATTTCACATGAGCAACTTCTATATTTGTGCCTTGGGCGTGGCTTTCCTCATTGGTTTGATGTTGGTGGGACGGCATACGATTGGAAAAAGGTGATTTTAATCACGTTTGAAGCACATTTAAATCAAAATGTGACATTTATGAGGTTGTTTATTGTTGACGTTGCCTGCGCAGAGCTCGCAATGTATTTTACAGAAATGGGTTTTGAGTAAAGTGTTTCAATTTCTTAAATTCACCTTTTAAAGCTACCCATGTGTTGCATCAAAAGTTGCAATCTCAGCTTTCTATATAATGAGGCACCATACATTGGTAGATACATATAAATAAATCTCTGATACCACATTTTCTCTTCTCGTTTTTTGAGTAGAAGCGTTTTTTTCAAGAACAGTTTTCAAAACAACAACATACGTACTAATGTGTATGTACGTACTGTGTACTCTTTACCAGCGCATGGTCGTGTGTTGCATCACGCAGCGCAGCGGTGGGCCGCCAAGGCCTGCGAAGCAGTTTTGTTGGATTGTTTTGTTATAACTAAATGTGACTGATTTGGACAACATGCATTGTCTATAATTTGTATTGTGATCGTGGGGGTGCAGTGTTTTTGTGCTGCAGTTTTGGATTGTTTTGTTTTGTTATGATACAACTAAATGTGACTGGTCCTTGATGATGTGGACCAGAGCTGGGCCGGCCATAGAGAATTCTACCAGTGGACCTCGTTGTTTCGGCTTCGTCCTTTCTGCTCATCTCTCTCTCCCCTTTTTTTGCAGTGTAATGTGGTTTGGTAGGGTTGTTGTTTCTTACTGAAAGCCAGAGTATTTTTGTAGTGTAGGTGGGTGTAGATCCCTGGGATTTTCTAAGTGTTCATTGGTTAGTTTCACACAAAATATAGACGGACACCTAAATCGTCAAATCACGGTGAAAGGCGGAGGTCGACACAAACGCCACAGAGTCACGTCGGAGCACACAGAGCAAAGGAGCGTGAGCCTCCAGCAACAGCTGAATCACATTTCTGTGCCGTTTTTTTTGGCGGAGCTATGAATATTTACAAAACGTAAACATCGTCAGACCCGGAAGGGTTAAAATACTTTCACTGGCTTTCAAGCTTTACATATTGTGTAAATCAAACCGACGTATAAAGTCATTTTTTTTATGGCTATTGGCAAGGTTCGTCATTCAAAATGCCTTCACTGGCACAAAGGATTCACAGGAAATGATGCATGTGTTCCAACATTACTGTTTTGAATCAGCTCTCGATAATGTGACCCTCTTGTTTACTGTTAACTCTCAGCTGCAGACTAAACTGCATACTGCTGCCGCCTCCCGTGAAAAGCATTCAACCAGTCAAAGAGGTCGTCGGAAAGACAATAGTCATTTTCTGCATTTTTTATTCGTTGTTTTCTCTGTGTTGGAGAGCCACGGTTGGCTGAATACGAATGTGCTGCATGCTGCACACCTCCTGCCTCTCAGCAAGGCGTCACTCTCATTTTACTGTCACCTGCTGTTGTGTGGAAGAACATCTGTCTTTGTGTGTTTGCGTTGTAAACAGACAAGATTGCTCCTCGGTTGTACTCGTGATCAAGTCATCTGTCATCTGTTTCCACCATTAACCTCAAGGGCTGTCAACAAATATTCAACATTTTAATATCAATTTGAAAAAGTAGAAAACAAACAGGTATCAAAATAGGAAAATTAATATTCAATTGAGGAAAATAAAGCAGTATGGCCCGTGCACACCGACGGCAGGGAGTCTCACAGCTTCATTTTCATTAATTGTCTCTGTGTCCTTGCAACAAGCATTACATCTTGTAAACAAACCACGTACCTATCAGCTGTGTCCCAGATTAGACCAGAGAACTATTTCAAAGACCAGGGGGTTGACACTTAATATTGTGATATTTACTGTAAATGACATACAGTAATACAGCAAATAAGAAGTAGGACATGTTCATGCTATATCCCTCAAGTCTGCTGCCTTCTTACTCAGGTTTGTGTACTTCCTCCTCATTTCAGCCTTACAAATCAGCCGTTCTGCGTACGTTGCAGGCTTTCAAAGCGAATGAAAAGAATAAATAGAAACACGGCGTCCACCAAGATCAAAACATCCATAATATTCACAATTATTAAGGACAGAGTCAAAGACACAAAACAAAGACACAAAATACTAATACTTTATTTGTTTGTTTTTACGGACAAATACTTGCATGTTTTTTGTCCAATTTTAATAGCGCTGATAACCATGGGTATCATTAACAATCATGACGGAGATCTTTAAGATTATGATCAGAATGTTTTGCAAACACATCTTTTGAACACACCAAAACATGTCTTTGGTTTGGTTTCAGTTTTTCTTGTGTGTCCTGCCTTTCCAAATGTGTGATACACAACCTGAGGACAGGGGTCAAACCTTGATATGGGATATTTTTGGGATATGAGAAAAAAAAAAGAAAAAAAGAAAACAAATTCTACATACAAATAATGCATTTTGTTAATGAGCCCAGTGAAACTCTGATGAAGTCCTGTGGCTATCTCACCTCTGCTCCCATTTCAGTCAATGTCAACCCCCTCCTCTGGCACATCTGCTCCCGGACCTCTCGTCTCACCCTGTAATATCCACCGCTGATGTTGCATGGCTAGAGCAGATGGCGTGTACACACTCACACACACACAAACACACACACACACACACACACACCTAGCTATGGATGCACACGCACGCGCACTTTGTACAGACAGGCCCTTGTTTGTTTTCTCTTTTAAAGGAGTGGAAGTCGGCTGAGATGGAGCTGGAGGACGGTGAACTGGACAAATAGTGTTGCGGGGTGAGATTAATCAGTACACATTGTTAGGCTGCAGGTTACACAGGTTGCACACGAGTATGAGGCCATTTTGAATGCCTGATTAGATTTGATGTGCAAAGTGATGGCTCCGCTTGGCCGTCTCGTTCCATTAGAAGTTCGGCCTACAAGGCAGCAACAACGGTTCAAGGACAATGACGAATGCGGCGCTTGCAAGGCGGGAAACTGGGGAGATGGATGGATTTGTCTGCGTGGGTGCTGAGGAGATGACGAAGCAAAGGTGCATCATGCAGGCTTGTCTTTCACATTAGCAGTTTGGATTTTAATCGGACGCAACAGACAGCTCACTTTCTTGTGTCTGGATGTTTGCCGCCATCTTTTTCTACACGTGAGCCAAACTGTGTTGCAAACATCGCTCAGACGTTGTGCAACTTTTCAGAAAAAGTCACTGGCCGCACCATATTTGATGGTCTTGACCTTTAAAAAAAATGTATGTAGGAAATATAGTATTGGCTAATTGAAATATGTCAACAGCTGTAGTTCAATACATGACTTATGATTGGTGGTGCTCGAGTTTTTTTGTGGGAAATGTGTATGCGAGGACTTTCCGTTCTCAGTCTCGACAAATACTGATGATTGATAAACATTTTGAAGAGATTACAAACAAACAAGTACACCTTTATTAATTTGTCATTTTGATCACAATTAATCACGTGCGTGTCGCTATCTCCGATTGCTTAAATAAGAAAACAACAGTTTCAAAATAATACCGAGCATAGAGCAGGACAGCTGCTAGCTGGTCTAGCACAGTAGAGACATAATGCACACACTCATTTTCTCCAAAAAAAAGTTGTCTGCGTGGACACTTAAAGCAATAAACATATGCAACGCAACGAGACTCCTTCCTGGTCAGGGAGGTAAGTGACTGAATGGGGCTGCTGCTGGTGGTGCGTGCAGATGGAGAGTGGGTGGAGAGTGATTTATTGTGAAGCGACGTGGTGGGTGGGATGGTTGCAATGGGTTTGTCGCGCAAAGCACAAACTTCGGTGCTACAGGGAACAGTTGAGCGGCTTTGCTAAAGCAATGCATTAATGTTGAATGGCAAAACAGATGCTGAAATATACATCACAGCATGATTGCAATCCATTTATTGTGTGTTTGTGTGTGTGTGTGGGTGGGTGTGAATCATAAGTGGGCACAAGGTAATCTGTCTACAATGTGATGTGAATATTGTAGCTTCAGTAAAGTAGTCTGGAACACTTTGAAATCAAGATTATTGTTCCAATAGTCATACTATAATTATTTTAGCTTTTTTATTTTTTGCATACATTGCAAGCAAGTGGTCGAGTTTGTGGTAAAAAGCTCTATAAAACGTGTAGTGCAGATGTGCATTCCCTAACATAAATACAGGCATGATGGATATGTTTAATTTTGTTCAATAGGATCTGTGCTGATCATACGCAGAAAAAAAAGGAGACGCACTCTTTTTGGTTCTAAATTGCGTTTTTTTTTTTTTTTTTTGTCAAAGAAGTCGCTTCACATGTTCTTAATGAACTTAGTCTTACCAGGGGGAGTCGTTAGGCCTGTTTTCGGGAGGCTGAAGCCCCCTAAAATGTTCTTACATTTTTGTAATTTTGGTGATGTCATTCCGCATCAATACTGAATGATTCGGTTAAACCTGCAGAGGCACAACTTTTCCGTCTAATTCCAACCATGCATGACACATCTGCAATACTTTATAGTTGAGAAAAATGAAGGGGAACATCTTTGTTACCGAGGATAGAAAGACAAACGTGAGTAGCAGATCTGCAATGGGACGCAAACTCCAGTCAGATGCAACACACAATCATCCTCCACCCACAACCTCCACATGACGCCCAGTTCTCATGCAGCACACTGGATCATTTACAAACTCACAGGAAACTGCAGGACAGCTGCAACTTTTACATTTTTTGAGTCAGGCCTAAATATCTTTCTGTTTTAGAAAATTATAAAAAATAAAAAAACTAGCTCAAAAG
The DNA here is from genome assembly GCF_023055335.1 of Clinocottus analis. NCBI lineage: Eukaryota > Metazoa > Chordata > Actinopteri > Perciformes > Cottidae > Clinocottus > Clinocottus analis. The sequence continues at coordinate 16,635,540 of NW_027175821.1, forward strand.
GAATAAGGTATGATGTGTTTCCTTTGCACTTTTGTCTTTTGATGTTTTATGTAAAGCACTGAATGTCCTTGAAAATGTGTTATGTAGAATAACTCGCCTTGCCTTCTGGTGCACTGCTCCGATCGATGGAACAGGATGTAAATCACAAGGTGCCAATTAATAAGTTTAAGTTTATATTTTTAAGTTCATAGCTAGTTAATTGACATAAATGTTATATATATATATATATATATATATATATATATATATATATATATATATATATATATATATATATATATATATATATATATGTATATATATATATATATGTATATATATATATATATATATATATATATATATATATATATATATATATATATATATATATATATATATATATATATATATAAACTCCAATATTTGTTTTCCTGCTATATTTAAGCAAGCATAAGTTATAATCTTTGGTATTTGTCTCTAAATAATAAATAAGGATCATATAAAAATAAAGATTTCTAAATGATCAGAGCTTTTCCAGAATATTTCAAAATTAGCTCACTTTATTTCTCTAAATGGACAGTTCTCCAGCCGGTCCGCACAATTGTGCTGTTGCTCGTGATTCAAGTGGCATGCTCGAGATAAAACCCCTTCACGGTTACTCTTGTCCAATTACCCGAGCAGCTTTTGCTCCGTGCCATGCAGAGTACAGTCGGCGAAGGAATCCCAGACAGCTGGAAGCGTGGAAACGTACTTTCATGTTTTGAAGCAAATCCGAGCGAACAGCACTATAACAGCTAACAGCAGAGACATCTGCCTTCTGAGTCTCTGCTGCTTTCTTTGTTGCGCTCGTTGTCTTCATCTGCCTCCCCATCACCTTACATGACGTTCATTAATTATCACTATGAATGTAAACTGTGTGCACTTCTCTACCTGTCTGCGCCGGTGCTTTGATTTTGAAATTCTAAAAAGTTGTCCGGCCTTGTACAGGATGATATACCTCATACCTTTTATCATCTCCACCTTGACAAGCAAATGAGAAGCACCACACAACGTGATGATGTCGTAACGTCCTGTGCCTCCCATCCTCTCTCTTTCACCATAATGCTCTCTCTTTCTTTCAACACCTCCGTTCTCTCTGCGCGCTCCTTTTTTCCATTATCCCCTTTTCCCAATGCTTCCCCATATATATATATATATATATATATATATATATATATATTTTTTTCAAAGAGTTTATAGACGCCTGGATGCACCCAAAACCCCGGGCAGGCAAAGCAGCTCGACCGTGGAGCCACTCGGTGGAGGCAAGAAACTGCAAAGCTGCACTAATAACGTCCCCCTGAATATTTTAGACACAATTTATTTTTAATCCGCCGGCTGGAAATCAGAGTGATTCAGTCCCATATTGTGGCCCCTGTGGGTGTTTTGTTGCTCATGCTTTTTTAATGACCACACTTCTGTCCATCCAGAGGGATGGAGCGAGCTGGGAATCAGTATACCGGCACATAACTCTCAAGGTAAAGGACATGAAAAGTCAGCCCGGGAGTCTGATTGCCAGATGATATTCCTCCAGTTGAGAAAAAAATAGCCACCTGAGTGATGGCCACATTTATACATTTTATAATCCAAACAAAGGTCAAATGTCCAATAATAGCACTGCCATATACGATATATTGACGAAATAGTAACATTTGGATGAAACACATCATAAAGAAAAGCAACATATTTTGTTTTTGATAAAGCAGGACCGTGTGTTAGCGCATATCATATATGATTTATTAAAATTGCAGTGAGTGATTGAAGCTGCACACATACTGCAAAGTCTCTTGCAGATTACATCACATTGCATCAGTTGGGGAGTATCTTGGTGACCTCGAGGTCTGCGATGGATCAGATCAACCTTGGTTTTAGTCCAACCAGGGACATGTCGTCTCTTCTCTAAAGTATGAGGAAGAAAAAAAAACAACGACCAGGAAGTAATGCCAATAATCATGAAGCTATATCAGTTGTGCTGAACTTGCAAGGCCACAGAGGGCACCATTCATTGCTGCGCTTCACAAAGCACCCTCATTGTATTGGTTTAAATTTAATTGAGTGAACACAAGTGCTTCTTTCCGTCTATTCGTGGTTGTTTTTGGCCTCACACGTGACTCACGCCTCATTTAAGACTCAATTTGATTGGCACCTGGAGTCGCAGTTTCCTAATACATTGTATTATATTTCCTGTGTCAAGGACCGAACTAAGAGTTTCATAAGGGCCATTATCAAAGATTGTATTGCTGCAATAGGGTCGTCGGGACTTCCTACCTTCACCGGAGCAGCTCCGATGCCTTCCCAAGGGAAATGAAAAAATATGCAATAGACGGATTGACAAAAGAGACCATTGAAGCACAGCGTGAGGATTAAATTAAATATTCCACTGAGATCACCTGACAGTAATGTGTATTCATATTATTGCAATGCGCATACAGGAGCCTGCAAACCGTACTGCACGAAGAACAGGGAACGTCATCGTCAGCTTATGACTGACAATCTTCAAGTACTAATCACAAACTGGCTAACTACGAGATTTTCTTAAGTAATCAACACTTGATTTAATCACACCAAAGTGGCCAACAACAGTGTGTGTGGAAAAACAATAAAATATGACCTCTTAAAACCTGTACCATGGAAGTGCTATACACCCGTGAGAAAAACGCATTAGAAGTTGCTGTGACATAAACTGAGGAAATGGAAAATATTTCTAATTGACACATTCCTTACTCCTTACTGTATGTACTTTTACAATGAATACGAGCTTGAAAGCTGTCTTGACATGTTAGGTAATGGGCAAAGAATTTAAAATGTGGAATAATTGACATACTTGTTGGGTGTAACTCTTGATCCAAAGGCAGATTTCAAAAAGCATGATAAAAGCTGCGTGACACGTAAAAATGAACCTCTGGGATTTAGACATGCAAGGAACTCCCTTCAAGTTATAATATCTAATACCTATTTAAAAGCAATGAGTATTCATCATTTCACATAATGTATGACTGGCTGGGAAATCAGTCTTATAACCAATTGAGCAATCCTTTAATGTTTTAATTTGTGTGTTTAAGGTAGAGCGGGGTTGTGCTCTAATCTTGTTGTAATGTAATTATTATTTTATATTTCTACCTATGAGCTAAAACGTGCTACATTACATCTCTCCTTATTATATATGTATAGGGTGAATGTTCTTTGTTAAATAAATAATGAAACACACTATAACAATGGATCCAACAGATTACGTATTACATTCAAACTCATTTTTCCTCATGGTTGGAGTCACCAGATCATTAATGGTAACAATGTTCTTATTATAACCCAATTCTGTGGCATACGTCAGCAGGCATTTCCAGAGTACATAAACAGACATATCACGGACGGTTGTGTACTTTCCCTCTGGGACATTGTGTCACATGATGTACTTTGAATGCAATTATTCTGATTCCCCCTGCAGAGAGAGGCTACTCCTTGCTGACATTGATGTCATACTCAGTACCACAAAACAAATGGGTTTGAAAAAAATGTCCACGTTGCTATGGATTGCTGCTCTTATTGGTATAGTTGGTCATAAAGCTTTATGTAGTCTTCTATTTAAAGCAAATATGTTCCTGTTGTCAAAAATAATGACTGGATGTGTTGCGTAACAAGCTATAGTCATTCAAAGGAAACCCTACATGATAGTCATTCCAATATAAGAAACCATGAAATGTCTCTTTTTTATTTTAAAACATATATTATAATATATTTGTCCCACATCATCCCCCTTCCTATATATGTGTGAACTGAGAGAAAGTAAGCTAAGTAACTAACTATGCAGTGATCAAGATTTCCAGATTCCATCTCCAACAGCTTCGGGCTGTATCGGCAGACTGTTCGCAGACCATCCCCCCTTCTTTTCAGCATCTTATATGTGCCATATCCTGAATGTACACTACTCAGCCTTTCCATTGAATAATATGTTGATTCTGGAAAGCACTGTTTACAGCACTCGTGTAGTAATTGCACTAAGAGCAGCTGTTCGCAGGACATTGTTCAGCTGACACTCGCATCCAGAGTGACCACATTAAGTGCATCAATGCATGTCCTATGTCACACACACTGCAAGCAATCAGCCAATGCATGGGTAGGAAGCAGGGCTTCAGCAGTCCATGTGAGGAGGTGTGGTCCTCCGTAATGGAGGTTGAACGGAGATAGAGATTTAGAGTCAGTACGAAATAAAAACCAACGGAAGTGTTTATTTTTTCATCTTACAGAAAGATGGGGATTCAAATTATAATCCAGCCATTACATGGAGTGGATGTTTGTGTGTGGGAGTATTGGGGAGGAGAGAAGCAATTGTTGAAGGAAATCCTTACAAGTGTTTATTTGCATCAATCCCGAGAGTCGGGGAGGAAGGATTTGCCATCAGGATTCTTTTATGTCCATCAAATTCTGAAGTAGAGGGAACAAACTGAATGGCATTTATGTTCAAGTGCTCAGGGTTGCTGTATAATACACTGCAAAACCCACAGTCGTCTTTTTGATTTTCAAATTGAAAAGACATTTTTTTCTATGAAACCCGGATGATATATATATATATATATATATATATATATATATATATATATATATATATATATATATATATATATATATATAATCTTTATTTTTATATGATCCTTATTTATTATTTAAAAGCAAATACCAGAGAGTATAACTTATGCTTGCTTAAATATAGTAGGCAAACAAATGTTGGATTTTTTAAATACACACATAATTATATATATATATATACACACACACATACATATATATATATATATATATATATATATATATATATATATATATATATATATATATATTTATTTGTTATCTGCTTCATAATTTCCAACGTTTTATATATTAACGTTATTAGCTCCACTATGCCGTAGTTCCAATAATGAAAGTGAGAGTTGCTATAGGCAATATTCCAGAGGTCCAGACAGGCCAAATGTAATAATCGCAGATGCGTTTGAAATGTAAGTTACTGTCAAAGACGACTGCCAATTCTGAAAATGAATATCTTTTAATATTGGAAAAGCAGAATGTATCTTTAATTACCAGTGTCCTCCTTCATGTTCAAACTTGAAGACAGACGTCTACTTATTGGCTGGCTGTCAATAGAAGCCCCCGGATTAGTTTGAAATGATACATCTCATAGTTTATTCCTGAAAGCAGAGTGAAAAATGTACTATCTTCAACCCTGGTGCATTTAATATCATGAGTGTTCTTTCCTTTTGCTATGTTTCCATCATGAAATAGTTTGAATCATTTCCTGAGGCAACACAATTGCTTTGGTTGGATATTGACTGTTAGGTCTTTAATGCAAATTATTCACAATCATAATTTAGTGTATATAGTATTTTTATCAGCTGGACAAAACTTTTGTTTCAGCCACTTTAGATATCAACATTCTCAAATGCTTGTTTTGATGCACCTCACAAACATTGTGTTTTAATACAAGCGCTGTGGAAAACATATTTGCAGCGGGAGAATGATTCTGTTCTTTTGGGCTAAATTATTAACACGTAACTACAATGGGTATTTTTAGTTTGGTCCACACTTTTACAATATTAATGCCATTAACCAAACCTGCCCATCATCTCCGAATCCGCAAACCTTTAATTGAAAACATGAATATTGCACCATTAAGCAAATTTTCCAACAAAGCGACAACAACTCCTGGAGTCTTACAATGTGACGCTGAAGCAAAGGAAGCTGTGAATGTGAAATAAGATGGCAGCGTTTATATCCTCATGTGCCCACAATAACTGTTTCAAAATCCCATAGCGTATTATAATATTACAATTTTTCTTCTTTGATTGTTAATCACAGAGATGAAGTTATTATTGAAAACAATTAGAATCAATGTAATTATATCACTATAATAGCATAATATATTTGTTTTGTGTTTCATTCTTCTAAAGCTTAAACATTATTAATTTACTCATTAATTTACCACTTGCTGAGCAGCACTTAAAAACTATCAAATGAGATAAATTGCCCTCGCACAGTTGTATTAATCCTATGAATGACAAACATCTTTTGGAATTTTTCAATTTCACCAATTAAATAATGCATGAGAGTGAATCCCAGAAGGACATGCCGTGCGTCTCCGTTGGGGTTCCATGTGAGGGCCTAAACGCTGTGGTCAAACTTTGTTTTATCAGAGGTAATTGCAAAATAGCTCATGGATTTATGACAATAGGGAAAACAACACAACAATTAAATAATGAGTTGTTGACAGAGAGAGAGATATGCGCTGCCGGATGTAAGACACTATGGCAAACGTTTATTGGAGATCGATGGGTTGGTTGTGGGTTAGCCAATGGTTAGTTTGTAGTCACCGCTAATAACTTAGTAATCATTTGAATAATGTTAGTTTGATTTGGCAGTGTGAATTGGTTTCGGGTGTGCACCTCTCTCCCTGTGCCTGCTTGCTTGGTCTTGATGAACTCACGCACTTAACACTGGTATGACCTCATATGCATGAAAATAACTCTTGTTATAGACTCTGGGAAAGTTTTAAGCCCTCATGGTTTAAAAATTCATACCTTAAAATGAAAAAGAAAAGAAATAGAAAGACTGTCAGCAATTGTACAGACGTCCCTTTTGTAATGGTGGTTTGTGAGGGAAATACATGTTTTGGCAGCAAAGGATTTTAACTTTTTTTTATTGGTTGTACAGTTGACCACTGGGTTAAAATGGCTCCAATGCTGGTCAATGCATTTTAGCGCTCTTACATCTGTGATATTCGGCTATATGACACAGTAAACCTGCTCCTTTCAAATCCTTAGCCATACGTAAAGGTCCAGTGATTTAGTGGCATCTAGTGGTAAGTTGGCAGATTGCAACCAACTGTGCTCACCCGTCTCTTTCCAAGCGTGTTGGTGAGCTACGGTGGCCTTCAGGTAACATGGAAACCTGAAACGTCCTCTCAAGAGCCATTGTTTTGGTTTGTCTGTTCGGGGCTATACAACATGGCGGACTCTGGAAGAGGATCTGCTCCGTATGTAGAGATGAAACGCAGAGTTGAAGGAATCAAAAACACAACAATTCTGAGTAACATGTGACCTAATGAAAACATATGTGCTCATAATATTCCATTTCTGCATACATCCCCAAATCCTATACACTACACCTTTAAGGAAAACTTCTGATCCTGAACCTTCTGCTTGCGGAAATTGCTGCTTTTTATCACCAAGTGGATGAAAGAACATAAATACTTGCAGCGTTCAACTTTAAATCACATCCTACATAAGTTGCGGCAATAATCCACATTTTTAATGTCTTTTTTGTTGCATGTGGGTTATCTTTCGAGTCTGGGTTGATTTACTTATTTGTCAACTTGAACAGAGGAATTCGTGTTTTAAAAAGTCTTGAATTGTCGGTCCAAATTAAGGAGGAAAGAACATTTTATGTCTGCATGTTGTTGTTTTCTTTTGGTCGAGCACAGAGCGATATCAGCAGACACAAAGAGCGAGGTCTCAGTCTAAATGCAAGGCTAGATCAGGATAAAACCGAGGGGGTGGGGGTTGGCGTGGGTTCCCATTTAGAAACAGATAACCGCTGAGGAGCACCTGTCGTCACAATCTGTCCACCTCCACAGTGTTGCTCTGCAAGTCTGCACAGACAGCGGCCGCTTCAAACCTGTGGTCGCGGCATCCGCTTGAAATGTCTGATGTCGATCCGTATCTCTGCTCCTGTGTGTGTCATTACAACTGCAACGCCTTCTCATCCGAGCATCTCACCCTCCGTCTTTCTCTCTGGAGCATCTAGAGATTCTTTATCGTCTTATGTGGCACAACACGACTATGTTCACGGATCACTTTTTCTTCATAATCAATGCGATGACACTAACGAGGGACTCGCATGTGCCTGTTTCAAGGACGGGTCTGGTAGCGTTGTACGAGGTCATCCATCCCCCCTTTTTGTCATACCTCTGTTATCCTGTGCATGTGTGTCTTTCCGCTTTGTCTTTGAAACATTTTTGATGGATGAAGTTTTTCTGGAGCAACGAGCGTAAACATAATATTGATGGGCGTGGCCGCAGGGTCCCCTGGTTAATAGCTTCTGACACCTCGGCATGGGCTTGATAGATCAGGGGGCCAAATAGACGAAGGCTGCAGGCATGGGGAGCCTTATTACAGCCTGACAGTGGAGAGTAGCTGCTGAGATCCATCACCCTCTGGGGAACTGCGTGTGCATGTGTGTGTCTGTAGATTTAGAGAGGGTGGTGTGTGAGGGGGACATCACTGGCAAACAGAAATCTGCTGAGTGCCAGACTTCACACAAGGTGGGGCGGTCTTGCCGTCTGGACTGGACTACCCTGCATGTGTGTCAGTGTGTGTGCGTGTGTGTGTGTGTGTGTGTGTGTGTGTGTGTGTGTGTGTGTGTGTGTGTGTGTGTGTGTGTTGAACCTTCACGGACACGGCCCATAGGTTTTTCAATGTTGTCTGGTGGACTGGAAATACATTTGGGTGTGTGTTGTAAACCAGCGAAAGTGAAAGATGCAATATTTTTAATCAGGCCCAGGTGGCCAACCTGGTGATCTTATGAAAACAGAAATAAATCAGGCTAAAATTCCTAAACAATCAAGAATCTTTACTGCAACTTTTACAACCAAGTGCCCTCACATCAAAACTAAATAGTCCAACAATATCTGTTATTTTGCCTTCATTTTGGCCATAATGAGCTCTAAAGAAAGAATGAATTATTTTGAAATAATTGCAATCTCAACCTCATAACAGAGCAGTCCACAAGTACGACACACTTTTAATTTAACCCGGCTATTCACTGTGTGATGTGACTTGCTGATGTGCCTTTATGTTACCATGGCGACCAAATGATCTTGCATACTTTTGCAGATTGCCTACAGAGATTGCTTCAGATAAACAGATGAATGGAAATGTAGATTAGCATTTCAATTCATGCCAAAAAAGAAAGCCGCTTTTTAAAAATCGTCCTGCACCTCCAGTCGGCTTCATGCATTAGATGAATCACACCTATTGGAACAGGTTGCCTGAGAGCCGCTCCACCTTTGCAGTCGCGCTGCAGCTGTTTGGGCGGCTCCAGAATGCGTTTGACAGCCCAAATGAAGCAGACGAGACAGGTCCACCCACCAGAGTGTCTTCCAACAGAGCCAAAAGAAGTCAGGTGTGAAAGCACCGGACGTCTGTTCCTCAGGCCAAAAAAATCGTTCATTTAAAAGCCAAAAATAAATCCTGCATGTCAAAACCACCTTTATGCTCTGTACTTCCACCCATGTGACCAAACACACAGTGACTGTGAATCTTCCAGTCGGACAGAGTGATTTGAATCAGCAAAGTGATACACCTTTACTCCTGTCCTGGGTTTTATGCTCACTACTTGGCACAGATCACGCTGAACAAATATTCATGTTTCCGGCCTCTCTTCCCTACTGTGGCCAATACGCGCCAGGGTTCTCCTGCTGCTGGTCGTTACCCACAATTACAAAAGCGAGTAGGTTACACAGGCACGCCCGTGTGTTTGTGCTTCCACCTACCCTCTGTGGACTTCTTTGGCGGGATATTCCCTCTGGCTTCCCAATCAGTATTGGTGCCAAAACTTGGCCCTGCTGACAGACCTCCTAGCAACATCAGCTGTTGAGTTGCACCATGTCCAACAGGCTTTATGGACAAAGTCAAAATAATATTTGTTTTATCTCTGCAGGACTGGATGGTATTTGTAAATTATTATGAAAACATAATTTGCTGCAACAGTGTCCTTACTTAATTTTCTTTCATGTTTATACCCCAATTTATTAGGAAATCGCAGTTTCATGCCTTCAGAATTTCCTTTTTCAGTCCGACCCATTTAGCCCAGCCAATGACTCCAATTAACTGAACACAACATTTAAAGAAGAAATTGCCACCGGTCGAACGCAGCAATACTAGATACGGATTCCATCTAACCAATTCATCAAAGAGCATCCAACTGGTGGTATGTTCTCTGAAAATACTTCAGGGTTGCATGCTGGCTTCTCCCCTGAATGAATTAGATCCTCGTAAAGGAAAATCAATGGGCCTCCTCCTGAGGAGGTGTTTATGAGAGTGAAAACAAAGATGGAATCCTGGAGAGGAGACTGTATACCTGGTCTTCATCCATGGAAACAGTGTCATCCTCTCCTCCCTTGCCAAATGTTGGCCTTCTGTTCTACCCACTACCTTGGCTCCCATAGCCAAACCAGCCCTTATGTCAAAAGCTCTTCTGGACCATATGCTGTCACAGGCTGATGGAAAATTAAAAAAAGGATTATATAAAATAAAGAAAACCACTGTATTATATGTATCCAAACTTCGGAAAAAACATCATTGACATAATGTATTCATTAGCCTGTGTGAAATCTGTGAACTTTGTCATGCAAATTCGTGTTGTTAACTATTTGCAAGCTGCCTTGACAGTGCTCACATTTGATGGAACAGAGAACCAAAGTGTCTCAGATAGAGGAAGTAAGTATTTCCTATGAGCCGTGTTGTACTAGCTTATGTAACCCTCCTGCCTTTGGGTATAGAAACCTCTCCTGGTTTGCTTCCTAGCTTGAAGAGCTTTAATTCTCTCTTCATTTATGAAAAAAAAATGTGCAAGGATATGTGCCATGGGTAAGCTCCCTAACTACAGTAGATTACCAACTAGCCATAGTAGTATTCACTACACCACAAAGGTCCTAGAACCACATGTTTTCAACTCTGCCACTTTCTGGAGACAGTCCTACTTCTAACCTCAACCACCATGCCAATGCTCACTCCCAACTCCCCAGTTGAGGCTTGTGCTGCGTTCCATTTTATTAAATGGGTTGGAAGTTCTCACTATTTCTCAGACAGGCGGATGAACCCAAACCCCAACCTCAAAACCCAAGACGGCTGCTCGGCACGTTAGCATTGAAAAACATAAAGTAATGTCCTGTTATCAACTAGCATTGCCAACAACGGCTAACGTGGCCCAAACCACTTTCTCATTACATTTTTACATTGTGAAAAAAATGTTAAACACAAACAGCTGTCTCTTGATTGAAAATTCATCTTCTTTTTTATTTTTTTTTCCCCATTCACCTTACTCTCACACCCAATGTTTTTTTAAAAATCTTATTAGTACATCATCACCCCCCTGAAGCGTTTCCTCTGTATGTCTCATAATGATATGGATGGGTTTACATTGCAGATACTAAAGGATGTCCTGGCCTTGACATACGTCAGTTTTTGATGCCTTGGGAATGAGAAAGGGCGGGTTGGGTGGCTTGGCCATGACCATGCTCTGGTATTTGACAAGTTGAAGGTGAGGCCGGGTTGAGCATCTATATCACCTTATTTTAATCCTAATCTAAATACAATGTAAACCTAATTCTGACCTTGACCCCTAAACAGCCTTTTGAAGTTGTGAGTAAAGAATCACTCAGTCTTGAGTGCTTTAGCCTTCTGAAAACGTCCCCACGCTTACGGTCTGAAACTCAAAATGGTGCACGCAAAGATGCAGGTACTCCAGCAAACACACACATGCACATTCCCAATCCCTCACCCTGATTCTCACTCACACTCAACTGCCGATCAACAGCAGAATGAGCCGCCGCTCATGCATAGCTAAAAAGCAGTTTGCTCATGGGAATGGCGCTGCAATCTACATAGGCAACATAAATCAGGGCAAGCCAGTGTGATGAAAAATGTAATCTCGGTGGTCTTCCGTGGACATGGAAGATCCATCTTCCCAGGCGAGAGGTCCATTTCCCCTAACATCTGTGACAATGCAGCTGCATCGGCCACCGAGACATTCGGAGTCAGATGGCGTCTTTCTGAGAGTGGAATCTTCCTTTGAAAACCAAATGTGTCACATGTCTAAATGTTCACTGAAGCCAAGGCCTCAGATCTCTAGTTACCATTTATTTTTGTTCAAATTGAAATTAAGTTTTGTGATTTTCTTTTTTTTATTTTTATGGGACAAGCCATGACATGAACAAAACATAAGTTACAGATGAACATGAAAAAAAAAAGTCTTTGAAAAAAATGAATAAATCATAATCGCAGGTCATTATCAGTGGAACTCAGTGTTTTTTTTTTAATAAAGAACAGCAAGGGACAGAGTTTTACAGCTCAAGACTTTCTTTGAACAGATGGCAACTCACTTAGACACACCCCATACAGCTGCTGCATAATTTTGTCCTTAGTCAGATGCGCTTGCAATGTTGTTTACCAATTTCCTATCGCAGTCATCATTATCTTTAAGCTTCCTTCGTCATTCATTCCTCGTGGATCAAATCATGGTTTCATTTTGCTGGATTAGGAGTCTGTTTTGACACATGCAGTTTAATGTTTAAATGCCTCCTGTATGGAATAAGCATATATATATATATATATATATATATATATATATATATATATATATATATATATATATATATATATATATATATATATATATATATATATATATATATATATATATATATTCCTCTAGATGTCTATTGTACACGAGGGAATGTTAAATGTTTTGGCCATTAGCGAATAAGGACAAAGTTTGACCAACAATGACTATTTAGACAATTTAGCCTGTGTCTGGTAGTGTAATCCTATAAAGAGTGGACATCAATATTTACCCAAAGTAGCCTGGTACCACTGCAAATAGGTGGTATGTGCAAATAAACAATGTTTGTATTATTTTTCTCTGGCTTTTGAGGTAGGCAGAAAAAAAAGTTTGTGAGGAAAACAGATCGTATGATCAGTGTGGTTTGAGAAAAAAGACTCAGGATGAGCTCATGTTTCTCTCACATTTCTCTAATCTGTTGGATTATCCATTTTCTTGAGCGCTGGCAGCAGCATCTATGGCTGGCCTCCGTCTGTACATCGGCGTATCCCACAATGCTGTGAGACAGACCATTAGTTTATTGCTCAGCCAGCAATGTCAAGCAAGTGAGCGTGAACAATGTAAAAAAAAAAAATGTAAGAGGAGAGGCAAAAATGATCCGCCGATAAATTGCGATAAAAGATATATTTGTTTGTTTCTGGCTGGGGCTTTTGTTTGGTTTGGGCTGCTGACATGAATGTTTCATATTACTCTCAGTGTGGGGAACGGAAATGAAGATGGAGCCTTGGACGCACATGCCGACCTCTGATTGATGGCAGCACATATAATACCTAACCTGTCCCACCGCAGAGGAAAGTCATACATTAAACAAATGTGATCAAAGTGCACATCTTCATGGTTTCGCTTCATTTTTTTTTGAATGCCACTGCTATTAAACACAGCTGCTGCGTCTGCGAAGTTGCATCCGTGACATTTGCGGAAGAAATGCCACCTCCAAAAGCAGCTCGCACACCTTTTTTTTCCACGCGCTCGGAGCGATGGAAAACAACGGAACCGCGGCCTTCCGCGATTCCGTTACCATGGCAATGCCTCCGACCTCGTTCGAGAGAGGACGCGCTCGGTTCATTTTGAATCGCTCCTCGCTGTCACTCGGTCCCCGAATCGCACATGATTATAGACCCCCCGCCGCACAGATAAAACCTCACGGCTGTTTGTTTTACCCTCATGGCTGAGTTTAAATGGTGGTATGCACGGAGGGGCAGCCCCCCCCCCCTCCCCTCCTCCTCCTCCTCCTCCTCCGCCCACCATCGCACGCCGGCGTGCGGCTTACAGGGATGACACGCTGTCCTGGAACAGCTAACACTGTTGCTATGACAACCCAGCCAGAGGATAACTGTTTTGCAGCACACAACACCGCCCACCACCTCGGCCGCTTCAGGAATCTGTTGCTCTTCTTTCTGTGTGGATGCGAGACGCTTCGGTAGTCACTCAGGGTTTCTAATCACTCACTGCGGGGATTGGTAGAAGGAATGTTTTCTTCCCCAGGTTACAGTCATGGACAAGACCAGGACCGCTGTTTGCCGTGCTTTATTCAAGGAGACATTTATTGAAAATGTCACATCTACGTTGGCAGCGGCCTTGGTTTCCACAAGGTGTACCCCGACTCTTATCATCATCATTTGTGTCGTCTCTGTGGGACTTTGGTAGCACTTATAGAACATGGATATCACTTATGATGTCAATATTGTATCAGACACATTGTCCTCTGAGCTCCTGGACAATCAGAAGGAGGTTGTTTTTTTTTTACATAAACAGTATGAATATAATAAGTAATTTCTCGCTTATAAACTGCTTAACGGACCGCTCACTTCAACATTAAAAATACACATTCTAACACTTACCTGCAGTGCTCGTTATCTATCTTAATCTCTGCAGAGTGTTGGAGATATCGGCTGAAGAGACGTCTGCCTGCTCTCAAGTAGACTATGTGGCACACTCGACTCGTTCTGCTCGAAGCACCAACAGAAAAACACGTGAAAAAGTCAACAGTAATGTTTCTTCCATAAAATCATTAAGGAACTATTTTATAGGAAGTATTTTCTTTTGACTATAGTTCCGATATGAAACCGCTCACAACAAGGTCTTTGGGTTATCTTGAGTAACGCGGTCATTATTTCTGGAAAGAGCACCGTAGTAAGAGTGTTTTTTTTATTTGGGCTACACTGTGAGGGGGCTAATGGAGTTTAACTTGCTTGTATAGTTTATACTACTAATTTTATAGACATTTAAAACAAATATTTCTCTTCTTTGTCATAGATTATTGGTCATGGTAGTATTTATTATTATGACATAAATGAAGTGTAAATGAAAGTTGACAGTTTTTCCTCGTTTTTTCTGTGTCCATTTGCAGGTTTTGGTATCATCCTTCTTCTTGTCAACACACTAATTAGTGTTCATATTTTCCTTGATAACAAGGCAATTAATTGCTCTTGTGGGAGGAGACATTTTGGGTTAAGTGAATCCAAGGGCTAAATACATTTTCATCCATCTTAACCAATTAATAATCCACCAAATCAGGAATTGCTAATGCATCAGTATCACACCAACAGAAGTTAACCTGCTGTGTGGTTCAAAGACCGCAGCTCGTATTATCTCACGGCTTGAGAATGAAATCACAATCAAAACATTTACTCTGACAAGATCTTAATTTGAGAAAAAAGTAACAATCTCGAGGCTTCTTCTCGTGTGATACATTAATTAATCAATTCGATTGATGCCTGAAGTGAAACAAGCTTCCAATGAATTATGTTAAACAATTATGTGTGACCTACTCATCGAAAATAATTAATTCCACCAAAGCAAACATTGGGCAATGCATTTTGTAATCTCGCTTTGTTGTAACCAACACATTGCTGTTGGGGGTTTGCGAAGCACAAACAAATCCCTGTCCATGGCCTTCTGAATCATTGTGATGTAAATTAATCTGATCCTGAATTAGCATTCCTGTCTCACATGCTCAGGTTCTCGGAGGCCTGGTCACCGCCGTCCTCTGCCTTTCATCCCGTATGGAAGTAAACCTGAGCTGCTGTTAGACGGCAGAGCTGCTGCTGTCATTTCAATTGCAGGTGTTTTTCAGTTGAAACCTGTCCTGTCATATCGGTAATCTGTGACGCTGTGTTTGCTAGCCGGCGATTACAAAACAAGATTTCAACGATTTCAACCATCGCAACCTCAAGAGTCCTCCTGAAATACCACCAGCGCGGAAACTTTCCCACAAATTGCAATGTTGTAGCAATGCATAGTGTATAACGATACAATGAACAATACTACTATCATATTTCATCATATTTATCATAACAAGACTATTACCATATTTTATTATAACAATACTATTATCATATTTCTGTGCAAAACTGTTATATCTTTTATATGTTGCGCCTTATTGTTATTCATTTATTTTTTACCTTGAGTTTCTTCTAATTCTGTGAGAGGACCGAGCAAAATAAGCTTTTCATTGTATAGAATAACTGTCTGTTATTTGTGCATATGACAGTAAAAACATCTTGAATCTTGAATAATCCACCTTATGTATAGTGTTCTTATATGTTATATTCTTTTCTTTCTCATGAAAGTGTGTTTATATTTCCTAAACTGTTGACTCTGAGAGAGCCCGGCACAAGAAGTCCAATGTGTCTGGACTGTTGGTCTGTGCACGAATGACAAATGAAAAGATTGAACCTTGAATCCATATTCCATTGGCTTCTTAAACCAGCAGATATTAACGCTCATTGTCACCTTGATTGTATCCTGGTTACATTTAGGTGAGGCGTGCCTTAAGTTTTGCTGGCGGACGGACAGCGAGACAAACCACACACGTCACTGGAAACGTGGTGAACAATAGATCAATATGAAAATTAATGACACCAGATATATTCTTTATTTTGAACTAAATCGAAAAAAAGACTTCTAGTTGCAAATCCCTCTTCCATCTTAAATCTGCACCATCCTTGCTGTGTGAGCATTTCTGTGCCATTGGTGCATTTTAATGAGGCCATGGCAGCAAGTCAGGCCTTAGCTAATAAACCTGAAGATGAAGCATTGCCCTGGCTGTGCTATTGATGTCTCCTATATGAGGTGGCAGATTCAGGCCATTCCCTGTGTACCTTCTGTCATCATTAGCTTCAGCCCAGGGAGGATCCTATCAGAGCCACCATGGACAACCAGCGATGGTAAAAAGCAGGAGGAGGAGAGAGAGAGAGAGAGAGAGAGAGAGAGAGAGAGAGAGAGAGAGAGAGAGAGAGAGAGAGAGAGAGAGAGAGCTCGTGCCTCTCAGGCTGATTGCTCACAAGGGTGAAGATTCATTTTGGTTAACCATCCCTCCCTGCCATGATTGGCTGAACTAATGGCCCATAAGCACACTTGCTTGCGCGAAGGTGGTGCGACTGATTGGTGGAATGATAGCATCGCTCATGGGTAATGTAACTTCAATAAGTCATTTCCACAGCGGAGAATAAACTAAATAGTATCAAAGGGGGGTTGACTTTCTGAAGTCAGCCATCAACAAGATGTTCCTAATAGTTGCAGAACTAGTTAGTACTGATAATAAGGCTCAATCTTGCGACATACAAAGTTCAAAAGCAATAAATGGCAAGAAACCTCAGGCTGCTGCTACTCTGATAGAGACAATGTGGCCACGGGACAGTGGTAACCTTTATGAAGTCACTGGTCTTTGAGAAAAGGCTAAAACTACAAAATGCTGGACTGATTAAGGTTATGCAAATCTCTTTATTTTGGTTAAAAGTCAAGCAGCATTATGGTGCTTGAATAGCAAGAAAACTTGTAAATGACTCAAAAGAAATGCAGATTACAAGATAGTCTAAAAGGGAAATAACAGGATTTGCTTGTGTTTGTACTCAACTTTCTAGTTTCTACTCAGTTTTATAGGCAGAATATTTTTTTGAAGAGAGTATGTCTTTCTTTCAAACTTGATATGTCTAATTTCGCTACTAAATCCTTCCGTCTTTAAAGGAATGAGGATCAAGAAGACATACAATAGGAAGGCTTAATTCTTCAACACCTTTAAGCTGTGGAGGGACAGTAACTCTCACACACTTTATCTTCCAAAGACGTTTCCTACTTTTCTGATTTCATTTCATTTTATGAGATGGTTTCAAACTCAAGCTAATCATCTTCTCGCCTTTTTCTTGTCCACAAAAAAACTCCCAAGGGCCGATACAATTATGTTAATCTTTGGATGTAGCCTAAATGTAGAAACATATCATTATAATCTCTAAATATACTGGATCTGTTTTCATGCTCACATGGTGAGCAACAAAGTTGCACACAAAGTTCCAGATGAAGCACAGTTGTGACATTTTTATTTTTTGATGTATCAAACCATATATTTCACTTGTATATTATTTATGGTGTTCAATACATCGAAATACAGCAGTTTGGGACTTTTTTTTTTCATGAATCAAGCTATGCATACAGTTTTCTATCACAAGTCGCTCAGTCTTACCCCCACGAGGAGGAGATGGGTTTTTAAAAGGTCAAACAGCTTCTCACAGCTCGTTCATGGAAAAAAAACAACAACAAGTGAACAAGTTTCATCACAAATGCATGGCTTCAAACACAAAAGGACCATTGGAGGTAAGACCGTAATTCAAAGAGTTGTCCACCTGGTAAAACCATCGCCATACAGTGTGTTTGAGCTGGCCAGATGTGTCTACTCACTGGGCGCCGTCTAAGCCGACTCAACACCAGATGGGGAACAACCCCTCTTCCCTGCACAAGTGTTTCGATCAGGATGTGAGTGGAGTGGAGGTGGAGTTTGTGTGGAGTGTGACTTCTGCCTGGAGCGGAAAGCAGCATCTTAGACAGAGAAAGAGTTTGTCTCCTCTCGCTTTTCTAGACACCAAGAGTCCAAAGCCTCACATGTGCACATTCTGCTGTGCAATGTGGGAACATCAAAGTTTGATAATCTGGGATGAACTCCAACAGTGGCAGTGAACCTCTATTTATCTTCCCAAAGGGAAGTCACGTTTCAAATCATAGGAAGACTTGGGTTTAGGTTGAAAAGTAAAAAAGATATTTTGGATACATTAGCATAAATGTCTTCATAAATGACAACCTCACTGCTAAAATAAACCAAATCAGATGGTTTTGTTTTTGTTTTTTTGCAACTTTATGTGTAACACAAAGAAGATTATTAGGCCAAGGTGGGACATTTAAAGCTGAACAATCCAAGTAAAGCCACATCCACAATGGTCATGAGCATCGGCAAGGCGGAAATGACACAGCCCTTCACAGGGGGGTCTGTGCGTCCGATTTGACCCATTTTCCATGCACATCCAACCTTTTCTGACTATGTGAACACGAATGGGTGAAGAAAATGACCATTTTTTCATTGATTTGAGAGTGACATGGGGGCGAACCCACACAGAGTATAAAAGATCCAAACGCTTGTCAGTCATGATTCCATATCAGCTCATATCAGTGCGTCCGAATCTGAAGGATTTCTGTCCAAAACAGACTCCTTCTAAGAAGGATTTATTTCAGGTTTTCTGAGAATGTACAATTCAAACCAAGCACCATTTTGGCCATCAATAGCTTCCACTGTTGCTGTTTGTTTCTGACTCAAATAATTATGGGACGAAATGATCTCCTTTCCTTTAGTAAAGGAGGGTCCAGTGTTCCTGAAGCTAAAGGACATATGAAACGAGGCATCGAGGCACCTTTACAAAGCAACCTTCTGAAGCAAAGCAAAGTGTTTTATCTGGCAGCCACGGCTTCTATCACATGTGAGTGAACAGACATGGGTAGGTATCCTCCTGGGTGTTGACAGTAGCAGGACATGCATGCCGGATCTGGGCAGCAGCAATTATACATAGTCACATCGTCAATAAAATTGCACAGGAAGGAAGTGAGACTTATGTTGGGCAGCCAGGGGTAATAAGGTTTAAGCCTGGTTCATTAAAGACAATAATACCATTGGCGAGGAACACTCAAGGCTTGGATGGAGATACTGTACAACACTCAAGGTTGAATCCACGAGATGCTGCCTTTGAAAAAATATGTGGTTCTTTTTAAAAAATATATAATAATTGGTAAGACACATTTTGTTTTGTGCACCACTAACAGCAAGAGGGAGCTATTCATCACTTTGGGGAAACCTAACACAGCAGTTCACTTAGTTCACGTCTAGATTTGGGGGAAATGTTTCATTTAGGGAAGTCACAATTGCAAAACAATGTATTCAGAATTTGCTCCACCTCTGATTCACCGCTCCCTACAGAACGTACCGATGACAGGTTGACCCGTCAAAAACAAGTTTTAAAAACATATAACATGCAGCATTTGAACTCCTATGCTGCTGTGTTCAGGAATTACGATTTAAAGTAACTGATCATTTAAAAGTGGTAAATGTATTTCCAGGACCAGCAGCGTTTTACTCTGCATTATTCTATACATTATATTTAGTTGTAGTCACAATATATCACTCCCTGGACGAGCATATTACAATGCCAATCATATTGAGATAAGACATGTTTGTTCTTCACGCTCAGAGAATACCGGTATAATTTAAACATTAAGTCTACATGTGCCACATTTGTCATGCTGTATGCCCTGAGAGGGTGACTTCTTGATAACAGTTACTGTGGCCTATAAATCATGTCACATTATCAACCTATTCACTCATACAAATGTCAAATCATTGAGCACTTAACCACCTCTTATTCGAAATAACACAAATGGAAATGCTCAGGGAGGGGCCTTTGTTTGTTGTTCAAGGAACATTGATGAGCGCTGAAGAAACAGTCGATGCAACATCCAGTAAAACAATTTCTCGATCTGCAGTCCCTGGGCGACAGTCCAATTACTGTGAGGTTCATGTGGACGAACATGATTTTAATGTAATTAACTTTGAGGTGTGATGGAAAATGAATCCAAAGAACTGGAGAGGGGGATTGGGGGAAAACAAGAGGGATTATCTTTCAGGAGCAGAGAGGAGTCAACCATCTTCATGGAGATGTGTGACATTCATTACCACGCAGCAGAAGGAGGGGGGACTAATCACTCGCTGCTTTAAACTGCTTTAAAACTCATGAAAGGAGGTTAATTCTCCTCTATGGACTGCGATTCTACAAAAGCTTTGTCTTGAGTTACCACACTGCTGTGAATGGACAGAATCCTTCATTTACAAAGATACAAAACTAGAAATATCAATTATTGTGTCTTTTTAAAGGTCACGAGAGCCGGGACCGCTGCAGTAAATTACGTATCATTAATTATAGAATAAGTGGGAAAAAAAACATTTACATTAACCTAGTGAAATACTATAAAGTAGTGTTTCTGATTCACATTTGTTTTATCATAATGATATTACTTTAATGATTAGGTCAATTATTAAACATCAAAATAAACATGCTAATATTCTGTAAACCTTTTTACTTAAATAAATAACATTATCTTCATGATGTGGAAATGTTGCTAAAGCTAATCCATCTGCACTCGTGTTTTTAAAATATAGCAACAAAAAAAACAGGCTGATATTTATTTATCGAGAAAAAACAAGCTTTATGTATGTATAATGTGCCTTTAACAGTAGCAATTATACTATCTTGAATTCAGATTATTTCAGTCTTGATTGCCTCAAATGAGCTATTGGTGGTCCTTGTATCTCAGACCGTTGACGGTTGAAGTCACCGTTTGCTAACCCTAAACCATCAGGAGGCATCTAAGCCTCTTGACATAGTGTAACTCAGGTGTTTTCATTCATGCCGGGATTTAAAATGACAAATCCCATCACGGGATTTCATCAAGAAAGCAAAATAAATCCACGCAAATAATAAACATGGGGTTCAACTCCCGCTAACTTTGGCCCACAGATTTGTGGCATTGAAGAAATTGATGGATGTCACTTAGTGGAGTGACTGCCGCCTTACGTCACACAGTTTAGTGATGTGACATATCACATAACCCTCAGCCTCAACCTGAGCGCAGGCCTAATCAGCTGGAGAAATGGGAAACATGTGGCTGAAGAGAGCTTTTAATAGGGAAGCAGTGAGTCAGAGGGATGTCAGTCAAGCACATCCGAGGAGGTCTAATCAGGGAAAATAAGTGACACACTTTGTAATTGGAACATGGTTTTGTGTGTGCTGAAACAATTCAATCAGCCAGATAATGCTCTGTTTAAAAAAAAATACAATTATGATGTTTATATAATTAAAAATTACAAAACAATATAACATTTAGCTTCATTTTTCGGATGGACTTTCCCTTAAGGGTCACCTTTTCCGTAAACAATAGACAATATGACGCTGACATCTATTGGAAAATGATTAAAAGTAATTATTAATCATTTATATGAGCTGCAAATTGTCCAAAAGACAGACAGAACCTAACCTCTGTGTGTATTTCAGTAAGTTTACTCATCATGTTCCATCTCATTTAAGACATTTAATTGCCAGCAACAACAGTACATCACTGTTAATCCTTCCTCAGGATTAACAGCCGCTCTCCCTGAATAAATAACACACTGAGATAACAAGAGATCAGCCACTTTTATTTAGAAAGAGTCCCAAAAAATAAACAAGTTAGCACACATTCCATATACAAAATGTCAGTGAGAATAGCCTGAAGATGCGATGGAATTGATAAGCGACTACGGTATATGTTTCTATTGTTGATTACAAAAACAACAGTCAATATAATAATACAATTGACCTCCCTTTGTGCTGCAGTGGAGGAGTCTTCGTAGGTCAGTTTCAGAAAAGAAGGTAAATGAAAATGTGTCTTCTAATTAGAGGTGTTTGTCTGTAAAGGTTTTGTAAGTAAGACCGAAAAACAATAACCACTGAAAGAAAAAAATCCTGTATTTTCTGAATAAGTAACCAAATGTATTGGATGGAAGCAGAGAAGCATTGAGGCCATAATGACAACGGGCTATACTTTTTCATATTCAACCATTTTATTTAAAATATATGTATATATGTATATATTGTATATATATGTCTAACATTGTATTTCCGATTTCAAACAATTAACCTCACAACTTCAACATTAAAATGAAAACGCATGTTTGGCAGTAATGAAATCAAACGTATGTAATATTTGCGGCAACAACATGCAACTGGTGCTACTTTATTGTCAGATCAATGCAAAATACATGGTGACTGGAAAACAAAGCGTAAAGGCTATTGTATTAGCGCTGTCATTGCCACCAACTGTACACCTAGTTACAAAAGTTACAGGATGTATCATTTACATTCACTGAGATGACAGTGATCGGTTATATTAAGACTATATTCATGTCTACTGGCACTAGAATTTTGGCACTCTTACTTATTTGGCATTTTTAACCACCACTTAAACCAGATGGATGTCGATGCCTCTTTTTAAAGTCACTTCCAAATGAGATGCGATAATACCAGACCATACTATATATATGTATTTATTTATTTATTTTTTTGTCCATTTTGCATTGATGGCATGTAAACAGGTTCATTTCCTCTTTAAACTAAAACAAGTCTGGTTCTCATCAGAAAAAAACACAAAACAACAAAAGCACTGAAGCAAACGAAGAGACGGAATAAAGCAAAACCGCTGCACCAACTCCAACAAGAAAAACATAGAAGGATTGATTCCAAATGTCAAGCATTGACATATATTTCATATCAACACCAAATGTTAAAGAATAAAATATACAGGAAAGTTTAGAGTAGGAATTCATTACATGGTTTTAACATCTCAGCCCCATATGCAATGTATTTGGCTTTAAAAATATGGAACTAGAAGCTGTTTAGTATTTTTTTTTCTGTCTTAATACTCACACATTAAGATGTTTATATCCAACCAGTATGTAAGCAAGTTTATTTAAAAGCTATTTTGTGAAAATACATAAAAATATTTTTTTTTCCCAATAAACCTTTTTCTAGATTTTCTTAGAAAAAAAAGAACAATTTCACATCTTAATGCAGATGATATCAAGTGTGCTTGAAAATCCTGTTTGGCGGTGGTGGCTACGGAAACGGTGTGTTTTTGACGACATCTTACCCTGATGCACACAACCCTACACTCACCACACACACACACACACACACACGCACACGCACACACACACGCACGCACGCACCCAATCACACATTTGAGATGACTGTAACTCTGACTCCCAGAAGCAACCGTTGCCGTCAATCAAGCCCTCGTTTCCATCTCAGTCCAGTCCAGGCCGTTAGATAGGAAAAGCGTGGTGTCATCAGTTTAGAAAAAAAGAGCCTCCCTTTTAAATTCCGAGATGTAATTCCACCCCGCGAGAGAGAGAGAGAGAGAGAGAGGTGTTTGATACGGTGAGAAATAGAGACAGAGAGCAACAATACAAGTCTTTGTGAGACACAAAATGAAGCCTCCATCTCCTACTTTTCCTTTTTCACCAGACAGAAACAGAAGAAGAAGGAAGAAAAAAAAGCCAGAACAGCAGGAAGGAGGGAAGGACAGAAGAAAAAAAACAAAAAACGCTCTATTGAAACCATTGTAAGGCACTCAGAAGTTTCTCATTGATCAGGACAGATCTGTCAGGCTGACGTTTAGTCCCATGTCAGGTCTCGCGTACGGGACAGCGTGGACAGCTTTAGGAAACTCTGGAGTCATCACCCGACCATTCTCCCCAGTACTCCCAGTGACGGAAAGTCTTGCTTTGTTCCTCATGGCGTCCCCAAAGGTCATCTAAACACACAAAGGTCACGTGTACGCACAGACACAAGCAATCACAAACATTCACGCACACAAGAATCCCATACACAAAGAAGGAGGCAACATGTTAGGTCAGGGCATGTCCACATCTGTAAACTTAAAAGATTATAAATGTTCAAAACATGAGAATGTAGATGAGAACTTAACGTGATCTCAATGGGTAACACAATGCACGGTTCAAATGATCATGTAGAGGCTTTTAA
The DNA here is from genome assembly GCF_023055335.1 of Clinocottus analis. NCBI lineage: Eukaryota > Metazoa > Chordata > Actinopteri > Perciformes > Cottidae > Clinocottus > Clinocottus analis. Next base: position 16,659,842 of record NW_027175821.1, read on the forward strand.
GCATGGTCATTGCAAGCATTATTGTTGACATGTGTTACGAGGACAGAGGTATTAACAAGCATGGCCATCAACACTCATACATGAAAATGGTTTCAAATAGCAAGGAAACTTAAATGGACAAACACAGTTTTAATCTGTAAAAAGGGGAATATCTCTTTCTCTCTCATTAAATCATAAATCACCAGTACATACGATCCTTTGGCCAACCTCTTCATTCACTAACACTGAAGGATGGAACGGATGGAGCCAAAAAAGCGTGCATTTGGGGGGAATTTATGAAAACCTCGTTCCCTACCCCCTAAATTTTTACACTTTCGATCCCATATACGTTGTAACCTTCCTTATAAGTTGCAAAATTCTGTGAATTCTGCGAGGAAGTTGGGTTAATAGTCTGTGCATTCTTTGCCACCTTCATTCGTTTCGCCTCGGCTCGGGACTTGTAACAGAACTCAATCAAGGCCACCAGCATGGCCAAACCGAGTCCTCCGACCAGAATGTAGAAGACCCCAGCCACGTTGCTCAGGCTGAGGGCGCTCGTCTTCTCCTGCGAAGCGCACACGAGACAGAGGTCAGCGGCACGACAGCGGCGACGAGGTTGAAAGATTTGAAAAATGCACATGAATAGAACAGTCACAACCACGACGAAAAACTAAAAAATGCACAAAAATGCACCACTATATTTAATAATGGTAATACAGTTTTTGACAGCCAATAATATCTATAAAGCACAGTAAATAACAAGACATAACACACAGGTGCTTTTTCATTTTGGGTAAATTTGAGGCAATGTAGTGGGTAAAAGGTTAGTACTGTAATTATCATGGGATGCAGCAGCAGTTTGTATGCAGTGCATTTAAAGTCTATGTGTCGTGGATCTACATCCGAAATTTGTACTGTACAAGGACCATTTACATGGGCTGCCCGTTACAAAGGGCTAAGCTGTTACAAACGTGCTCAACGACCTTTACTTATAGACAGAGACAAGAAGGAAGACAGCTTAGTAATAAACCAATTGGGGTCTGACACATACAGTACGGTGGGTTTTCTTTAACTTATAAAAACACCCATGTATTCATTTAAGGTGGACGCCAAATGGATACATAGGGCTCTACCTTGTCAAAGTGGTGCACAATATATCTGTGTGTGGAAAAGTGACAACATGACAGCCATAGACAACACAGTTACAGTTACATGTTTTAAAGTTGGGAGTATTTAAGTGACAAGACAGAGGTGAGTATCAATTATCAAGGAAAAGAAACAAGTGCCGACTGAGGAAAGAGAATCACTCAGAACAAAGTTCTTCTTTTTTTTTTTCTTCTTCTTTTCTTTTACACGGATCATTTCATTAATAATTGATGTCCTTGATTTCATGAAGCTTAACACTGGAAAAAAGGGTAGGTGAAGGAACGGTTTGCTATCGATTTGACTTTCAAACAATGGTGGATTTGTCATCGTTTGTGAGCTATAAGGGACAGGAGTGAGAGGCAACTGTTGTCTGTGAAACTCCATAGATAACACACTAAGATCAACACGAGGCCACGCAAAAGAAAAACATAAAAAAAGAAAACACAAGACTCACACAGTACCACACAGTGGAGGACAGTGATACAAATACAACAGAGAGGACATTTAACACCATTGGACACCCTTAATAGATGGTCCAGAGATTAGCCAATCACTGTCAGATTTCAGTATTCTGTGCTGTGAGCGTTTCCTTTGTGTAGCTGTGTCCAAATGTAATCATTCATAAATATCTCTTAAAAGCTTTTTTGTAAGAAAAAAACTTCATCTGTCTTTGGAAATTTAGGGGGAGGGCTGGAAAAAGAGGATTTAACGGGTCATTTTGATAAAGGAGTGCACATTTCAAGAATGACATTGCATGCATTACTGTATTATAAAATAATATAAATGGTATTAATCATTAGTAGGTCTGCAGGCATTAGTAAATTACATATTACCAAGGCATCTCATGCTTTGTTTGTGCATTTGCTTGAAATGATTTATCATTACTTTAAATGGGGTCATTCCCACTAATAATTATGAGTGTGCTTGAATCACATAGAACCTGCAGCGACTAACCTTACTTCCAGAGTCCTTGGCTCCACATTCACCCTTATCGTACCACCATTTGTTTTTCAGCTTGTCTAAGACTCCTTGCTCACTGAGTTTCAATACCGCAAGGTTTACTGGCGTTCTTCACGTGGAAAATAACATAAATAACATTATCAATGTTATTTTATGTTATTATTACATTTACACTGATTAAACTTTTTTTCTGTCTTTGATTCTCTTTCTTACATTTCTTTCTCTTCTTTCCGTTGCAGTGGCGATAGACGTTGATGCGCCATTTGGCCTAAGCAAAAGCGAGTTTTGCAGAGCCAAATGTGCATTAACGTATCGCCTGAAGTAAGCAGCAAGGGCAACAGATACACCGTATGTCCAGGTACAGTGAGCCAATGGGAACAGGTCAAACTACTGAACTCTTGGTACGTGTCTTGCACTGTCTTTAGAGAAGCTGGTTGTCAGCTACGGCATGTGTATGTGTGCTGATGGTTCACGTTGCTGAGTCTTTGCTAGCTGTGCAGCTGATTCAGCAGGTGACTGGCCTGCTGTCAGTGTGAATCGGGACCCTGTGCTGGTTTGCTGCTTACTTTTGGGAGTTGCATTGAGTTACCCATCACTTTGCTCACTGGGGCTGACCTTGGAATCACCTCCCCCGCTGCCGCACTCTCCTTTGTCGTACCACCATTTGTTTTTCAATTTGTCCAACAGGCCTTGCTCATTCAGTTTTAGTACTGCGAGGTTAACCGCATTTCTTGAAACGATAAAACATACTTGTAAGACAGGGTGAGCCACTTATCAATTGTCTGTCTATCACTCCCTCATTTTAGAGTTTAAAACAATTTGATTTACGTCTACTAACCCCCCCTCCCCTCTCATGGTATTTGGATAGTTCTATCACAAAATAGCTTTTCTCATGTCATCAGGTTAAAATGTGAGTGCAACATGAATATTTGTCAAAGGTGGCAGAGCTTAGCCGTAACACAACAGTGAGGACAGAGTGCTAAGACTAGGGGGACTAGTGGCTACAGCAACGTACTCACATCCACAACATACATATAACAGTGTCTGGCAAGTGACTCCACTAAAAGAGAGACAGCAAAACAGCAGTAATGGGGAAAGAAATGGTTAGACCTCATGGAAATATGTCAAAAACATGCAACATTTCGCAAAGAAATCACCATCTAACCCAACTAACCCATTAAAATATATTTATCTATACTTTGTTTAAGGATGGAGGGAGATTTTAGTGCAACTGATCCAATTGAGGGGCACACTTTGAAAAATACTATTGCTATCTTAATACATATCGAAATGGCGTCAATATTTAACATTAGAAAATGCATATTAATACATATTGAAACCCGAGCAGTGCCACAATTAACGGGTGGTATAACATTTTTGTAGCTTCCAATTTCTTTCCACAAAGGAAATGTTCATTAAGTCATTAAATAAAATAAGTGTACTGCAAGGGTTTAGCAAAACACAGTAAGCAATAATACATCATATACATGCCTATAATATCTTATCAGAAATATACAAACTACTCAATCATTCAAAGTCAATCACGTGAGAAAACGGGCAGAACAACAAGGCAACATGTTAAGCATATAGAAACATAGAAAGAGACGTACGCTAGCACAGTAGTAGACAGAAAGACTAGAGGAGAGAAATCTAAATTTAGATCAAATCAAGATTCAAAATCTCATTAACATGAGTATTTATTTAGAATAGGTTCAAATAACCAGCTGAAATCCAGCCTGGATAAGAGGAATGAGTCATTAACAATAATAATTCGGGAAACTATTGCAACAAATTTGGCAATTATTTAAATATAGACATATATACCTATATATATCTATATATCTTTATATGTATATATAGATATATATATATTAAAAAAAACATTTATTTTGCAATTTATCGACTTACAATAAATTGCAATGGTTTTTAAAGAATTTGAAGGGGAATGGGCTTTACCTCATCTCCTGATACAAACCAGAGACAAATAAGCAAAGCTACATCAGGGTAGGTGGGATACTATAACAACATTGGACACATTGTTATACTATTCCACCCACCTTAATGAGGATCCTTTCGGCGTGGCGATCCCGTAGCCTTTGGAGTCCAGGTTGCCTCCCACCTTCATGGTGTCGCAGGGTTTTCGCTGCTCGATATACTCGTTCATGGTGGACTCCAGCAGGTAGGCGTACTTCCCCTTGGACTTGCGGACCCTCACAACCCCCTCGGCTGTGGTTTTCACAAACACAGAGGGCTCCGCACTGCGCATGTATGTCCACATTTTGTCAAAGAGGGCAATTTTTGAGCGCTGTTTTGGGAAATAAAAAAAAAGAGACAATGGTAGAAAGACCTGCTGTTAGCACGATCAGGTTATGAGAGCTTCCAATACATTAATCCAATTTAATGCAAGTTGTTAAGAGTGTCATCATGTCATCCTCCAAATGTACTGCTAAATTATTATTATAATATGTAATTCTCAGGAAAAAATGTTACCCCCTACTGGAATTTCAAGTTACTCCATCAAGGAAGAATACATTTGCGTACACCAAGGAGCATGATTCATTGTTTCCAGAGGTATAGCATACAAAGATAGTATCTTTTACCCTGAAAAACTCTTTAGTGGAGCCAGAATCCAGAGTCCCATAGGCTATCTCAGTCTGTTTTGCCAGGTCTTCTGCACTTTCAATGGGAGAGACCATCCTCTCCACAGTTAGGAAAGCAGCCAGGTTAGCGGTGTAGGAGGAGATGATGATTAAAGTGAAAAACCACCAAACGCCACCAACAATGCGTCCAGAGAGAGATCTATTGGTGAAAAAGAAATCAACAAAATCAACAATAAATGTTATTTTGATAGGACATAATTAAGATACACTTCAATGAACATTTCATGGGCAAAATCAAAACATTTCATAATAGTGGTCAGATGCTTGATTTCTCATATTCCTGCCAATTGTAAAGAACGCATTCACAAACACACCAACCTCCTGAAAAGGTTTTATTCAGCCCTGGTGTCATTATACAGGACAAAGACTTGTGAAGATGATTCAACCTTTGCCATGTGCAATAACAATGCTACATACTACAATACGTTGAAGTTCTGTCTAGGGTTTAATAACATGCCTCTAAGATCAACAAGTATATTAAACAAAGGAGGACAGCCTTGCTTCAGCTGAAGGAATAAACTAACAGTATATAGCACTACTGTCTCCTGTTTCAGAGTCACGCTGACATCTCTCATATGACCGGGATAAGATGTGGAAGACACGGTGAATCATCTTTCATCTCTGTGGAATACATGACTCAAACCTTATACAAGAGCCTGTTCTCACAAGTTATTAAATATCCATGTACTAAAGTTTATCTGACACTAAATTCACGTAGAAGCACCATAACCCCAACTCCCTTAATGTATGTAAGTTTTGTACTCACACAACCTACAGGATGTGTATGAAGAAAATACTAAATTAAAGAATGAAAAGAGTCAATCTAAAGAGAAGGTATGTAAAATAAATTATAACAAAGCAGGACTTTTCCTTCGAACACTGAACATATGTTTAAATATCTTCAGTACTGCCAGTGGCCCTAAAAGGTTGTAAAGGTGATTACTAAGAAGTAACATGAATGGCTAAATACTGAAAAGAAATTTGCCAGAAATGAGAATTAGGTTTGTCTTTTGTGGAACAGCAGAAAACATGTAATTGTCAGCTGAATCAAATGAGTTTATTTGATGTGCATTAGCAAAGCTACATGAAAATGTGTTCATAGTACCTCGCTAACTTACAGCTCGATTGTCAACACATGTGCTAAAAACTACTGGGTGTCACCGTGGAGATGTTCAACGTAACAGTAGCTGTGAAACATGATAAAGCCCACTTAAGATTCCAACCTATACATACCTGAATTCACAAGTTATGTTTGGTTAATTAAACAGAGAACCACATGGCAGTCAGTGATGTTTGTGACCTACCTAGGTGAGATGTCACAGCCTTGGCGCATGAAGGCTCCAAGGGAGAACCAGAGACTGTTGAATATGCCAAACTCGTTAGTCGACTCATTGGTCTGGATTTGGCCGTCCTCATATTCTTCAGTGTGCCACTCATACGGGCTGAAGCGGCTGACGAGGAACAGCACCACGCTGACACCGATGTAGGCAAAAACTATACACATCCAGATCTCGTAGGCCAGAGGGTCCAGGAAAGAGAAGACTCCCGGTTTGGATTTCTGAGGCTTCTTTATCATGATAGAGATCCCCAGAGACATGAAGGGTTTGGAGAAGTCAATCACCTCCTCTCGGACCAATGTGATGGTCAGAGGAGCCACTGCAATGTCTGCTTTCTATTAAACCAAAGGACAAAATAACCAGAATAAGTCGCATGTGGTATTAATTAAATAAATATGTATTAAACAACCTCTGGATAAAGACAACTTACCCCATACACCAACTCTCCAACCATCCCATTCCAGATTTTGGTCTCTGCATCTCTGGCTCCATATTTCCCATCCCCCACTATTTTAAGTTGATATTTGAAGCCACAGTGCTTCGCTATCTCCGCAGCCAGATCTACACAGTAACCCTCGTAACGCTCATTGTCTACAAAAAGGTCAGAGTTCTTTTTCAGCATTACATAGGGAGCTTCCTGGAGGAGGGACACACAAACAGAAAACAGCGTTCAGCAAAGAGGTTTGAAATTGCAACGTTAAAAGCGGCTTCAAAAACAAGGGTGTCGAATCAGGCAGACACGTAATTATGAGAACATATAACAGAGGGCGCTAGTCTAACACCAACCTCATACTTGTCGCAAGAGTTTCGTAGCCTAGTGTTGTTCAGGTGTTATAAGGACATTATTCAGACAGACAAGGTGTTCTATTAAAGAAAAGCAAACTATTTCCCAATAAACATTGGGAAATGTGAGGTTTTAAAACACCTAAACTATAACCTATAGCTAAATTCAGTCTAAATCAAATACAGTTTCCAACTGTTTCCCCAGCTACTTCACATCAGAAGGGGGAGACACTGGAAAGACAATTAAATCAACTTAAATTAAGTTCTGCAATTATATAGTCTAAAATTTACCAAGATGGTGGTGACAATAACTGTTTTGTTTTCCATTCCTGTTGAGTCATTTGCAAAGACATCCAATTTGGTGACAGCCATTTTGTCAACTTCATTCCAGTATCCAATCTGTTGGGAGGAAGAACAATAAAATCCATAAAACATGTGTTTGATTATGTGCTACTGTAAGAGTATAAACAAAATCAATTCAATTCAATTAGATACGTATTTAACCATCCAGATGCCGACCTTTACAGGACCGTCTTTCTTTAATTCCATGATGTTTACTGAGTAGTTGACTCGCTTGCCATGCTGATCAAACTGGATGTTTCCCGTCAGGCCTTCCACACGAACCTTAGAGACAGATGTTCAAAACTTTTACAACATGACATCTGCAACCTGGCTGACACGACATGTACACAACGATTGCTCTGTTGCACGAAAACAGTTTTGTGCTTTGCATAATTTATCATACTGCATTCTTTTTGAAACAGTGAGTTCGATGTAAGTTAAGTGGAAGGAGACATAAAGGTGTAGGAGAAATCTTTGTCCTATTGTCCAAGAGGAAAAGTGGGATTGGTTATTCTCTTCAAAAATGTAGGCGACACCAAATCTGGTATGGCATTAAAAATGCCAGTCCTGCCAATAATCTTAATAAGAGAGTGTTTAAAAAAATATGCTGTGGCCTGCAGCAAAAAGTTGAAACAGAATCAACTTTTAGGAGAAATGCAACCCTACGTCATGCCGAGTTGGCTGTGTAACCGGCAATCCAAATCTGTACAACCCAGCCATGGGGAAACAGAAGACGTTAATTGTTGTGCAGTAGATTGGTGTTAATGGGCCACTGAGTGAGACTTCCACACAATCCGGCGCTATACTTTGCCACAACACCTGATTTGATGTGAATGCAGCCTTCGTGCCAAGATCCAAATGACTTCAAATGGTGCTTCATGCCTAGCTACAAAGCAGTAGAAAGACATGAGTGTGTTGAAACACTCATCACTTATTGGCAACCAATTCAAAAACACCCAACTCTGTGCCACTTGTCTTGTACCAATCGGGTGGGTTCCTAAACTTTTAAATGCATATGCAGACTTCCTATGTAGCAGGCGAAGGTATCTGATCATTTCTGGCAAAAATCTCACCCGAGATACAATTTGGTTGAGGGCGGTCATCTCAACGGTGCCACATGGCCAATAAAGAGACACCAGGGACTTTCCCTAAGTCGTATTGATAGAGGTACAAATACAATAAAAACCCTTTGAGCATCTGGTCAGTCCGGCCATGTCTCCTCAAAATGACTTTCCCATACAACAAAACTGTGTAACTCGAATATATTTCAATGAGTCTGCAGAAGCCAGCATAGGTAGACGATCGGGTTGGTGGACGAATAAAAAAAAACAAGGCGACCCCAGAAGAACCGTATACTTGCATTGCACACACCTAACCAAGCAGCAGTTTTGGTGCCAAAACCGAATCTCATACTTTAGTTGCATTTTTGTTTGTTTCATTTTTTTGGGTCATTTTGAGAGAAACCATCATGCTTTTACAACATCAAACAAAGTAGATATGTTGCTAACACCTAACTAAACAGTTTCCCTTGAATTGTATTTGAGAGCACAGTTTAGTTCTATGGGAAAGTCATTTGGTTGGTTGATGCTTTCAACCAGTCAACCAACACAACATCATAGGCATTTTGTCTTTAATGATCTTTCTCTTTGACTGGTCCCTTTTCCCCCTGAATGTTGTAATTCAAGATTTCTCAGCAGGAGAGAAGCTAATCTTGATTCATCGCTCAGAGGAGAGTCTGTGGGTAGACCTCTGTGTCTCTTCTGAAGAATAACCGTCAGCACATCTGAAGTACTTTCTGTGGGTGTTTTGTGCATTTGCCGAGAGAGAGAGAGAGCGAGATCTGCTGTTACCACGGCAACGAGGCTTCACCAACAAAAGGATGTGTGCATATGTGCAACGTGTTACCTGTTTCAGCGCACGTTCGATCTCCACTCCCTGAGCCCACGGAACAGCAGGATTGGCCAGGCAGTCACCGTTGTTGGCTCTCCTGGTGAACTCGATGCGCTGCTTGTGCAGGTAGCGGAAGGCCTCCGTCATCACCTGTACGGCGTCGTAGGTCAGCGCTGACGTGTACTAGAGCAGAGCAATGGGAAAAGGAGTTGGGGATGAGGTTGTCAGAGAAGAGTCCCTGAGTCTGGCCCTAACTCAAGGACTCTCTCCAATCCGTGATGGAGCTTATTCCTGCATTGTTCAATCAGCCATTCAGTCGCAACAGATAACTTGTTCTTTAATTACATAATATTCTTGGGCACTGGTAGTTTGTTTAGTTTGTAGTTCCAAATTAATAACTGGAATAGTCCATAACAAAAAACACAAATTTAAAGCAAATTTAATTGGTTTTGGCCTTCTGGGATTTATTTCCAGTGTTATCCTTTCAAAATGGAACTATTTGTTTTATTTTTTAAAGCAGTGACACAGTTAAATATTGGAGAATTTAGACCAAGAAATCACAAATGGATGTCAGTGAGCAGCAGGCTGAGCAGGCATGCTCATGTTTTCCAGTGCAGCTGGTCAAAGATTGCTGCATACCAAAGGACACACGCTAGATGAGAGGCAAAAGATCTAACACTGGTGTTGGGTGAGAGCCTACAGGACATAGTTATTTTTTTGCCATTTGTTATCGCTGGGCAGATTCCCCAACTACTTCATTCCATTTGTGCAAAAAGACCAAATCTTTGGGGTCTCAATTAGCAGGAATCAGACACTTTAAGGCTTTGTGACTTATTTCAACCACATCTATGCATCTAAATGTTATCCTTCAATGTTTTGAGGCAAACTACATAGGACATGTTAAGTCTGAGTCTCACGTCAAACCATGGATCTTGAACACAAACTTGCGTCATCAATTTTTTAGGGTTTGAATAATTAGTTGACAAACAAGTCTTTGATTCTAAGTTCTGTCATTAAATTCAACTTGCCAACCAGTGAGGACCAACATGAACCCCTTTGAAAATAAAGTCCTCCTCTGAAGTTGTAAACACACACAACACACTATCTGTTCGTCCTCATTGGTATTTAGGCGTATTGTCCTAATTAGAGTGCATATTAAAGCCTATGTCTGGTTGCCTTTTATATTTTCTTCCTGATGTATTTACGGTCCTTGCCATAGTATGTTCTGTGTTGTAAAAGTCAGAGGGATTTTGAACCACTTGCAGCAGTCTAGCTAACAGATCTCCAACTTTGACAATTTTGCAGACAGACGTTACGAGAATATTGTTGGCGATGGCTCATGTTTCAATGTGAGAAGTTTATAGTGAGTAGTTTAGAGACAAAGAGTGGGAGGCGAGAGAGAGAGCTGCTACTATATTAGTGATATCAAAGGACTAGGATAGGAGGTAACTATCACAACATCCTGATTTCATTTACATTGCATGCAAATTAAATTATAGAAAATGTATTATACATGCCAACACTCAGCTCATGGCAAGTGTGTAAGTTTAACAATGCATAATCATCTTTATAGCTTTAGAGCTTTATAGGCTGTATAGTTGGGTGATGCTGATGGAAACGGCCTACTTTTACTCAACAATCTTAGCCCCCAAATAAATAGAAGAATAGAAAAAAAAGCTCACTTTTATTTTGCTGTCGGCACCAGGATACTCCTTTTCTTCTAAGGCCTCCCATCGCTGGTCAAACTTGGACACCAAAGGATCATCAAAATCAACAATCTGAAATCCTGACACATTGGCACCGCCATACTGGATTTTAGTCAGGTCCCCATCAATGAATCCCTGAAAAAAGTAAATCGAGGCATGTTTTTTTTTTCTATAAGAAGCATTTTTGGAAACATGAAAAGTGAACAAAAGTAGACGTTGTGTCAACTTACCAGATTTGCTATGATGTAGTGGTAGCCTTTAACATGTCCGCCAATTGTAATGACCTGTAGGGTTATGACACACACAAGGTATAAACTCCCACTGAAATAATGAATCAAGTCTCGGCTAAACAAGGTAGCATTTTAAAAGGTTTTTTAAGTCTAAAAGACAGTTTGGGCTTTTTTTTAATGACTCACTATATGATTAATAGCCATTTCACAGCTGTATCTGTTATCATTAGTATTTTGGAAAGGTTTTATTGCAATTACTTAATGGACCAGGAGTCTGATAACCAGAGATAAGGCAATCATGAATGTAATGAATACAAATCTAGCATTATATTCAGACATTGTAATTTGTCACTAGCAACCCTAACAAGGCTGACTGTCCTGGCTATTATCACTGAAGGAAAAAAAAAACTGTGGGGTTCACAGTCACAAACACTGCTAGACAGAGATATCCAATTTCAAATAGTCCTTCTTTATCAGTGGAGCAGAAAAGCAGAAAATAACAGAAATATCTCAGCCATGTAGCATTTTGTATCTCTTATAAATGACACACCTAAAGCTAATCCCACTGCTTGACTGGCACCTCCGTTTGTCAGGGCCGCTACTTGAAGCAGATTTGAATAATAATGTCTTGTATCTCCCACGTAAATGTCTTTGACATGAAGCAAAAAACTTCCACCTGAACGGATTCTGTTTTTCCAAGATAAACAGGCACCGAGGCTGCGGGCATTGATTTAATTCAGCATTTGGTTAAACAGACGTTGGCATGCTTTAAATGCTAATCGATAAGCCTCTCTTCTGGGAAAAAAAGTAAAGTAAATATAACTTGTTGATGTGCATCTGTTTTGCCTTTAATTGCAGTTTGGTTTACAGCCTAAATGAACAATTAGTGCGATTGTTATGGTGCATTTCCACATCTGCTGGCCTGCTGGGTCCATGTGACTATGTTGATTTTCTAAAGGCTGTATCAAATGCACAAATATTGGCTGAAAAACATTTTTGTCTCCCAGGAGAAATAAAGAACAATAGGATTGTTAGTCTTTTACTGCATTAAACAAATGAGAAAATAATGCAGATTATTTAACATATTCTCGCATAATAAGATATTGTGATTTTTCTCTTCTTCTTGACTGTTTATAACATTAAAATACTAGCTTCCTGGAGTTGCGATCAAAACAAATGTCTGCCTCACCGAGTTCACTGTATCCTTAAATTCCATACTAACATTGTTAAAACTCTCCATCTCGAGTTTATCAATGAATGTAAATAGAAAAAAAGAACCAAAAAACAAAAGTATTTTCTTTACCTGCTCCATAATGTCTTTGACTTTGTCCTGTTCACAGTCCAGGATCACCCTCCTCTCTTTTTTGTTTTCCAAATCTTGGAACAGAGAGCGGTAGGCCTCGTCCTTCTTCTCGTCTTTCAGGTTTCCCACGTTGATTGCTGTCACTTGCCACTTCCTCTCTGCTGCTGTGTCCAGAACAACCTGCAGCGTTGTCAGACCTGAGGATGGACAGTGGCGTTATAACATTATTCATACTCTCCGTCTGACAGATTTATCTGTTGAATTCTTTGGCATTGAAGACTATTGGAGAACTCCTGGTTTTAGAGACATCGCTTTACAAATGAAACCAAAAGCTGTCACCTTGGATTACAGTCATACAAAATTTAGAAGTGTTCACAAAGAAGGAAAGTTGCAGCAATGGCGCACAAACACCATTGGCAGAAGCAGAAAAGACATTGAAATAAACTCAATACAAATGATGTGTCAGACAAGACTTATTGAAAATCATGGCTAAGCAAAGTTCTTTCATTTCAGACTATTGACTGTCTGCTCATTCAAACCCTCCGGACGTTTAACAGAGACTGAATGCCTTATGTAAAGAGCTCATCAGGATGACTCAAAGGTGTTTTGGCATGAACCTGACGAACATGTGGGAGGAAAGTGGATAATACAATACACTAGAAGGCACCAATACCACAAGTTATATATTGCTGATTCATGTTTGAATAAAATTGTTGCACATTTTTCTATATACAGTACTTGAATGACGTAGATAACACAATCTCTACTCAAGGCCTCAGTTGAGCTGTCAATCTTCCATCCTTCCATAATCCTTTCATTGCTTTCATCACGTCTCCTTATTGTTAAGACGTTCCCTGTTCACCAGGTCAAGTATGAACTGTCTAGCTCAATGTTTAAAACAATAGAAGCGAAGTCCGAAACTTGCTCATGATCACCTGCTCTGAATGTTATCGGCCGACTTGAATTGCGTTATCAGCGGTCATGATCATATACCAATAAATGGGTGTCAGAACGATAGAGAGTTTGAACATATATTTCCATAACAACCGAGCAAACATCCTTTGCAGATATAGAGTGTATACTATGGCAAAACGCTTTAGTCCAAGCGAGTAAACAGACCTTGAATGGAGATTTTCTTGAGAACTGCTGTTTCTTAAGTCAACAATTGACTGCCATCTGTCCATTCCCTTTCCTCACCCCTCTCTTGGCCTTTAGCTCATTCCTCACTGGCTTCCCACCACTAAAAAATACTGAATGTGTATAAGTACTGAGAGAGCCTGGGGCAACTTGAAGTGGGTGAGTGTTGATTAAACAATCTTTACATCAATACCATTTTATGCGTTTGCCTGTTTCATTCTTTACTCCAAAACCAATAAAACAAAAATGCTACATTAAAGAACCTGCGGTAGTTTTCATTTCAATTACATGTAGGAAATGTCCATGAATCTGAAGCAAATACTACAGTCTCCATTTGAACTTATATTCGTATCAGCCTCTCTACTTCACAGCTGAATATCTCCCTGCTATTGATCCCTGGTCTGCAGAGGGCCGTTTGAGGGCCGTTTGAGCGTTTCCTTGCTACAGTGAGGTGAATTACAGATGTAATCAATTTCATGCAATGCAGCAATGGTTTTATGATGGTGGGGAGAAAAATTGTGGCTTGCAGTTTTATCTGAATGAACTATACATCATAAATACAGTTAGGTCATTATGATGTGGTTCAATTTGTTTCAGCAATGCTTATTAAATGAGATAATTTGAATTTTGAGCAATTTACAGAGAAGATACATCAATGACATGAGCAAAATGTAAGCGTAAAGGTTGATTCTACATTGATATTGGTTATGGTTGAAGGATAATTTGCTTGATTGCCATATTGGACCAGTGCATTGAGATGAGATTGTAGGGTCATCCTTAAATCATGCATATCTGTGTAAAATGTGCCTCTATATATATTGTAAGTATGTCTAAATATTTTAAATTGCTTATTATACTTGATTTGCTCTTATGTAGCAGCCTCATCACTGTTGTAAATGAATACTCATAACTGAAAGTCTACTAATTTTAGCTGTCACAGAGCTACAGCCCCTTCTGCTCACAGTAAGAGAGTAATGTTGAAAATATTGAAAACATAGTGCCAACACAGTTTGATTCAAGGTAAACTGTGTATTGGCATAATGTATATGCAGTCATAGATTTGTATATTACGTTTACATCGTGAGGTCTAAAACATTATCTAAAAAGATTATTCAAAATGCATGCTGCAGAGAGAAATTCCCAAGAGCTTCACATCAGTGCAGCCACAGTCTTTGTGTCTTGCGTTGCATGCATTATTATTTGATAACCACCTCACTTATATAAGCGTCACAGAAAATGTTAATCTGTTTGTCTGGCAGGTGTTCCTTAAAACTGGATAACTAGACATATACAAACCATATTCTAATTAAGGGCACAAGGTATCTGTAGCAATACAGTTTTTTCTTCAGTCAATTCCCGGTGGTAAAATGGATTTAAACAGCAGTTAAAATACCACAAGCGATCTAAAAAAGCTAAATGAAGATTTGAACAGATCTGTCATTTTACCTGTGGGAAGAGGCCGATAGGGCAACTTACTTGTTTTGTATCTGGATAAGTCATTATTATATGAATAAGTCATTAGCAATATGGTTTGTATCCATCATGTGTTACATTACTTGCGTTACTAAGTCCAGCTATGTCGAATGGGATTTCCAAGAGCTTCCAAAGCCTTCAGACCTACACGCCACAACTACTGTACTTAACATATGCAACAAGGGACTATAATTAGAAGGGATTCACTGAACATCACAAGCTAATGTTAGCTTAGCACTGGACAGCCCTCCAGGAGTCTTTTCCTCACAGTGGAGCTTCAGTGAATCTTCATGGTTCACACAGCCTTGAACTCTGAACTTAACACGAGAACAGTATTTCCTTAAATTTTGCTAGAGGCAAGCTAGCTAGCTAAGAACACACGTAGCATAGCATATCATGTGTGTCGGGTAGCTAAGATATGATGATTGTGGACAGGTTGCCCTTCATAATAAAATGATACATAGGATTAGTGACTGATACAACTACTTTACTGGCCACGCTTTCAAATGAAAGTATAGGGGAGTGAGTTGTATTATCAGTTTAATATCCAACAACAATGGTCTTTAGCTTTAAGCTAATAGCCCCAAAACAATCAAAGGCCACTCACCCACTCAACCATTCCTTATACAATTCAAATATTTTCTGCAATATGCTGCAGCTCAGTTTATTCTAAATAGTACCAGTCCATCTGTAGGGTACAATGAATCTTGTGATATAATGATATATAATAAAACACATTGTTGCTCCTCTAAATACGGAACTCAAGCGGAGACTTGGCTTTGCTGGTTTCCTCTGCAGTTCAAAGACTGCTGTATACAGCATATCCCCCCTCGGATTAGAACGGTTTGTTATTGCTCCTTTCTAGAATGAGACATATGTTGTGTTTTGGCTTGCAGCCAACATCATGCCATCCATTTGAACAGGCACAGCGCTACCATTGTACTGGTGTGACCTCACATGTGCCACTAAGTTGCATTGAATTTCACAGGCAAGTGGAGAAATCAGAGACATGAACTAGGATGCAACATTTGATAAAGCATATAGATAATCACAGCTGTGAAGGTGGAGTAACAGTAAACTATAACTTCCCTTTTCAAAGAAAGAAGATTATTTATTGTTTCTATGATCCCACATGCATCCTCAACTGTAAAGGCTTAGCTTCATACTCATTCATCAACAACATCGCAATGAGTTGATGTATGTGACTGTATTATATGCAAAATATGATGGAAGACTATTCAAATGAAGCAAGAAAAGCTCATAAATAATGCATTTAGGGAAGCATTTCAATACCAGCTTCATATGAGCTACAATCTCTTTGCTTCAAGCTATTGTTTCCTCACTCATCCACAGTAAAGGTTGATCATCTTTCCCTCAGTACAGTTCCATTTTCTGCATAATATCAATTTTTAAAGCACCACAAAAATGATCAATTGGTAAGTGGATTTATGTAGTGTCTTAAAGTAGGAACTTGAATCTGCTAATGGTAATTAAAGTATCAAATTAAACATTAAAAAAATCAGGGCAATAACAATATACACAACCTCTAAAAAAAAATAGAGTTAGTGGTTACAATAAATGTTACACTTTGGTCAAAAGCCTCTTAGACAACTGTATCTACTGGCTGCAATCACAGGGCAAGCAGCTGATATTGTTATTTCAAGACACAGGACCTGGAGGAAATGTGATTGTTGTATTGTTGCTTAAATGTTCGTGACGATTCTTCTGAACAGAACTAAGTGGTATTGTTTCATAACCTAGCTGTACATAATAGTTTGAGGCCCCACCATGATGATGTTCCTGAAACTTTACAAAGTAATATTGTGGCCTAGTTATGACTTTTGTTTTGTAACAATGTTGGCAGGAAAAGTAGTTGAAAAAAGACAATTTGTGTCACTGCACACAAAAGACAATTGTAAACGATCGTGCAATCTCACAAACCGTGGTGAGACTGCATTTGATTAAAGCAGCTTTACATTTAGAGCCTGACTAAGCAACCAAACACGTAGTTAAAGTGAGGAAAAGATAACGATTATTGTTTCAAAGATAACATTGAGGGGGTCTCACACTTAGTAGTAGAAGGGCATTAAACACAATGAAATTGGATGTTAATTGTCAAGTGCTGGATCAAACACAATTCCTTATAGCAATGTTGACCAAAGACCCAGATTGCAGAAAAGAAAAATCCTTTCTTTGTTCATAGCTATTATTCTAAGTGGCAGTGCTAAATTATCAAAGAGAACCTGTCGCTTTCAGTGAGCCAAAGGAATGCAAAACACGACGCCCAGATTGCCTAAATGCCCACAGACAGGACATCCATTATCTAAACTGACTTAGTGACAACAGCTGACAAAGGCAGTGTTGGTTCAGCCATCAGTCTTAATGTGCTAATAGAATTCATCATAAACAGTGGCAACTCCATTGCCTCATCTCCGTCTTTGACTCGCTCAGTCACTTACAAGCTCTCTCTCTCTCTCTCTCTCTCTCTCTCTCTCTCTCTCTCTCTCTCTCTCTCTCTCTCTGTATCTCTCTCCACACTTCTGTTGCCATGGGAATGAGTGGATCACACTGACCTAATTAGACAGCCATGCAATGATGAAATATGCACAACAGGCCCTTTGGTGCCCCAGCGGACGTACAGTAGAGACAGCGGGTCAGAGCTAGCATTAGCATTAGCATGAGCTGGTTGGAACCTGCCCTCGGACTTCGGAGAGGGACAGTATTCGGGTTTGCCGTGAGTTGGGGTAAAAGGATGACTTGGAAGATTAGCAATGGATGGAAAGAGGAAGAAAATAATGTTGAAAAAGTTGAGAACAAAGGTGTAGTGTAAGAAAGAGGCTGTAGGAAGATCAAGTGAAGACGGAGCGTGTTGGGAGACTTTAAGGGACGTCAAACAATAAGTTAAAATGAACACAGAGCAGAAATACACTAAATCCTTTTGAGGCCATTGGCACTACACTGTATTTATCCTGAATACCAACATAAAGAAAGAGCTCACACTTCCCGATACTTTAAACCAGTATGTGCATTAGTTAAATTTCTAGTCAGCCATGTCTGCAAAGGGCTTTTTTGAAAGTGATAGCACAACTACTTATTTTGAGTGTGCAGGAAATAAAAACAGTTAATGATTGTCATTCTAAAATGACAAAAGAAAAAAAGGGGATTAAGAAGTGAAACCTGAAAGCCGGATATCCTTATTAGAATGAAAGGAGAACAAAAGCCTTGATAGTGTAATTCTAAAGTAACTGGATATGATTGAGCCTTTAATTCTGTCCTCTCAGTGAAGTAGCTATTTAAATACAATGGGACACTATCTCTGGGAGACGTTTCCTTTTCGGTGCTGGACGGTCCCTCTGTGCTGCAGGAGGTTGCATTGTTCTCCAAGGGTACAAGTCACAGAATCACAATTAGCAGATGACACACAACGAAATGAGTGACACGACACAGCAAAGACAGATAACGCACAAAGAGCAATTGTGTGTTATTTAGCCACTTTTGCCTGTTATTGTCTTTACACTTCACACATCGTGTTGTGTGATGACACCAGATGTGAGTGGAAACAGACTGATAAAGCATGGGGAGAACCATTCAGACGGCCAAACAGCTGCTAAATTAACATTTCCAGACAGACATCAATCTCCAATTTTAAAAAAAAATAATCACAGATGAAAGAGATGAAAGAAAAGAGATGGAATAGATTTGAATAAGAAGTAAGTCTGGATATTACGGTTTGAGGGTGGACCATTTTCAAACTCAGTGTCCATGATCTAATCTGGGATCGCTATCACAGGTGCACTCACGGCGGAGCACAGAAGGACACTGCACAAGTAATGATTTGTCTTCAAATGTTGACCTCCATGTGCACACCGATGAATAATTAGTGTATTAAAGATACTAATCAACTGATTCGCCTGGAGGTTGGTAATGCTTAATGTTGAGTTAGAGCTTGTGGACGCATATTCACCATCTACCAACCAGTGTGTGTGTGTGTGTGTGTGTGTGTGTGTGTGTGTGTGTGTGTGTGTGTGTGTGTGTGTGTGTGTGTGTGAAAAACACATAGCTGTAAGTAAAACCTGGCACCGGTACCAATTCCTGTATATCTTTGGTGACTAATACAGTAATGCACTCAGCTAATATGCAAAAGTAAACAGCAATAATCAACTTATCTTTAAATATTTAAATTATCTAATGAAAAATATATGTGGTAACACTTAATACTTAAACAATATTTTTTGGAAATTGCACATAATGTTATTGGAAAACTACAACTCTTCAAATCCCACATAATACTGCGATTGGTTTTCGCAAATTAGAATAAAATCTTCTACTTTTGTGATTTACCCTTACTTCAAAATGTTATATTCTGCTCCCGCCATGAAACTTCTTCTTTTTATTTTATTTTCTGGGCATTTTCTGTTGTTGCTACTGACTGCCAAAACAAAATCCAGAAATATATATTTATGCAACATACTTAAATCATAAAGAAAAACGATCAAAGTAAAGCAGTCACAGGTCCTGTTTTGGTTTTGAATATTTTCTTTTTGGTACTCTTCAATAACATTGAACAACTAACTGTCCTCATGAAGATTCTTCTCTGTCTCCCACTATAATGAGCACACAGTTTTAACTGTGAAGGCAATTATGACGTTTTTCAGTCGTCAGTGTTCACAGCATAAACACAAAATGCAAACAAATCCCGTCTCTCTGTAGAATGAGTGTGGAAGTCCACACCTGCAGGGCACATCACCTTTACTGTACGTCATGACCCTGACCGCCTCCCCTGCCCTTTATATTACATAAACACAGGACGTGCTATCGTTGATTGTATGTGACAAGCTCTTTGTCAGAAACCAAAATGCCCTTTACCTGGATTTACCTGTGCTGCATGTTACAGACCGTGTGTTTTGCATATAACTGGTGTTTTTGCTAAAAGAAGGAGTTTAAATACAATCGTTGGATTACATGAGGTCAAACCGTTGAAACCATCAAAAAAAAAAAAAAAAAAGAAGACATAATCACATTGTTTAAGCAAAGGGCAATGTCTTTTCCAAATGTCAATGCAGGTTTTAAATCAAGGTAGTAACAATTGTGTTGCCTAAATATGTAGCTCAACCTGTCGTGACTCGCAACAATTTAAACACAGCAGCTTCGTCAGCGCTGTTTAGCGGCTGATACGACTCAGCGGTGCTGTGGGAACCCTTTAGTGTCTGTGTGAGATGCACGAGGCTAACTATCTAACTAACTAACCAACTAACTAACTAACTCCATCGTAGACCCTTCTGCGCCGCTGTTAAATAGTCAGAGCATAAAATACAGAGCTTAACAGTCTGCCTTTGGCCAAACAGGACTTTCATTCAGGAGACTGCTGTTCATGTCTTGTGTACAATAAAACATAATAAACAGCATCATTCGAACCTAAATGATGATCTCTGCCTAAGCCTTACCAATTTACTTGTACAACTTACCTAATCAAGTTGTTGTGTGGCGTAATCAAACCTAGAAAATAAGTAAACCTATTTTGGAAGTCAATGTTGGAAAGACACTGTAATGTGTGGTTGTGTTGAGCGTAAACTGACACGCGGTCCTTCACACGTCTAAAACCGACACTACAGGTGAACCTCGAGTCATAGTTTGGAGCAGAGCCACTGAACAAGCGTTAGCATTGCAAGTTGTCTCGCGTCGCTATAGTCGCATATGTTTTTTCGTTAGACACTGTCATGATTATGATAATTATATGATGCCAACATTACTGGTCCCTTTTGTGGAATCAGATTTCAAAGATCCTTTCAAAAACGGCGTCCATGACTTACCTCGGTCACTGTCGTACAGGTAGGCGAACTTGTCCCACTTGTAGTACTCGATGAGGCTGAGCAGGGGCCCTTTGATGTCGGGTCTCATCTGGATGATGAACTGTTGATTCCCATCCAGGGGGAAGCTGGGCGTAATGAAGGAGACGTGCAGCGTCCCACAAAATGACGTGATGGTGTTCACAGACTTCTTGTCGTAGAATCCGAAAATGGCGTACACTCCTCTTGAGAACTGTGAACAGACTGAAGCAGAGGAAAGAGCTTTGTTGAAGGTGGGTGTTGCGTGATGTTTACCCCCACACACAAACCACCTGAATTGGAACAATGACATTTTTCCCGCTGTGAAACAAATTGCAGACATTTATTTGGGATGCTTTCAAAGCTCCCTGCCATAATTCACAAGATTGTATATATCCAAAACCGTTATCACAATCCCTGAGAGCACATTAGGGCCACACACATCTATTAAGCGCTTCTCTTTTTGCTGATTTATAGATTGCTTTCTGTAAGCTTTGCCAGGGGAGTGCTTGTATTCCACAGTAAAAGATTCACTTTTCACCAGTCACTGTGTGAAAGTTTTATGAGTTGCCCTATGACTTTTTGATACAGTGGGAGTAAGCAATGTGAATGTCAGGCATTCACCAAAAACTGTACATTAATTCTTCATATGAGATATCCATCTGTGCTGTACCATGATCTGCTGTAATGGTCCTGTCTCCCGTTTGATTTCTGCTCGGAAAGAAAAACATTTCAGGCTGCTCCCATGAGAATATGTTGCAGGGCCGATATGCGACTGTGCACAGCTTCAGCACCACTTATTAGCAATGTATGTGTTCATGCGCCTTCTTTAGAGCCCATTACACCTGAATGATCCCCTTTGTTGAGATCCTCTTAAGGTACGCTACCAGCATTTATGATGACTGTGTGTTTGCGTCTGAATATTTGTATTGGGACCTCCTCTTGTCGACTCTGCAAAATCACCTTTGTTCAATAATTCATAACCCATGCTCAGGTACATACAGCACAGTACCTTTGTTGGCCTCCAACATCCATTATGCAGACTGGAAAAGGCCACTGTGCACTGAAGATAAACGTGAACGCTGAGTGTCAAAGTAATCCTGAGATTGCGGGCTGTTTCTCAAACATTTTACCAGGATCAGCAGATTGGCATGTTGCTTGTAAAAGGGCATTGATCAAATGTAAGTTAATCAGGCGTATTGATTTGTACATATGTGTCTTCCAATGTAATAAATCTAATGAGTCGTTTCCCTCGCCACAATATAATTGGGATGACTTGCTGACAAAGGAATGTGGAGTCCATATATTATATATTAGCTGGCTTGCTTTAAATACCGTAGGCTTCCTGCTACTTCTGCACTGGCTGTGGCAGCTATCGTTGATGAATTGAAACATGCTGCGTAGCATAAAGAGTATGTGCTGTGGGCTTAGCAACACGGGAATGAGGGAACGTTATCAACAGACTCTCATAGAAGCTTCGCTCTTGCCTCTTTAAGTTAAGACGGGATGTTTAGGAAAGGTTTATTCAATTCCCTGCTTTAATGTTTCATACATACACACAGCGAGTGCTCTTTACAGCCATTTGCTTGTACTTATAAACGCTGAGCAGCTTCATTAGGGAAGTTTTGGGTCAAAATGAACAGCAGCTCATTAAAAAGTGTCTCTGGCGAATGAATCAAGCAGCCCGAGGATACGGTCTTTGTATATTCTGCTGAACAAGACAGACTCACTTGGATCAAATTTGTACTTTCTGTGAGGTCGAAGTCAAAGTTGGAGAAGGTAGGTCATTGACAATGGCAGGTGACTGACAGAGCACAGAGCTTCACCTAACAAGCAATACGTTGTGAGGCAGTAAGGGTGTTACTGATACAGTTCAAATTCCCAAGTCCCAAAACATGCCGAGCTCATCAAGAATGGGCCAAAACAAACGGGGGCAAGGCCAGCTTTCATCCACTGCCAGTGTCCATATGCTGCCCAAATCTTTACCGATCTATCGACTCAAGCAATAAAATGTTCATCACTGTCATCCGGGACAAACAGCTCATGACAATCCAACCACCTCCATCAATCTGTGGCACAGTTCCTAATCTTTTTAGCAGTCGCCAGCGTGGCCACAGAGAGATCAGACCTCACTAATCTAATTGCACTTTTGTCTAACTGGGAGCTAATAGAACACAAAGTGTGTCGTCTGTTTAACTGTCGCAATCTAATCGGAAATGATTCTGCACAATTCAGTGAAGGCGATGAAACGTTCCTCAGAGGGCAGGTTGGGCTACATGTTAAACAAGCATGGCACTCTGTTCATGGGTTACAAATGTGAACAATGTTCATTTGGTTAAAGTTGTATTTTTATATATTTTTTTAGAAAGATTTGCCTCCAAATGTTGTGAGAAAAAGAGTGCAATTGTTAGTGTTACATGAAGTATATTATATAAATATTTCCTCCACCACTGACTGCGTAAGACTTCATTTTCAATTTAGCACCGTTAGATTAATTAGATGTACATATGTTATGTCTTTGTGAGCTCAAATGTTGTTTTCGGCTGAAAAAAAGAAGCCACAGTGATAAATACTAAATTATTTTTGTTTCTAACCCATATATTCAGAGATATTACAACATGGAAATACTGATGCTACTGTATACCAAGCTCTATTTATAAAATACTATGCATATCCTTTGTTTTCGCAATAGACTTCTCATCCCACTTCATTCTCCAGCATTACATCCTCTATTATTTCTACTGGAGGAGATAAAAACATCTTATTTTGTGTTACAAAACATAAGAAAGATGGGACTTGTATGCCTGGCAAAGCTCACATATGGTCTTAGGAGTACAAAAAAAAAAATCCTTTCATATTATAGCATCACAGAACAGAAATAATGTATTCTAGCGGCCCTCTTTGCCACCCGCTGAACCTAATACAGCTGCAGAGTTTCCTCCAGTCCTCATGTCACGTCCATCCATTGTCATGTTTCTCAGGCATTCTTTCCTGGCACGCTCCTCGCGAGCTTGCTGAGTTTGCCCAGGATTAAAAGTCTCTGAGCTCATGCTTAGAGACTGGATATCCTCCATGACTGGGCTGCAGCTTATGCCAGAGCGAACAGTTTGACAACATGTTACTTTATTACCAAATATGGTAATTCACATCCAGAACTACCCATTTCTCCGTGGAGCGGCTGTTCAGAGGGGATTTGTCTGCGTGGCATTGGAACGTGACGGCAAAAGAATGAGGAGCAAGAGGTTTTTAATGGGCGAGACGTCTACGCGTGCCTCTTCGATAGGGAATTTAGAAATGTTTAATTAAGGAAGAAGAGCTCGGCACAAACAGCAACGTTTAGAAACAGTGAGGATTGTAAAACAAAAGAAAAAGAGCCATTAAGCCTCTTTCACATCTGACCACGTTTCTATGAAACCAGGGAGGTTTGCTCACAGAAATCCCCCTCCGAACACAGGAAAAAATGAAGTTAGAGGGTAATTCATTTTCTTCCCTACAGTGTTGATGAGGTCACCCTAATTAGTCACCAAGAGCAAAATGTTGAAACAAATCTTATTAGTGCTCACTGCAGGGTCTGTGAGCTGTGGTATGCACCCAGTTTGTCCTCCATCACTCTGTTCGAAAAGATCAAATGAAAACAACTAAATGCAGTTCTCACTTAATCTGGGAATGTTTAAGTAAGATAAAGACAATGTCGACTTGGGGACTTCTAATACTGACGTTGTAGTTCCAGACAATAGAGCATAGAGCACAGCACACTGCGTGATGTTTGGGTGTTGCTGTTGGAGCTGGTTGATCTAAAAATTCATTTGAAAGGTTGTTAATTCTTTCATCAGTGCATCAGTAATGACAAAGGACATGAGCCTTTTGATGAGGTTAATGTAGAAGGTACTTTTATTACGGCATGTGATGCATTCAGCTGCATCAGAAACGTCTTTAAAAGTGATGATTTAACATCGCTCTCTAAACGCATGGAGTAGATGATAGCCATGTGAAAAAAAGGCTTTATCTTCAAAACTACGTTCAGAATTACAATAAAGGAACTGTAAGTATAAAGCGCTTCAGTAAGAGCTTTTGTTTTCTCAAAGCCTTTGACCAAAATGCTTGAAACAAACAGCCTTACACATTGGAGGATGCAGGCTTTGAGCTGCATTTTAAAGGTCAAGACATACATTTATGGTTGATTTGACATTCTAATGTCTTTTTTTGACTGGATTTGACACATGCTGATGCTTGCAAATGTATATCTATATCACCACCCTGCCTACACGTGGAATTGTTTACTCGTACCCTTACCTAAATCGAGCCTGGTCCTTAAAACCATGTCTTAACTTTGAAAAAGTGCGGACTGGCCACGTGTCCTCCCTAAGGACGTCCTCGCTCAGTTGGTAAAAACTAAGCGGTCCCCATTATGTAGCAAAACACAAAGGTACAGACACACAGACCACAGGGGGAACCGTTTGTGTGATGTTAAGGACCCAATTTAGTGTTTTGGGGTTTTGGGATTTGCTTCCTAAAAGACTTGTTTAGTTGATTTGGTTATCAGAGGCAGCTTTAAAAGGCAAATTTAAACTTTCAAAATGCATAATGAACATATGTATCACATATGTTTAAGACCTGGTTGCATTTGAGAGTCAAATATGATTTATCTATAAAAATAATTGGACATTTTACTTAAATATCTATTGGTTCATATATTTTCCTAATTAATGATTATTAATGTAGGAGAATGGTTTATTCATTTGAGTAAAACACATTATTAATGAAGTTATTATGTTGAAATTGGTAAATGAGATCATGGCGAAAAAATGCAGTCACTATCCAAAACAACACTGCAATATAAATATTATTTTAATCACTGACTCCCTGATATTTTCCATGGGTGTGCACTATATGCTCAGTGTAGACATTATCGCTGCATTTAACAGAAAACAACATGTATCATTTGTAGTTATGTTAGTTTGTATTGTGTTGTATTGTCGGAAGTTTGGGCTGAACTGTAAAAAAAAAAAAAAAAAGATCTCTGCAACAACTACACACGTTGTTCCTGCAGAACCTCCTGTGCGTTACTTGTAGCTGGAGTCTATTAGATGTGTAAGCGCTTGTCAGACAATCTGTGGTCATCAAAAGGTGCTAACCACCTCATTATCACCAGCTGTGACTCTGGATCCGAGTTTCACCTTCAAAGGAGAAGGAAATATATTTAGCCGTCCCAATTAGCTGACCTCCTTTTCACCATCATGCCACTGAAGGCATCTCCACTGCTCCGCCGCTGTTTACATCACGGCTGGGTCACTGATCAGAGATTGAACTCGCATAAATCAACTGCTCATAAAACAACCAAGCTCAGCTGTATCAGAGTGAAACTGGTAATGTTCACTTATTTGCAAATGAATTTAGTTAGTGATCATCTCAGATGAGACCCCAAAACAGACGGTAGAGCTGAGTACACCAAGGTTGGATAACAATGACAACTATTATAAAGCCACCATTGTATTAATATGTTCTACATGTTTAAATGCGATTATGCATTTTTTTTAATTCTGTAAAATATCTGAAACAACATTTAGACCTACAACTCAATGGTATAGAGAGTGTTGGCATACACCAGGCCTTTTAGTAAAGAGCTAGTTTGAAAAATAACTGTCAAAAAAAAAAAAATCAAATAGAATGAGCAATACAATTTAGTTGAAGGCTTTACTGATTTTTTTTTCAGCTCTAATTATCCGAGCGGGCATTCATTGGATTAGCAGTGGACACACTATCTGCTATTCAATGGAAGACTACCAGAGGCCCAGTGCATCAGCAAAATGATGAATCAGTTTAACACTCACACACACACACACACACACACACACACACACACACACACACACACACACACACACACACAGACACAGACCCCATCATGTGGTGATGATCATCAGCAGTCCAGTCACAGCGAACAGAACTGACTGTTAGATATCTCACCCTCTTCAACACTCCTGTTCTCGCCACAGAGAAAAGGCCTCTGGGCTGTGGGACTTTTATGTAAAACTGATCTGTCACCAGTTGGCGAGGCGGCTCAGAGCCACCACTCCTTCTGTCAGAGCAACCTGAGCACATTTGTCACCGATATAGTTGCTGCGCGGCTAGATTTTGACTTTGTATACGCCACAAAATAAACCGTACAGCTCTCAGCTGATAGCCGCTGCGCACCAATCCCAAGGACTTCCTCAGGTTAAAGGATCTTTGGTTGGATTGGTTTGTAAAACACTGTGTGTACGCTTCACCAAATTGGAACCTGCAACTCTCGAGCAAAAGTAAATATCTATTAATAACCGGATTATCGGAGCGCAGGCAGTGTTTTATAACTTGGCGGCGCTTTGTCTGCAGCCCGTAACAACATGCTCTGGTTTCATTCGACTGTTGCCAGGGTAACATATTTCAGCCATGTTCCCCCGCTACTCTGCTGAAAATATTCACCTCGGCACGTCATTTCGTGTCGTGTTGAGGCTTTAAATGTCATCTTTTCTCAAAGCGACTGAAGAAACCAGCCAAATGGGTTGGATTCCTGCTCCACAGCTCCGCTTCTGAGCATCTCTCCGTTGTGAAAGTCTGTCTCTGCGGAGGCCGGCGTACACGCGCCGCAGCACTGCAGGCTGTATGTCGCCCTTGGGTGACAGCTCTCAGTCACGCTCTCGAGAGGCCGACGGGAAGACTTCTGGGAGGTGTCACTGTGGGCCAGCGAGGCGCACTGGGAGGTGTTTTTGTCTGCCTTGGAGCAGCTCTTCCGGCAGCTGGTATCGAGAAGAACATTACAGCTCCGTTCTTATCAACTTCTGACGCCCCCTCCTCCCCATCTCCCATCGTTTTTCTCTCTCTCTCCCCTCCCTTTCTCCCGTTCTCGCTTTGTTCACTGACCTGTTTCCTGGAGGCTTTCTGACTGAGGCTGTGGATAGAGGATGTAGGTTTCACAAGAACGGTCTGATGAATGTTTTCCATACTATGGGCCCAATATGCTGTCGTTGAACAGCTTCCCCAAAGTCTCAATTGTCCTTTCAGCTCTGGCTTTTGTTGGTATCTCAGCACTTTTTTGAGTGCTTCACCCGTCGCTGACGGGGTAAGCAGCGACAGTGTGAGGCTTGGAAGCTGCCTGAACCGCTCATTTGTGCCAGTTATTGGCATACATCGAGAAGCTGCGTCACTTAGCATCAACTAACAACGTACCGCGGTTGCCAGCATTTCTCCTGTGAATTCAAAGTCAATATAATTAACAACATCAAAACAGCTCCGCTGATGTTGTACATAAAAGTCAGTTTAACTCAGCCTATGAATAGCAATCTGTGGCTCTGTCAGGGGCTTCCTCACATTTCTCAAATAATCCAAGCGACGCCACCAGGGTCAGCTTAGAAGAATCTTTTTAAAACATCAGCTGCAATAAAATCAAACAAAGAGATGCCATCAAGTCGCATTGGTGTGATGCGGTTTAGAGCTTGATGAAAATGTCCTCTGAGCAATTGTAACCGACACCTAATCGGTCTCTCGCGAGCTCCCTGAACACATGGAAGAGACTTTTAACGTAACACAAGTATGGTTTTTGATGTGTGTGTGTGTGTGTGTGTGTGTGTGTGTGTGTGTGTATATATATACCAGAGGCCTCGTGCATCAGCAAAATGATGAGATCCAGTGACTAAAGGTGTGTGAGTGTGTGTAATCTACTCACAGAAACACTGTTATAGTAATTTCCTGTTTCGCCATGCAAGGCCTGCTTTAAACACGGATCTGTATTGGAGCTTTTAAACACTGCATATTTCAAAAGACACAATAGTCCGATGGAGATTATCAAAAATCTGATTAAGTGACACCTTATCTTACACAAAAGGTTTAAACAAAATCCCAACTAGCAACCGCCTTTAATAACTAATCTTGCACACTAAAAATATGCAGTGCTCTGACTATATCTTTTTGAGTATTACCTATCAGAAACACAGACAAGTCTTGGATTTGAAGAAAGAGAAGCAGTGCGTTGAAGTGCACACGCACACGCACACCCATCCATCCCACTAAGCACAATGCCCTCCAGTCCATCCCTCGAAGCACAATACAGAATTCTGCAGTCGTATTGATTTGGCGAAGTCGGCCCATACATCACACGCAGCTACTTTGTTCGCATTCCACCTGCCTCGTGTAATAAAACATATTGTACGTCCACTGACCTTTCGCGGAAATACCAAGGCGGACTTGAGATCTGCCGTACTATGTTCTTGGATCTTGGAAAACCTGTCCGAGCCAAAGTAGTTACATCTATAAAACCACGGCGTCATCTGGCATCTGAGGGAGCAGCTGCCATAGAAACCCGACACTGAGTGTTTGCTGAAGATGAATAAGGACAGAATCAGCAAGATGGAGCAAAGCAAAGAGGCCGTGCACTCGATCCTGTCTTTGATGGCTGCTGGTGTTTGTACATCACAGGTAAGCTGAATCTTAATGTTTTCAGGAGCATTCAGGAAATCTGTTATTTGTCTCTCATTTCCCTTCTGCGGGGGGATCATCACCTCACCCAAAAATGACCTGAGGCTTCTTCTCATCAGCTCATCATCTTCTTTTGACCTCTGACTCTTCAGCCTCCTTCATGGCCTTTAGCTCTGCCCTCTGTCCCTGACCTTTACACAACTATCAAGCATGTATTTATTTCAACACGTGAATGAATACATTCAGTGTGACGTGGTTGAGTCAGCCTTGGAATACACATTACCTCCCACAATGAGGCTGTGTGGCCTGCTATCATTCTCAAATACAATGATTTGTTTAATATATGAATACTAGCCAGGGATGTGGCCCGCGCAAACCTATCTAATTGAGGCAGGTACAACAATTATGGAATTACATTACATTTAGCTGACACTTTTATTCAAAGAGACTTACATTTTTTCTATAGACACAGCAACAGGGAGCAATTCAGGGTTAAGTGCTCAAGGGCACATCAACGTGGACTAGCAGAGCCGGGTCTCAAACCACAAATCCTCTGATTGAAAGACAGGCATGCTAGCCAGAGAGGCACGGTTGTCGCCTCAAATTACTTGTACTCTTGATCACTTATTAGCTCACATTATGAGGAAAGCAACAATTAACCTATCAGCATAAACAAATTGATTGTTGTTGTTTATAGCGAGGTTGAATTTATGAAGTCAACATTCCTGTAGAGGTTAGGATTGTCATGAGTGAGTACACCTCTCTAGTCCTTTTTTATTTCAAATTAAAACCTAAAAGGAACTAAATCAACTTCCTTTTAGCTGCAACAAATGTTGACTATTAATCATTATTTAAATAAATAATGCATAATATTTATATAATAGAAAAAAAACTCATCAACAGTTTGTTGAAAAAGCTGTTAATGTACAGATGTCATTAGTACGAAGGAAACAGGTTAACATGTACAATGTTTTCAGTTTGCATTTACAGCACAGCATCAACTGCAACTGCAACTACAACAGGAACAAATCAGAAAACACTTCTTACTAAAATATTATGGGATGTAAACACAAAACAGGATACAGTCGAAATATAGGCCTGTATCTAATGTTAGCCTCCTTTTTTAAATACGAGCAGGAAAATAAAACACAAGGTTCTGTAAACTCTTGGCCAATATTTAAAAATGTATGCTATACTATACTGTCATGTGTGCTAACAGGGAATATGACAGAATACCATTTCAAAATGTATAAAAGGAGACGAGGAAATGGAAAGGGAGTTGATAGTTAGTTGATAGTCGGTCAATTTAACTATTATCATGATCATTCCTGAATTGTAACTTAATCATCATAACTTCCTATGATGATGGCCGTTTATTACTAAAATTACACTATGCACATGCAACTACAGTAAAAGTCGGGTTACAAGCCGCTACTACCTTTGGTGGGTGTCCTCGCTAGCTGTCGCCAGCTAGCGCAGCTGCTAGCTGACCGATAGCTCCCTGCTAGCTCCCTGCTAGCTCCCGACAACCACCGAAGGTAGTGGGACCAGCCCCGGCTCGACGCCTGACTCGGGCAGCGCTAGCTTGCTACAGTGGTGACACCCACCGGAGGTATGAGCGGCTCCCAACATGACTTTTACGGTAGTGGAAACAGGCGGCTACAACATTTGATAGTAATTGGGTACCAAGAGCATCATAGTTTGAAACTCGGAGCCACTGATCAGGCCTCTGTATTTGACGAGTTGGGACTGTGTTGTTGCTCTCATGCTGCTTAAAACACAACACATTGCATCATGCCGGTGAAAAGCTTCGACGAAAAATATGAAGAATCCACTAGTACTTCAAAAGGAAACAAATTTCGGGAGGCTTCGGTTTTCAAACATAAAGTGGGCATTGAGAAGTAAGCTTGTAGTTGCAGCTGTGGCCCTTTCATGGGATTTGATATCTTCCACACTGTGAGGGATTTTCATTCAAATCCAACTGTTTTTGACAAACAACTGTGTTGTGCAGAAGACTGCTTTGTGGCACCGGCACAGAAGTCGGTATGTTAAGAGAACAGTGCACCATGACGTATATTTCCTCAGCAGTAACATTTATGCATGGTTAAAAAGTTAATAGCATGTATACAGTGTAGCGGTGTATTGAGGTATTAAATGTGATTAGGATAGAAAATAGGTGGAACTTGTTCCCTTACGCTTTTTTAATCAAACTTTCCTTGATTGAGCAGCTTAATGTGGGTAAGTTGATGATAAACTGAGCAAAGTATCTGAAATGAAGTCTGGATAATGAATTGGCAATTCACTGGCAGCGGGAGGCTTTATTACATTCATCCTGTTCCGTTGACTAGATCTTTGGAAGAAATATCTTTCAATTCATTCCCGACATGGTATTGGACTGGAGCATATATCATACTGTATATACTTGGTTATCAACATGGGGACAGCACTCTCTGTTAGATGGCTAAACACTTTGGTCCAGTATGTAACTACATGGATTATCATCACATTGACATGTCCCCCACAGATGAAGTCTGCTTTCTTTGGTGATGCTCTGACTTTTTGAGCCACGGTTCACATGTGTCACTTATCCTTTGAAATACTGCAACATCTATACCAAATTGATTGACATAACATGAGGTACAGACATTCATAATTCCCAGATGATCAATTTTAATGACACCTGGTTAAAATGTCTCGACAACTTTTGATAAGGCTGCCACGTCGTGACATCTGGTTCAGAATAGAGACGCGCCTGAATCGATATTTCGTTCCACATTTTTTGGAGTAAAAGAGTTCATGGTGAACAGTATTATCTACCATTAAATGTTCCCAAAATATACAATGCAAATACAGTGCAAATACTCTCCATATTCACATTGGGCTTAATCAAACCTAACAAACAAAGCAAAGGAGCTGTGTCATTCTGGCTGCTAATAGTTTGAAGGCAGAACGTTAAAGGGAGTCAGACGTTATTTACCTGCTTTTGACAAGTTGTCCTGCTTTTGTTTTTTTCTAACAATGATGGTAAACTGCCTCTGTAAAGGCGGCATTCATTTAACCAGGATACAAGTCGAAGCAATATACAAATCTGAAAATCCCTGCTGGGTTTTGTTTTCACCTGAAAGCCCGTAGGCCTGAGAGACGATAAAAGGTCATCATCTGAATACATTTGATTGCATATAATGCTATTAGTTTGTTTTCTCTCTGGCCGTAAAATGTGGAAACCATAAAATGTCATATAATTTATGCAGCTGCCCTCTTTTCCCAGTGTTCCTCCTGCTGTTTCATCACAGCAGGTGGGATGCGGAGCTGCTAAGTGCTGTGAGGGCTGTTTTTTTTGTTTTTTTTTAGCATGTGTAATCTCTAAATGTTTGTTTGGATTTGACTGCTACATCCTACTGTAGGTCCAAACCCATCATGTTCCAAACTCAGAGCCACGAGCGACTTTCCTCTTACTCCAGTTTCACTGTGTTGAAATAGGAGACGACAGTTGGGAGTCAGACCGGAGTCGCCTCTTGCCTGCTGCAGCATAACCCTCTCTGCCTGTCTGCTGCCTGAGTGTGTGTGTGTGTGTGTGTGTGTGTGTGTGTGTGTGTGTGTGTGTGTGTGTGTGTGGCTGAATATACCTGCTCTGAGATTGTGTCCGTACGTGTCTGTTTGTTTGCCCTCTCTTTCAGACACCTGCTGCACACGATGATCTCACCTGCCAGCGGACGCTGATGCCGACCTCGCTTTTTGTGGGCCGGCCGCCGGCCGTATTCCTGTCCGTCACTGTCATATTTCACTTGCATTTGTTTTCTTATCTCTTAACTCTCCATGCCGTTGTCCATTTAAAGGTTTTGTACCTTTACTTTATTGTCTGTCCTTGGGGGTTTATAGCTCTTTCAATTGATTTTACTGTTGGGAATTTAACCTCATCCGAGTGTTTGAGGGTGACTGTTGAGTACACAACATTCACTTAGAAATGATGGTTTTCAATACATACTTTTTTGTAATATTTAACTTTTCCAAAAGGAATATAATGTTTGTGATTAATGTAGTATTGCTGCAATTTATACTGACTACAATTTATATTTTTTCAGTGAAGCAAGTTTGTCTTTGTTTGACGTTAATCAATATAAGAATAGTAACTTATATTTTCGAGCACATTATTTGTATTTATTTGGCATGATTAAAAAGAAGCCATCTGTCCATCAAACCGGATTTTTTTTCAATAACTTCTAACTCAGTTACTCTAATCCACATGAAGGATTCGCCAAGATGAAACCGACTCTATGAAATGAACATACTGTACATACATAACCAAAATAATGTCTTCTCTTTTTGGACTCCTTTCTGCCACCTGATACAATTTATGCTTTGTCTGATTTGAAATTTTTGGAATAATAATCCTGCGAGTTGAGGACAGAGCGTTCTCTTTCCCTTTCATCTCTGAGAGCAGCAGGGTAATAAACCCAAACTACACAAAAAAAAACACACACAAGACATAAAGACACGATGTAACATCTCCTGCATGTCCAGCCTGATCACAGAAAACTCTTCTGTTTCCAAATCCACGAACACCCAATGAACTGATCCCCGATCAAAGACACTGCCACAGACTGTGTGGCCTCACAGGCCGTCAAATGGTGAAACATCCACGGTCCTTCAATGGGGACACATATCAAGTCAGAGCCAGACAGGAGAGGAGGATGCTAGGCTGAAAACCAATCCGATGTGAGTCCACACAAACAAAACGTTGTGATGGTAATGAACTGTTTCCTGCATTTGAAAACAGTTCATTGGCTTCGTTTTTATCAGGTCCCTAAAATTTAAAAACTAAGAACATTGTTAGATTGTAAAAGACTTAGACATGAGCTTAGCTAAATAGACCTGTAGTTAAAGTTGCAGCATTTCACTTCATTTCTTTTGCTTTTGGAATTGTCATCACTTCTTCCACCACGATGCATACCGAACGGCTGAATTCAAACATGGCAGGTCCGTCTTCTGGCGAATGCCCAAAGTAATTCTGGGGTATGTAAGAAAATTATTAGCGCTATACGTTGACAAGGTGGACGAAGACAATGGGAGACCAGTACATACACAGATTACGAAACGTTGTAACAAAATAACCCCGAGAAAGCAACGCCGCAAAACGTTAATTTGAATCTTGTTTTGTTTTTTTTAAATGTTCTGTAAGCGCAGGGAACGTAGAGACGGTACATCAGTTTCACAGCTCGCACTTTTCTGATGTGTGAGAACGATTCTTCACGATCGAATGAAATGCAACTGACAGGCCGACAGCTGCTGAGATGTACTGTATATCCGGAGGAGTCTGGAGGAGACTTTTTGTTCTGGCAGTCGGACCATCAGGGGACAAGTTCTTTCCCGCTAAGCACTGTCTGAAAAGCAGACAGTGCTTAGCGGCCCCGCCGACAACATAAAGAAAGGTTGCAAGTGAACCAAAGCTCTAAATCAAGTGGACAAAGACAAAGAAAAGAGCACGCCTTCAAGGAAGTGTACTCTGCAGCCCTCCACCTTGATTCATCGGGCTGTTTGGAGGCATGGCACTGTGGGTGTTTCAGAGACACTCTCTTAAGAGAAAGGTGAGAAAACAGCTGCAGTGAGTCGACATCCCGCAGATCAAGGATGCATTTTGCAATTAGAAGATGTGGAATTATTATTTATGTCAGTGGGCATACGTTTGCTTTTTGTCAATTAAGTCAAATGTGATTATGTTATTATCCTTAGTAACACTTCTGCTGACAACAAAAACAGACACTCTGGAAGTTTTTCCGTGATCGTATCCACCTTCAGACTGAGTTATCCTCTTCTTTTGTTTGTTTAAAAGGACACAGCTGAAGACATTCACTCCTTTATAAAACATTAAGGTTGTCCTCAGCGAGACATCAGAACCACACAGAGCACAGGGACATGAGCGTCTGCTCACTGCCCTCCTGCAACGCTTATCACACTTTAAAGTCATTCTAGCCTGCCCTTTTCATTAAGTATTTCCAATTTCTTTATCTATCTCTCTCTCTCTCTCTCACTCTCTCTCTCTCTACACACACACACACACACACACACACACACACACACACACACACACACACACACACACACACACATCTTAATAAGTTTCACAAGAACACCTCGTAAGACAAGACAAGGCAACCGGATCAAATCGTAATCACCTGGATGACGGGGAGGACAGCTTCCCTTCTGTGCATGCTGATGAGCAGAAAAGGTCATTCGGTGAATTAAAGTAAATGTGTTATTTGCCTGAAACTCAACTTGATGACAAAATATTTGAGTCTGATTCGTATACTTCGCTCCGTAGAACCGCTTTGGGAATCATGTGATCCCATTTGAGCTACTGTTTAATTTTAACGTCCAAAGACAAACTGTTTATCAAATCCCTAAAACGGTCTTGACCATGACCATGAGATGTGGCAAAAAGCTCTGGAAAATGTCCAGTGAACAGTGCATATGAGGTTTGTGGCAACAAAAAGGTAATTTAGATTCAGTAATTCAGTTTGATTGTGTTCTCTTTTTGTTAAGGAAATGTGTTTGAATGAGTTTGAGTATGTGTATCTGTCGTATAACCACGGTTTGCTGTTAAATAATAATAATAATAATTCATATTTGCTAAATCGATGCCTAAAAGACTTAAATTTCACCAGCTGCTTATATTTGTGTGTGTCTCTCAGCTGCTACTAAATCTTCATTCAACCGCAGACTTATGGATGCCGTTGTGAAACGATGCTCTTCATCATATCAGTGATGAGTTGGAGATGACAGCTGATCTCTAATCATTCCTCTCCGCGACTCAGTGCCCGGCTCTTATGATGGATTCGGCTTCTGCCGCACCGCCGGCCCCACTCTGAAACCTCACTTCTTCACACACTGAAGCAGGGAGAGTAAATGGTTGTTTGCTGTCGATGCCGTTGTCGTCGTACAAGCTGTTAGGGTTTGATAAAAAGCTGCGGAAGAATGAGTTGTTTTTATTTATTTTTTTCAAAATGAAAGATATGGGAGGGGACATCAAGATAGAGAGCCAAGGATAACACCACGGTTACATCTTTTTTTCAGGATAAGCATCTCTGTTCTGAGGGGAGCAATCTGTGGATCTCTTTTATGTCGTCTTAAGAAAGGCAAAGAAATAAGTTGCGTCGCACTGGCGCAGAGACACGCAGTGCCGGTCCACAGGAGAGGAATGTGTTTACGCCAAACGTTGTGAATGAATGAATTAAAACCAAAGTCCAAGTGGCTGAACTCAGTTACTCTGCTGCATGCTTGCTCAGCTAAAGGATGAGACCCTCCGCCTGGCAATGAAAGCCTATTAGGTGACTGTGTATTGGATTAGTTGTGCATCATAAACTGAACTGGTGTTCATGTTTAAGTGTCTGAGGTTCGTCGTGACTAAACACAGGATGAATAGTAACTGGCAACTGGTATGCATCAATTTTAAAATGCCAACGACAACAACCAAAATGGAGAAAAAAATGATGAAATTGAGCATAAAATGTCATTTTTTAAATCATTTTCACTTAAGCCCCATGGCTTTGATATTTGTTTCATGGTCTTCATCAGTCATTGAATTGGACTGAGAGGTCATGTGTTGTGTGCAAAGCATTTTTGGTTGAAAAAAAACAATGTAATACACAGCGCTGTGTCTGATTCAATATAGAATATATACAATAATGTACACTTCTATTATTGAATATTTATTAAATAACAATTTTTAAAGGATTTTTGAATGTAGGCTGATTTAATATATATATATATATATATATATATATATATATATATATATATATATATATATATATATATATATATATATATATGGGGTATGGGGGGTGCCTCAAGTTCCCATTTGAGGACCACTGATATAGATTATTGTATCAAATATGTATGTATTTTATATTTTAAATCCAATAGTTCTCTTTTCGATCGTGTCATTGACATGTATGGTGCGTTTAGCTCATTACTGTCTTGAAACATGTTTTTCAAGTGAACCTCTGGTGACAAGAGGAGAACATGTCGCCTGTGTGTCGAGTGAAATGTGCGACGCACGAGCCACTGTCGCTGGAGGACAGACATATTGTTTTGTTTCCTGCCTAGCTTAGGGCACAAGCTGCAGTTGAGCCACCTTGCTCTAAGGCACAAGTAAGACATTGGCTAGGAGACAGGAGGCGACGTCCAGCTGGGAGCCTTTGAATCTGGCTGTAAGTGATGCTATCTCAGTCTTGTGTTTTATGAGGACAGAGTGATAAGGGCTCGGTTCAGGGCTATATTCAGGGCAAGCAAAGATCCACAGAGGGTTCTTTAGCCTCATTTTCTGACCAGCCACAGCTCCCAGGCCTATTTAATATTTCACAGCTTCCTCTCAAATGGAGGAGAATGCACTTAATTAAGTGTGAACAATAACTTGCCTATAACCAATGCCGCGCTGCACATCTCCAGTCGCTTTGAGCTTTTTGAGCATACAGCAAGGTTCCTGAAAGCCTCCGTCTCTGAGATGCCGTGCGCATGTAGATGCATGAAATCACAGTACGACGCGATTCAACTGTGACAAACTCGAACTTTGAAGTGTTAAATCGCTGGCCGGCCGTCAGTGACCTCAAACTGCTCGGAGTCGTTTGCTTTGAAAGTGGCGGAAGTGAGAAATAAAAGCACCGGAGCATGCTATAGCGTGATAAAACATTTCATTTGGCAGGCGAAGACGTGTGCACACAGCCAGGTGGACCGAGATATGGAAATGATCTCCATCGCACAGGAACGGGTCATCCCGAAGCGTACGCTGCTAATTATCATTAATTGGGGACGTCCATGTTTGGTGGAGATCCTTTTTCCCGGTTTGCCGTGATACCCAGAATGCCTTTCAATGACGCTGCGCTACAGTTCTGTAGGTGGTTTGCCCAATTAGAAGGAAACAAAGTGTGAGCACATTGCTGAGATTTAGTCGCACAATCTGTCAGAAAAGGTGTCGTATAGTACTTTGCACCGCCGCTGACAAAAGCGCAAGTTGAATAATAATGTGTGGATTACATTTCACTAAAACAATGCAAAGATCAGAGACAAGACAAACATGTTGTGTAGCAGAATGTTTGAACATATTATCAGCGCCTATAAATTCATCACTATACCCCTCCTTGTGACCCCTCGTGAGCAAAACCCCCTGAATCCAAACCCTGTTTGTTCATTGATGTTTTATCACATCTCCGATATGTAATCCCATTAGAGCTCTTCTCCTATTTGATGTTGCTGCTCTATATAGCTGAGGGGCTTGAAAAAACACATCAAAAACAAGTATATCCAGACTGATAGTATGAGTCAAGCTTTTAAAAACACATTCCTACATTTCCCATAACGCAATTGTATAGCGTCTTTCACGAGACTTTCATAGCAAATGCTGCCATGTTTCAAACTAAACGTCTCCAGCTAAAAAAAGGCCGGCTAAGCGTTAATTTAAGTGTAACCCAGGTGACATCATTGAGGGTTATTTCCTCATTCTTCTCTCCAGAGCCACGGAAGACGCCGTGCCACTTATCACAGGCTGAATTGGATTCTTCGTGGCGAGTACATTGACCCTCATGTGTAAATTGGTGCAGCTCCGCTTTACTCTCCAGTGCAACCGTGCAGGGAATGTTCCAGGGTGATCCATAATGTCTGCTTTGACAGTTTGTGCAGGGAAAAAATAAGAAAGTACCACTTTCGAACATGGAGTTCTATGAAAGAGGCAACGCGTATCTAATGCATTTATTAATGCTAGGAAATAATGCATCAATGTATTATATATCACAACTTGGCAACCAAAATGTTGTCCTTGTTAACAGATTACTGCTGACCTATAAAGCATTAGTTGAAAAACACAACTTCAAACAGTACTGTGACCCCAGAATCTCCACATTCACCATATATATATATAAAAATATATATATATATATATATATATATATATATATATATATATATATATATATATATATATATATATATATAGTTCACAACAGTGGCGTGTTTTACAGTGCATTCGTCATTTAACCACGTGGAGTCACAGAGGTGATCTATTCTAGGAAGTGCGAAGAAGAATATTTCCAATTCATTGCTTGCTCTGGGTGGACGGCACACCACTGCACACACGCGCTTTACATGCACTCACTCAGTCCCGATGATTCCCCTGGTCTTGGCAGCAGATGCACGCCTGTCCAGATGAACTGTTATTGATGGAGGAATGTATCATCCTCCCTCCTACTGTCTCTGACACACTGCACTGATGGAGTATGCTGCTGCGCAGGCCAAGTGCAACCTGAGTGTGATGTGTCTGTGGGATACTCCTCCATTTGGTCAAAATCTCATTTAATGATCCCATTTAATGTCTTTATTGTATTATATATATATATATATATATATATATATATATATATATATATATATATATATATATATATATATATATACATATATAGGAACGATAAAGCATACAATGAATTACATTATGACCCGATTCAGGACATATCTGTGAAAAGAAATTTAGAAAAAAGAAGGTCTGAACCAACCATTTGCTCCTCAGATCATTTCAAAATGCAGGACTCAAACATATTAAGATGGCATTATTGTAGTCCACTCTGCTGACATGCCATGTAGCTCCACATTTCCCCTCATGTCTCTCTTCATTAAAGACAGAAGTGCTTTTGTTTGGATCCCAAATGAAAGATCACAGCTGACACACACAGTATGCAGCAGCTCCTTGGTAATGCAGTGTGTGAGGCGCCCAACAACAAGCTTACAACGCCTTTTTTTAGCTCTCAATATGCCACGTCAGTTGCAATTTCCTTTAGTCTCCACTCATGAAGTACATTTTACCAAAAGGCAAAGCGGCGGCGTTAATACACTGTAATTACACATGCAGGTAGAGTGTGAGGCAGACTGCCATCTACTGGCCTAACCCCCCCCTCTTCCCTCCAGCCCACCAACTCCCACTCAAGAAGTCAATTAGAGGAGGTAGATAGTGTTCATGCACACACACTTAGAGGAAAACCAAGTGCATGTGTCAGACTTTCAGCCTGGGTGCTGTGTTGAGAGAGAAAAACATACTCAAACTATTAGCAGCCTTTTTAAACTGAAATGCGACAGCCATTTCCTCAGCACGGCAACACTCACCAAATCCAAATCCAGACGCTCATTTGTCCCTTTTCTATAGCCTGCAGTTGCCCATTGAGGGTCACCCGTGACTGTGTGCATGTTTTAGTATTTGCTTGTTTAAATGTTAGCCCATGAAGACTGAATTGGAGCTGTGTTGTTAAATTGGCATTGACGTATCACCAGTGTCAGCTGCTTACAGGATGCACCATCATGCAGGCACAATAAATACTCGATATGCCAATATAAAACCCAATTTGCAAGTACAAGCAAAACTCTGATTTGACTTGTAGAGAGCTATCTGGATACCAGCGGTCTTCATGCGCCATAAATCAAGAACGATAATAAAAACGACTTTGCTGGTGTTGATTTGTGTTTTCTTCCGGAACTGCTTCGTGCTGTATCGTTTGTGTTTACTCTCCGGAAATGTTGCATCCAGTTCACACCCTGACCGGTCTAGAGAGGATGTACTGTCCAATAAAAACATGTTTAAAAATCAGAGTTAATTCATGATATACCGCCAGACTGACTTAATACCCTCAGTAGCTGAAATTGATACAGATCACAATGGATTTAGACCAAGTTAGCTGTTCAGAAGCAACTGTTTGCTAATGTAGCTCAATGCAACACCACACACACACACACACACACACACACACACACACACACACACACACACACACACACACACACACACACACACACACGCACACACACAAGGAAACACATCTGGTTTTGAAAATGTGAAATAAATTTAAAATAAATTTGTACAAGAGTTAATAAGTACTGCTATAATAAATATGAATGTAGCTCGCTGTCAAGAGTAAATAAGTAAAGAATATTTTCGGGAACCCCCCCAACAAATCCTCAGGCTGTGAGTGTGTGTCTCTTTCAG
The DNA here is from genome assembly GCF_023055335.1 of Clinocottus analis. Classification (NCBI taxonomy): domain Eukaryota; kingdom Metazoa; phylum Chordata; class Actinopteri; order Perciformes; family Cottidae; genus Clinocottus; species Clinocottus analis. Next base: position 16,701,086 of record NW_027175821.1, read on the forward strand.
AAGGGCGAACATGTTTTCAAATAGATATTTGCATGTTGGACATCGACATGGCTCTCGCTGTGATCTGTCGGATGCAACGAGGCTCTCCAAGCAGGAAGCTTTTATATGGTAATGAAATCGATTGGACCGATGCGCGCACCAATCAGAAGCGTGTGATTTATGTTTAGGGGGGGGATGTGGAGAGGAGTAGTCGCTTGGCAACCGTCTAATGAAATGTACGAGGTCTGCCTATTAAAACAATAAATAAATTGCGACCTTAAAACCAATTTGCTGCTTTTTCTTGCCGCTATTTCAAAGAAAAAAATACTCAGCATCTTGGTTCTTTTAGCAAGAGGGGCGCGAAAAAAAAATAGATTATGAAGAAGAAGAAAAACTCTTCGATGTCGACAAAGAGAAATGTGACGGAGTTGGACGTAAGCTGTCTTTTGAGTCGCGACTTTGTCAATTATCCTCTGCATTTCCCCGAGGAACTGACGCTCATAAAGGGCCTCGGCTGTGAATTCAACTCGTCATATTCATCTTCGATATTATGTCCACTGTACATCTGTGTGTGCGGCGTCATAAAGAGACAATAATGGATGAGCCCCGCTGCTCCTGAGCGGGGAAAAGAAGTGGCATCGCGACACGCTGCGAGAAGAAATGTCCACCTCAACATGTCACAGCTCGCGTTTTGCCTCAAGACATATGAGAGAGAGAGAGAGAGAGAGAGAGAGAGAGAGAGAGAGAGAGAGAGAGAGAGAGAGAGAGAGAGAGAGAGAGAGCGAGAGCGAGAATCTTAATCTATTTAATTGCAAGTGGGTTTTCTTTTTTTCATATACCAAGGAATACCAAATCAAGTATATCTCGTCGTTGGTAGTAGAGCCAATGTGCATTACATGTGGTTCCATCCATGTGATGTTCATTGAAATCAAGTCCCGCTAAACTCACGTTAGTCTTTAGAAGGCACGCTGGACGAAAAGAAGCAGCGGGATCGATATTTCTGCAGCTTTGAGTCCATCTGTGAGTCTGAAGGAATGGAAATGGGATGGATGTGACTGACTGTTACTGTGGAAACCAACTTTCCCCCTGCCTACACGATGCTCGCTCGTCCTCCCGACAGTCTCGACGTGTTTGCTGACAGCACACATGGTTCCCATCACCATCATTAAAGCCGATGCATTCAACCCAAAACTCATCCCATACAAACGCACCATACAAGCGTTGGACATATGGATGACGTGCACACTTGCAAGAAGGATGTGTTTCAATAAAACAAAGGGCGGATGGAGGGGAGGGTGTGTGAGGAGAGGGGGGGGGGGGGGATTTTGTCACTTACAGCAGTTGGTGACAGCAAAACTGTTCGCCACTTCCAGATTGTCAATGTGGGGCGTCAATCTGAATTCCGAGGTGCCAAACTGAACCATCCCTATCCGAAATGCGCTGTACTCTTGATCCGCGCCCCTTGGAAAGAGTCCCCCTGAAACCCAAATACAAACATGAGCTACACTCGCACATTGTTCTCTGGTCATTTAACATTTTCTCAGCATTTTACGCACACACACAAAAAAACAAACAAGGAAAACCCGTCGCTTTAACCCAAGTGCTTGTTATGTTGGAACTAATGGATACGTACCGATTTGAACACTGGGCGAGCCTCCGAGCGCGCACCCCCATAAAACCAGCAGAACTGACACGGATAAATTCACTATCGTTTCCATGTCCACAGTTTAGGTGTCCACGTCCACCACGGAGGGGACTTTTGATATTCCTCGATGTCTCCGGCGCTGTTTAGATCCCACACATGTTGGAGACCTTCAGCCTTTGGGAGAAAACAATTCAAATCTGCAGCAAAAGGAGCGTTTTTTTCCTTCTTCTTCTTCTTTTGCTTCTGCAGGTCGCTAGCTGTGAAAAGGGACGCCAGCAGTGAAGGAATGGTCGCATGCAATGTAAGGTCTGCTGTCTCTTCTTCCGCTCCTCCTCGTCGCTCCCCTCCTGCCGGCAGCTGATGCCTCCTCTAAGCGCAACAGGGACACTGCGCGTCTCCGCTCGGCGCGCCGGAGATCCTTTCAGCATCACACCCACAAGTGAGGGACGCTAATGAGAAGGCGGACGGAGACGGAAAGAGCCGAGCGGCGAGCACTTTGTGCCAAGAGTGAACGCTATACCTTCGGCTATGCAATGGGGAATACATCTCTGGTTTGTTTTGCACATGGCCACCTTTAGTCAGAAGCACTGGGCATGCACACATGCCACATTGGTCATTTCATAACACCCCTGCAGGGCCACTACATGTGCAGTTAGGCACAGTTTGTTAAACAGGTTGTTCCACTTGTATGTCAAAAGGGCTTTTTCCTCACTGAGCATGTGTTAACTGAACCTCCCTTCTTTACTGACCCGTTCAATTTGATGTAAAAGTGAAAAGACCAATTAAATGACTTGCATGTGTTTGTAGTATCAGTGTTGGACCGTTACACATCAGCAGCACAGCGGAGTATCTTGGTGTTGGCACAAGTCAGAGCACAAGGTGTTGGGAGAGAGGAGAGACCTGTCTGATAAAGGTTGCTGGAGATCACTTCACTCTCAGACTCATGACCCTAGAAGTATCATCTCCACAGTTATACTGTCACTCAATGGGCTGAATGTCTTTGGCCTACAGATTTTAATTGCTTTTCTCCCCTATAGTTGCAGATTGTAGGACCACAAGTCTCCTCTATGGCACATTAAAGGCCAACATTTCAAACTGAGAAAACTCATCAAGTGCATCAGCTGGACGCCATCACTCATGCCCTCCAGGAGTGAAACTCCTCTCCAACTTTGATCCAGCGTTTATTTCCACCATCTGCATACAAATCAATGCAATGTAAATCTGTGGCTGGCTGTAACTGCCATTTAGAGCAGCGTTAAATGGAGGAGAGCTGCTTCACAGCTAACAGGAAATAGATCCCTGTCCCCTTGTTTTATGATATGCATATCTCAGCCCGCACAGACAGATGTATATTAATCATTGGTCGGGAGTGTGGGACCAGACTAATGAGGTGGAAGCTACGGGTGGTGGCAGTTCGAAGCAACAGTGTGTATCATATTTCAGCACCATGGACAGCACATCCCACAGACCACGTCTTCATTTAGCTCCATGAGGAAATGTAGGGGAGGACATGTCATAACTTGAGTCCTATTTTCTTGGTTTTGGCCGTAATTTATTTTGGATAGAATGCAAGAAAAACAAGTTATAGAAGACTAATAGTTCTCCTATAACTAATACAAGTCAAACTGTATAAAATCAAAGTGAGAGCATCTGAATTATTTAACTGTTGCACATGAAAATAGTCTAGGAACCAGTAGGTGTGTTAGGTTAAAATCATAGTTTCCAAATATTCTTTTTATTAACGTCAGAGACGTTCTATTTAAAGACCCCTGAAAGTTTTTGTATTTCCGTGTAACAATGTGACATCACTTTGTGTCCCCGGCCACCTCAAACAAAAACACAATAATAGTAATATGTTTGTGATTTCTGGAAGAGGTTGTTGTCCTTCGCTTATTGTAAGCGGCTGATTGAGACACTTTTACATCGATATTGTGGGTCATATATGTATTGTTGTGAGCGTAACGTAATGTTGAAGGTCCTGGAAATGAGAGGAAAATGATAATGTTTTATACAAAGGCTATTCTTTAGGACACGGCTACCTTGTGATTACCGGTACAGTGTTGTCTGTCTGGGAGTTGTCGCTGTTTTTGTCTCACAACTTTACCCTTTTAACAGATTGTTTTCACTGTGTGAAAGCTAATTGGAACATTTTGGTTCAATATAAATGTTTTATTTAGCATTTGATTGTACTTACCTCCACCCTCCCCTGTTAGTTGCAGGAAACCAAGATGGCAACGGCCAAAATGTCAATTTCAAGACATCAAAATCTTCGTCCAGGAGCAGATGGGAGACATCCCGGAGACTGAATCCACTTCTTATAAAGAGATTATGGATTTCAGCAAATCACTTTTCAGTACAAGATGTATATGTGCAATAGGGACCATGACCAAAACTACGAGACTAAAGTTGAACGGAACAAGAGAGGGGCCCTTATGTGTCAGACCTGTTGCACTGTGCATGCACTGGACGTGCAAACATTGGCTCTCAGGTGTCGTTCTCACTGTACAATCCCACTCATGGCAGAATACATTGCACGCTCAGCCGCTTGTGTTTCACATACCCACATATGCTCATCTGTTTGACCTTGAGGCTCCGTCATGCATGGATTCTCTCTGCGGCTGCTCGCCTGATATGCAATTCCAGTTTGATTATCTTCCAGCACTTTCCGCAATTCACTGAATATGCAGCCTGCGAGATAATGTAACTGTTGCACAGCTGCGGAGCGTTCTAATGAGTTTTTGGGAATGAAATGAGAGTAACTCATAATCAAATCATGAGCCCGCTGGCTGCGTGAGAATGTTTACCTTCGAGTGAATTTACGCGAATAAACCTCGAGAGTGAGATGGGCCATTATAAGGAGGCGCTAATGAAAACATGTGGACCTCCTGGAGAATCCAGCACTCTGGAGCTGCTCAAACCAAGTCAGTGACCTTTTTGAGAAATGTTTAACCATTGTCTTCTGTGTCCCGGAAATCCTCTGCAGCGACTTCTCTCATTTACAATTCTGGCATTTAGTTGTTGCTCCTATCTAGAGAGGCTTACAATGGGTAACATTTTAGTGTCTCACTCAAGGGCTGTGCAACAAGACACTCAGCTTGTGATGGACACACGCCGGCTGTTCCTGTGGGGATCTGACTCGTGACCTTTTGGTATAACAGAGTTTAATGATTTTTAATGAAACCCTTGCCGTCATTAGCTGCAGTACGCAGAAACGATGGATAAGCGTTTGAGCGGTTATTCTCTGGAAGTCCATTTGGAGCCTAAAAGGACTCCTGGCTTTCTTCTCTCCTATGTTGTTGTTTTACATTTTTTTAAATGATGTTCAGACCTTCACAAATGAGTTGAGGAAAGAGAATCTCAAGCGATTTGTCCTTTTTTCAAATGAGTTGAATACTCTATCTAAGAAAAGAGAACGCCAAGACACTAGACAGCTTGAAGTATGAATTAGTTGGTTGTATCTCATACTGCCGGCAATGACAGATTTCATACAAGTGGAATCTGTCATTGCGTTGACTGAACAGGAAGCTTCTGTGTTTCAGACTGCACGAACACAGAAACTCACATTCATGACTACGAAGGTTTCCCACCCAGCTGAACTGCAAGTTAAAAGAATCTTGAGCATGTGACAGTATCTGGATTGGCTCATCTGGTATAGAAAAGTGTTTTAAGTGCAATGGAGTCCACAAATAGAGTCCAGGGCAGAGATTAAACTACTTAGGTTGTTGCCGTTGGATATTTTTCCAACCATAATAGTCTCACAACGTGAAGCGTGTGATATTGTACATTTCTGACAGTGTGAAAAAGGATAAGAAATGTATGGAAGATATGTTTGATTCAGAAACTTAACCATTCAGCGTATCCAACGTATGCAACCCATCCTATCCAACGTATAATGGGTTGCAGAAATGTACATTAGCAACATGCATTCTGGTCAGACAAAAGAAACCAACAGTACAAACAATACGTCCATAGGGGCATGATATATCCGTGTGATGTTTTATGACAACCATCGTGATTTGTTCACATTATAGTAGCACATCTGAACTGCAACTGGAAGTTATGACTCCAAAAAAACATTTAAACCAATCCTTCTACTTACGACATGGCGTTATTCTCTATGTCGTGTAAATGAACCAGGGACTTGAAACCAGTACAGTGAGTACAGTCGCTGCTGACGTGACTCTGGACACACAGAAGTTGCTAAGCCAAGCATTTACTGCCATAAGACAGTTCTGGGGAGTTAAACCTGCCGGGATGGGCTCCAAGGTCAGGAAGAGTGCTGAGACTGGACACTTTGACTGCATCAGCTTACGTCAATACCATTCAATTGGTAGCAATGTTGCTCTGAGCTCCTCTTATAAGTTGACCTCGAAAACATTGCTTCAGCCTCGCACCAGATGAGAGGTTTACAACTCAAGCCCATCTAATCTATATAAAAGTTATACATTTAAAGAGTGTTATGAAAGTGAATATGCTGTTGTTTCAGTCCTCAGTCATATTTACTCACAAACAAAACACAGGTTTATAACTTTGAGCTCAAACTGGGCTCTTAGTTATGAAAACAACGTGTGTGGAGGTGCGGTGCTGTTGAACAGCATCCTTTGGCTCATCAACAATACTCAGCGTTTCCAGCTGTCTGCACTGTGTATTTCATCTCTTGCATCCATTTGTTTTATGTCTCTTTGCCTTTTACTAATGATGCATCCTCCTGAACCTCTTCCTGCTTGATGTTTTCATGTGTCCAGTGGAGAAATTGTTGTGTAATGACACTATGGCAAAACGGGGTGTCAAACTCATGTTAGTTAAGCGGCCACATGCTGCCCATTTTAATCTCAAGTGGGCCAGACCAGTAAAATCATAACATGATATTGCATACATAACGACAGTATTTCTCTATGTTGAAATCATTGGTGAAGGTTTTTGGATGATAAACCCTATTTCAAGGTATATGTAGTTAGAGACCAAAATTCAGCCCACGGCGTATGTTTTTCTCCCGCTCATTGATGGTGCAGCGTTTGCAGCCCTACGGACAGCACGGGTCCAGCCCACTAGGACCCGGTCCACTCTGACCCGGTCCAGCGCTTCTACCAGAGCGTTAACAATGCCATTGGCTGTGGTGGTATCTGTCATAGGTATGAACTCAAGGAACTCCTCGGGGACCGCCAAAATCTCATCAATACCACGATTGAAGACGGCCAGTTGAGCAGCATCTTTAGTAATGTCAGTGCTCCCATCGATTGCAACTGAAAATGCTACAAATGACTTGACTTGATGCTTCTTTTGGCTCTCCAAATCTGCTGAAAGATTAGAAATGCTCTCCGTCACAGTATTTGAACAGTTATCCGGCGGGCCCGGCTGGACCCCATGGCGGGCCGTATGTTCGACACCTCTGGCCGATGGTCATGAACACCCAATTTCAAAATGTTAAAACATATACAAAACATTGTTTTCAATATTTGCCAATGTAATTCAAAGACACACTAGTCTGATTTGAGAGTGGCACGTTGTCTGTAGTGATCGTCTACTCCCTCCACTACCAGGCTTGTCAGAGCTCACGCTGTCCTTTCTCTGCTTTGGGCAGAACTAACTGTGATGACAGGACCCACAGTCACAGCTATTTTACAGATTGGTCGAGTCTGGCTGGAACTGAGCTCCGCGCCACGTTGACCTCTGACAGCAAATGGCACCCTCCACACTTTCTACACCTCCACTTTTCGAGCTCTGCCAAAAAGACTGCAGAATGGGGAACCCGTGGCTGACTTGAAATCCACTGTGGCATTTGGAAAACAGCCTATCACGTCTCAGGTTTCAGATAAAACCACGGCCGTTCCCTCACAACACCATGGCAATAAATGAACAATGGACCACACTAACAGAAGTGATGGGTGTCACCAGAATAATATACCATTGATTCTATGATAGTGTTAGAAAACTACGTTGAATATTCTATCACATCAGATGCTGCTCAATAGAAATCCAACGCTTCCTCTGTGTGCATTTTTAGGGCTAGGAGAATGTTGCAAAAGCGCACCACTGATGTGTGAGAGCCTTGTTCACAGTAAATGAGCTTCCAATAAGCCCCGTGGCCTCTCCTCCCCCACGGTTCCTCCACTAATCATTGCCTGACTGTCATGGTGGGTTTCTCGGTGGCCCGGGTGGCAGCCTGGTGAGAGGTCAGGTTGGATTAGAAAGCACCCTGTGTGATATAGGTTACCGCACTGTGCTGCTAGCAGGGTGCTGGGCTGCGGGGGTGTTCATGCACAGACACACACACACACACACACACACACACACAAAGAGGCACATGAGTCACAAGGACGCTTGGATACCTCCACTGTGTCCTGGTGTCGAGGATTTCATCTGTAAACCCCCTTAACATAGTGTCCTTGCACCACTGGGGATCTGCCATCTCATCTGGTTTATTGAAATAAGGGTTGTGTTTGTTGCAGGTCACAGTCTGAGCTGATGATGGTGATTATAAGATGTTACACAAGTTTTAAGAAAAGCAACTGTGAACATGCAGAATCTCATTTCAGCTCTTCTAGAGGTTTACATTAATAATTGAGTGTAGTTTTACCACTGAAGATGAACTATTATTGCTGAAAACCCTTCACCAGTATTTTAGCATCAAACGAAAATCAACCTTTTTTTCTGGCAGTGCCATTATTATACTCCACACACAACCTGGCACTACATCTGTTTTCTCCCAGGAGAGCATTCAATCTCCTTATTCCATTTAAACCAATATAGATGTGGCCATTGGAGGGCACTGCAATGCAGAATCTTTCTCATTTGAGATGCTGTCAGAGCTGAAATTAGTCCTCAGATGAGTCAAAACTAAATGCAACTAAAGTATTCCATCAGTCTGTGAAAACAGATGCGTCTCTTCGTGATTCAAGATTCATCTGTGATTTAAGAGGCTTTTTTTTTCCACTTGAGTGTGCATGTAGTTACAGTCTGACTCAGGCAGGATTGTCTTTGTAGTGACAGACAAAAATCCTCTTCCATGTCTGTAACCATGGCAGCCATAAAGAGAACAAGAGAGCGGTAGGAAAAAAAAAAAGAAGTGTTTTCTCGTTTAAAAAAACAAACCCCAGCAGCGTCCCTCCCTCCTTTACATGAGCAATTCCAGTCCAATTTGCTTCAAACTCCATTAATGTGACCCTGTTGTCATGACATAAGGTCCGCGTCCATCTCGCTTCGTTAAGCTGGAAACTGATTTCATACGAGAAGCCTCGCAAATGATAGTCAGGGGTCATTTTCCAGGCAGGTTTGCATGCATAATAGATGGCCGGGGACGGTTGATTAGGATGGGTCAAACCTCGGTGGGAGAAACAGCTGTGTTGTTGCGCGACGTGCAGGAGACGTGTCGGCACAGCACAAGGGAGACGCAGACAGACTTTATGTTGCCTCGCTCCGTTCAGGATGAAAAGACTCAATGAAAAGAACGAGCGTGCGGCGTTTGAGAATTGAAATCTCTGAGTTCCTTTTAATCACATCAAATGGTGAAAAGTGTTTTGGTCATATATATATATATTTAGTCTTTGCTTGTAAAGTTCACCAACACATGGTCACAGCTCACGAGTGACCCATTTACACACACGCTACAGGTGGGCGATGTCGAACGTTACATTTGGTGGAAAGGCGGCAGTGTCACAAAACCATCTGAACAGAAACACAGTGTTTCACGAGTATCTCCTCGAGAGCAAACCGTAAGAGTATTCAAATGTAACATACTTCATAAACAGATATTTAGATTGAATCTTCATATACATGCAATTTTTTTCTTCTTTTTCTTTCTAGCATGCAATGTGATAATGTTACACGTTGCATTGAAGCTTAAATAAATGTGTAAACGTATTAAACGTGTGGGCAGACTCCCCGTGACTCGATGCTGAACTGAATTTATTATTTACAAATGCTCTTTTATAGATCTGTGCATCCTCTGATCGCTTCTTACGCAATCAGCCAAACCTGTATTAACCTCTGAAGTACCATTATCAACAACGTATGTTTTCCAATACAAGATGCTGTTTATACACTTTAGGTAAAGAAATACTGAGTTGTTATCATTTTTGTTAACCACACAAATCATGATAGTTGTCTGTTTTCATGTCAATATAAATGTAATAATACACCGTTTAATTTTCTCCGCTGCAATTATTTCGTATGATTGAGATTCATTAAAAAGGTATTAGCGCACTTATGCGCATCCTGGGTACCATGTGATTTCTTTTGACATATCCCTGTTATCCGTTAGTCATGTAAACATTATATTCTGGTTTTTAGAAACCTGAACATGCTGGCTGGATTACTCCGATAGAAAACAGGATCCCTCGGCCATATCCAAGTTGCTGCGTATTATTTCTACAGAACATGGAGGCTGAGACGGTGAGATTACCTGCAGGCAGACGATCAGAAACCTGGATAATCTAGTGACCGCGTAGAAAGGGTTATGAATAACCAGGTGTTTCATGTTCCATGTAAACGCTATATCCTGAATACGATCAATAACAGGATAAGACTGGAAACCAGGAGAATAGCATGTAAACGTACTCACTTTTGGAATTGTTTTGAAGGTAATCAAATCAACAAAGAACCTGTGGGAGTGAAGTGGGGGGACTTTACGACACAAGATACTTTCTCAATAATCACAAGTATACGGACCAATAGACCACATTGAAGAAGAGGAAGGAGAAAGGGAAGAGGGCCCGGGCGTACAGATCGACTCGTTTGGCCGCGGAGGGGATGACCGGTTTCGGGGGAGGAAGTCTCTTGTGGTGCTTGGCTTGGGATTTGCCGTGAGCGCTGGCGTTGTTGATGGGCTTCCCGTAGCAGTCAAAGTTAGACAGCTCAAAGTCCCGCGGGAGCGAGCCCACGATGCTGAAGTCGTTGGTCCGCAGGTCCGATTTCGAGGTGCACACCTTCTTACAGCGAGTCTCCGCCACCTGGGTGGAAGAGAACGACACGGAAACGCTGATTCAACACGGGGCGAGTAACTTTAGTGCAGCGTTGATCCGGTGCGACTCATCTCTACCGAACAGCAGCAGCAAATTGATCTCCTTCAAATTAACAATCCCAAACAACTCAACTGCATTGTCTACATATGTTTTATTTGGAGAACAGTGGCCTTCATACGAGTCTAGCTCTAGCTATCTGCATTACTGTTTAGGACACCCGTCTACTGCTTGTCGGGTTTTCTGTTACAAATATGTAATCTAAAACCTGAAGCATAAAGTTTTCTTTTGTTACATTTCACCTGATCTCAGTCTGACTTCTGCTTTGGAGTGTAGTGCCATTGTAATAACATATCCACTTAACAGCTAACATAAAACATGTCAGTCAACAGGGCAATACGACTGATCTCATCTTCATTTTTCTCTCTGTCTTCAAACATGTCATGGCAAAAGATATTGGAATATTGAAATTCTTTTGAAGGCCGAAAACGACAACGTTCTGCATCTCAGAATAGAACAGAAATGTCGGCACTGATTCCTGTAATTCACAGCACATCTCTTTCCTTTTGTCCCCTCTGTATGTTGACACAACATCCACGCTGGAAGCTCGTTATATTATATTGATAAAGTAACTTCAGTTTGTGAATGTACGAAACAAATGCTGTCGCCATATCTTAGACATTGCACCTCTAATACTTTTTTCAAAAGTTAGCTTAATATACTTAAAAAAAACACCCTCTTGCCAATAATACACAGTTTCTTGAACAAGAAAGAAAACATTCTATCATACTCAGGCTGCAAGAACTATATTTATATTGTTTCCTTGATTGAGGATCAAACTGCACAAATCATCACGGAGGAACTGACTCTGCGACTGTACAGTCACACATTGGGAAAGTGACTACGGCACATTATCTGACACTGTGTGACGCGGAGAAACAACAGAAAAAGCTGTTGTAATCGTATACAGTGGCAACGATGTCTCTGAGAAGTCACGTCGACTCAGCAGGCCGGTTTCATCTAAACTGTGAGGAGCATTTAAATGAGGCTGTTTAGGGCTGTTGGACTGGATTGAAAACAGACAACACTTTGAAAACCCAGTAAAGGAGCCGTTTGATGCTGAGGCTTGGACAGAACGCACTCTGATAAATCAAAACTACTGTTATTTTAGGAGAGAAAAGAAAGAGTTTTTGGAGCCAAGATTAGATCGACCATGTGCTCTGCAATGCTGCCTAATATGGTTGCCGTCTCATCTCGAGTCTTGAACTCCTTTACACCCTCCATGTGCTATCACAGCGGACAAACCAGCATGAGAGATATCAGCAAAAGGGCGAAGTTTCATTATTGGGTCGTCCAACAAAAAAAAAATCCTTTCATCAACTCCCCTGAAGGCCTGCGGGGTGGACGGGCTCTAATCAGACGAAGGATGCTTACCCACTGAAGTCATTAAGCTCATTAGAGCTTCATTATTTTGCTTTGGTTTTGACAAGAAAGCCCATTAGACCTCAATGGAATAGAGTAATCCTCTCAAAACCAAATGTGGTGCGGACTAACGTGGATTCAGAGGTAAATTCATTTCAATTAGGCGTACAATTGAGAGACCCGTACGACCTGCTGCATGCCTGACGTGCAGGCGGGTGTCAGACTTCAGTCCGGACTGAGCTGTGAGCACGAGTGTGTGCGAGACTTCGCCAATTTTCGATGATTGGATTTCTTGGTTTTGCATTTAGATTAGATCTCTATGCCTCACTGTTACAGACCGGCCTGAGGGTGTTTGATTTGGAATATGCATTGTGTTAGTGTACTGCGTGCTCGAGCTGGGGGGGGTTAGTGGAAAACAGAATCCACGAGCCTTTGATCCCACATCAGTTTTTGCTTAGTTCTAAGTTGATGCAGGTTTAAATAATTAGCTTTTTACGTGAATATTTTTTAATACAGAATATGCCAATATACCATACAGGGTGATGCAAATGCATGCATAAAATAAACAGTAATATTGTGCAACAAAAACTATTTCCATTTGGGTTGATTATGTTTTAACACGTTGGCAACGCGTGTTACCATCATCATGCCTTGAATCCTGCACACAGAGTCTTATGTTGCCATGGCGTCAGTAGCATCAGGTGATGCTGCGTTAGCGGCAGCACTGCAACCGCTGTAGCGGCGCAAACAACAGTCAAGATGACTTCTGATTAAGAAGAAAAAGCCTTTAAAAAAGTATTATTCATGATATTTTTTAAGCAGTTCACTTTTTTTCCTTAGTTTGCGGCGGTGTTCATACAGACAGGAAACAAGGGAAACTAGAAAGTAGTATGATATGCAACAATGGTCCCTGGTCAGAATCACACCAGGGATGTCACCATTATGTGGTATGCATGTATATAAGCCTCTTAGTTGTACTTTTACACTTAAAGGATACCAGATACACCACTATCATTGGAAAGACAGCTGATGTCAGCAGTATAATTATACGGTCCGCACATTTTGGTGTGACAAAGTAACTCTTGAAATGCCTGAATGGTGACAAACACACACACACACACACACAAACAAACACATACACACACAAAGTAAAGCTATCAAGCAATATCCACTGACTTGCAAGGTGCTGACGTGAAGCGGCGTCTCTCCCGTCCCGTTGACCGTGTTGTTCTTGGCCACGGGGCTCTTTCCCAAAGCTTTCTCCTTGGCTGCTATCTTGGCCTTCTCGGCCTCGATGCGCTTCGGGCTGTTGAGCATCACTTGGACCACGGCGTACTCCACCAGCGAGGCGAAACCAAACAGCAGGCAAGCGATGAGCCAGATGTCGATGGCCTTGACGTAGGACACCTTGGGCAGCTCCGAAGCCAGGGAGGTGCACTCGGAGGACAGCGAGAGCACCGAGAGGATGCCTAAGCAAAGAGGGAAGACCATTAACCTTGTCGGCCCGCAAAGTGAGAGGACGTTCGATGAAAGAAACATGAAGTTGAAACTATTTCACCGTCTACAACGAAAACATCTTGCCTCTACACTTCCTGTAGACTAATTATGTGATCTGAGAATAAGAAAAACAAGTCGATGACCCTGAATAGGCAGTCAAAGTTGGGCTACAGTGCAGTTTGGTCAGAAGTTGAATGTATTAGCTTCGTATGGCTGTAATCCGCCAGGACACGTCGACTAGTCACCTTGGCTACTTTAACCATTTGCAAGAGAGAAATGGAGAGAGGGATTCTGGCACTTGGTTAAGGTGATTTATTCATGTCAGCTTTATAGGCCAATGTCTCATGCTGTCTGATGACGAAGACAAGCATTCCTGTGTTACGAGAATGTCTGGGGGGAAATAGCAGAAAAAGATGATCCGTAATCTGAGTTGAAACCATCAGAATGTAATTGGTATTTCCATAATACATTTAGAGCATCAACTTTATTTTGACAAAAGCCAAAAATTCCTTAAGTGAGGATTAAAACTTTTTTTAGGAAGTTTGATCAATCTTTTCCTGTGATAAATACACACATTTGAATGGAAACACAGCTAATGTCAACTTCTAGACAAGAAAGTATTGAGGATCAATACCCAGCTCCGGTTAATCACACGGTGAGAGTTTAACAATGTCAAGGTAATCAAACACCTCTTACATAAGTCAGGCCTGTGTGTGCCGCCGAAATGCTTGTTTCTACTGAGGAAAAAACATTTAATCATCCTACTGCTCAGAGAAACGCAACTGAAACATTTACTCTTCAAAGCACAATATACTGAACTAAATTAATCTCCTAATATGCACATACGCTGCAATGAGACGCTCACAGCCATGGCTGCAATTAGAAACTCAACTCATCCTTTACCGCTTTCATTAGGACGTCTCCGTGAGCTCAGACAGCCTGTAATAGCAGTTATTTTAAATTGTTTTTATCTCCAATAGCTAACGGGATTACAGGTTAGAGATTCCCGGTGCACAGTGGCAACAGTTTCAGGCTACGGCAGAAATAATGACAACCGCTCTTTAAAGATGGTATTATAAGCACCAATAAACGGCTTCACTCCCGATTCCCCTTCCTGTGATAATTCTTTGGAGAGATTATAAATACAATGGCCTGCCCGGTGGAGTTTCCCCTCCAGGCCTCATTATGGTCACTCGTCGAGGGAGTTCGAACAGGGTTCAGGATTTCTAATCAAACTGCTCTTTCCTCACTGCGACCGACTGTTAAACGGAGCGTTTGTCATCCTGGACGCCCGGCTATTATCCACCAAGAGGGAGAAACATGAGAGTGCGCGGCGATGCGAAAATAGCTTTGTTTGACTTGTTCCCCAACGACGAAAATAAACCTGGACTTTGTATCAGAGGTTTTTTGTTTGTTTTATCTGAAAGGCAACGGTAAACCCCTTTTTTATTGTAACATCAGCGAGAAGACGACAACACACCGTGTATCGATGGAAATACATAAAAACGCCGGGTTTAATAGAACCCATGAACACAAACGCATGGACACACACACTTAAAGGCTAACACACACAGAAGAGCAATAAATGAACGGAGTCCCACACCTAAATGTTGACTGACCTGGACTGATCCCATTTAGAGAGGAGTCAGAGGAGGATTCCAGGAGGAGTTGGAGTGATGATGGGATGAAAGTGGTGATAAACAACTAGAGGGAGGATGGAGAAAAGGCGACAGAGGACCGCCGCGGCATAACAATAGATTATCTCAGCCATGCTGACACTGAGGTGCCGCTGTGATACTGTTTGTGGGTGACACTGACACATCACACGCAGGTTAAATTATGGAGGAGTAAAAAATAAGAAGGGAAGATGGTGGAAGGCACATTTCTTTCCGAATTCTTCATATTGTGCGTGAATGTTTCCCGTTCTCAATCCGCGAGTTGTGAAACACAGACGTTCTGTCCCGCCCCTCGGCGTCTGATACCGACGCACAAGGCACCCTTTTAGCGCCTTCATGAGACGCACCGGGGTTTCAAAGTCACGACAATGTAGACCACGCTGCGTCATTCTTATGTGCTCAGAGAAAATGTTGCAGGTGTGCAGCCTTGTCTCCTAAAAATCTCGTTCCCATACAACACGACTGGATTGTGAATTACGTTTAGAGGGAAACATTTTGGGATGTTTGCTTTTAATAGATCATAAATACAGAGAGGTGGTTGATGGTTCACAAAACACAGCTTTGTGTGAACTAAGCACTTTTGCTGTCTAGACACAATCAAGTATGCTTTTTGTTACTTTTTTCAAGTTATTTTTTGTTTGAAATTCAAAGTAATTGTCAGCCGAGTTTTGCGGCTGTTTTGTGTGTTTGTTCTGAAACGGTTAATACTGTGAGTTTGTCTGGAAGAAAATATGCTAGAAACACAATTGATAGTTTAGTTGTTTGATAGTTTAGTTGTTTGTAGCACCGGTGCTACCCAGGACGTCAGAAAGTGACAAAACGTCAGTCGATGATGAGATGATGAGAACGTGTTCTCTTCGCCTGCTTATATGGGAAATACATTCATTTGTAGCACAGTACTAATACTATGAGACCTAATGTAATAATAATGTCATACTTTGTTCGGTGTCTTATTACAAATGGAAATATTTTGGGCTGCCGGAAGAAAAAAATGGTGAACCATGAAGATGAGATGAGTAATACGTGATAAGGTGAGGTCATCACATGCACGTCAGTCTTCCATTTGGACCAAACACAACGTGTGTGAAGTGTTTGAGTGGTTTTCTTCCATCATGCAGGTGAAACTGGGACATCACTATAGAGACGAGTAATCTATGACGTATTCAGTGAGTAAATAAAACCACAACTTAAATTGAGCACTGGCTGTACTCAACCATTTTTAAATCCCCGCTCGGCTGAGGCCAGCGGTCTAATAATCTACCTGGATCGTATTCAGGAGAGAAAGATTGTGTGCTCCTCGTGTTTGAAAAACAACAACATGAAGAACAACAGCACTGCTCCTGGTGCGCCTCCACACACCCCCTCCATTAATTTGGGTTAATAGAGATCAGGTGGAGCTCGCTGGCCAGCTGAGTCTCCTGGTGCTCTCTGGCTCCTCTCTGATTACCGGGAAGGTTTGGCAGAAACACGAGAGCCTGCAAGTGTTGTCTGCCATCGGCGAAACTTTGTACTTGCATATTTTAAACTTAGCCAAAATCCCAAATGTACTAAATGTTGTTAAATTGCGTGTGGCCTAACAGGGATCATCACATCAACAGAGAGAACAGCTCACAATGAAACCAAAGGGTTCATTTTGACATTTTTTGACAATGAGATAATGTTATGTGAATGAGTGCGTTGGATCAATGAGGGATGTGGAAATCAAACACTGTGAGCATGAGGTCTTTTCCAGTGACTAAAACGAATAACTTCTCCAGGAGGAAGTGCAGTAAGTACACTTAAGCAGACCCCCCATTAATTTAGACGTAGATTCAATAAGTGCTACTTAAAAGCCTGAATGAACCTAAAGCGCCACTGTGGTGGGTCCTTTCTGTCAATTACAGTACGAGTCAGTGATGTATTACATATAGCACAGCACTGGACACGGCGCCATGTTTGATAGATGAAGTCCTTCGCGGTGTCAAAGTGATTGATGTTGTCATGATGGAGATGACTGCGGCCCCGATGTCGGTGATCCCTAAAAACGTATAAATTCTACAGAGTGCGATTTATTTGATCCGCCGCGATCGTATCCCCGTGGATTTTTCCCACTTAATTACCTCAATGACGACCGCTCTCTCGCTCACCCCTCTTTTTGATCTAACGTCCAAGCATGCACTCGACTCTGGTTGAACGGCGACGGGGAATATTTGCACAGCATGTGCATTGGTAAATGTTAGCAGAAGGTGGTGGGATTGATCAAATAATCCGTACCCAAAGGCACCCTGGCAGCACTCGCGTCAGGGTTGATCCAGAAGGAGAGCCAGGAGAGGACCACGATGAGCAGCGTGGGGGCGTAAACACCCATCATGTAGAAGCCGACCTGTCGCCTCAGGGTGAAGATAACCTCCACACAAGTGTAGTACCCTGCATGAGGAAGGAGATTATGGTCAAGTAGGATTTAAATAGCTTCAGTAAGAAGCACTAAATTGTCTTGCAATTCAAAAATGAGAAGCAGAAAGAGTCCAGAGAATACGTCATACACAAAGCAAAGGAGTTACAACTAGATACAAACAGCATATAGCTCTTTTTTTTTAAATACATAATTCATTATATCAGTGTTGGTATTGGTTTCTTTTGTCACTGTAATTAATTCCCCACATCTCTTTGGAATCACAAGGTGAACATCTTTTATAACTCATACTGTTCAAAACCATAATCACAAGCAGCTGACGTGAACACAGCATCCGACTAGTATTGTCATTTGTCAATACGAAGATGTTGGCCCATCAAGCTTCATTTCAGTCTAGACATGTGAACTTCTTTCCTCTCAGTTGAAACCAGGCAGGTGAGAGAAATGGCCGAACATTGACTTTGTTAAATCCGCACTCGGCATGTTGAGGAAAGATAGCAGCCAGGTTAAGTCCTGCCTCTGATCTGACTCTTTTAGCTCCAACACAAAGCCCAGCTGCACCATTAGTAATGCAGAAAGCACAAGAGGAGGAAAGAACAAAAGTTAATGGGCATAAGGAATTTAACATCAAGTCATCTAACTTTCTTCCTGCTTGGACCCACTTGAGCTCTCAGGGCAAAGCTCCAAAAAGCTCTGCTTCCAATTCATCACAAGCCCATTAAGAAGAAGAACTCTCTGTTCTTTGCCATTTCCTGCTCGTGGTGGATGGGGAACTAGTTCCTGTCGTCAGAACGTTACATCCTTCTTAGCAGCGCAGCATACATTTCCATCCATACATGATCAATTTAAACCGATCCCTCTCTCCTGGAAACGTGGTCTTCATTATTCGGGCGGACAGCAGCATGGACGAGGCGTCAATGCTGCTGTCAGACCTCCTCCAGCCGCGTTGTGTTGCTGCTCTTTGAGGCGGGTTGCTGGGTCCAATGGGACGGTGGAGTGGATGGGCTGAAGTAATATTTAACTAGCCCGGGGATCTCTGGGCTAGCTTTACGCAGCATAATAAGGGGCTGCCTGTGTCGCAGAGCAGGCTCCAACCGGTCGTACACAGAGGTGATCTTTGTGTCTGGCCATGTTGTCGTGGCAACCCGTTAAAAGGCTGACTTATTGCCAGCAGTGTGCGAGAGCACTGAGGTCATACCAGCTATTCTGGCTGATAGAGATTTTCCATTTCATTGTGAATGTCGCGGTGTACTCCCATTAGTCCGGATACACGTACGGCACGCTATACCGGGACCCTTTTTTTAGTAGTTTGAATACTCAAGATTTAGTTTTACCCAGACAGTAACCTGGGGAAAAGGCCATGTGGTACATTAGTCTGACTATGTGAGAGTTGATCATAGCTGCCTCTTGGAAATATCCACGCATGTAGTCACAACATTTTTCTTGTGTCCTACCTCAGGTTTACTGAGGTATGTTTGTCCAAACTTAAACCACAAGATAAAACGTTCTAACTCTGAAGAGGCCACAGAGCAAACGCTTGAACTTGTCACGGAGGGAAAACCAATGACCTTATCAATGACTTATTCCTGTTCAGTTGTGCAACAGATGCTGGCTCACTGATACACCTGAATGGAATGGAGACACAACCAATGACCAGTGACACTTGTGGTTTTCCTGCTCCGCCAAGTCAAAATGTCTGACTCCAAATCGGAGCTGCGCTTTTATTCTGGCAACGTGTTTCACTCTGTAATTTCATTTGACATGATCAAATAATACAAGACTTATCTTAAAAGTGTTGTTTGTTGTAGAGTAATTCAATTCCATTGTGAAACGGAGGCAGGATGACTGAGGTGTAATCATCTTTTGGCCTTTACAAGAAAATAAATAAATAAAGAAGTTCCCTTTAGTCAGATAAGAGCGTTCAATTGAAGCTGGCTCGTTGCGGCTCCGGATCAGAGCTGCTAAAATGTAATCTTTCAATTGACAGCAAGCACCTAATCTTACCTTGACAAAAAGACCCATAACCCTCCCCAGATTTATGAGGAAAGGAACCCGTATCAAACAAGGACGGTAGCTTTGAGCAAACCAAGAACAAAATATTTGGAGAGAGAAAAAGACATAAATTGGTGAAATGAACGGCACTCAAATCTAAACCCTGTTGGCTTCAAGACATTGTGGTTGATGGAAATGCGAGAAAAAATATGTTTGTATGCATCTTCAGTTGTGCTCCAACAGGGTGCTTGCCAAAAGTTAAATGTGCCATTTTGAATGATGAAATATCTACTTTGTAAAACTTCCTGTTTCAAAAAATATGTAAGGAAATTGAACAAGGAAAATACCTGTTCCCGAATAGAATTTGGTGCAGTTCCCATAATCAATATCTTCTTGTCTGATATCAAACTGTGGCAGAGCGATGGTGTCCATTTGCACTGGGTCTCCTGTCTGCCACATAAACTGCAGGTCGTCTGTTGTGTAGCCGACTGGATGAAAGGGATACACAATGTGAACACACACGTACACATTTACACATGGTTGAAACCACACTATTGGTTATATAAATGTCTATGTACATCTACATATTGTATATACACTACGTGTCCCCACAATATCTGCGTGCATGTTAAGCCAACTCGGAAACATAATATCAGAGTACAAAAATATCATATACATGCACACAGACTGGCAGAAAACTATATGTCTCAGCAGTCGGGTAAGCCATTCGAGAAAAATGTCTTGAAGTTGTTTTGGCTAATTCAAGTCTATACTGCTTTGTAAACAAGATGCAATAACCACAGTCAAGCGCAATTTACTGTGAGACTTTCACAACAACCCTAAAATATGATGATTTATTCCACTTCCCTTAATGTTTGCCAGTGAAATTGGCTGCTAAACACAAGCAAAAAGCTTCCAGTTGCCCCAACATAACTGTTTAATAAAAACAATAATATGCATACCTCAGAAATACTGTAGACCCTAAATACAAAGCAGCAGACCAACTGAAATCCCATTTAAAAAGGCAAATATGTGGTTTTTGACTTAATATTTCAGTCAAACTCACAGCTTTCAAGTTGCATCTTACACCTCTGTGTGTCCATAGGGAACAATGCGAGGTCCAGGGGACAGGAAAGGGTGACGGACAACCTGGAGGGAGAGGAACACAATTCAGTTTGTGTTGTTCTTTTTCAGAAAAGCCTTGTTTGCACGACACTCGTACCTTGAAATTGTAAAGGATTTTAAGGCTTGACCTGTGTGGTGGATTTGCATGAGAGAATTACAGACATATTCACAAGGATTATCTCGTCTCTGGAGGCGACTGAACCCAAATCACTGTCGTCCCAACGAGTTTACAGTGAGCCCCTTGAAAGATTTTGTTTTTTTTTTACCGAATGCTTTGCATGTGAGCAGTCTCATTATCGTTCCTGAAGTTTGCTCTCGCGGCCGGCAGCCTCAGTGTTTCTCAACACAGAAAGAAAAGTAAATGAAGAAACCCCGGGGGATCCCAGCAAATAAGGGAAGCAAGTCCCTATAATTGATTGATATGCAGAAAAGAACAACATAATCATTGCAGATTTGCAGGGCATTAAGAACACAAATGCCCAATTAATGTATAATCCCATTAGGGTCTCCAGGTAATAGTCCACCTCGGACTGAAATCATACGGTTTTTTTAGTCTTGTGTACACACACATTTAAAGCTACATTAGGCTTTGCACAGAGTGTGCTGATGCGATTGAATTGCAATTTTGTTCCACTTCAATAATTTCACGTGACATTGAGTCAATGCAGCGATATCCATTCCATGTCTTTTATAGTTATCATAGAGTCTACAATAGTGACTTTCAGGAGGAGGTAATGTAATTCTTTGTTTTAACATCGATGAAGTTCATTTAAGCCTCGCTTACACAGCCGGGACATCAAGGCTGCATAGTGGTTGTGTTTATAAAGTCCGCTTAGAGGCCGCATTCCACACATGTGCAGTAGATCACTACGCTACCACTTGTGGCAGAGCGGCCGCGGGACAAGTCTGGACAAGTCTTGTTACAACAAATCGGCCACATGCGTCCGTACAGAGCCGACACTTACACCCTCTGATTAAGACACGTACGTCATCGCGGATCCCGGTGGAGCTGCGTGGAAGCCGGAAAGTATATTTTTGGCTTAGGGTGTTGTTTGTAAGTCGTTTAAAACCACTCATACGACTTTATTCATCCTTTCCTGGCAGGTATATAGACATCAGGCCTGAATTATGTCAGTAAAGACGGACATTATTTTGCAAAGTTTCAAGAAGATCACTGCTAACTTTTCTTTATACAAAGGCCACATGGAGACAGGGGTTGGATTTGTGAACACAAATTGTTTTCTATACGACAACATTTTGGACCTTTTCTTTTAACTCGTAAAAAAAGTGTGTGTGTTGAGAGGGGGGGGGGGGGGGGAGAGACTTCACTAGAGGCGGATTCCCTTCACTCGCTTCTGAGGGAGGAAAAAGACAATCAATGAATCAATACACGTTACTTTGATTTATTTGTTCATGGAAGACCGAGTCAGGGTGTGTTTTCTCTTCCAGTGGGGGATTTCCAGTCAGATCAGGTTTAGCGGAGCAGCGGGAAAAACTGTCCATCGGAGTTATTTACTTGTAAATCTAAAAGGTTTAGTGGATTTTACACAATCCGCTAACATTCTAAAAAGTGAGGTGACTCTTTGTGAACAACAAAGTAACACATATTTAATTTGTCTTTTAATGTAAACGTACCACTTGTTCCGTAAGAGCATGACAGATGACCAGTGTCCTCTTTGAAATCCAAGATCATTACCTCATACTGATGAGGACGTCTCCGTTACGGAAAATGAAGAGCAGAATGTTCTCCTGGGTGACGTCGTGAAAGTTGGCGCTCTTCTCGTTGGCGAAGAACAGGTCCGGTTTCCACAGACATTTGAACATCTTTGGATCGACCGTCAGAGAATCGGACTTGAAGTCCTGCGGTAGCTTTAGCCGGGGGTCGTTCCACCGCTGCCGCAGGAAGATGTTGACCCTGTAATCCTGCGCAGCGGACAAGCAGACATTGTTAAAGTCTGTATCGTGTTCGTACTGTCGGACAGAAGGTTTTTGATTTTTTTTCAGCGCGTGATCTTTGGGATCTCCATGGCACAGCAAGATGTATCCCGAGAAGCGTTTCACTTCTTTAATGCGAAACGATTGACATTTCTCCGTTAGCACCTTTCCTACAGGCCTTTTACATTTTCTCCTTCCTTTTGAGTCCCTGACATGCAGTGTTTTCTCACAGCAAACATCTCAACAATACCTTCAACAGAGCACTTGCATGCGCCGAGTGATAGTTCACAGCTGTAGTGAAAACTCTCATGACATCTACTTTTAAAGCGGTAAGTATATAGAGAAAACATCATCCGAGGGTCAAAGGTTATCCATACAGCAACATGTGATCCAGCAAATGCCTCATTAGAGAGCTCACTAGTGAAATGTCCACATTCTTGTTGGTGGGAAAGTATCACTCAGCGAGGCTTTTGGACGTTTGTTTTCGTGCATGCTTTGTTGGCGTGCCTCAAGCTGCTCTGGGACCAGGTGTTGGAAAGGGACTATTAATGCCGAGTGTGAAGACGGATGACATGTCAAATAATACCAGCTGTATGAGCGTGTGTGTGTGTGTGTGTGTGTGTGTGTGTGTTCTTGCATGAGAAGTTAGCTTCCACCTTCCATTGTTCACAGTTTTTTTTAATCATATTTGAGGCCTTTTTTTTTAACGCAGCAGCATATGCAGAGTCTAAAGGCAATATTTATCATTATTTTATTTCTCGGCACTCAGGAGTTTACAAATGTTTAATGGAGCAATTGTATTCATGGAAACAGTTTGTAGTACATCATAAAATCAGCAGCAGGACCATTTATACATTTTATTCACCACCCAAAATGTCTCTTGGAGATGAAATGATACAAATAAAGACTTGTGTTTAACTTCTACAATAGAATATTTTGGTTGGTTTTCTGTTGAATAATTCTCAAGACAAGTTTTAGTCTGTGCAAAATAAATTCACCCCTTTGAACCGCACATGTAATCAACATTGGATACGTTGGTCTAACATGGTTGTGAATTGAATGTGATACATCTACTTGTCTCTGAAGCATAGTTTCCCATACAACTAGACTGCAGAGATGTTTCCTCAACCGGATAACGGTGGCGTTTTATTTATTTAACTGAAGTTAGCCATGATCCTCTCACTTACTCACTTCATCTCTTTTGGTCCTTGTGAGACACAAGGCCGCAACTAACTCCATCCATTGGATTGTAGCTTCTCCATGATTTAAGTTCATCTTGACTTTAATTCTACAAAACATCATTTTTGGTCTTTCAGGTGTTCTTCCATGTTTTCCTTTGTTTGGAGGAAACCTCTGCGATATTCACAACACCATTCACAACACATGGCTCGCAGTTGCTAAAGTGATTCTCACTTTGCAATTGCACATGTTTATCTTTCTGGTGAAAAATGTGCAACGCTGAAGCATATTTTTGATTGAATGAGCTGAGCAAATTGTGGTACCTCATCTTGAAACATTTTCACTTGCTTATTGTAAATAGAAATGTTTGTTAACTGTTTCCTGCCTGTGTATATGTATACAACAATTGTAGTTACAGCCTCTCTCTGACAGTGAGAGAGAGAGCCAGCGTACATGAATGTGGTTTTATAGTGCATCTGTTCTTCATGAAAGTACATTGGTCCTTTTTCTATTCCAGCACTTTGAAAATGTTAAGTGTCCTGCTGCACACTGAACTAAACTGTTTATTTACCAACATGACCTCATGGGAAGCCATATGAATAGCACGCCACTTTTATGGACATTTCGCACTTCGTGATGCATTTTAAGTGTCCCCACGTCGTTAATTTTAATCATTTGTGTTTTGGCAACAGAACAACGGTAACGATTGCAGTTAGATTTTGCCAACAAAACCACTGAGTTAGTTTTTGGAAAACATCACAAATGGGCTTGTAAACTAAGTAAACCACGTACATAAATGACGTCACACTGAGACACGTAACACACCGAACAAACGCCACAAACGTAACTTCAAAAAGAGTCAACAACACATGGAACATGTCTCTAGACCCAAACAGCAGACTCCCAACATATTGTTTGTGATATCTACATACACCAATACAAATAATACATCCAGGGGCTTTCTTTTCGCTCTCAGGGGAATGTTCGCCCTTTATCAAAGTTGTTGTCTCACCCTGAAGTATTCTCCAATAAGTTAGCATTGTGCAATCTCGGCCTCAAGTGCTGGGGGACATCTTAGGATACACTAAGCTCCTCTCCTCTCCTTCTGGATAAATTATTGTCTCTTCAATGCACACTAACTCTTCTTCTTTCCGGGAGCTTCTGTGCTTCCTCACCTCAAGTTTCCATGGATCGTGGCTGTCTGCAGCCGGTCCTGCTGATGCCCGTCCTCTCTACCTCCTTCTGCTGACATGGATCATGGTTATCTGGATCTTGGTCCACTCATATAAATTTCTCTCATTCATGTAATGTGCTGTAACTCTGTTACGTTGATCACTCTGGTCACATGACATCTATTGCTTCTGTCCATCCAGGGAGAGAGATCCTCCTCTGTTGCTCTCTCGAAGGTTTCTTCCCTTTTTTCACTGTGAACGTTTCTTTTTTTCACTGTCTTTATTTGGGGGAGTTTTTCCTGATCCAATGTGAGGTCCCTGGACAGTGATGTCTTATGTGTACAGGTTGTAAAGCCCTCTGAGGCAAAATTGTATTCTCGACTTTGGGCTATGTAAATAAAACTGAATTGAATGGCAATAGTTGAATGGCTGCACGGCGGTGTGGTGGCGAGCAGTCAGTGCGTTTACATGATGGTACATGATTACATGATAGGTCAATTGGACTTTAAATTGCCCGTAGGTGTGAATGTGAGTGTGAATGGTCGTCTGTCTACCCGGTGTTGTACTGGCGACTTGTCCAGGGTGTACCCTGCCTTCGCCCCTTGACAGCTGGGACCCTAATGAGGATAAGCGGTTTGGATAATGGATTGAAGGATGGTTGAGAATACAATTGTCAAATAAAACTAAAGATTTAGACAGCATGGCCTCCTTGAAATGACCTTTTCCATTCAATGAAACTGCATCGTCCGTTGTGTTACAAACACGGGACTGTCATCCAGCTCGTATCGTTTGTATGTTACAAAAAGTTAACTTCTTCCTTTCGTTATGACTTGTTACGTAACAAACGCTAAACATTTCAAGCCAAACCAAGACATTTTTCAAAACCTAAGCAAGTAGTTGTGGTGTTTTTTTTGCTTTGTAACAATGGACACGTTAACCAAATAATCCGGGAGGAAATACAATCCAGAAAACAAGTAAACAGATTCCAGTTTAGATGGATGGAACGTCAATTTTAGGAGTTGGGGTTGATCAAGGATGCATGGTGTTTACACGGATTATTTCCTGGTAAAAAAATTTGAAAATATACAACGTTTGATTGATCCATGCAACACGATTACATGGTGTGTTACATGCCGATGCCCAATGTCTTTGAGACAAGAAACCACATGAAGGTTTCCTTCTTGTCTCGTGTATATGGATTAAAAATAGACAGAATT
The DNA here is from genome assembly GCF_023055335.1 of Clinocottus analis. NCBI lineage: Eukaryota > Metazoa > Chordata > Actinopteri > Perciformes > Cottidae > Clinocottus > Clinocottus analis. The sequence goes on from NW_027175821.1 coordinate 16,727,274, forward strand.
TCAAAATGTCAGCTAACACCAGTTTAAACACAGAGGTCTCAGGATGGTTTATATATTCAGCCGTAACCCAGAATTTGCATCATTCTCCTGCCAGTAAACATTTTTGGGAGAAAGAGCAGCGGTCAGATTGTTGACATCTCATTTTGGAAAGCCGGCTGTCATTGCTATACAACCTAATTTTAGACTCCAACTCGTCCTTAAGCGACAGCACAAAGAGCTATTGCTGGCTCTTCTCTGTCTGACAGAGATGCATGCCAATTCCCACACCTTCGCTTTCCCGAAAACCAGACAAGGAGATATATCTTCCCTCTGGCTCACCGTAAAGCTGCTTGTACCGCATTCGATCCCGGAGAGATTTAACACAACCGCTCGCTGTAATCACAGAGGAAACCTCAAGCTGAGAGGCAGTATAGAAAAATGCACACAGCCACAATTTACTTCACCTCACAACATCAAACTAACCTTCATCTCGTGATGAATACAAGCACAAAGCAACAATAGATATTTTAACTACAGTGGACACAAGGCGGTGTTTGGCCTCCGGAGGTGTAAATGATGAGAGAGGGCTTCCTGAGATCAGATACCCCACAGAGTGATAAATTGAGTGGGAAATGTGACCAGCTGTCCTTACTTTCTCCTCCTGGATTCATTTTGAACCTTCCTCACTTTCATTTTCTCTCTGGAAATAGAGGTTTGCCATCTGCGACTCCCTTGTCTTTCTTCCTCTGTGTCAGTCTTGTGCTCCTTCTCCATCCCAGCTATTTCCTTCATCATGGCTTCGCTTTCGTTCCTTTCTAATTGTCCTTCTCTCTGCTTTTCCCTTATCTTATCCTTTTCACTCTATATCATTTCTCCTGCTCCACATTCACTTAATTTTCTTATTTTTCATCTTCAGTCTCTTATTGTTCTTCTTTCTTTGTTCCCCTTTCCTTTTGTCTTCCCCTTGCCATTCTTTCACTATCCGCCCCATATCATTTTTCTTCCTCAGCTTGTTTCCACCTTAAGTCTTCATCTCGCGTTCTTCCTGATCTTTCCTTCTTCTGATAATTCTCCTTGATTTCCTGTTTTTTCCCCCCCTTTTTGCGTTCCTCCCTTTGTGTTCAGTTCTGAATACTTTTGAGTTTTAAGGATTTCTCATTTTCAGCATCGGCCTGTAATTGGTCCTAGTGTGAAACTCTCTACTTGGAAGCTTTAACAAGCGGACACACGCTACTGATCTACAGCCAGAAGAAATATCTCCAGAGAGCATTTTCATGCGGATCCAATTCCAGCATCTACGATCTAAAGCTTCGTTCAGAGTGTGATGAAATGAGGTTGGAAAAGACTGATCACTGCTTTGGACTGAGACACTGTCCAGAACAGGACTCTGGGAGCAAAGGTCTAACATCCACCACTCTGTTTTCCAGTGAAGACAGGCTGGCAGTATATTCCATAACTTAGAAGTGATCGCTCATACGAAACAGCAGCAGCCTTATAAGCAAAAGCGCACAACATTGTAACTGAGCTGCAACACCGTACACAGGTCTGCCTGCTGACCCTGTATAGTCTTTAAGACTTGCATGCTTTCCCATGATTTCATCTTTAGCTCTTTTGTTTGAGAGGCCTGCAAATTAGGTAGACGAGGGCTGCTCTCCATCACAACTTGTAGTCGTCTCTATCAACCTTGGATGCCATGGACCAACCATTGTCAGTTTGTTCGCATTGTGAATTAAATGGGATTTGCTTCACATTTATTATCGAGTATGTCAAAGCAGCAATGCTGCCCCTGTACCAGAAGGTGTGACTTAATTCTCTGCTCAGGACGGCATGACGCCTCTATGTCCTGACAGGAAATAGTTGTTGTCTTCTATATTAAGGGTCTAAATATCATATAAATATTCTTAAAACGGGTTTGTTGCACACTGATGTTTTGTCAGATTTGACTTGATGGTTCACCTTGTCACTCATGAGACTTAAAGTGCCGACGTGAGACCACACATTAAAGGGAAGATGTATTTGTTTTTCTGTGAAAGTTATCGGTTATCTGTGAAAATGTTGGTCTTCTAATGGAATAAATCTCCTGGATTGCAATCTGTAAAGCTGCGTTGCATAAAGGACACAGTCGGGTGAAACAGAATCAAGCTAATTTGTGAATAATGTCACGCTGTCTGACAATGACTTCAATTACTTGACATTATATTTACTGAGAAATAAACACTGAGTGTTTATTGGCTCCTCCCAGCAGCTTTAAATTAAAATACGCCGGTAAGCCGGGCTCATTAGAAACCTACGAGAATCTTCCCTTTAATGTTTCCTAAGCGATGAAGAGTCGACCCAGCGATGTCCTTGAGGTTTAATCTGTTCACTTGAATTCAAACTGCACTTCTTTATCAGCAATTAAGCCATCAGATAAATGAAGCATGGAAACCCCGGGCCTGCATACTGATTTACTGCTAAATGCTCTGATATCGTCCAGCAAACCTGCTCATGCATCCCTCTTAAAACTTGTCGGACAGGATATTTTCAGCTCTGATCCAATGCATGTGATTGGCAGATGTATTGATGACCGATACTGTCGGGCTGGAGTGGAATTGAAGTTAATACCACCACTCACCATCGTCGTTTCTTGAATGGAGCCAAAACTGTTGATGAAAATGTTCACTCTGTCTTCCACGGGAATTCCTGCATTTTGAGAGAGGAAAGAAGAGTTTGGAGCATTGAGTCCTGTGTTTTACAGCTGCTTTGCGATGAAAGTGAAGGCACCGCTGTGGATGCAGCTTACAGTACATTTCAGTGAGTGTGCTACGAAACACATTTTACCTGGTAATTCAATTGATTGTGTTACTGATCAGAAATTATGAAAGACTATGTCAACATTGCAAAGCGACATAAAATCCCCTCTCATTCCCTCTGCTAAGCCAATGCGGTAAACACATGTACTTGCATCTCTCGGCTCTCCGCCTTTAGCATAAACTAATAAAACCCTTGATGAATGCAGACTGCTTACACTCCTTTTGAATAAATGATGTCCTTTGAGGTGTTTACTGGAGCCTCTGGGGTTTCACAGCCTAAATTTGATCATGCAATTCACAAAATTAATGTGCATAATATGGAGGAGGCTTATAGCTCGCAACTTCCATGCATTAATGCAACCCAGCGAACCAACAAATATTCCACAAACACTTCTGCTGTGAGCTTTTAATTCTCAACAGGGCCTATAAAAGCGGCTCTCCATTTTTTTTTTATAGGCCTGGGCAAAGCAATGCAGCAAGGCAAGGCGCAGTTTAGGATGTAGGTTGGAAGATTATGACATGGATGTTAATGGACAGGGAGCTTTCAGCCCAACCTGAAATCAAGAGCAGATGTTTGGCTGCTGCAGCGGTCGCAGGCAGTCGGGAGCTGATTCTGCTCACAATGCATCAAACAGAGTCCCAAATACAGCTTCTGCTGCCAAGTGCCAGAGGATGGAAACTACCTAAAGACTGGTGAAGACCATCAGTCAGACGCAGAGGTCGTCAATCACCTCTGATGTTATTTTTATGGCTGTCTCCCTGTGAGACGGAAGGCCGCGACAGTGTGGCATCTACACATTTTATATCCTCGCAAAAACCAACAGACTCTTACAAAACAGTGGCGGATTCTAGGGGCTTGAGATTTGAGATAACAGTCGTGAAATAAAATAAACTAAATTCACAATGTATATTCTTTTTTTTTTTTAGAGGTTTAAGGCAGCAGATCTCCATTTTCCGTAACAGCTGGCTTGTGTCAATCAACACCACGTTGAACAGTTTTTGACTAATAACAGCCAACCTGAGAACACCGGCTGTTGAAGTACATGTTAAATATGCAAGTGTATGCATTAAAAGGAAGAAAAACAACGTCATTAATGCCTCACACACCATTTATGCAGATAGCATGTCCCTGCTCCAGGTTTATAGAAGACAACTGGAGTGTACTTTTATACGGCATTCTCGTTTCTTTAATTAGCATGACAGCACTGCTGCAAAAAAATGTAAATTCAGAATAGACAGAGACAGATGAAGAGGAAATGAGACTTGCCTTTGAAGTTGGGCCTTATTCTGGGATCATAGGTGATCAGTAACCTGTTCAAGATGTTACTGGTTGAATTCTCCGGGACTCGGGCCAGATCCTCAGATGACAGCTGTCTGCAAACAAATAAGACAGAGAGGGAACTGCAGGCACGATCACATTAGCGGGTCAAATTCCTGGCACACACACACACACACACACACACACACAGACTGATTGAACTATAACCTTCAGAGAGCTACCAGTTAATGGGATTAATTTAGCTTTTATTATTTGGTCCTTGCAGGCAATGTTGACTGGGCGACTTGGCGCGATCCTTAAGGCAGATGGAGCACATTTTTCAACAGTCTAGGACAATTACGCCGTTCAAGAAGAATGTGTGCAATTGCATGAAGCCATTTAGCATCATATTTCTGGCAAAGCTATGTGTCGACCGCCAGGTGCTTTGAGCTAAATGCTAACATAGGCACGCTATCATTTACAGTGCTTACACATGCGTATATATGTATGTGTACTATGCTAACCGTTGCTAATTAGCACCGAATAGAACCCTTGAAGTTAGGTTGTGGAAGGGAATTGTTTTTGGTTTGTTAATGCTGGTCTTTGGACCTGTGTTGCATGTTATACCCTATCGCTGTCTCCACATTTCCAGTTTGCCTCTACCCTGTCATCTATTTAATAAAAAGTGACAAAATGGCAATTTTATTCGAACAACTTCCTGTGCAAATTCAACAAGTGAAGAAAACGTTCATCCCATTTTGCTCAACTTCATTTTAGTTGCCTTGTGGAAATCCTTTAAATAATTCAGTCGATGAATCAGCAACGTGTGTGGCAGAGAGTAAACATGCCTTTTCAAGGCAAACCGCATTTATTTATGTTTTAACCCTAACCCTTTCATTGAAACCAAAGTGAAAGTTTCCCATAGAACCATGCAAAGTAGCAACACAACAACTGTAAATTACTGCCATAACGTGCAGTGATGACTTTCAGAGACATTCAACTAAACATCATTTGTTGTCTGTGGTTGACTGATGAAAAAACTACGGTACAGAGAGAACGAAAGGAGAGAACAGGATCTGGCAGGAGAGAAAGGAGAAAAAGAAAGCCTCCTTGTGGGTGGCAATGATTTTCCTGCCAAAGAATTCCCCCTTCTCAAAGCACTTTACATATCATTATGTAAACCTTATCATGCACTGAGGATGAGTTAAAGTGCTCCACAGGAATGCTGCGCAGTGTGTGTATGTTCTGCGGTTCCTCTGATCAAAGTGAAACACATAATTCCCATCCACTAAACCTCTTTTTTCCCTCTCTTTTAACAGACCTCTCTGACAACCTCAAGCACAACAGCTAAACTGGAACCAAGTGGTTCCCTTGATCCACAAAGGCATCCGCAGCACTAAACTCGAAATATGTCATACAGCTTACACTTGCCAATACTGGGACTACATCAAACGGTCTCTCCCTCATTTCAAGAACTTTTCATTGTTGAGCCATTTGTTACCATTTAAGGGAGTGCAGCTCACCACAGTCCAAAAGGCATGTTAGGACATATTCATGTTGATTCTGTTATTAGACAGAGAGGTTATCTGACGACTCCCCTATGTATTTGATACCGTCCTAAACAGTGGCATACGATACGAGGGAGTATCACGACCGGGTGTGGTGGGGCCGAGACTCAGGTGCAGAGGAGTCACGGTGAGACGAAATCAAAAAGTCTTTTACTAAACAAAGTTACAACACGAGGGAAAAGACAAGTCCTGGAAACAAACACTCAACTCCAGCTCAAAGGCACCACAAACACACAGGAAGACAAAGAAGACAATCTCATGACTGACCAAGGAAAGACACAGATGGAATACACAGGGGAAGACAGGCAAGGAGGCACAGGTGGAAACAATGAGGGCGGGGCTTTGCAATCAGAGAGGGGGGAGGAGTCTGGAACCAGAACAGGTGAAGGGAATTAACAATCAGGAAACACTGGAAAGAGACACACAGAACACAAAGGGTGTTACAGATGATGGCAGACGCTCGGTAAACACTAAATAAGAAAATGCTAGAGCAGTGCAAGGCCGAATCAGTGTTGCACAGGTGTAGGTTCATATCGTACTTGGATAGCTCTGCAGTGAAGCAGAAGATGAGGTCTGGTGGATAAAGGATGGAAAGTATATTGGATACTTCAGGTGTAGAATACACAAAGTTATCCTTTAATCCTTCCAGACGTTCATATAGAGCCATGTTTTGTCTTTTTTAGAGAGGGGGAGGGATCTTTATTATACGAGGTCAACTGTATGCCACACAGTGGAAGTCACACATCATCTGAAAGCTGGGAATTTGATGATTACTTTGAGATGCAGGTCTGTGTCAAGTTTTTCTCATCAAAAATCTGTGTTTTGGTAATATACATGTTCAAATTTTGACAGTTTAGAGACTTTAGAGTGTTTAAGGGCCAATTGATACAATAAGTGAAAATAACGTTTGTGCTGCATGCCAAATACACTGCCCCAAACTACATGGGATTATGATAAAATAGTTTATCTGTAAACAGGAGAGGTGTTGGTACCCACAGAACCACTTTCCATTAATATATCTTGAAGTCAATATCTCCTTTGAAAATGTCCATGCCATATCTTTCCTTCCCAAAATTCTGCCAAACTTTTTTTTCCAAAATCTTTCTTGTCAAGCTTGCATGCCATGGTGGGAACCAATTAATGCCCGAGGCTGTTGAGGTTCATACGATATATGATGATAATGTAAAGACGGTTATGTTGGCCAGGATTTCAGATGATCTACCGTGTCTCAGTGTCACTTAACGACCACTATGGGCACCTCAAAAGGTCATAAAAGGTGAACTCCACCAATTCCACACATGAAGGTCAGATTATTAGTGGCTGGGGGTGCTACCGAGACAGTGATCGTTGTTGTCTATTATGACCACATAAAGCATATCGTGTTGTCAATACCACTGAACAGTATTGACAACCCATGGTGTTGTTCATCCCACACTTACGATGGACAGTAAACCTGCTTTCCTTTTTTCTTTCCCTTCTTTGTTCCTTTTTCCTTGGCCGACCCTCCCTCTAGACAAAGAGCGAGGACCAGGAGAAAGATGGCGACCTTCTTAATGCCCATTCTGGTGTGAGATGAGCCTGTGGGGGGGAACAAAACAAAGATAAGATAAGGGGGCAGTGTATTCTCAGAACATTCATCACGTCAGCCTTTATTTGCACATTTAAAGGAAGAAAGTGTCTCCTAAAGCTTTGGCCTCGGCGGGAGTATAATACTTCAAAGTGCTTTATCTATTTTCTGAACACTGACTTTTATTTTGCTCTCCTGACATGATGCATTCCCGTTTACACAGAATGCATGTCACATTACAGTAAATGTCTGAAATGTAAATCAATCAGTCGAACATGGTTTATTCAAGTAGTGCCAGTTCCAGCATAAATCCAATCAGCGGGAGTAATGCAGCTGAATAACAATGGTCATTCAGGACTCGTCAGGTGAATGTGACCCTGAAATACCCTCTGCTTCAGTCTGAAAGGCTTAATGATGCTGTTTCTTCGTGCGGCTGTAGATTCTCTTTTTCAGTCTCCACAGTCGTTTATCACGATATTTATGAACTATATCGTTTGGTTCGATGTATGAACGCAGCGGTGTTATAGTTCAATCCATTCTCACACAACAAATGCTAAAACTGCAGGGGATAATGCAGGGCCGTGTGTGCTGCCATGAATCTCTTTGTGAGTAAAAGGTCTAAACACAACAGTGTATGGACACTTCTATATGCACAGGCAGTTCACGTTTGCCTTTTTTGATAAGGGGCCATTAATCAGCGAGCAGCCGTAGTACCTGTGTGATTCATCCCCCGTCTGGGAGACCGCAGCACCTTCATTGCGGCCACTGAGACCACAAGCAAAGCCAACGGGCTCCTCCCCCGTCCTGCCAGCAGGACTGTGTATCAACCCAAGCAGTTTATTGTCTGGACAGAGACGCTCTCCCTCACTTCCTCGCTGCCATGGCCCAGTAACTCCCTGACTGCTGCTCGTCTGCACATTGATCATCTTCTCGAGCGGAAATTCAGCGCTCTATGTATCCATGCAAACACCTTTCTTCGCCTGTAAGTTAACTCCCCTTTTCTTTTATTTTTAAAATCCATTTGAAAGAGTTCTGCAGACTGTGGGGGGTTCGTCCCACCGTGGAGGAGAAACCCCCACATATCAGATGGCAGCAGCTGGGGTGACGGGGAATGTTTAACTTGGCAACCGAGCCCATTTCCTGTAAGCCACTTCTTGGGTGACCCACAATGCTGTTGTGCCTGTGGCCCATATTTTTGAAATCCATTCTTCTCATCAACATATTATGACCACTGGCATGAACAAACCACACATTGTGGCACTGTGTTTGCATTGAACCTCGTGAAGTAAAGCAATGTCTCATTCCAATCACTTACATGTGTCTTTAACATGTGAGCAGATCAACCAAAAGACTGCAGCATTACTTTCTTCTATTCTTCTTTTTTAGTATTTTCTCATCATAATCGTTTCTAGTCCTAAAAAGGCAACACTCTTCTGTAATTACTGAGAAGAAATACATTCAACAAATTGAAAACTATCTAACTACCAGAGTTTAGAGACATTTATTTTTTATAAGAAAGGTTTTTCAACAATATATTCATGTGCGGGAACTATGTGTTGCAGTGACATAATGCTGATTCATATTTGATCAGCACTGCATAGTTTGACAGTTTGACTTTCACAAGCCATAGTGTGCGTTTGCTCTGGCCGGTGGGCAGTTTTCGGTTTGATTGTTTTAAAAAAATGTCGGCCTGGTCATTGAAGATGTTAAATGAGCATTCACATGTTGACCAGTGCACTGACGCCATCGTGAAATGTGTCGTCCACGACATCGTCCAAATATTAACAAATCATCATTTTGAAGCCTGACAAAGAAAAAATCCAAACGTCTCATTTTAAGTTTCATGACATGTAACAACTTTAAACTTTAAACATCTATTCACCTTAACTGTTTGATGAAACTACTTTTAAAAATGCTGATTGTTAAAGTATTTGACATAGTCAACAGTTTCCACTTGAAGGACAAAGAACACCAGGCGTAACACATGACACAATGGATTTGTATTTATTGAGCAACAATTAAAATATCACAAGAACAATGTTCTTTTAATACAATGACATAAAATATTGTATCTTATTTAAATGTTTTTATCAAAGCCATCCATCTGCCTTCTTCAGAAGATCTGCCATACAGTGGACACCTGTAAACAATATTAAAAATAAATATTATCATCAGGGAAGTGTGAATGTCTTTGACATGATTTGTGAACACAACTGTAATTTCTGTGGTTGTAATTTGACATAACACAACTAAAGTGTAACCTATATTGTACACAGCGCCACACTCAAACAATGTTGTGACGCTCTTATCAACCATATGCAGCCCCACTCGCTTTGTGCGAGGAAAAAAATATATTTTATAGCATACAGGACAGCCCATAAAGCCAGTCTCATTAGCAAGCCAACATTAATCACACACACACACACACAGTGTAAATAGTCTGGCAGCATGTTTATGTTCAGTGTCGGTCCAAGCAGCAAACATGCATTGTGAGCAGCATGAATTCATGTGTACTTCATTGAAATACAGTAACACAAGTACTTACAACGTATGCAGGTAGCATGAAGTCTCACAATTATGCTTCGTCAGCTCGTTCCAATGGAAAGAATCTCTCGGCCGGCGCTATACCGTCAAAGTATGGTGGAGGCGGTCGGAGCAAAAAGCACATGCGCGTTCCAGAAGTAATCACACGTTCTCATTTTACACTAATCCATGTTATGGTATTGGAGCAGATGTGAGAGATGTGTTTTTAAATGGTTGATCTTGTGCGCTTTGCTGGGTGCGTGCGATTGTATACATGTTGAGAGGTAAGCAGGCCACCGTGCTCCACATCTGTCAAGATAAATGTGGGTCCAACGAAGACGCGGTCTATGAATTGAACTCGTAACTGCCCGGGTCAACTGTGCCACCGCTGGAGAGCACGACCATTACTCTGATTTACTGCTGGTGACGCTCCCACTGCTAAGCGTTGTCATAAAGTGACTGACAGTGACTCAAGCGGGCTTGAATAGCCTGTCCCATGGGTCCAAGGTCAATGGGCCATTCCTCTCCGCCCACATTATTTACACAGGCTGTACATTATAAGTTAGAATCATGTCGTTGTATAGAAATTAATCCATGCAAAAAGATGATAACATGTAGGTAAAGGAGTGATTATTATGTAAGCTACAGCAATAGAATAGAGCTATATGGATTTGGTGTCCATCATCTTCATGATTCATCATTTCTTGAAAGAATATGATGCTATTCAATGAGCTACCTGGTGTTCTTTGACTGCAAAATGCCTTAAGCCCCGCGAGGGGAGGCCTGTGCGTTGTGCATTTTCAAAATGCATAACGCACAACAATGCAACGTGTGCGCGCGGGCTGCCGGGGCACGCGCAACCTGTGGCATGCTCGTCGCGTTTGGGTCTCTTTACAAGATGAGGAAAGTAAGTGGCAGAGGCTCACACTTTGTTCGCAGCCTGAGCGTCAAGAGGAGAGAACAACAGCGACCACCATAACGAGGAGGGGGAGGAAGAGGAGGAGGAGGAGGAGGAGGGGAGGCAGGAAGAAGATGCCAATACACATGAAGGCGAGCATGCGATTACGCGTCACATGAGCGCACGTCAGGAGCATAAATAACACACGAAAGTCCGTCGTCACAAATCATGCCACACACTTACCGTTTTAGATCTGTCACCTGTCAGATCCTGAGAAAACTACCCCGAGAGAAGCTGACAGCGCAAACAGCCGTTAACAGAGCTTTCCAGACCAGTCGCTGTCTTTCTCTGCCATCCTGTCCTCCGCTTCTTCTCCGCTGACGCAATTCGCGGGATTTGATATTTCTTGGAAAAGTTACATCTCGGCAAATTGCCAATTTTGTTGTTGTCTTGATTGATCACCGCGCCCGGTTTGTTGTTGTTTTTGGAATCAGTGTGTGTATGGCTGCTGCCCTTTCGCCTCAGCTCGGGAAGCCCAAGATGGAGGCTTTTTTTTTTTTTTTTTTTTGCGTGGTACCTGTCATGCAACATGCGCAGTAGCGGGCTGCGCGGAGCACGAAGAGCGTCAGTTCTCCCCCATCAGCACCACGGACAGCAGCTCCCCGCCTCCCCATCATGCACAGCCGCCGCTAAACGCTGCGGGACGTGACGTGATGGCAAAGGGGAAGATAAATGCTCTCGTTTACGTGATGGGTGCAAACGCCTCACTATTTATGGCCGTGTGGTATTTAGCGCCAGATGGACTTGAACAGAGGGGCTGATTTAACCATCGAGCAGAAACTGACGACACATTAAGCGACGCAATATAGCTCAGGCCCAGTGTCGTAATTAATCAAATGGGAAGCCATAAACTGACACGACGCACACTTTTTTTTTCTTTTTTTTTTATGTCGTTATTGCAAGATTCCGACTTAATGATGTCGTTATCGCGAGAAAAAGAGCTTTTCAGCGAGACACTTAATTATCACGATGGAACAAAAGGTTGTTTACAATGTGCGGCTCACATCGTCACCGTTTAACCCATAAAACAGAATATTATAAGATTTATTCGTCTCTGATCGAGTCGACAGTGATTGACTTGGTGAAGTTAGCGGAGGGAAACACGTGTGATTACGTCCGGTTTTCAAAATAAGATGTTCACGAGTTTACGTGCAAAAGATGATTTTTACCGTCAGCGGATTTGACCCAAACCTGTTACGTCATAGATGAAAGGAGCTCCTTGTGATAACACATTATGTATCTGGTTATGGCGTTAAATTGTGATCTGGGGTTAATTACGAATATAAATCTATAATCCGTGTTTCCGTTGTATTTAAAGAGCAGACTTTACATAGACTCAAACATAACGTGGGTTTCATTTGTGAATATTATCTTGCTGATTCAATCATGTAACTATTATGAACTTGTGTTTGTCACATCTTATGAAACTGTCATCCCTGCACCACTTTATGATGATTAGATTATCTAATTGTGAAATAAATCAATAATTTAAGGACCATTTTGTATTGAGGTAGTTATTATTATAATAAATCAATACACCTGTAAGTCATAGATCATTGATGAATAATAATGTAACACTATCAAAATGTCAATACACAGATCGACTTTAATGACAACATTCAAGTTTGTCATTCAACCATTTATTAATATTAGTTTGAACCTGACTAAAGATGTCCGCTCTCTTATAGGATACCATTCCACGTTTCTCTTGCTGTAATGCAGAAAGCCCTCTAAGCAAAGCTTGTCGAACAATGTTTCACGTAAAAACTATCTCTCCACAACCTCCCATCACTGCTGCCAGAGATTTCAATCACATGATCTTCATCAGCAGATGGAGAACAAAGTCCTTCAGGTGACAAACTTCATCTGCTGATAAAGATAATGTGCTGTGATTGAACCGCATCACAGCTACTAAATGGAGCTAGTGTGCTGCAGAGGCTGAGCTGCTGCTACCGAGGAAAATAACTCAATGTCGGCTGTCGGCTGTGTTGTTTTGTATTAGGAGTTACAGCAGGTGGACGTGTGATGTGTTGTCGATCTTGGTGGTGCGAGACCCTTTTGTTAAAATCTGGCTTGTGCTTGTGAATGAACAAAAGAGCAGATAACCAACAGAGTGAGGGATAAAGGACGGAGTGGCTTTCATAAGAGGCTTAAATATATTTGGCAAAGGACCAAACGGCTACAAGCTCACCAAATATTATCACTTAATATGGCCCCATCATCGATTTTATATAAAGCCTTGGAGTTCATGAAGCATGTTAAGGACTTTTTTTTATGGGACACATGATTGATGTTCCTCTGAAGTGTAAAGCATTCTGGAGGGAGTTGAGCTTTCTGCTGGTGTGAGTAAAATCTCAAGGCTCCACGAACAAAAGAAAGTAAAATACTGCTCATTCTTGTCAAAACTGTGTGTGTGTGTGTGTGTGTGTGTGTGTGTGTGTGTGTGTGTGTGTGTGTGTGTGTGTGTGCACAGCTTAGATAAGCTTAAAGTAATGTTGACAACTGCTAATTTGATGGAGTTCCCTCTCCTTGAGCAGCCGCATACTGTCGATTAAGGTGGATTACTCTGCCTGCTATCGCACCTTAAGGAATTTAATAACAGAAATGGATGGTTATTAGTAACAGCTATCGGCATGCTTACTATTCATCATAGGACCGGAGTGGTCCAGTGTTACCGTCGGCTGCCCATATGTCTCGTATAAAAATGTAGACTGTTGTAATGAAATCTGAGTCTCCATAAATTGGTTCACAAATAGAGTTGATTATATTGGTGACGCTACAAATTACAGTCATATTTTCTATGTTCCAAACAGAATTCCCTCAAACTATGTTGGCATTCGTGAATATAAACCACAGCATGCACCTGGATTTGCTTGTGGTTCTTACTTTTTCCACATGAAGCACTTTTTCCCCCCAACGTTTGTATCATTTTTCATTCATATTTGCGAGTTGATTTGAAACAGGAAGCCGGACCTTTTGTTCTCCGAGTGAAAATGAAATCCATTGCAGAATGTTTCCCAACAATCTTTCCCCCCCCCCCCGTATCTCATTCATCCATCACTTAACGTCAAACAACTTGGGCGGCCGTTTCCACGTTGATCCCCGTGGTCTAATTCTGCCTGACAAGGCACTCCATTTGCGTACACAAATTAATCAGCGCCACATGCGTGGAGATTAATGATTTATGTCACAGGCCATGGTTCTGGTGTTACAATCAAGACGCTCGCAATGCAGCACAAGGATCCTTTTGTGTTGTCTCGCAAAAAAAAAAAAAATGTTCGCCGGCTGGCTGCGAGCCACGCGTCTGATGGACAACCATGTGCCGTTCCAGAAATATGTCGGGCTGGATTGAACCAGTCTATTGTGGTATTATACCTGGCATGCACAGCACATTTCTACAGCACTGCTGCAGCTCAGGGGAGTTATACGTGTTGTCACATTCTTATTGAAATGAAAAAAAAAAGCTTTCTACAGATGGAGACTTGCACGTCTTCTTCACTCTGTGCTGTTAAGTGATGGGTACTTCTTTTTTTTTTTGTCAGAAGGTTTATGAACACAATTGCAGATCACTGACGAGATAAATCCCAGAAGCAGATGTCATACGTGCCGTCAAAGAGATGTTGATGGAAATCACGAGGGATGAGGATGGAACAAGAGGACGCAGGACTGATGGGGTGCGAATATCTTGGATAACTTTGGATTTTGATGAATTTGAACATTGTTTCGGTGTGAAGGAGTAAATAAGAAAACACTCAAGAGCAGGTGGAGATGTTTGTTAAAAGGAATTGTACAAATGTTGATCATGGGATGTGATCCTCGTGGAAAGTTACACAATACGCCGCTTTTCCTTGCCAGCACATCCATCAAATTAATTATAGATGAGTTTATTTTTCTTTCTACAAGCACTCCATCTCCATGCCCCAGAATAAAATAGTTGATGTTCTTGAACTTTTGATATAAAAGAAGCTTTATTTAGGTGCACTGCTTAGCTTTCTTTTTACTCATGTTACACAAACAGCAGCTGTTACAGTGATACAAGGGTCTCATAATGATTTACACCGATGGGAAAGTGAGGCGTTGTTCGGCGCACAGCTGTCATGAAGTCACAAACTGAATAGTTTTCACCCTGCAGCTCCACGTTCAGTTCACTGAGCTGTGAATATTAGTGTAAGTATAGTTCGTCAAGGCAGGCTCACTGTTCATTTGGTGGGTTTAGAATTTTATGAGATTTGTTTTCTATTCAAAGATCATTTGTAAAACGACAAAAAAATCTGCTGGTTTGAGAAGATAAACTCCCTCATTACAGCAGCAGTGAACAGGAGGTTTCACAGATCATTGACGTGTTCAGGTATTGACATCCTCCCGCAGTTATTGATCACGTATTAACCCTCTGCCTGCAGTTATTGATCAGACCCTGTGCAGGCTCTCCTGTCTGACCTGGAAACCAAAATGCATGAAGCCATATTATACATGCAAATGAAGCACTTTAACATAAGACAGATATACAATATTATCTTGTGCGTTCTATCCAAACTGCACAAACTCAGGATGCATACTTTGTAAATGAAGCGTAAAAGCAGACACATGCACGTAGTTTCAGGCCCGTGGATCAACCTCAGACAGTTCATCAACACACAGTGCTGGGCTCCAGTACAATGCTGTATTAATGATGTTTGGATCTATCGATTTGACCTTTAGATCCATAAATAAGTAGGTTGGCTTAATGGACACTGAGTCATCAGAAGAAGATGTTCTGAAAGTGCAACGCTAACCAAGATGACGATGGAGGCCAAGATGATGAGCCAGAAAGCTTTTCAGTGGGAGTATGTTTGGACTGTAGAGGAGAGGAATCCTCCAGGAGAAAGAGGATCTTGAAATATGGAATTCAGATGACAGGAATTTGCTTGCAACATAATGTCTCCTCTCTTGTTATCAGGAAACTAATATTATAACACCTCTTGATTACTGTTCCTTTCTTCACTAGTTATATTATTCCATCATCACAATAAAACATGATGTCGTGTCTACTGTCACACTGCAGACTTCCTCCCGTCTCATTTTCACTATTTTATCACACTTTATGCTTGACTAAATATTGTTTTACCCTATGATAATAATTTGACAGCTATGTTTCACAGTGTACATGCAAAACACTTGATCAGGTGGTAAGATATGATGCAATGCCTGATTAAACCCCCCAGTGGTATTTAACATACTTACAAATGGCTCCAACTAAATGCATCAGCACGAATACTCCAATAACATAAAGGTAATAATATACATACACATATACAAATATATTTGAGTATATTTGCTGATAACACCTCTGTGTGTAGTTGTGTTTGGAGTGATTTTACTCAATGTGCGATCGTCCTTTTGGTGTATTTAGAAGGAAATGCGGCAAAGGTGCCATCTTGGATGCCTTTATGGTATTAAAAACATAATGAAGGGCCCTCAGGGGAGCGCTTCCAGTGGATAAAATGAGATGCAGGGTACTAATGGGTGTCCTTACATGGAGAAAATGAGATTCAATGCTCTATAGGCCGCTTGCTAGGTGCCACACCAGTAGCCTCTGACTACTGATACTTAAACATGAAATATGTTAACACATCCTACAGGTAATTATGTAACTGAGACCAGTTAAATGTACATAACTGACCGTCACCCAGGAATAATTAAATCAACTCACTGTTCACTGCAATGAATCTCGATGTGCAGATTATCAGCAGACCATGAAAACAGGATGAGCGATGAAGGTCTTGGTGTCCAGCGCTTTCAGGAGCAGCAGGTCATCACAAACATGGCCCAGGGTGTCTGAGTCATCGGCAACTACAAACCAGGAACTGAAAAACAACAGTATAACACAGACTCTGTACATATACATATACATACACACATATACATGTACATATACTAATAATGATGGGTGTTTTTAGAGGTCCAAATGCTCATAAGGTAAGGTCCAAAGCCGAAGAGGATAAGCAGATTAGAGAATGCATGGACGGATGATTTAAATGAGCAGACGGCATGTTAACGCTTTACCGTCAAATGTGCTCAATCACATGATGAGGCGCTTTCCTTAAAATGAGACCAGAGTGAAATCAATTGTTTTCTTGGTCAGAACTGCTCCACTTTCCTCAGTGGCTTCATGGGGCAACTGGCTGCCTGCCTGTAGCTCTCCGGGGCACCACCAGGGGGCTCTGGTTTCAAAGCCAAGTGCTTTGAGGGGCAATTACAGCCATCACCATGATCTCAAACTTAAGCAGACCACTTTAATATTCACAGAACGGCCTACTGATACAGAAGCGTGTCCACGCACGCTGAAGGACAGCGCACCCTTAAAGCATTAGCACAACCTTGTGTCTGTGATTCAATGATAACAACTCATCGGGCATAACAACTACCGTTAACCGTTAAAGACTTCAATTTGTTCAAAGTTCCAGAGAAAATGTGAGTCATTTCTTTGTAAATTCCTCTGCTGGCAGGTTTCCCTCAACTCCTCCAGCGCAGGACCACACAGCAAACCCTCCTGCTGCTGCTACAGGAGGTCTGTACCATATAAATGAAGTCATCTCAAAGCCCCTCTTTTTTTTTTCATTTCTTTCTTCTCCTTCTTCTGCGAGATGGAATAATGAGCCGCGATCTGGCCGTGGCAAACGTGTCCACCCACTTCCCATCACCTGGAACAAAACTGGTGCTTTACAGACAAAGTGACAGATGCGTTGCGTAACACGGCCTGATCGGGGAGAGCGCCATTTGCGTGTTTGACAGTTACGTGTCCCGAAAAGGCGAGCAAGTCTAATGGGATTTAGCCGGGGGAGCCGACGACTGTGAGTTCTCTCTTGTATACATTTCCATCCCCGGCCTGCCCGGTGGACGCAGAGCCCTCCTGGCTGGCACGTCTCTGTGTGTTAGCCGTGACCCAAAAGGTCGGCCTTGTTTCTAATTTCCTCTGTTTATTATATTTCTTTTGTACCAAAGCCTCCACGTTCACCGAGACCACCGTGGAGGCGGCAATCAGAATGTGGACGACGAGACAAAATACCCGTGCTTTTTACAGACAAAACCTCATGGGGTGAATGAGTGTGTTATGAGTGTGCGAGAGAGAGAGAGAGAGACAGAGAGAGAGAAAGAGGGAGAGGGATTCCACATTGTGAAGTGCTGACATCTGCTGCAGGCCCTTGCAGGGCTGGAATGTGATACTCTCCTTTACACAAAAGGGCCTAGGCCCTTGCAGCAAGGCACAAGTAGACCGCAGAATGCCCCGCTCCACGGGGGCAACACACCTCTGAGAATGACTGCAGGGATTCCCCGCGCCATCTTTTCCCCCAGACATTCACTCTGATTCAAACCACAAAACTTTCCTGCATATACACCTTGATGCTGGCAAGATGGCCGCTCTGCAACTCTCTTTTGAGGTGGAGGTTCGTGAGCTATGTGAGACCGGTAGGGGGGGGGGGGGGATAAATTGCTGCGGCATTGCATCATGTGTCTGGCTCAATGGGTTCAATGTGTCTCAACCTCCCCTTTGATTGTTGTGTCTGTGCTGCACCAGACTCACTATACACTGGAGGGGGTGCAGGGGGAATACTGTTTTTTTTTGTGTTTTTTTTTTGGCATACAATAGAACGGGAGGACCCACATGAGACGGAGTTGAGGAGGTACAGCAGTGTGCCGGGGAGAAAGGAAATTGGGAACAGAAGGGAGTATTGTTCCAAGCGGTGTCTCTGCTTTGATATGACAAATTGAGAAGCTCTTAAACGTTTCCTTCCGCATGCAACGTTTAGGCAGAATGCACAGCAGAGTGTTGAAGAGTGTGGGCACACATCTTCCTTTCATCTCTCTATACGGGGGGGAAAATAAATCGCGGCTTTAAAACAATCCCTCCGATGGTTACAACAGGCTCACTGGTGCATATTTTCTCATGGAAAGTTTCCTTTTGATTGGCTCAGCTCCCTGACGGGAGTGCGCCCTGCGGACTTCATTGTTTGAACATGTACATGATAAGCATTTGGCGGACCCTGATGCACAGGGTCAAACATTAAAGAGCAATTGCCCAATAGAAAGATAGCAAAAACCTATATTTATGAGCACTAACACAAAAGGGGACACATGACACACACGGTGTGCATGTCCATCCTTCCTGAATTAAATAGGCCTCACTTTCAAAACTAAACTTTCTTTTTCACTTTAGACAAAACTCCAGAAAACCATGTATATCACGTAATATATTGTATTGTGTGAGAGTATAACCATATATGTAACAATGTTTTTATTAGAATTAGTGTAACATGTAGCCAATAATTACTAATAACGTATTAGACTCTTAAAATGTTGCTCCAAAAGGTCCCCTCCTCTCCTATTGGTATGCAAGTGTTACAGTTACTTGTGAAGGACGTGGATACAAAGGAATCATGAACATAACTTGACATCAGACCTCGCTGTGCTGCTCATCTATCTGCAGACACTTTTCCTGGACTGAAAACATGTAAATCGGTTGGCAACACGTGGAACTGTTTGACAAGTCTCAAGTGAAAGTGGGAGAGAACCAGCTCATTGGACGAGGCGGCAGCAGCGGAATAGTTAACACGCGGGGAGTTTCCTCGGCTGGGGAAGTTGTACTTTATGTACAGCACCTGTTGTGCCGACTGTTGGCAGTCTCCACTCACTCAACCCCGGCCGAGCAGCGACACTTTATCTCAGCCCGACTGGAGACCTCGCAGGACAACAGAACCCGCCTCGGTGTTGGATGCGTTTTGGGTACAGACTGTATCGGGTTGCTGCGCTCTCTCGCTGTCTCCGCGCGAGCTTTGGCTGTAATGCGTAAAGATCAGCGGGGATTTCTATTCAAAGGGACTCAAGAACGCACCGAGGGCGCGCGCTTTATCCACGATGCGTCTGCGCTTTCCCAAGGATCTCGTGCCGTAGATGATATGCCTCCGTGCTAATTCCAGGATTATAATTACATAGAGCCGAGCTTTGTCCAACTCGGTGACCAACTTTTCTCAGAGCCAACAGGTGCGCTCTTGCGTTACGCAGACGCGGCGAGCTTTGGATGAGGATTTGTCTTGATTTAGGGAGATGTAACTCTCACTTTTTTCCAGAAGGACTGGTGATAAAGATTATGTGGATTCTACTCTGCCTTTACCCTCTCCAAATGTGTCCGAAACAGCACTGGTGTCCCGTAAACGACGCACGTGCGTGGTGATACAAACCGTCCCGTCAACAGCGCTTTGTGATCGCCCACCACCACTCATCCAAATGATCCTTCCATTCATATTCCT
Source organism: Clinocottus analis (assembly GCF_023055335.1). Lineage (NCBI taxonomy): Eukaryota > Metazoa > Chordata > Actinopteri > Perciformes > Cottidae > Clinocottus > Clinocottus analis. The sequence continues at coordinate 16,747,203 of NW_027175821.1, forward strand.
TCTTGCATCGCTTCTCCCTCAATATGGCTCGGAAGCTGAATCAAGTCATGTCAGCAAGTTTCAGCCCCCAAGTGTAAAGGAGCAAAACGGTGAGTTGTCATTGTTTTTGTTTTACTTTTCTCTCACACCTTGCCAAATGCTCGGCAGCATTATTTGTCCCTGCACATCTTGCTTGAGTTCAAACTGCAATGAATGGGGGCGTTTCATGCAGTTTGAACTGCATTATCCAGGATAGGAAGTGCAAAATTACCTTTTTACCTTTAAAGTGGACCCGTGTATGTTTAAAGGGGGGGAAACCCATCTGACATTCCACGTCCCCTGGGGGGAAGTTTTCCCTGTGATCAGAAAAAAAAGGCTCCATTCATGCGGCAGCAGCCCCGGGCGATGCCATTTGCTTCCAACCTCAGAGCCGCACAGAGCTGCACACATCCCACTATCTGTGCTGCATGTGACGTCCACGTTGAGTTGCATTCAGGGACTAGTTTCCCCTCCAGATGATGTCTTGCCATGCTTTGCAATTTGGCTATCGCGTTCTTTGTGGTCGTTTAGTGGGTGGGCGCGTGCGCGTAAAGCTTTGGGGCCATCTTTCAAAACTTTAAAAAAAAGCAGTTGCAAATCCCAATGATGCACTTGATGCACTGACTCGTGCTGATTAGTTATTTATTCCAACCCACAACCCACACTCAGATACATTGTTTTACTGAAATATTAATGCAGACTAATATTACGTCAATATGCTGGATTAAAAGTGATTTGCTATCCTTTTCCAGACACTTCCTTTGTCTCATAAACTATTTTATTAATCAGTAAGACCTATCCAGTGGACTATTCAACCACTATACATTCATGTATATTGAGGTATATTTTATATAGTAGTAAGTAATATTATAAGTAGTTATATAAGTCGTATTATAAGTATCATTACGTTGTTATAACTGTTTTCTCAAAGCTCAACCCATCAGGTCTTCCTGGTTGAGTTAGGAGCTACAGCTAAAAGACAAAGAATGAATGAATGTCAGTGCATTAAGTTCAACTTAATTAATCCCAGAGGGGAAATCTGTTATCGGAGTAGCAGTTTATAGACACAAAATAAAAAAGCATGAGCTATGCAGCAGGACACTCCTAATCCTGGAAGCGAACACGCTGTTCTTATAAATGTATTATAGGTTATCTATAAAGCAATAGTACGGCATATATTCACTCCCAGAAAAGTGCAGTAAATAGTCAAACATTTGTATTGGACTGACGTATCGACGGAGATTTACACGACAACATGAAAAGACGAGCGGACCTCACAGGCTCCGGTTCAAAGTAACGGCTGCACCCTGCAGATGTTGCACTGCTCAGACTTCATTCATTACTCAGCCTTCCAAGAGCCGGTGGGATTCGAGCGGCCTTGTGTGTGAGAGGACATGCCGCGCTGACTTCACTACAGTAACAGTCAGGGCTGGGAAATCAGAGCCTCCCGCCGGGACCGCCAGGTTTAATCAGGACGGCCCGAGAAAGGAAAACAACAGTGAGGGGGAGAGGAGGAGGATGAGGAGGAGGGAGAAAGAGGGGGGGGTGAAGGTGGAGAGGGGAGGCGGGGTGAGGAGTTGTTGAACCTGTCAAAGAACTCTTTGAAACAGCGGTCACACATTGGCCGAGGGGCGAAGCCGCGAGGCCGCCCGTAACCTTTGACTGAGGCGCTCGCCGTTCTGGAGCACTTGATTGCTGATGCTCTGCGAGACAATTTGATATCGATCTGAGGGAGGAGAGAGAGGGAGCCAGACCTGTCTGGCATGTTTAGTGGTAGTTGCAGAGAGAGAGTTATGGTCCCCTGTCGTATTAAACTTGGCAAGCGGCTGCTGATTACTCCATAAGATATCAGAGGGCTGCCTCCCGGTGAGGTCTAGCGCTGTGTAACGTCATCATCTGTCACTGGAAGTGGTTCCGACAAAAGTCTCAAAAAGGCTTATGGGATGGGCATGAACTCTGAAGTGTACTTTTCGTGTGTTGTGGTCATAAATAATGTGAACACTTCCTTCCTCCACCACTGAGGGTTATTATGTTACAATAACATGTATGGCACATGTTATTTTTATGTGTTTGCCACATGGCTATAAGGTTTCACAGTTATTAAGAGAAAACATTGGCAGACATGGCTTCCGCAGTTTAAAAGAATGCCCTTTATGCAAAAAAATGCTCTGTATGGTTTCAGAAATGAGTTGAAAGCAAATGCACCACCGCAGTCTGTGTTTTTCTCTCATAATTATTTTACAGAGGATGTTTTAGTTGCATTTCAAGGATATTATGAGTATGATTGACTGGTAAAAGGTGAATGGAGCCTTCAGTAAAAATGACATTCATTAAAAAACACTGACAAATATGTCTTGTAAGAAACATAATTCTGCTTAGTTTAAGTTTTAGTCTGGGTTAAATATTGAAAAGGTCAATTACAACAAAAATGCATTGACTTTTTTCATAATTCAACCAAAAAAAGAAAGTGGCCGAACATGTGACGCACATGAACCTCAGACGACATTGTGTTTCCTCCAAAAGTCTTTTCTCAAAGCATCTTAGTATATAAATGTATGTTGGAGGGGAAATACTTCTGATTTGTTACAGGATTTATCGTCTGTGTATCTCACAGAGCTGCATTCCTTAGAATAAATTCAATGTATGTTGTTGTCCCGTCTATGCAAATAGGCTCAGGCATATCACAATAAAGCTGTAGCTGCACCTTGTCTGCAGGCGTATTAACTAAAGTATATAAGCTTGTTTCATTGCACTGACGTGGCCTTTGTTCATGCTACAAAGTCCACAATGTTAGGCTCTTAGGGTGTGATTCTCTGGCAGAGGTGACGGTTGTATAACACTGCACATCCAGCTGAAGATGCAGGTCATCTCAGGAGGCTCCTCTTCATATCATCTCTTCTTTAAGTGGTCTGGCTTCACTTCCCTGTAGAAGGCCGTGTTTTCACCCCCACCTAGCCCACCCATAAGCACAGGCCCGGATCTTATTAGAAAAATCCGGCTGCAAATATTAGTAGGAGATGCGGATTACCTGCAAATATTCCCGCCTATCCCCCCAGAGCGCCACTGAAGGGAAGGTATGCAACGCGCCAGACCTGCCAATGATCACAGAGGCTGCTGTTCTGCTAAAGATTACGAGATTAGGGGGAGCAGTGGGGTCACAGAGGTCACAGGCCCGTGGGGAACGTGTGCAGCTTTCCACGTATACATTCGTGCAGGTTTAAAGATACAGAGGTGCATTGTGCATTCATTAGATTATGATGCAGACAAACAAGTCTAAAGTCGGGGCTTAAAAGCAGGAAAGACTCTGGGTGGCCTTTCAGGTGGGCTGTGAAGTGTAGCCTACATCACTCATTCACTCACAAATGGCGGACAACAGTTAGTTAATAGCAAACTTAAGTAATGAAGTAAAGTAAACGTGCCGTTCAGTTTTTCACGTGATTGACAGTTGAAGCACTTCTATATGGCTTTTGTGTCTCTCTCTTGAGGATCAGCAAGTGGAATACATATTTAATAAATGTCAGAAAGGAGATACGACACAGAAGTTCCTTCCAAAGATGCAGAGGAGAAGCATCTAATCACAGAGCGTAAGGTTTAGTTGGATGTGCCACTGACTTCAAGCTCCACTGTGTAGAAACCTGATAAAGCATTCAGCTGTTTGAAATCATTTATTTTGGGGGATTTTGGGGTCAATTTAAGATGCAGCAAGACATAAGAAACAAGACACGTTCTGAATTCGTCCCCTTAGAGACGGCAGCTGAAGCTCATGAGCATTGCTCTGTTAGAGGCGTCTTCCGCCAAACAAAATAGAAAGAATGAAACATTCTGGTCGCCATACCATGAACCTATTATACAAGTGAACTGCTCAGGAGACTGTCTTGTGTCTGGAGAAATGTACAGTGATCAAAATGAAGTGGGTCGTCCCACTTTACTTGATTGACACTTTTTCAGGCACCATTGTGTTGCCTCAAATTATATATGCAAGAGTGAAGAGAAATTCAAATGTTTCTCTCTTTCTCAGTTACCAAATCTATCCAGACTAGACCAAACACCGTGGTGCAAGCCTTCTGTGTACTGGCCAGCTGGCATTACATTTTTTTCCACTGTTATTTTAAGTGGTTTCCATCATGCTTAACGCTAACTTTTAATTTGAAATTACGATAGGCCTCTTAAAGCAGTGAAAGAAAACTCGCCGGTCTTGCAATCTCCACGCGTTCTTTAATACAGGTCAGATGCTTTTTCTGAGCCGTCTTTTGTGGGAAAGCTGGTTTCCAGTTTGAAAAGGCTGTACTTTGAATAAATGACCGAATGAATGAATGAATGAATGCAGCACTTTGCATTTCCTCATTGTAGTGCGCACGTCAATAGCAGCCAGTAGTCTTGGCTGAATTAAAACCATCAGAGAAAAGAGACGGGTCGAATGTACAATGAGCTCAGTAGGACGCAAAGCTCGAAACTACACTGAGAATGTCACTGTTTTGAAATATAACCATCATATAAAAAGAAGTTTGCCAAGACAGTTCAATTGAATTATCAACAAATCCAATGTTTTTCTCCATTTTTTTATTTGAACAACGGCTTTTATCGGTCTGGGCCCATCCATCCTGAGAGTTGTAAGCTTAAGGAAGAAAAAGAAATTCCCCAAATCTGCAGTTATGTGATGTTTCTACGATAGCGGCAGTAGAAACCCTCCACCACTGAATACAGACAGGTCTATGTCTACGTCCTCCCACCCCCCACACACACCTCCTCAAGCAGCCAAGGGACTTTTCAGGAGGTCTGGGTCACAGGTTGAGGCTCTTCTTGAGAAGAAAAAGTTCCCCACGGACCCAAAGAATGTCTGTGCCCAACTGAATGCATGGTAGTGTTGGTTGTCTTCGCTTACAGTCGATGTTTTAGTCAATGTTTTAGTCATTGGCGGTCAACTGGAGTCCAAAAAGCAGAAATACCATTAAAAAAAAGTGGATGAGCGTGATACTTTGAATCTGCAATGACATATTTCTTTGACCATTTGGGGACAAGCTATAAACACAAGTGATATCATATGACTGTATAAAGTTGATTTGAGGAAAGTGTTGGCAAAAGGTTTACACATCCAGCACCAATGTTTCAATTTCTGACCACCTGATAATCTTAGGTACAATATTTGCTTTCCTTTCGATCTGTTTTTGGTCTCTGAGGGAAATATCTGGCTCTTCAGTTGCTTAACGCTCCACTCTGTTCACCGGCTCGTCACTAACTTTGTCTGGTCCTGTCTGGTGAAGAGCAGGCAGTTTGAAGTGGATTCACGAGAGCGTTTTCACTGAAAACAGCTGCTTGTTGCTGCACAAAAAAAAAAAAAAGAGGAGGCAGGTGAAAATTAATAAACCTGAGGGGCAGAGTGGAATTTGGGTGATACTTGTCTGTGGGTCACACCAAGCAAGCACTTTAACATTCAAGCCATTGTTTATATTAAAATATAGGCCGGCTTTAAAGTGGTACTGGAACCATATCAACCATTTTCAAGGATGGAAGATTAATTCCCTGTAGACTTGAAGTGGCTGTAATATCTGAATATATCCTGGCTCTTAGTGTGTCATTTGGAGATTCTTTTTCCTCTTTTCTTTCTTTAAATTGAAAGCTACTGAGTGGCCAGTATCAGTGGGTGTACTTGTAGCTCCCAGGTGTGTCTGAAACAGTCTGAATAGAAATCAGGGTGTTGGTGGGAAAACACAATCAAGCTCAGCAAACATTGCCTGGATGAATAATGTCCTTAAAATGAAATCTTTGATGCGGTTCAGAGTTCTCCTCCTTCAGCTCCTTATCGGTCCCGTCCTGTAGTGGTCTCATTGTCCACGCCGCCATCGAGTGGCGCTCCAATAAGAAACACACACTGAAATATTACCAGTCGTCAGATAAGGATTGTCAGCGGCGGGTTGCACCATCGGCTCGGCAATGCTATTTCAAATGTGTGGCTTTGTCAATGTTTCGCTGCAAAATGCTTCTTCTGAGAGCCACCATTTCTTTGGCAGTTTGTACAGATTTGATATCACCACGTTCTCTATCCGGCAACATAAATACAGATAACATTTCTATCATGTCTTTTTTCTTCTCTCCCTTATCTACAGAATGAAATTACTTGAATTGAAAAGCAATTTAGCTTCCTTAGCGGAAAGGACTTGGTGAATGTTATCTGGCGCTCCTGCACAATGCTTCAAGTAGCTTCAGTCTGACCAGCTGGCACCGAGCAAAGCACACTGAACGGAACAATGCGAAAAAGAAAATGAGCAATTGCGAGTCAAGTGCATGCCCATTAGAGCTCGCGGAGCAGAACATGTACAGTGTATAAATTTAGACACATAAACAAAGCCCTGTAAACAGTCCCAATGCTAACATTGATTCTGGCGGGCAGAGAGAAGTGTCTGCCTGGTGCAGTCTAAACACCGAGGGTGGAGTACGTCTGCCTAAAGTCAAGATTACTTACTTGTCAGAACAAATACCTGTTAATCCCCGCGAGTTAACATTGTTTCCTCAGCTCCTTTGCTTTTTTTCTACTGGGCTGATTGTCGTCCTGACCCAGTGTTTTACCGGCCTCGGAGCTGTTGTGGGTCAATAACACGTCGTTTACTTTTTTTAGCAGCTCTTCAGGACTTTAGGCTCAAGAACGTTTTCCTCAAAACAGATGTCATTTCCATTAAATAATGAAAAAATGACAGAGTCACTGTAACCCAACCATCGTATCTCTAAAAAATATATTCAGCATAACGTATCACATTTCCATGTTTGGCTAATCATCAATAATCTTCATTAAGAGAGGTGCATCAGAAATTGCGTAACACAACGAGCAACACAATGGGGAGGTTTGGGGCGACCGAGGCGCAGTGGTGAGCAGGGGTCGTCCTTCAATCAGAGGATTGGCGGTTCGATCTCCGGCCTCGCTAGCCAGCGTCAATGTGTCCTTGAGCAAGACGCTTAATGCTAAAAAAATATTAGCTGTGACTACAGTGTCTGAAAGTTAGCTAGTCCTGATGTGGCACCTTGCATGGTTGCTCCTCTCATCACTGTGTGAATGATTCTTATGTGAAGTCTTTGAGTATTCAGAAAAGCGCTATATAAAATCAAACTATCATTATCATTAGGTGCGTTTTGCATTGATAACACTGCACGTCAAAGCAGGCAAACTGTTTATATTGAAGCCAACAACTATACAAAGTATGATAGTGTGAAAAATAAGAGACAGATCTGAAAGGTCATTTGATCGACTGTAAATACTGGCAACAATGAGCATCGTTCTTGCTGTTACAAAACTCTATAACAGAGGCGTCCTTTGATAAAGCATTTGAATGAACTTGAGGCTGCAGGGTTTGACACTTTGCCAGCACACGGCTCTGTGTTCACACAAACCTCAGTCGTCCTGTGAGAACTGCTTCTCTTTTGGCAACTGGGATTCCTCTGGACTCCAAATGTTGGCAGCGAGATGAGCCGACCTTGGTTATCGTCTCTGGAGGGCACGTCTGCGTAGCTTGGCAGACGTCATCGCCTCCTATCACAGAGGTATTTCAAAGTGTCCCGTAATGACTCGACTCTTCAATTCACTGGGCTTCGTGGGCATCAGCTCGCAACTGACTGACAGGGAGCTTGACCCAGATCAAGTGCTGAAGAAGCCAACAGCTGTGTCTTTTCGAATGGAGGGAGAGTTTCTTGGGACCACTTTATAACGAGGTAGAGTTCCCAAATGAAGTGCTATAAAAGTTAATTGAGAAGCGACTGCTGGACACATTGTTAATGGACCAGCGTCCAACGACACACCGGCCACTTTCTTAATGCATCGTCGCTGATAAGCTCTGAATGAGGTGGTAAATTAAACGTGACCAGCCACCGTCCTTATTATGTGCATATTAGCCACTAGTTGTGGTCCATTCTGTTCCCATTTGTGACAAATAGCTACGCTTGGGCCTGCACTACACCGTCCAATCCATAATGACTCCATTAATTAAACATCTTAATCATTATATGAATAAAATCACTTATAATTATTAAGACATTCATTCATTCTGAAACACATTTAGCAAATAAAACATTACTTTAACATGCAGATTATGTGACCACCTATGGAGACCCACACTTTCAAGTAAGTTGTTCTCCAGGACGCAGCCACATGTCTGGATAGCGGAAGGCTGAGAGCTCAGCGTGTGCAAACCCATCAACATGGCATTAACAAACTCAACACTTCTCTTCCCTGTGTCTCCCGTCCTCTTCATGATGACACAAACGTTTCCCCGCGCCTGTAACCGAGCTACAAGATCCATCCGATGCAGCGGAGACATTTCACGGTTATCAAGCACCATCATTAATGATGCTAATTTTAGAAAGCGGCAATGAGAGTTACTGATGCTTGAGAAGCCTCCCGCAGTCGAGAGCCCACTCCTCAGTGCAGATATGATACGCATGTCTAGTCGGGAGGAAAATACAATTAAAATGTGACTGTAGTTAGTTTCACAGCTTTTTACGAACTTCGAAACATTATTACCCAAATAAAAAGGCGTGTGCTGTGTTTACAGACGGCATTAGGTTGCATTTAATGCTCCTTGGAATGTGCTAAGTTAAGCTGCTAAGATAATACGCTCCATCAATAACACAATGAATGCCACAATGTATTTTACACATTTACTGCTCAGGTTTGTGTTCAGTCAGATCTTAACACAGAACGGGTACACAAGGAAGTACAGATGGTGACTTGCTGGTCAAATGTTGGCCTTGTTTTCACTGCACTCAGTGGTTTGATGTAACTAAGTACTGTACTTAAGTACTTTTTTTTAGAGACGTGGTTCTTGCAGGACAGCAACACTACAAACATATGATCTCATAGAATTGTAGCATTGTTGTTGTTCTGTTTGTTGTTATATGGACTTACGAGTCTGAAAAAAAAAGAAATATATATATATAATATAATGCATGACTGTAGATTAAACTACCCAAAGTATATCAATTAGTTAAAATTAGCACAAGGACATGATTGCATTGTGGTGATTCTAATTACCTATTTTTACTAAAGTTTTTGACTGCAGGACTTTGTGTTGGAGTCTGTAATAGTTCTTCTCCTTAAGTACAGGATCTGCACACTTATTAAAATTGCACACCGTATGTGTGATTTGGTACATGGTACTGATAAATGATTGGTTGCTATTTATTTCTAGCAAATCAGTAACTTGTAAACCGACCAGTGTGCTCATCTTTCCAGTGGATGTCGTTTCCGTTACTGTACATAAACCCTCAACCAATAGCTTTTTTCTCCCTTTTTTTTAAAGTCAGTACTGGTTTGTTATTTGCTTATATGTTTAAGAAAAATTGCGCACTGGGTCAGAAAAGGTCAAAGGCTCATTTAGAGAGGACTACTTTAATAATGAATAACCTTTCGATCGACACTCAGTTTGATTGTTTTAACCTCTTTTGTAAGTAAACTGTAGATTTAATAAAGCAAATCAATGTGTATTTTTTATGTGTATGTTTGAGATACTACCGGGAGTACGGTCTTGTTTGCTTGCTGGCGCCCATGGATTCATAATAAATGTAAAACATAACCGAATCTCCTAATGTTCTCCGTGCATTTCTCATGTAGAGTGTGGTGCATCTCAGCAGCGCATCATCACTCAAACAGCGTTTGTGGAGAAATGTGCTTCTTGCTTTTACTTTCCGTTAGCCTAAATACTCACAATACTAACACATGCATGCCCATGGAAATCAAACCGCCACTGTGTCTTTATGTGCCATCGGAGGAGAGTGAGAAAAGTACCAGAAGCTATTAAATAGAGATGTGAAATATCCCAGCTCCAATGCATGTACGAGGGGTTGTGGGGGGCACACCTGTCCCAGTAATCATCGGCATAGCTCCTTCCCATGCGGGCTGGATTATGTCACCTAGCACATGGCGAGATGTGATATACGACACGATGCCAGTGGCATACAGAGACGGTAACCCAATCGCACATCCTATTTTGAGAATGTACGGCTTTCCCCAATGCACAAGTGGGTTTTCGGTGCAGACTGGATACGCTCTGCCGCGACATGCTAACACTCGGAGCCCCATGGGACGGTATCCATTTCCATGGCCCAAATGGAATGAAAATGCACGCTAGCTATTACATCTTTTGAGTGACTGGAATGGTCTTTACCAACTCTGTGTGTGTGTGTGTGTGTGTGTGTGTGTGTATGTGTGTGTAGCCGTCTGCACAGGATCTCCAGCAATCTCCATTTAATAAAATACGGGGGGAAATTGCCTCTTACTCAAGCCAGCTCCTCAATAATACAGGATTGTCCCTGGTGCTGGAAAAGGCTGTGTCTTGGAGCCACTATCTTGGTATAGCTACTATTGCTGGTGATCTGGAACTTTATCATAACACTTAGTAAAAAAAAAGGGGCAATTGATACCAAGGGTAATGCAGGACACACTTTAATACCAGTCAATGATTTTTCAAAATTACTTTTTTAATGGCAGGGGTGTACATAATATCCTGAGACTTGGCTTTGCCTTTTCTGTTCAACTCCCAATTGTTCATTGAGGAAACTGTAGCGTGAATGCGATACAACGTGCAATCTGTAACTTTGTTGCACCGCGAGGAGCTGCTGTCCTCTTATGACGTCAAAAAATAACTTGGCAGCCCTGACAGATTTACTGGAAGAATGCACTTGATTCATTCAACAGATTTACGCCGAACCATGTTGACTCTTCCAGTAAGTCGATGGGAAATGCCCAGTTATTTTTCAATTTTGGTTCTTGGGACATCTAATTGACCGCTAAAGTACAGCACTCTTTCTCGTGGGCCAGCGTGTACAGGGGGTAGCTGGTGTGTCCCGGCAACACGATGCAAAACGCTTTTGAAACGCATCCTACTTGATGATTAACAGGGAAACTGATCCTGGTTGTGGTTCCACTTGGTGCAGAGATGTGGGAAGGAAACGGCTCAGTGCCCGGTTGTTGCGTGGTGGGAGGACACTAGTTGAGGAATACAACATATGACAAATCCAGTCAAGTGGTGAAAACACTGGCAAGTTTAAAGAGGATCCGGAATTACACGAGATGGTGAAGTCAGAGGACGTGAAATGCGCTTCGAGCTGAAAGTAATGTGATATATAATGCCAGTTGTTGTTTTTTTTTGACGTGAGAGCCCTCCACAAATCATCACCTCAGCCAGTCTCGGACATACTGGGCACGCTGAGGTGTAGTTTGGCTACACTGTTCAGAAACAAATATTATTAGATGGAGAATATTAATCCTAGAGGCGTTTGGCTAGCTATAGGAATTTCTCACAGCAGACATTTTTGACTGGTCATGACAGGAAAAAGCACAGGTGTAACTAATTATCATAACTTTGGCTCAACTCCATTTCGGTGTGCCAGTGAGCCGTGCTAATGGGTGTGCAGGCACAACACAGGGGTCCCAGGACTGGCAGAACTAAATGTGGCGCAGCCGTTAATGTTTGTAGTTGGTCATGTGATTGACAAGTGGAACTTTTCACTCTGAGAAAGGTTTATTTAATGTTGTCGGGTGACATAAAACAGTGTTACAGCTGGACCCTTAAGTAGAAACCAGGGAGTGAAATACGAAAAAGAAGGTCATAAAAATGTAAAACTAAAAAAAAATTGTTAATTCAAGGCCTTTAATCTTGAATGTCAAAGACAGTGTTCTTGGTCTGGAATGAGTGAGTCTATGTTCCCGCCCAGCTGATGATTAACGTGACATAAACCGGGCAGGTCGCCACTCAAGTGTGCAGTTGGCCTTAGGGAAAGGAAAACATTAGTGTTGTCATTGTGTTTCCCGCCATGGCACATTTGCTGAATGCTAATGTGCACACACACGGTTGCTGTCTTCTGTTCTGTCAGCACTGGGTTTCAGATGGATATGCCTCTTTGTCGGGCCTAAATCACACGCTAAACATTCAGGGCTGCGACCCATCAGTGTACACAGCAAACCTTTTTGAACGCCATGTTCACACCCCAAAACCTGAAACAAAGAAAAGAAAAAGACCCGTTACTACCATCTGCTTAACAGTTTGTCTGAGTACAAGTATACAAACAAGTATCTGCTCATATTAAATACACATCGAAAGACATGCACGTTCTTCTTCAGAAGACCACCTCAACGCTCTCTGCAAAGGGCCGGAGCAGAATTTAAAACACTGACTCTCTTCGTATCTTTCCGAGACCTTTTTCACTCCATTTTCTTTTTCACGGGGGAAGATTGGATGATAAGAGTTTGAAAGGACACCTTTTGAATAAGTAACGCTGAGAGAAAGACAGACTATCAGAAGGGTACGAGAGGTTACCAGCCAGTTTGTAGAGAAGGTGTTAAGTCCCTCTCTGCCCCCCTCTCTTTCTTCTTTTCCCACCATATCTTACATCTGTCCAGCTGCCTCTAATTAGGGCTTTTACAGACGATGGCATTAAACTGGCCCTCAGAACCTCGCCAACTAATGAGACGCCATTGACAAGGCGGATCTTTCATCCACCACTCCGTTTGTCAAAATCTATCTTTCATTTTCTGCCTTGACAGACAAAAGGTTGCGCAACACTTTGCCTTCGCACCTGTTGACAGGCCTTAGCCGAGATTGAAAGCGGGTCACCGGGTTGTTTTGTTCCTGGCGCAGTTTGCAACATCGGATGCTCGTGGTGATGGATTTTATCAGGCGGATAGATCATTGACATGTTTGCGTGCTGTGGACACGGTGCGTTTTTCACCACTCTCTTGCTGCCAGTATTCCTGTTACGCCAAGCAGAGTCGCTTCATCACTCTGATCCTACAAAGCTTGTTTCGCTTACAGATATAGATGAGAACAGAAACCCTCATTAGCTCCGTGGTTACATCTCATTCACTGTTTCACATGCCATTACCTTTCAGAGAAAGCCTCAAAGCGTACCAGGGTATTCCCTCACACTAAGCATGTGGAGCAATGAGAACACAACTTGAATCCACAATAATGTGATCTTACGTCGTCAAAACGTGGTCATTAAAAACGGAAATAACTACTGTTCTGAAAAATTGTTGATAGTTTAGACACTCAAACAAATGATGATACATTTAAACCACCATTTGATGAATATAATTTGAAAGAGAAAATGTTTGGGGGACATGACTCATTCAGTGCCAAATACGGTTATTGTTATTATGTCAGGGTTGTGGCTTTAAAAAACATCCTTTACTCCGTCCAGTGTTGTCACTAGGAGGATTAAAATGTATATCTTATGTATTCACAACAAAAATGTGTCGACTTAAAGTGCTTATAATTGACACACGACTATTTTGTCGCTACCAGATGATAATTGATCCGTTCTTTTCAGGCCTCTCATTGCAAATATTGTACTTATAGTCATAATTACAGTTATGACAAATACTTGTTGTGAAAAAAGAAACATTCATTTTTACCATTGAGCTTTTTTTACTCAGACATATAGTTTTTGGAACAGCACAGGTGTAATTGATTACTTTGAAACCGACTGGCATCGTTAATTTAATTAGTTTCACCTGTGCTGTCCCTGCTGCCACGAGTCAAAACTAACTGAACCAAAAACTAATTATTACTTCATTGTAATATAATGGGTGGTTAGCTAGCAGTAAAAACAAAAACACAATATTATGTACACAACTGAGGTTACAACCCTCCAGATGACATTACAGATGTCTTGCCGCCCACTACTGACTACTCGTTCGGCATATTATATTAAGTATTATACAAAAACTACAAAGTGCAATAATCATTGTTGGCCATTTGTAAAACATGGAGAAACATTTTCATATAGTTTTCATTGTTTCTGTCTACTTAGTCACCCTTTTAATCTCTGTTTTGGTCTCCACTCACTCCTGGGATAACTATCTGGCTCTTTTGCTGCTAAATGCTGCTCTGTTGCTAACGGTCTGTGTTTAGTGAAGCGCTGAATCCTCACAACGTTCACACACAGTACTTTGATCTATTGTTGATGACAACATATTGATTGGAGCACCTCCCGGGTATAATACTTATTTATTTGTATAATGAGTCAATAAATATTCAGTCTTGGTGGTCTAATATGGAGCAGCCTTTCCTGATCAGGCAACCAACAATTCACAAGTCCGTAATGCGTTTGTGATTTATTAGAAACAAACTCATCTGTTCCTCATATCCATGCTAATTACTGGTTGCTGCTGGCCTCAGCTTCAAATATTATCAGACGTACAAATCCACTTTCTACAAGCACTGGAGAGAAAGACATAATTACACAACTATTGTTCCTTAAGTGCAGCCCCATGAATATTCATTGTTTCCAAAGATATTATAATGCTTTCAGTGGCTGGCTGTGCTCTCACATTTCTTGTCTTAGTTTTTCATGATAACTATATTCAGCGGGGTAATGCTGAGAGGCAAATGGACGCACATGACTGAAAGGCTTTCTTTATGATGGCTTGGAGGCCTTTGTGGAAACAGTGGACAGTCGGAGGCTTAATGACGTGTGTAGACGATTAAAAAAAGGAAAACTGGGAGCTGAGTGCTCTCCATTAATTCGTCATTTCTCAAAACACCTCCGGAAACTGACGCATACAAATAAGGCCCACTGAGTTTGGTGACATCATCTCAGTCCTGAGCAGATATTAGTCATGGTGTCGAGAGTGTGTGTGTGTGTGTGTGTGTGTGTGTGTGGGGGGAAGATGTAAAGGTGATCGGAGGTAAAACGAGGAGGTCACTTTCAGTTCAGGTGACTTGATTCAATTCTCTCGGTTAATAAGATACTAATGGTTTGATGAGTTGCAATAACATCTAGAGCAACTGTTCACATCCCATTGTGTTTATACGGTGTGAGTAAATCATAATCACTTACTGTTTAATTCCATTGGTCATATTTTTCTTAATTATTTGTAGTGAATTAGTATGAAAAAAGATATCCTGTTGAGGTGAGGTGAACTGTTTTTATACCAAGGGTAATAGAGGACAGACTTTAATACCATTCAATGAGCAGAGGGTGGATTAAACTGCAGTTCAAGTTGTTTGTGTTGTTCACAAACATGTCAAGATGAAAAAAAAACATGTTCATAAGGAAACAACAACTTGATTTTTTCGCTTATATATGAAAGCTAGCTATGTCAAAAGATGATGTCACCACTCTTAATCCCACTTTATCTCTGATTGGTCCATTATTTCCTTCAGTTTTGTCGGGGGTAATGGCCATCAACACCAAACCTATTCAAACTCCAGATTTGAAAAGAAATCGGACATTTGGATGTCACTTTAGAGTTCTCGAGCCATGAAGTAGGTTTAAATGACTGCTAACTTCATAAACAACTTTTAAACTAGATCATATTTGACAAAAAAACATTTCAGAAGCCCTGTTTGCTTTGTACTCCATCATTATTTGTGGTGTTTTCCTCTGGTTTCTCATTGTAAGCTTCAACACATTCTCTGCCTTTTACCAAGAGATCAATGACTTCGCGTTTGAAAAAAACTCAAAGCTACCAACTGTAAAGGGTCTTTCACACAACTGCACTCTGAAACCCTTTATTTTACGATCGCGATGCAGTGCAAACCTTGTAAAAGGCACTTAAGGACTGTTGGCGTCAAAGCCCAACTATTGGTAAGATCAGTAAGAGTAAAGAGACGGAGGGAGAGATGAGGCAATTCAGTGAAAGATACAAAAAAAATGTCAGAGTTCGTAACTTTGCTTTCTAAAACTTGCATACACTTCAACGTATTTTATTCAAACAGTTTCTATAGTGTTTGAAACAAGAATCCTTTCAAGGCTCTCGGATGAATAGACCCATAGAGAGCTGCTCTGTGAGCGACATTGCAATTATACAATAATTGTATTCCCCCTCTTCTATGGGAATTAACCTGCAGACACTAAGTCACTGCCCTCGCCTGCAGACGTTTCCCCTCAGAAACATCAAGTTTCTCATTTTCTAATCCTTAAATTGCTACTCGCGTCAACTCTGAACATCCAGGTACAAACTTGCTCGGTGTAGCAGCCCTTTGGCGAGTTGTTACGCTGGGATGTGTGCGCAGACATTGTTCGCGGGAGTTTGGAGGGTATGCCTTTGGTTTCGGTTTTGGCATTGACGCTGGAAAGCGGTGGAGAGGGTTGGGTGCACAGCGGTGACTGAATTATTAGCAAAGGAAGCTTTTTTGACCGGGGGCCTCGTCAGTTTGAATCCCGTGAGAATTTTCGGGGCAATGAATTAGACACACTCCTCACCACCGCCGTCACATTGCATTTGACCAGAGTATGACACCAAAGACTGTAGTGGGGAGCAAACAGGCCTGTGTCTGTGTGAGCGAGAGCGGGACATTACGGGGGGAAAGAGCAGTGGTGCTCAGCAAATCCTCCCTTGGTAAATAGAGGTTGAAAGGAATATACGTTCATTACCCAGAGTTCTGCACTGCAACTCTTCTCTAGACAGCTGGGCCAAAAGGTTACGAAGGCTTGGTGGGGTGGCAGTAATTAGAGATCCAGGGCAACCCGCTTAAAGAAATCGATCTGTATCTGGAGGGACCAGAGACTTTTATACTCCTAAACTGCCACAATTAAAATGTTCTTTTCCTTGTCTCCTTCACTGTTATTTGGATTAATCATTCAATTTGCTACAGCTGAAAATCTACCCAGACCTTTGAAGGCTTTATAAGATTTGCTTGCAATGCTCCAAGCTTCTTAAAGGGTTGTTCGGAGGTTATGTTTGCTGTGTCATTTTTTGGGGAGGGGGGGATTACAGACAGCTGTTGTGATTGGATGGATATTACTGTGGTGCTACAATGCTCTAATTTCTTAAGAGTCAACACATTTAGCACATTGCTTTTTCTCTGTTACTTGGATTTTCAGGATTTAAGATACGATTAAAGTAATGGAATAAATGGAGCACGATGTGTGAAAACAGATTAACTCAGTGTGTGAATTTGGCAGTTCTCCAAGTTACAACCTAGGTTTTATTGAGATTCCAGCTCAGATATGTGCAGCCCCAGATTACGTTAGAAACCATTAGCTGGGAACCCGATTGACCTCTTCCAAACTTCACTGCAGATTTGATTGTGTCTGCCTGATAGCCAGCGAGCTACCAAGTGGATGGTGATCAGCTATCAATCGTCTCTGCTACGTTCACTGCACAACCAGTGTCTTTGATCAGTCTTAATCACAGTGTCTGGATCTGCTACGGCAAAAGCTGTCCTCCAATATGGCCCGCCGCAGATCAAACTGTAATTTTCTCCAAACATCCAGCTGTCCAGCTCACAGATGTGACTACAAAGCAGCCTGGAGCTTCCGTGCACAGCTGTGGAGAGAAGTTTAAAAAAGATGTGGTTCATCTGTCAACGCCTGGTTCCCAGCCAGAAGGGGAAGTTAAGTTGGGCCTGTCTCAGTGTTTGTGAGATACATCTTTTACATATATATATATATATATATATATATATATATATATATATATATATATATATATATATATATATATATATTTTTATTTTTTATTTTTTATTTTTTATTATTGATTTGAAACAAATTGATTTTGATGCTAGCTGAAATCCGGCCTCATAAATAGGGAAATAGGGAGGTATTTAATAAAAAAAACAAATGATAATTTGCAGGTATTAACTTCAAATAAGACACACTTCATTTGCTTGTGTACTTTATCTTAAACTTCATCTTGTACTTTCGAAATGAAAAGGTGTAAACGCTGAGGTTTAATAGGTTTATTTCTCAATGTGATTTTGGTGCTGATGTTATCTAAATCCAGGCTCAGGGGCTAAGACGCAGAATAGCACAGGGTCAACTCAAATAGACGGCTCTAGTGAAAAGACTGACACCCAATCTTCCTTTCTCTTGATGCCAAAGACAAGTGTTGGCACTAATTGGAGGCTCCGGGAAATGATTCGGGGGCAGGACCGCATCGTAACCTGAGGAGAAGCTGTTGTCGCTGTGCTGAGCGCGCCTGAGGAGTTGAAAGACTTCAGTTTAGCTCCGGTGTGTCTGCTTTTCACACAACGCCCCATGTGCTTGCATCCACTATCATTTACAGCCTGCAGCTGTGACTTTACAAAATCTTATCACAATTTGTAATCAAGTGTCAGATAACACATTGTGCATTGCATTAAGGGTACATTTCATAACAGTCATGGAAGTTAAATCCTTCATGGGCTCCAGGACTTCTGATTTTATTAAACTCAGGCTATTTTTACCGGGATGATTAAATGGATGTTGGTGTGGGTTTTACGATATGTCTTCCGTCCACACATATTACAACACAGTTTACAATGTGTTGTAATCATAAACCTAACCTCAAACACAGTTATTCATACATTGTTTTGCTTTACATCATGGGGATGTCCAGTTGTTCCTATCGTGTCACAAAAACAGTCTTAACAGTCTCCAGTATGTGACATACACACACTTAGATTACCTTCCTAGAGACTTGCCCTAACCTGAAAATAACTCAAACCTTTATAACATGACCCAAAATTCAGCTGTTCATCCCCAATAACTTGTCTTTACACACACACACACACACACACACACACACACACACACACACACACACACACACACACACACACACACAAGTGGTATCGGGTGAGGCCATCTGATATGATCTGCAGATGTTTTGCTCTGCCTCTGCAGCAGGTGCCGGCAGATGTCCATCCGGCCCACTTGGCCCGGTTGACTTCTTGGTTAAAAAGAGCCCGTCCTTCGGTCGGGCGACCTCTGGGGCCACGCCCCTGCTCGAAATGATCTGCCCTGCAAAAGTCCTCCTGAGCGGGTCATTAACATCCTGACCCCTTTCAGGGTCACTGGTCTGACCTCCCTGTTGATGGAGGGGCATAAAAATTGAGCATTTCAAAGCAGGGATCAATAAAGTCACGTTATTGCATTACGGCACAGCAAAACCAAGAGGCTCAGTGGTGGGACTGATTTCACTCCTCGTGACCTTTGACATGCTCACTTACAGGGCTTTCACGGGTCATATTCGTCCACCTGTTGATGACAGGACTTGGCGTTTTTAAGAGGTTTAAAAAGTAAAGTCGACATGAGAGGAAGCTGTACGCCAGAATTTGAAGTTTGCATTTATTTTAAATACTTTCTGTTGGTGTAAAAAGGGGAGGAAGCAGCTCGTCTTGCCCGGCTACTGTTTGTCTTAATTGCTCTTCACAGGTCTCGTACGCTTTCTGACATGCTCTTATCTTCCATCGTGACCAGTGATGTAATATATTTGTCATGGGTCTCATCACACACAGACACAGACTGTTCTCGTCCTTGATACAAACCTTGGTTTCTGTCTTTTGAAGCTCGGCAGATTAAAAGGTTCTTTTGTGTTGCTGTCCGTTGAATGCTGTAAATCCTGGCAAAAACATTAAGTCATTTGAAAGTAGTTTTATTGAGGAGATATTTCACTACATTCTTTATCGTGGAGGAGTTGCAGATGATAGGACCGTTAGTATTGGTGAGCCCCCTAGAGGTTTTGCGCCCAACTGCATCTGCACACACCTATAGCCGTGTTACTGGAGCGTTCATGACACGTGTGGCATGATAATATCATTCAATTATTGAAATTAAACTGAGAAGAGGTTATGGATATTTACTTTACAATAACGGATTCACTCGTGAAACAGTGAAATGCTTCTGTGCAATTAAGCCAATCAGGACTGTTGATCATGTATCACAACTATTAGCCATCATGTATGGAACTGGATAGAACAAAAAGTGTGTTAAAAGTTTGTTACATTAGTGAGGTGTGCTTGTTTAGCTCAACGGCACTTTATATTTGCAGATTTTGGTGGACATTGTGATCCATATTATCTGTGACATGCTGCCATGAGATGGTCTCTAATCCTTGGATGGTTTATGTGTGGAGATAAGCAAGATTATGAAGCTTTGACCTTGCTGTCAATCACACTGTATTGATTAAAATAAGTATACTATAGAGAAAGAATTGTATTCATACTTATTATGGTAATGGATACATCGTGCGTACATGGTATACATTATGTACACACTACATGCATATGATAAAGACAAAGTCAACCAACCAAAAAGTCTATTTGCTGTGTTGCAACCCAGATGGCAGAAACAATGTCGGCATTGTGGGTTTCTGCAAACAACAGGATACGTTGAACATCAATGTTTCTGAACTAAAAAAAGGTTTTATGAATACGTTTCATATCAGCGTTGTGTAACGCTTACAGAAACACAAAATGCAAAGTTGTATTGCTGTGGATCGATTGGTTTGGTTAAAAATTCCCCAAAAAATAACGTAAAGTATCGACCCGAAGTTTTGTGTTGGTTTGACCTCTGCGCCACACGTCCCACTCCCCTTTAGTCAACACCCCGCTTGATATACTGGTTATTACACCATTTAACTTTCATACAACATAACTTCCGGCTGCTCAATATATTTGGTCACTTGATCCGACCAAATACAAAAATGTCGACGTTCAACGTATCAGTCGTCACACCAATTATTTATCTTGAAGACTTATTTGTGTATCGAATTGAACTTAATGCACTCCAACATACATGCATTCAAGTGCCTGTTTTTTTGAGATCCTGCTTTGTTTCTGCCATTATTTCAGCAACCTCTGCAGGGAATTTGGCCGTCAAACCTGTCACACCTGCGTCCGCATCAGTGCAACACACAGGAGCATGTGCCTGGCAAATAAAAAGGGTCCCACCAAATTATTTCTTAATGGTATGAAAGATTCCCATGCTGTGTTTCAGCCCCCTTTTTTGCTCGACTGACTGTAAACCCAAAAGCAATAAATATCAAAAGCAGGGTGGGGAATTTACTGCACCTGTAGTTACCTTTGCACCGTCTTAATAAGCAACAGATGCTGGAGTAATTGCATTGAGCTTGAAAGGCATGCAAAAAAAAAAAAAAAATGAAATTCTTTGTTCGGTACAGATTGATCACCTGACTAAATCTGCTTCAACTCCGTAGCTCAGGGCCTCACATTAATTTTGATCAGCAGATAACGGGGCTGACATTACAAACAAACTGGATTTAGTGTCGCAGTGTCTCTGCTGTCGATTACCGGACAGGAAATGGCTGTTGTGAATGGTTATCCATGATGCATGAGGCTGCCGGGAGAGCACAATGTAGTACTGGACCAAACCTTAGCCCTTAATGTGGCAGAATAACAGTTTGGTTCATTTACCAGGCAAATCCAACCCCCATGACAGTGTCAGCTATACCAATTTGATTTGGCTTGTGTAGTCTTGTTTTTTTTTCAT
Organism: Clinocottus analis; assembly: GCF_023055335.1. NCBI lineage: Eukaryota > Metazoa > Chordata > Actinopteri > Perciformes > Cottidae > Clinocottus > Clinocottus analis. The sequence goes on from NW_027175821.1 coordinate 16,768,425, forward strand.
TTTAATCAGTACCAGTTGGAGTTGTAAATAATAGCTGTTCACCTTTAAAAGTGTCTCATATGACCTCATATTTGAGGCAGGCAGAGATATTTATTGCTTTCTCAGGCCGAAATGTTCCTACGTTTCCAGAAGAAAGGCATAGTTACGTCTACTATATCATGTGGTATGACCAAAAGATAAACTCCAAAGCTAAGTAGTGGTTACACTGTAATGATATCCTGTGTGGAAAGATGAATTTAGTGAGCCTAACAGAAGCCAGAATGAATGGTTCGCATTACTCCCGCACTTTTTTTTATGAGGAACATGCAGCATTCTGGACAAGGGGCTCTCATTAGTTAATCCTAGCTTCAGGCCATCTAACATTTATTAATGCATTTGGGTATATATGCACGTGTGTCTGTGTGTGCATGGGCTTTGTGAGTGTATGTGCGAGGGGGTGGGGTTATGATTGAGTGTACATTTGCGGCGTGTGTGTGCAGTCTTCTGTGGAAAATATGTGCATTCATCTTTGAATACTATACTATAATTTTGCTCTGATCACCACTAGTAGTAGTAGTATTCAGAATTCTTATTCATTAAATAATGATCAATGCTTGAGTGCACTCATTTAAACTGAGTGAACATGGTTTTCTGCATGTGCGCACTAGTTTGGTTTTGGCAGGGGAAAGGTTAATGTTTAACAGCATGAATGGTTCACCCACTAACGTGTGAACAAAGCACAATGGCTGCACTGTATAGGCTCCTATTTATTCAGAGTCACTTCCTCCCTTAATAGTCGGCTCTACTTTCCTCACAGAGGGAAAAAGTAGGTCAAGGAAAAGTCATGTTTGAGGTAATTCACTCCAGGGGACCGCTGCTCTGATCTTTAGATGACATTGGTTAACCCCAGAGTGAGGTCATATTCAAGTCAAAGTTACGCCCCGCATCCGACTGGTAGCGTGTCTTTGCATTTTACAGTAGACGGTGGGTAAATCTGAGAGGGAGGATGTCCGTAGGAAGTTTGAAAAGAAAGAGGCATGAAAAGACTATTGTTCATGATTATGATAAAGAAAAGCTTAAGGGTAAAACAAATAGGAAGCAGGCTCGTCCGTGGCCTTGCGGATCTTGATCAAAGATTAGTTGGCAGCCAATGTACTCTGGAGGAGCACACTCTGATGGAGTTTCTGCTTTGATGCAAGTGAACAAAAGATCCACTGCGAAGAATCACACGGATAGTTCATTCTTGAGCTTCATGCACAAAGACCTGAACCGGAGAGGAATGCAAACACGTTGTTCCCTCCACCTACTGCAATTACTTGTGATGAGTGCGTTGAGGATTAAGCAGGATATTTGCAGACTCTTTGGATTAAGCATGATTTGATCCATGCAGATCTCTGGAAAACCTTTTCATCAGGAACGATTGCTTTCAAGTCCAGGCATTTTTGTCTGCCCCCCTTTGCTCTGCAACAGCAACCTCAAATTTTCCTTTCACATTCCAGTCATCACATTTTCCCACTGAATTATGGACGGCGATTCCTTAATAGCAGGCATATTTATAATTGTGCAAGTATCATTTTTGTATTTTTATTTGGCCTCTTCTGTTACTACCATATGTACCTGGTATATGCAGTATGTCTGGACTTCACATTATTCACTCAGGATGTTGGAGCCCACAGTAATGGGGGTGTAATTAAAACATATGTCATTGTGATGGAGGTCTTTAATCGCCTGAAAGATATTTGTTTGTTTCCTCCTGAGCCAGCAAATGGACATAAAAACAATCAATCAAACCTAGTGTGTGGCCGCTCCTTCCACCACAGATTAAAAGATCAATCAGCTATTTAATCCTGCACTTTCTTTAAATAAATCAAATAAATATTGACTGCAGGAGCAAAAGATTAGGTTGATTAATTAGAATGATATGATTATGTTGTTATTAACCCCCATTAAGAAGGTTTAGCCCTGAATTAAAAAATATAGCTTCCAGTGCGATCTGTTTCGTCAGTGCAGTCTATTTTCTACCCTCGAGGAGTGCATGTAACATTTTTGCATGTGCATATATTATTTTTCAAAGAGTTTGATTTGCCCGAAGATGATGGCTCTTACTTGGTTTGCACTTGAGGCCAAACTCTTAAAAATGTGAAAGAGTCTGTTCACTGGGATTTGTTTGGCTTTGTAGCTGGCACACTGTCATTCAATCTGTTCCCACCTGGCTCACCAGCAAACCAAAATAAAGACATCAAAGGGATTTCTGTAATCTGAAGTAATTATTCTGTTAAATGTCTTTGTTGTTTTATGTATTTGGACTATGTGATGGATAGAATCAGTGGGGATGCCAGGAGAGTGAGCGCGCATGTCATCAAGTTACATCTTGATTAAAATGTGTTTTTTCTCATCGGATCAGGGAGGGGTTGGACGCCTCTTTGTCAACGAGGAAAAAAAGAGCACAAAATAAAATGGTAATCCAAACAGAAAGTACGTGGATGCCATACATATTTTGGCGAAGCGAGATTTATGTGATGTAACACACCAACAGTAACATGTGAAGGCGTATAGTACATCATATGGATATTTACTTTTTAGCAGGAATATTTTCTTATTTCTTTAATGGATTTGCATGTTACGCATTTTAAGCTTTTTGCACACCATTTATATATATATATATATATATATATATATATATATATATATATATATATATATATATATATATATATATATTGAGTGTTAAATCTGCCACATTTGTCAAATTGTCACTGACTTTAAATTATATAAACCTGAGAAAGTGGTTTGCTCACTTATTTTTAGTGACCACTCCTTCAGACAGATGTGTTGTCTTTGGAGTCGTATGAGAGACTCAGAGTTGCTGTGGAACAGTTACTTGACGTTATACAGGATGAGAACATGGCACAAACTTAACCTGTCTCTGTTTTTGTTTCTGTTGCATGCAGTAAAAAGCCTCAGGGTATGAATCACCTTAAATTAAATGTATGACAAAATAAAGAGTAATCAAGCTCAAACTATGTTCCAAATATAAATGTGTCTAACACTTTGCACTGGGAAAACGGTTACTCATCCGTTTAATGCGCTAACAAACTTGCAGCAGCACGCTCCGTCTCCTGAGTGCATTAAACCCATGCTGGTTCCTTCGACAGCGAGACGTATTGGATCGGTTTATGCATACTGAATGATCATCAGTGAGACAAAGATAAATACTGCTTACACAAATTAGAGTTCCCTGGGGACGGATGCCTTTATCAGTGTAATATCTGACAATGAAACAGAAACACAACTAGCTTAGCCTCCACCTTCCAACTGGAACATTGCCTCAAGTGCTGTGTATGCAAAGAAATCATGATATAGTTTAACAGAAATGAGGAAACTGTTTAAGTCCAACAAATATTCGCAGACTTTCATAACTCTGGACAAAACCCAACTGACACTTAGTTATGTACAAAGCGCTGGCTAAAAAGTTAACAAAAGGCATAATGTTTCACATATGTCGAAAGACTACATTAAAAGTTACAATCCGCTACTACCTTCAATGGGTGTCCCCGCTGTATCAAGCTAGCGCTGCTGCGATGTCCCGCTGCTACTGCCCGCGTCGAGCCGGGGCTGGTCTCGCTACCTTCGCTGGTTGTTGGGAACTACCAAGAGCTAGCCGGAAGCTAGCGGAGAGCTAGTGGAGAGTTAGCGGGAAGCTAGCGGAGAACTAGTAGCAGCACTACCTGGCTATCACAGAGAGTTAGCAGGTACAGCATACAGAAGCTAATAACGACTTGTAACCTGACTTTTACGGTAGCCGTCCACCTATGCGCCCAGTGCGTATGCTAAGCTAGGCTTAGCATTGCATTGAAAAGCGCATTTGTGCAATTGTCTTGGCTGTGTTGAAGTGCTGATGAAGGTGATTGTTCATGATGCTAAAAGGTTGTTTATTATGGAAATCATTGATGCTAATTTCTATTGATTTTGATTGCTTAAAACTTTAAAACGGAAATATTACTTCTATTTGATATATCTTTTTTGACCCGATGAATTGAAAACAGTCACGCGAGGCTTTAGGGTATTTTGAGACTCAGGTGGGGAATCCTGATGCGACCCTTCAGGGGGCTCAGTGACAAGATTGGTCGCAGTGATTTAATCCTGCGGCCACTGGTCCCAGTAGGCCTAACTGGCTTTATGAGCGGGAGCTTGGTGAAACCCATCAGGCAGTGTTCCAATTGAAGTACCCTGCATTGAGCTACTGTTTTAGATCTGTATAGCAGCGTTAACAACACCCCATTAAACACACGCAATCCGCTGTACATACAAATAATAAGGTAATATACACTTTAAAGCCCATTTGTAAGATTTAGTGGCATCTAGTGGTGTGTGGCAGATTACAACCAACCAAATACCCCTCTGCTTACCCCTCCCTCTACAGGTGTGTTGGAGAACTTAAGATTTTAAAAACAAAAAAATCAGAACATTTCAGTTTCCTTCACTTCACCTGGTTTTCTTCACCGATCGGCCTCTGTGCTTGCTCGTCCTGTGTATGTTTGTGTGTGTGTGTGTGTGTGTGTGTGTGCAGTTGGAAGACAGTAACGTCGGGGCTTATCAGTACTTCGGTAATTTAGCACAGGGGTCCTTTTAATGTTTCGAAAGCATCTCCACCTTCAGATAACGTAAGACGTGAACAGCAATCCCCAGAGTCAGTGTGACTGTTTTACTCCATTGGTGCCAATAAATCCACCTTCATGTCACACACTGTCCCTTCATAAATTGTGGACTTATTCAGTTTAGCTTAGTTTTTGATGTACATTTTTGGAGTTCAAATTTTCGCTATTCACCTCAATCTGTTTGATTTCTTGCTGTCAGACTGTCCATTTCCACCTTTCTTCAAGCGTAGACACCACATATCTAGTCTTGAACCCTTGTGTTTATCAGAGCAAAGCCATGAGTATGACCCAGCTTCAAATCCAGGCTCCAGCAATTTCTATAGAATCAATACAAATTGAAATATCAATAATGAAACATATCCTTCATGTTTCTTAAATCAGTCCTTTAGATGTCTGTTAAAGCTTCATCGTAGATCCTCTGAGTGTTTTTTTGTTTTCAAAATTTTCTTGCAATTGTTTACGCACGTTAAGGTTAAAGACAAACCCCAGTGGAACAATGATATTGGCTCATCATTTAACAATGTGTCTGTATAAATAATAATACCATGTTTGAGAGGGGTTCCCAGACAAGACTTGTTGAAGGATGAATAAAGCATTAAGGGAGCATCAATCTTGTGTTTCTTCTTTAAAGTCCCACCTTTCATATTGGACACTTGCTCAATATTTCATATTGCATCATATCTTTTGGCTAGGTGCTTGACATGTCTACCTTTCAAATCTCAAGATAAATGCCAAACCAAGCCCTCCACAGTAAAATAATGCACCTGGTGTCTAACTTATTCAACCTGAACCAATAAAACTGCTACAAACACAACGTGATTTCTGTTGTAGGAGTACAAGATTCCCATCAGGAGAAGATCATTACAGTGTCTGGAGAGGGAATGGTCCACAGCCCAGACTTCCCACACACGTATCCCAGGAATACTGCGCTGGTCTGGAGACTAGTGGCCACCAACAACATGAGGCTCCAGCTCACCTTTGATGAGAGGTTTGGTCTGGAGGACCCAGAAGATGGCATATGCAAGTAAGACTATGTCTCACTATCTCTATGCTAACATCCTGATTATTTGTCAGTGAAGTTCCTGTCCTTTCTTTCTCGTTTTTTGGGCCTATTGTGTGCTAAAGGGTCACCATGGACTAAATATGTCCGAATACATGGCTCATTTTCCTGCCAGGGTCCTTCTCACTGATTTGAAACGCTCAATGTATTGTTTATACGGTTTATAGATGTCCTAAATAAAAATGTTCTTCATTTCACTTGATAAGGAGGAAGATCCCCTTTTGAAGATTTCCTCTGCTTGGCCAGCTCTCGTCAAATGTAGGTTTGACCGTGTGGCGTGCGGGCTATGTGTTGGGCCGGGGTTAAGACGTCTCCTCCCTGCGCTGCCGATCCTCTTTCAAGATTTGGAGTGTGTCCATTTGGGAAATTGCCTTTGGTCAGCCGTGGCAGATATTGAATATTGAAAAGTCAGCAGCGGAGTGATTTGTTTCGACCGAGACATGGTCAGGATGACATGGTTCAGACCGGCACGCGTTACCTGATGTAGTCGATACTTTTGGCTTCTTGTGTGATCGGTCGAAAGAACACGCGACACTCTTTCTGACTCGCAACACGGAGACACACACACACACAATACATCCTCTGCTTTTAGGAGGAGTTCACTTTCAATTACTGTCTGGGGTCGCCTCTGTTGCCATTCAATTGAAACAGGGATCCTGAGCCTCAAACGATCGATTCACCCCCACTACATCATGCGCAGTGCTCTGCCTGACTGGTTAGCATGGAGGAGTCCAATCACTCGAATGTGGAGAATTGCTGGGGGAGGGTGACCTCGCTAGTCATTCCTGGAGAGCCCCCTAATGGATGACAGGGTGAATGACAGTGCAAAGTTTTCCGTTGGACACCACAGCAGGAGATTAACGTGCATCTTCTGAGGAATCAGCCAGACATGTCAGGAAATTAAAAGAGGATTTGAATCAGAATTAATTGACTTTCATTGATCAATGAGGTGTTTGTGATACTGCTTCAGGATCTAACTGCCATTCAGGGTCCATGTCTCTATTTGAAATATATTTCCTGTATCCTGCTTTTGTAAAAAAAAAAAGAAGAACGAAAAGAAAACAGTCTGCGAAGTGCAGGTAATCTGAGCCCCTCGGCACACTACTGTGCATGTAGACATATGAGGTCAGTGTTTCTGTTGAAACCCCCTGGGAGGGAAAGTTCGAGAGCGGGGCAGGGTGTGGACTGACAACGTGTGTGCCATCCGGCCCGAACAAGACTGGACTAGTCTGCGTCCTCGGGGGGAGAGACAATGACAACATCCTTTTCAAGGGGTCAGGCGAGTCATCGCCACGTCTACCGCTCCCACTTTCACATGTTTCACTCCGAACCCCCCTGGAATGAGGCCCGACAGGTTTTGGTCGGATCCCAAGATACACAGTCTTGGCAGGGCCGGCAGACAGATGAATGCAGCGTGCGATCACAAGCAGAACCAGACAAGTGTGCTTGTCTTTTATCTCCCCCTCTCTCCCACTCATGTACAACACAACCACACACTGACATGTACAAGCCTCTGGCCTAATATACACTTCATCAAAATGTTTTAATGTTATTGATACGCTGCTCTTACCCTTGTGTCACTGCACAATGTGATGCAAATAAACCGGATGAGTAATCTCCTGGCCAGCGATTCACAGCAATGGCAGGGGACACGACACACAACGGCAGGAGCTGTGTGCAGCTTTGGTCGCGAGCCTGGAGCGGGGGAGCCTTCGCTAAGATGAGAGGGAAGCTGTGCAGCCGAGATGCTCGTCTGCAATTCTGTTTGTCTGCGGTGCGATGAAAAGCATTCTTACCAAATCCACTGGAGGAGAGGCACGTTGGAGAGGGATCGGTCTCGCTGCCGGTTGGCATGGCAGCAGAGTCGTGCTCGGCGGCTCACAGACAGGACTGCTCTCAGAAAGGCATTTCTGCTCCCTGCCTTTTAGTCTACAAAGGAGAGGACTAAAAAACTGTGTTTGTGTTGCTAATCTGCGTCACGGCCGTGGCGAATATTGCATCTATTAATAATGCACAAGGAAAAACACTTTGTCAGAGAAGGCTTTGTGAATATTAAACACAGCTTTCCCCGCACTGTGCAGCGAGGCCACGCTACCTGCCGGTGTAAGACCCCTTTGCCGTTGTGATCCGGTTCACCGCGACTGTACGTACAGTTTGGTACGTATGTCAGTGCATTTGTAAATCGGAGAAACCGCTGTTCGACATGGTGATTCTGAACACATGGCGATGTGTAATGATCAGGGCGTTCTGCATTATTGATGAGCCATCTGTCAAAGCTTTTTTCAGAGAGGAAGGCTTCTCTCTTCACTGACCTCCATCGAGAAGGCAGAGAGGAGCTAAACTTGTATTTTATCCCTTTCCAAAAAAAACATCTCACGCCAGTTTGATTAGCACTTATAGAAATGAATGTTTCACAGTCCACGCGGTTGTCTAACACGTGTCCACGTCAACTGAATAACTGGTTTTGAAAACGCAGACTTTTAGTTTCACCTCAGCCAATATGTTTGTTTGTGCAGATTACAAACTTGTTGTCTGACTTTCCAAATCAGAGGCAGCGCAGTCAGTGAATTCACCAACCCTCTTTGCTCACCTTCAGTTCATTCAACATCACAGAAAATCCTTTTTTTTTTTAGTTTTGCTCATGTCCCTCTATGTTGTTTTATTGAAACCAGCTTGAACTGAATCTGTCAAGCCGGGGCAAAATGTAAACAATGTCCTTGGAATCCAAATATCCGAATTGGCAGCAGTGAATGAGAGGCTAGCGTGCTTGTTGACGCAAATTGCAAAGTGATGAATCCCAGACGGCGAAGAGTCGGTGAAACAAGGCTGTATTGAATGCAGCGCAGCCACTGGTTACACACAGGTATAAATAATAAAGGCTGAACTGCTGAACCGCGTGTCTTAAGTGGTGAGGTTGGTCGATGTTAGCCTTGGCACACGAGAGGAGTCTGGAGCAGGGCCATATGCTGCGGCGCTTCATGTTTACTGGTATTATGGGTTGGCAGGGTGGCAGAGAGAGACTGTCACGTAATCACAAGGTCACAAAGTTTATCACCACAACAAGCAAAAAGCTGCTTTTCTTTATGTTTCACTAAATTGTAGTTGATGTCCTAATTTTCTTCTGTGAAATTGAAATTTAAACCCAATAAAACCCATCATGTTACGTCTATATTTAAAATGGATGTGGTTTCCTCAGATAAAATAATATACCAGGTATGTGAGAGTTTCTAACGATGATTCTGAAAACTCAATATAGTAGATATAGAAGGTTAGTAGATACACATTATTGCAGAATTATTTTTGAAAGATATATTTAAGCATCCTGTACTTTTTCATATTAATTTCGCCCAAAGAATATTCCAGCACACACCAGCAATCATGGAAATGTGATGATTTACAAGTGAGTTTCAAAGTCCAAGTAAAGACACCTGCAGTCTTCCACAATCAACACACAGTACCGTATAATAGGCTGGAGGTTTAATTAAAACCATATTTCATTGACAACACGTAGCCTCGCTGTAATAGGCCTGTAAAAAGGCTGCAGCAGCAGCCGTAGCAGCTAAATGGTGAGAACAGCTGCTAATGCTGCACTGTCAACCAACCTGAGATGTGTCCTCGCTGGCGTTGTTCATTACATTTTTTTTTAAATTCAGGCAATAAATAAGAAACAAATCTCATCCCTCACATCTGGGCTATTGTGACCTGATAGTTTTATTTTGTTAAATGAGGTTAAACCTTTATTTCCCTTGGCAGCTTTATTGATATTAAAACTCTCACATTCAGAAGGGCAGGGCAGAGCCGAGGAGAAAGCACCATGGCCAACATCAAAGGTGCTGACGAGCACATGCATGTGAGGAGCTCTAAATGTCCCCTGTGAACGCTCACACAGAGCCAATACCTGAAAGCTGTGTCATAACTTGGACTCAAATTAACAGTTTCTGCACTATGTTCTCGTTCACTCCACCAGGTACGACTTTGTGGAGATAGAGGATCCGACTGAGAACACCATCCTGGGTCGCTGGTGCGGGTCACAGTCGGCACCGGCGAGTCACACGTCTAAAGGCAGTCAGATCAGGATCCGCTTCATCTCTGATGAGTACTTCCCCTCCGAGCCGGGCTTCTGCATCCACTACTCCGTCCTCCCAGTGGTACGTACAGTGTCAACGGTCAGGAGTTGTGCATCGGGAGTTGTTGTGCGCTGAGCTGCCGCAGCATTTCTCCGCCTCCAGCTCCAACTTGCACTCACATGGCAGTAAGCGACGCCTCTCCTTGCAATTAAGATAATTTGCTTGTTAAATAACACGGTGTCTTAATTTGCAATCATCCATTTCTGCTTATGTGTAGCCAAGGTTTAAAAGGCTTGTGGGGGGAAGAGTTATGTTCAAGCACTTCAGAACATCTGGCACCTGTGCTATCTTTTGTTTTTATTATGTTAGGATGTCCAACAAAATGTCCACAGTACCTGCAATGAGAGAGTACAGCAACAACATGAAGCCTAACCTACCTGTGATGGACCCCGTATAGTCCTAAAACGTTCGAAATCGCACAACAAATGGAAAGAAATGAACTTCAAATGGTTTCAAACTCTATATTTTTTTTCTTTTTCCGGGGCGAGTATTGTTTCCACTTTTAAATCAACAAAGCGTTATGTTCCATATCACCCTCAGATATAAAACCATACACCCTGTTAACCTGCACTGTGTCTTCAGACCGACGAGGTGTCTCGATGTCACGTTTCTTATTACTGAGAGGGAGGAAATAAGTGGCTGCACAAAGAGGTCCTCTGACCCTGGTGGAGGGGTCCAGTCAAGCCTCTGAAATGAAAGCAGGAATTAAGAGATAGAAGTGCTTTTTGTGTGGAAAATTGTCATGCTGTCTGCCTGCCTGTCTCGGTTTCTCTTTGTGTGTTTTTCATCAAAAAATACTCCCCCTTTTATGTGTATGTTCAGTGCCCCACTTCATAAACATACCGTTTGAACTCATTCAGTACATCACAAGCTTTGCGAAAGAGGAGCCAAGAGCTCAAGACTCAAGCAACAACTTGCATTAAACGTTCTGTGAGAACACAAAGTGAAAGACAAACAGGGGACACTCTTAGCTTCTTCCTTCCCACATCTCCTGACCTCCCGTCCACTTCAGTCAGACATCTGCTCAATCATGAAAGTGAATTGCCAGTTTGTTTCACTTCATGCATTCAGGCCAGGACAGGTCATCGAGAAGATGGGTAGACTCCCCGAACGGCCGATTCACTCTGGCTGAGTTTTTACTTTTTGTATTGATGATGTTACTACTTCCTGAATGATCCCCAGACAAGACATGGGCCCGCCTGGGCCTCGCCGCTGCATTCAGCACAGAGCGGAAAGCCGTTTGTCAGACTGGGCAAATATAATCCTTTCATTATCGACAGAGGATACAGTTCCCTCCTCGCAGTTTGGACAAATTCTCGTTTTTCTTCGAGTGCAGTGGTGACTTATAGGCCGACAAACTGAGGAGGCCAGCAAGACCTCCTAGAGTGTCTTGAAGATGGTCAGCCGCTTCTCTTTATTCCACAAAAACGGTACTCGTTGAAATGTTCGCCAAAAAGCATCCTCCGGGCCCTCGTTTGAACATCGCAAAGTCACAAGATCCATTTCAGCTCCAGTCTGACTCAGATGAACTTTGTGTTTGTGTTATCTCGTTTCTTTTTGGGATGGAGGGCGTTGCTTTGTTCGGTTTTGCCCGACCTAGTCAATCATGAGTTATGTATCCGTCGAGCTGATCTCATTTTCAGTCAACTTGGAATCGCGACACCCAGTTTCTCCAAATGATCAGAGACAGAAGTCATCTCAGAAGTTATTTCTGTGAGTATACAAAACATGACCAATCAACAATGTGTTTATCGCTCTGTGGGAAGAAGACATCATCAGGCTTATTCGTGTCGACAAAGCCCTGCTATTATCTTGTCTTTTCTTTCAAGGAAAACGTCTGTGAGCAACATCAAGTAAAATTGCCCAACAAACTGAACATGCGGGCAGTTATTCAGAGGTCACGGACACAGAAAAAGATCTTTGAATTTGAACTTAATCAGTGAGATGAGAACAGCTTTGCTTCACAAAATAAATGTTTAGACTTCTGTGCCAGTGCACTTTTAGCCATCTTCGTCTGGATCCATCCTCTCTCCAGGCCTCATTCTCTTCCACTGTCTCACTTCTCTCAGTCCCGGTCTTGAGACCACACACACACAGAATCAACCCTTCAGCCTTCACCGACAAAAGCCCGGGGATAAACTGAAGAGACGACTGCCGTGATTTAAGCTGTCATGTTTTAGTTCTGTTCACTTTCTTTAAGTAAACACTTCTACTCCTCATTAATCCCTAATGGCCTGCAGCACCCTGGGAAATCTGACAAGCACAAATAGGCAGCTGAGGTCACTGACAGCACTTTGTATTCTGTCGAACTTTTTTTTTATCTGCTTCAAAAGCGTTTTGTTTTCTTCTCTTTTTCTTCATACGCGTCTTTATTGCATTCTTTCTTCATCTTTGAAACCCCAAACAACTGACGTGCTGAAAACACACTGAGTGTCAAGCTGAGTATTAGAGCTGTATTTCTCAGAAATAAACAGATGTTAAGAGGGAAAAGCCAGTCATGATTTGTTCTAGCTCGCTGTGGTAGAGCCAATACAGTGTGTTGAGTTAATGCAGATCGCTAAATCACTGAAAACCAGGTTAATCTCAAGTAATGATTAATGTTGACATTAAATTGTATCAAAAAAGTATATTCACCACCAATAGACTGCAGTAGATTGTCAGAGATGCCACAAAGGCCTTGCTCAATCTAATACAGAGAGATTAATCCAATAAAACACTGAGAAGAAGTACAAAGTATCATAAAAGTTTAATTATTTTCTTTATGAAAACCAGATTTGATCTTCAAAAACCAAGTGTTATAAAAGCAAAGTGTAATGCACTATAATCATATCATGTAATTGACTGCGTATGTATCGGGCTCACAATTTTGTGTGACACCCCCCTGTGTTTGTTTTAGCTGAAGAAATCTGATAAAAGAGCTGGAAGATCAAATGAAGTGTGCACTGCAGTGATCTAAGTGTGCGGATACCAGTTTGGACGTTTTGATACTTCCAGCAACTTAGCGAAGATAAAGTGGAGCGGCGGTTATCCTGCATTAGCTTAAAAAAATACGACACTTTCTGAAACACACGCACAACTCAACTATGCAATGGAATTTAAAAGTCAAACTTGATTATTTGGCATCGGAATTAAACTACTCTCAAATGTCTGTCGCTAAGTATATGATGGAATAAGAGACCTGGTTTGTCTTTCACATCCCAACTGGAGAAGGTGTGGAAACCATGAGGGGGAAAAGGAAGCTTTGGCCTCTGCGCGTTCAGACCGGCTTCCCTTTGAACTTTCCTCCGACATACGAGGAGCACGCTGGAACAGCAGCACTCTGTTTCCTCTGTGGTCCACGAGCAGCTTCTGAAACCTCGTGCCACGCAGGGGCCGGCACTTTAGTATATATTTAAACAAGCAATAATTCCTCTCCACCACTTCCATGGAATGGAAAGGAGGGGTAGGGCGGGGGGGGGGGGGGGGGAGAAAAATAAGACCCGGTCTGTAATTCACAGGAAGAGATTTTTAGGAAAAGCGAAAAAGGCCGAGGCAAAGAGGTTGTTAAAACATAGAAGAGAAGGAGTCTGTTGAAGGGAACACGAGGGGTGTTGAGTGGTGGGTTAAAGGAGCAAGCAAAACATACATCATTGTCTCTGTGAGGTCCCACACCAGAATATCACCCCACTGAAGATCGCTCTGGCAGCTTTATTCATCTTAAGATCGAAGAGAGTTCCTCACACACACACAGACATGAATAAAGGGCGATAGGACAGAATAAGTAAGGAATAAAAGGCTTGTTAAAGCAAATGGCAATGACATGCAATGCAGTATAGGCTTACTGTTGGCATGACAAAGTGAGGTCTGTTTTTACACCAACCTCAATTGCAGTGTGTGGCTCCGAGTGAGAGGACGGACCTCGTCGCTTACTCGAAGCCCTCTTGTGCAAGGAAGTGGTTTGTCGCGACATGCGAAAGAGAAGATATTGTTTTCCAGAGCTCTCCCAAGATGCTATTTCAGGGGTTTCATCTCAACATAGTTAGGGGAACCTGTCATTTTAGTCACCAGAAATAAGAGCGTGTGGTTGTGCAGTGCACGAACAACGGGAGCTGGAGACGAAGTAATCACAGCTTGAAAACAAGGTTTTTTTCTCGAGAGGCCGGAGGTTAGAGAAGGTGAGAAGGTGTCGGTGATGAGAGGAACATTTCAAGCTTTGACTCTTTGTCTCTTTTCAGAACACCTGATTATGTAAATAGGGTTGTACATTGTAATCTTGTTAAATATCCTTCTGCTGCATGTGCGTCTATGACTATCTATGTTATCAGGTTCACAATTGTACATTTTTGGATGTTAGCTCCTGAGTCTGTAATTTTATCCCGCCTCGGTCTGCTGGTTCGGCAAATTTCTTTTCAAGATTGACATGAACTGCAACAAACAGGACAATCATTTTCTTTGAGGGTAACACACTCGTGTTTGTTAAAGTGATTCCTGTTTTAGTTTGAAAGTTCTCTCCTTTTGTTTTACTTCCTGCCTTTGTTTGTTTCCCGCCTTTTTGGATATCAATTGTTGCTCGTCGTCCATGCTGTCACCTGTCGCTCGTTATCTTCCTCCTTTTCTTCTGTGTTTAGTCTCGGTTCTCTACTTCTCTTTGATCAGCTTGTCTTCTTTGTCTTCATTTCTGTATGGAGTTATATTCATCTGTTTATGCCTGTGTTTTACTAAGTATTTGTTCTTCTTTGCAGCCCATCTGAATCTGCATTCGGGTCCTATCTGCTTTTGCTGCTTACTGCGCCACGACTCACATACAAAAATTGCAATTGTAGCTAATTTTGAGTCTGTGTTGTTCAGAAATATACAATAAAAGGTTTACATTTTGTCCTAAATAGTTAAAAAATCTTCACCAGAATCTTGTATTTTCCTGTAGAATTCAGGATTTTAATCTACAACACTTAAACGTAAACACTCAAACTATGACGCTCAGTTTCCATTATGTTGATTCATTAATTAATTAGAGTTTTTCCATTACTACTCCAATACTGGCAATGAGTTGTAATATTTGAAACGTGACGCATTGGCACTGTGAATGCAAGTAATGCCAGCGACTGTGCTTGGTGGTCCGTTTTGCTTTGTTTGTGAACGTCTTAAACGGGAGCTCTCATCTACTGCTTATAGCTTAATTCACACCGTCTTGATGTGTCGCTGAAGGATTGCCTGGCTTCTCTGTCTGAAGCCCAGTTTGCAGAGCGCCGCTAATTGGCCATCGACATTCACAAGCTGTTAATGGTTTCCAGTCCGCGCTGAACGCCACTGCTCAGGCTCAACTAATAAGAATCACAGCTTCCCACCATTGTCTGGAAATACAATTCTACTCAGCAAACCTGCTTGACTTATTCTAACCGTACACGACCGGCCCTTTCTCCACCAGCATTCCTTTCACATTGTGTCTGCTCATCTCAGTATGATGCCAAATTAACCAAATATAAATTGAAGACCGCCTTATTGGAATAAGTCTAATCTGTGGCATCATCAATGTGTGTTTGAAGCCTGTGGTGCAGCCATGTCAAACCACTGGCATCTTATTATCAAAACTACGCCAAACAGACTGGAAGTCTGAGTGTATTGCACAGACTTCCCCTTTTAATAAATCTTCTGGGGTTTTACTGTGTTACACATTTCATTCAGTGTAAAACTGTCAATACACTTGCTGCTCTGTTTAGCAAATGTATTGTTTGAAGCATATTAAGTATGATTGTCAAAAAACAAAGACCACATATCCCTCTTAAATATCCATGTTGGTTCTACTGGTGGTTGAAATAAATATACACCCTTTGGAATAAAATTATATAAGCCTCTGGATGGATTACTTTTTTGTCTAGGTCGTTCTAGACTACTCTCTCTCTCTCTCTCTCTCTCTCTCTCTCTCTCTCTCTCTCTCTCTCTCTATATATATATATATATATATATATATATATATATATATATATATATATATATATATATATATATAACATAAGTAGAAAATAAGAATTAAACCAAAAATCTTCGCGATGTTGGTGTCAAGGTCTCTGACAAGAAGAAAACCTTTCCTCCACGAGCCATCATTTCTCACTGAGTTGCTTCCTTATTCAGCTCCACATCATCAAAGGGAAGCTACAGATTCCTGGAATCATTTTTTCTTTTCAAACATCTCTGCCTCTCTCGAAGCTTAAAGACGCAGCTGCCAGCAGCCGATGTTTTCAATGCTCCACAGGCTTCTTTTTTCCTTTTTTTTTTTTGGAAGTGTCACAACGTTGCCTTCTACCTGTCAGTCACAAAAGATTAGAGAGACCAACGAGCTGACATGTTGGACAAACGTAGCGTCACAGGCCTGAAAGGTTCCACAGATTAGCCTCTTCTCTCGTGGGAAGACCAACACCCCGGGTATCAATCTTCTCTGTGACTGCACGCCGGAGCCCGGAGGGCCGCGAACTCGAAATGAATAACACTGCCGCCTACGGGAGCTAAAAGGACAAATGTTGTTATGCAAAGTGGGCAGAGGAGGTGACAGAGATGTGATCACATTTGACAATGTAAAAAATGATGCCATCGGTTGACATTTGCGTCTCGACTTAAGTGCATTAAACAGTTTGTGTACAGTTTTCATGGGTGTCTTGTTGGAGTTCAGATGCTAATGTTGTCAACTAGAGATTAGGAAGGGAGTCCCAGTCTTTCATGCAAGACAATACTTTAGCTAAAGGTGGCACACAGCCAACATTCCCACAGTGTTTTGTTGCATTTGACCTTCTTATATCAATAATAAACCCGATTTTTAGAGAATAAATATACATCAAATGCATGTTTATATATGTCTGTGTATGTTTTCTACTTCCCCATCAGTTCACAGAATCAAAGTGTCTCAGCTTTTCAGCACGCTCATGGTTTCTGTTTCACTTAACTTGAGTTCAAACCGCGATAACATTTAAAAACCCCGGATCCAATTAGAACCCACTTTTAACCATAACATACGATGAACCGTTGCAGAGTCAAACTCCCCTTCTTTTCATACCTCAACATTTATTTTTTCCCACAGTAGAAATATAGCACATCTTCCTTCTGTGTTATTTTCCTGTTTAAGGCAGTCGATGCAAGGAGGCGGTTTTTGGTGTGTAAGCTACAATATTTGTCTGTGACACATGCATTATGTTGCTCTTGCAGATTTCAGAACAGATTGTCTCACAGTCTACAGGTCAACATAAAAAAGAAGCATATACATGTGATACATTTCCTTGTTGTAACTGTATAAAATAAATACTGTATTTCCTATAATTGACCTTTTCCTTTGTGTCTCTCTCCATCTCATCCGCCGGGTTTTCCCGCAGAGTGTTTCGGAAACCGAAGTCCCTGCAGTGCTGACCCCTTCCCAGCAGGGTATTGAGGACTTGTCGGAGGCGGTGGCGGGTCTGGGCACCGTGGAGGAGGTCATGAAGTACCTGGAGCCGGAGCGATGGCAGCTGGACATGGAGGAGTTGTACAAACCTACATGGCATGTGCTGGGGAAATCCTTTATCCTTAACAAGAAGGCCAGAGGTAGGACACTTCTAAATGTGTACAATATGAAATAAGCCATTGAATATGAACTCAAACTATATTATTTGTGCCATGAAGAAAATGCCAAAGTGTGTTTTTTAATAGGAAGTGATTCTGATCGTGATTTCTCTGTGTGTTTTTGAGGAGGAGTTGATCTCAATCTGTTGAGGGAGGAGGTTCGACTGTACAGCTGCACTCCCCGTAACTTCTCTGTGTCCTTGCGTGAGGAGCTGAAGAGGACAGACGCCATTTTCTGGCCAAGCTGCCTCCTGGTGAAGCGCTGTGGTGGAAACTGTGCATGCTGCTCTCACCGCTGCTACGACTGCCAGTGTGTTCCCGCCAGGGCGACGAAGAAATACCACGAGGTAAATATAACGATGTGATTGTGAAGTACGAGGAGCATGTCACATCGCAGTTCAAATCATGAAATGAACCAGCCGCAAAGATCCTATACTTGAAAATCCTCCTGACACAAATGATATACTATATAAAGGGGAGATTATGACAAAACATTGAATTTTCTTAGTTACAGCATAATATATTAAACATGACATTTGTTGAGCACATTTTTACTTCAATTTGGTGATTTAATTACAGTCAACTGTACAGTTTATACATTGAGATTGAATCTTGAAAAGATCAATGATATTATCAAAAATGACATTTTTGTGCAACAGGTCAATGAAGTCTTTGCTCAAGGACACTTCAACATGAAACTATGGGGAGACCCGTAACCCGTACCCGGCTGCAAACACTCTCCTCATAAACATGATAACTTCACTTATAAACTAATAAATACATGGCAAGATGCCTGTACTTTCATGGAAATATTGATGATAATACTATTGTCCTAACAAAGTGATTGCACATGTTATTAGTTCTGTCTGATGGAGCGATCTGGTTTACTTGAACGGGATTGCAATTTGCTTAATTCTATTATTTGAAAAAGAACGGATGAAGGAATCACGAAAAGTTGGACCATCTAGTTACCAGTTTGTTGGGACGTGACCACTTCTCTACATGAACTGTTTGAAGGAAGTACAGATGTTAAGTAAAGCTTCCTTCTCGTTGACAGGTTCTGCTGCTGAAACACCGAAGCGGCGTCAGAGGCCTGCAGAAGTCCATGACTGATGTGGCCTTGGAGCACCATGAGGAGTGTGCCTGTGTGTGTAAAGATGACGTCGACTGACCTGAGACCAGCGTAACACCTGCCACTGGATTCACACAGGATGTTAGAAATGAACGCCTGCCGCTGTTGCAGCGTTCTCCATCTCATCCACTTCGGAGCAAACTAGATTGTCCCTTTATCCTGTTGTCTTTACGCTAATTGGATGAAGCAGAACAGACTGGAATCTAATACATCTTCTGAATGGATCTGACTGCTGTGGAATAGCAATAGTGTGCCCTGAGTGCATTTTAGAGAGACAATATAAATGCACTGGAGCACATCTGGACTATTACCTATGTGCTCTGAAGACTATTTTCTTCAGCTCACAGATCTGAACATACAGGTATTTTCTCTTGAGGGCTGATAGTGTCATGGAGAATGGGAGCCTCTTTATTCAAGTACTTTTTTTTCATGTCGAGAGCTGGCTCCAGCTGATTTTGCTCCTCTATTATTACCACCGAGGCCAAGAAAGGTGCTTTTTCATCAGCAGTTTTCCTTTTGCGCCGCTCTTGTTTCATTACAGATTTAATCTGCAGCCCCGGTAATGCTGAAATGTCTTGCTAATGAGACCGTATTATGTGTAAATATTTCATCTACATTTTCTTTCTGTACTATCATGCCTTTTCTACCAAAGATTCTCAAAGAGAAGATCAAAGTTGCACATGTAGAATCAGTTGGGTGGTGTTCATTACAATTCTTAATTCTGTCTCAAATTTGCTTGCCGAGCGCCAAGAAAATCTTGCAACGTTTGAGATTGTTCATTGTCAATATTTATTTGTTTAATGAAAGGGAAGTTTAGGTCCAACATGTGTTGTTTGTTTGTGTCACTGTACAGTAGTAGTAGCCTCCAGTTTTCATTTTTAGCTATTTTACATTGAAATTGTGTCATGGATGTTTTACAATTTTCTGTATGCCAAAGTTATTTATCTCTACCTTTGCAATAACTGTTTGTGTGTATCATTGTACTGAACATCAAAAATAAATGCTTCCGTTTTTAGCTGGAGGTACGGTACTTAAACTCAGCAAAGAAGATATCGGTGATCCAAAACTAAAGCAAACAATTTGCAAATGGTCAAATTTTGAGTCCTAAAGCGAAAACACCTAATGCTGGATGTGTATTTGAAGACGTCAGGGACAGAAATAATGGTTGTATTAAAGAGAAAAAAAATGTTCTAGCCGTTGGTAAATTAAGAAGGTTGAGAGGTTGAAAAGTGTATCTCAGCAAAACAATATAGTTGTGGTGGGAGAGCATAAAACAGTTATATGCATGTATGCATTGAATCATGAATCAGATTTTCAGTGAATATTGTAACAGTAACATGTATTCATCTTTAGAGCATTTCTTAATGTAGTTTACAGATACTTCATAGAAAAAACAATCCACTAAAATGTCTAAAAGGTTCAAAATGACTGGAGAGGGGTAGGTATGCTTCCTCAACTACATTGTGGGTTGAGACAGTGTTATCAGCAGTTTTGTTTTATTGTAATATTAATACTTTACCCAGTAACACACAGTGTATGAGTTTGCAATTTCCAAAACAATAATTCTAATATATAAGAACGCAGGGAAAGAAAAAGACAACATACGATTGCATTTCCCCCAAGGGTTTCACATTTTGCAAGTTGATATTTGTATAGTAATAACTAAGTGTTAGGTAGTAGGTGTACGGGGCATCTCCATGCGCACCTTCTATTTTGTGTATGTGCATAAGCACAACATGCAAAACGACTGCTTGAAGGTGGATATTGATCGGCCGTGTGCCACCAGGTAATTATTTAAAAGGGTATCATCTGCATAGAATTGTATAGAACGTGTTGATGTTTCCAAGTAGTGTACCCCACTTGACTAACCCTCCAGGTTTGTTCTGATTGGTTTGTTCTGCCTCTTCAAAGCTTCAGTTTTATACTGTGACCTCAACAAAAGGTCAAGTGAGTGAATCCAAGTGGCCACCGTGTGTAACCATGTATGTAAAAGTAACCCGTAACTCTATAACCAATGCCAATGTCGAACCACTTGACTCTGAGGTTGCATATCGGTACACAGATAAACACAAGCTTTCAGCTCATGTGTCACAATGAGCTGAGTAATACAAAGTAACCACCAGGATGTGTTCATCAGCGAATCAGGAAACCTTTAGATTGCCAAAGTGTTATAGAAGTAGTTGGCACACAAAGTCATCTATTGGCTTTGTGCATGACCGAGTAAACCTGTAAGTTTCAGTGTGTGTGTGTGGTGTGTGTGTGTTTGTGTGTGTGGAAAGATAGAGGTACAGTATTCTGAGAGAGTGACTCCACTTGCTATTACTGCCGAATATTAAAAGCATCAACTTAAAAACCTGAAGGCAGCACTCCTTCATTCAAAGGTCTGTCGCTCCTTATCAGTAACTGACCAGCGTTGTTCATTCTCCCCATCGGCCATCAGGTCACCCAGGAGGAGGTCCTCGTTTGTCCATCTCACGCTGCTGTCCGAGCCAATTATTCTGATCTAATGTGCGCCCTGGCAGGCATGTGCGGTGACGCCAGATGCTACTGCATAAAACCGCCGGTTCCCAGTTCCCAGTGTGGTTTTTGTAATATTAAACAGACTGACTTCCTCAGTTGGTGCAGTGTTTCTTTTCAGAGGAAACCTCACTGCTTTGGCACTAGATGTGACACAGCATCGGCAGTTTGTCTGGTTCATAGTGCGCTTGTGTGTGTGTGTGTGTGTGCGTGTGTGTGTGTGCGTGTGTGTGTGTGTGTGTGGGCAATTCCAATCCACCACCTCCCGCCCTCTGCTCATTGCCTCCTTCTCTGTGAAACCAAGGTAGTCTCATTCAGACTAAACCGCATCATCATGGTGTAATTTAAGTGCCTTAACTTAACACAAGAAACTACATTTTAATTACTTTTGTCTCTGAGGGAAAATAAACTCTTAACGTGCGCCCAACATAGAAGTGGTTAACGTGTGGGCTGAAAAGACAAAGAAAAAGCAGTATGAGTAGAAGGTTTCTCACTAGAAATGCAACCTGCAGTGTCACTGCTCTCCATCTCACAGCCTGGACACAACACTGGTGGTTGTTCAGCACAGCAGATGTTTCCAATTTGACACTTGCTCTGACCATAGCCGGAGGCACAATGACAGTCTCTTTCTGCCTCCCCCTACGCATGAATCATCTCGACAACGGGCGCAACACACTCAACTCCAACGTCTCCTCCTACTAAGACTCAAATCACAAGGCTCACCTTTAATAAATTACAGGTTTGACCTTTCCTCTGCATATCCAATGAACTAAAAAGATGGAGCCTTGTGCACCTCCAGAACATAATAGATGCTCACTCAACACAGGGCTTCATAGGCGTAGGAGTTGTCCATGACATTTATTTTTCAATGGAAGGTGTTCAGGATGGCACCGTTTTTTAAATGCTTCTTTTATGCTCATTCACAGTTCCTTACAGACATAAAAATATCATTTAAACTAAACACAATATTCATGTGTGTGTGTTTAAGGAACATGTATAGACTGCATTTGGGAGTTTTACAAACTTATCACTTTAAAAACCATCCAACCATGCTTAGGCTTTCCTCCAAAATGTCATACCCAAACTAAAAAGTGTGTATCTCAGCAAACCACTATTATAATAATATAATAGTTTTGGTTTTCAATTAAAGGGACGCGTGAGATTTTGTTCGCATGTGTAGATATCAGTCTATATGTTCCTGGTTAAGAGTAAACACAGAAAAGAAAGCGCTTTCAGGATGATTATTTGTTTGAAATGATGCAGCTGTAAGGTTTACCTCTAACCCAGATCACAGCACAATATGCGAACAAGAACAAAGTTACAGAGAAGAACATTCAGGCGAGGTCTCCAACATTTGCATTGAAGCACATTTGCGCACATTTTTTCATACCAGACCATATATTTTACTTGTGTATTACTTATGGTGTTCAATACATCCAAGTACATCAGTTTGGGGCTTTTTTTCCTAAAACAAGCTATGATTTAAAGTTTTATATCACAATCCCTCAGTCTCCCCCCTAGAGAGGGATGGGTTTTACACAAAAGAAGTGTATATTGCTCTGCTTCTATCCAACAGATCTCAATTTGGAAACCAAAGAATATTCATGTATTGGTTTGACCATATTGCAAGCAAAATCAATGATATGTATAGAAAAGTGTTGCACCTACAATTAGTGTGTTGATACATGAAGTTGATTTCTGTCACAACAATTTTTGCACCATCCTGCAGTTGTATTATTTGAAGCTAAATTCAAGTTAGAACGGAAGCTGTGATGGAATTGCATCACATAATATTGTTGTCATAAAAGAAGTC
This sequence comes from Clinocottus analis, assembly GCF_023055335.1. Classification (NCBI taxonomy): domain Eukaryota; kingdom Metazoa; phylum Chordata; class Actinopteri; order Perciformes; family Cottidae; genus Clinocottus; species Clinocottus analis. The sequence goes on from NW_027175821.1 coordinate 16,791,274, forward strand.
TGTGATTTCTGATAGAGGGAACTTTAAAATGGATGTAAGGGGACCATCCCCTTCAGATTCAAGTTTGCTCGCTTGCTTTTTTTTCTGCTTGTTTTGCAGAACATCGAGAATAAACTGCATCTGTCATATTTGTCTATTCCCAAGAGTTTATAACTCTTCTGGCCCTGTCTTCAATCTCAACCACCAGAACGTTATGGTCTTGCAGTTTCCACTTATCTCTGTCATGTCCAATCACTGCAAACTGTTCCTAGACTCTGTTGCTAAATAGATATCTCCAAATATAGTAATTCAAATGTTCAATTCGCACTCAAAGGATATTGTGACATTTAAATGTCTTTGTCTCTATTCTTCAAGCGTTGTCCCTGAAGTGACGTGGAAGTGCTGTTAGCATGTCCCCAATACAACCATGGGTCACACCTTGGTGCAAGTGTATAGTTTGCTGTGCCAACAAGACATTTTAAGAACAAGATTAAAAAAAAAAAAGCTTTTCTTTCCCCCGTTGCCAAAACATTCTCCACTTCTGCAAACCAAGCTGAATATCACACTGGAACAAACGCACAACAAAGGGTCATTTATACTCAGGTTTAACGCAGAGACGCAAGCATGCAGGACACGCAAGGGCCCCTTTGCGTAGTCCGATCAGCCATCTTGCGTGCTTACGTGCGTCGCCCCAAAATTTCTGACTATCCGTCAAAGTTACGTGAGCCGTTCGCAGCCCGCGAGACTGTGATTGGTCCGCTAACAACATGCTTTCTGAGTCTCGCATGTCCGGTTTCACAGCATAATACCGCTGTTTTTAAAAGCCATAGCAGAAACACGAACAATGGATCCCGTTGAAGAAGGTTTGGCTATAGAGGTCCGCAAATATGAGCATTTATAAAACCCGTCTGACGGAGTATAAAGACACGTAGATGGCGGTGAATTCCTGGAGGGAGATATCGGTGAACGTCGATGTGAAGGTCGACTCTGAACGATTGCGCCACCTCCTATTTTGGCGTATGGAAAAGACGGAAACCATAAACCAAAACGAGTCCGTCAATGCAACTGCGTGGCCAGCCGCAGTTGTAGTTGCAGAAGTATATATCTCCCTTAACACAACAAAAGTGTTTGATTAAGGGAAGAAAAAACATCATGGGCAACATGGACATAACATAACAATGCAATGTAACACTTACCATAAAAACCTAAGTACCATGTATGAACAACAACCTCCCATAGTGCACTTTCTTGGTACGTTGTGTACCACAGCATTACGCAGCACAACGTTGCGTTTAAAAATCGTAAAGTCAGTATTTACTTTTGGTTTCACAAGGAACATTCTCCTGGGTGAAAGTCCTGTGTTTATTTGACACATCCAGCACCCTGCGTGAACTTTCTTACGTGTTGTACTCGTAACTTTAATGTCACCTAGTTTTCAACAATAGTTGGCTGTACCACGTCATTTGCTCGGACATACATGGTTTGCAGAAATGTACAATGCCCAAATTGTTCCTGGCAATTGGGCTGCATCTATGCCTTAAAAAAAAAGCTGAGATCCTGAAAAGGATTTGCCACAGTCCCATCCTATTTCCCTTCAAGTCACATTGTTGTATCTACAAGAGGTAAATCTTGGAAGATTCACTTCAGCCTTTACAGAGCCTTCGCATTCGCAACCATCAATCTCCCGTAACTGGCAACTGACTATAAATTTCGACATGCAGTCTGGGAATCGATTGCAATGTGAGGTTGTTTATAACAGTGCCGGGTCTTGGAGCGCAGACAGATGGGGAAAACATTACAGCCCCATCCAGATGACGACTCCAGCATCCCTAATTGGTTCACCGAACATGGAGGGAAAGGCCAAATTGACGAGTGCATGTTATGTTTTGATAATTATAGAGAGCTGCAGTAGCGGTTTTGGGGGAACCGGCTGTTGTTGCTGGGAATGTAAGGTCTTTGACTTTAGTGGAGTATAAATCATGGGTCAGGAAATCATTTACGCAGCCCAGCAGAGGAGCTCCATGGTAAATATACTGTAGGTTAAATCATTTGACAGATGTCTCTCATTGCAGCTTTCGTCTCCTCATTACGTCTAACGTTTAACCACCCAATGTTACCACACCGAGATGAAAGGCTTTTTACTCTGAACTCTATAATGCACTATGCACTCAACATCCTGCAATAAATCACAGACGTAACTGTACAGTATACGACAATTTTACCAAAATTGAAACCACAGGCAAAGTAGAGCACTATGCCTGTGTGTATTGAAGCTACTAGAAAGTTCAACATTTCGATTAAATTGCAACAATCAACAACTTAGAAAGGCAAAGTCACAAGTTGTACATTCGATTGCCTCTAGCAAGGCGTCACCTCTCTTGACTTAAGTCGCTCAGCAAATGCCATCAGAGTGAGTCTTCATCCCTGAACACATGTGGGCCAGTGATAGTGTGTGAGCTGCTTCTACGTCATCGCGTATCTCCTACAACAATACACGCACACGACATGGTGGGAGTGTTGTGGATCGCCGAGGGTACGGGCTCGGCGAGCTCTGACAAGCCTCTCACAGCTGACGCCATTACTCACAGACGTCAGACCCTGCCGAGGGCCAAAAGGGAAATTCATCTTTAATAGAAAGCAAGGTCAAAAGTCACAGACTCTGGTTTCATCCAGTTAATTGGCAGTGTGTTTTGTTAACCCTGGGGGAACACTTTGTGGGTCTCTGATGATTCATTAAACTAAGGGCAATACAGTTTTTGGTCTTCGGCATGCTATTTTAATATTCTGAAGCCAGGGAGGAAAAAATCATTCAATGAAATTCCAGGAAATTAAATAAATTGTGTATGTGTTTTTTTTTCAGAGTAAAACTAAAGATGCTTCAGCTCCAAACCCGAGCATCCAAGCAGAACGCATTAGGATAAACACAGATTATCCTATTCAGAAATCGTGGTGTCCTCAGCAGGCTTTGCAGCGATGGTGTGCTCATGGTTAAGTATGCATCACTGACATTGAAGTGGAAAGCTTCACACATGGTAATCAAGGTGATATTGTCAGTACTAACTATGCACAACCACAGCACACATTTTTAAATGTCCTATCTTATAAAGCACACGTGTAAATAATAACTTTATTATGGCTGCCAGTTCACAGGCTCAAGTTATATGCACGCTGGATTACTGGGGATACAAGCATTGTTACGGGTATTGACTACTCAACATTTTCCTATTAAGTCAAACCTTCTGTGGAAAAAGTGTATACAGATACTCTCATATTTGAAGATTGAGCAATACAGTTCTACTCATTCTATTTATTGTTAAAATACAGTTTTCATCTAGCCTGAATGTATGGGGCCTGCAAAAAAAATCATCAGGGCCCCGTTCCTCATACCTGGCTTACTGATATAGCTGGGTAATTTCCAGGATAAGATGACTTAGATCAGGCTTGTCTGTTCCTCGAAGCAAGTTTAGAAAAAACACTGCTTCAAAACCGCTTGTGATTGCGCCTTAACCTGGTCCAGAGCAGAGTTAGTGAAAGTTCACTGGATAAATTGGCCACTACCATCCGACAAAAAAGCAGCTCCCTTCCTTGTTGATGAAAGAGCGATATTAGTTTTATTAGTTTTAGAGGGATACAGTTCTTCCAGATCGTTCTCACATCATGATGACTTCCTACGAGCGCTATCGATTCTGCCGACAGAAGACTCATTTATTTACTTAACTTTGAACACCACACGGCGCAGCCGAGCGTTGGCCGTCTCACATACTGTGTGCAGACTGGATCACAGACTGGGTCACAGACTAGACCACAGACGAGATATCATACTGGATCACAGACCAGATATCATACTGGATCACAGACAAGACATCAGACTGGGTCACAGACTAGATCACAGACTAGATATCATACTGGATCACAGACTAGCCATCAGACTGGATCACAGACTACATATCATACTGGATCACAGACTGGATCACATACTAGACATCATACTGGATCACAGACTGGATCACAGACTAGACATCAGACTGGATCACAGACCGGATCACAGACTACATATCATACTGGATCACAGACAAGATCACAGACTACATATCATACTGGATCACAGACAGGATCACAGACTAGACATCAGACTGGATCACAGACTGGATCACAGACTAGACATCAGACTGGATCACAGACTGGATCACAGACCGGATCCGAGCCTTGCGCTTTTTTGCAAATGTTTGTGTCGGCAATGCGGAGAACATGGTGAAAGGCACTGCATGCCGCGCTGTTCGTAGTGTTAATTTAGTGATCTACACACATACATGAATATACACACATAGTACATGATACATGCATACAGTACAGTATATATTAATGTGTGTACTGCCAGCAGGCACATTTAAATAAATATAATCTAATTGATTTGGAAGATGAGGCACTTCAAATGATCCAATACATTTTCCCAACACTGACGCATTTAACTTGTCTGATATTTTGCGACGCTAATGTCTCGCAGCGGGGCGGTGTTATGCTGCATTCACAGCAAAGAACATCCTCTCGTGCTCCTCAGCGGAGAAGAAAGAGGCTGTTCCTCTGAGTTCATTTGTCATGTTGTGGCGTCAGAACATCATGGTTTCAGGGCTCCACTTTTCCCCCTTCTGAAGAGGAACGGGCACGCGCAATTATCCAGAGGACTGACGTCTGGTTGGAATGAACATCACCGTTTGAGAAACCGCCACAGCCTGATGTCAATCATCTCGGGAGGTTAAGCTGGATTATAGGACATTTGATCGACTTTGTTGAACCAGGTACAAAGAATCGGGCCCAGATAAGAGTCCTTCCCTGATTACTTTTTTTGGAAGTGGAGCGTGTCATGGCAGTTGACTGATATGTTGTTGACACATAGGAGACACATACAACATGGCCTGAGGTGGTGGAGGTCACATGATGTGAGCGGGGGATCTCCAGGGGCTTGTGGGTAATCACTCACTTGAAGCTCCCTGTGAATGCCAGGAGACCTGGATCCCAACAACCCTGTGACGCTGACGGATATCACAGGGAATTCTCCCTGACACTGGCAAAGGAGACTTGTACCAAGTATAAGCATCGGACCCGGAGTTTAGTAATCTGCATTAAAGTACACAGTCATTTGAGTAGGTTTAGAGTCAGTATCCTTACATTTTAAATGTTTAACTCTTTAGACATAAAGCTATTCATAACCTCTCCAAAATGGCTAAAATGTGCTTTTCAATATTTTCAAGTAATAATGTTTCATAGATACAACCTCAAAAAGGAAGTGGAAATGAAGAGAGGAGGTTTTCCCTCATCTGAAATACTGTGATTACGCAAATGCAGATTTAGATTAGTTATTAAAATTAACTTTTCATATTGATAAAGGCAGTTCATATTGTGTAAAATTGGATTTAGTTTCTGGTACTGAATACATGTCTTTACTGGTGTTGCTGTCAGTCACCTTCAAGGTAGCACTCTATAATCATCTATAATTTCTTAATACTTCATTTACAAATGGGTAAGTATGAAAGCCCAATAATGAAACACATAATAGTCAAGCTTATTAATCAAGAATGAAACATGTATAACTGTGTTTATGAATTACATACTAATGAGTTACTAATGAGTGTTCATGTTGGAACAATGCTTTATAAATGATAAATTAAGTGTTTGTTCAGGCTTTACTAATTATATGGTTGCATATTTAGATATTCGTCTTTTCCATCGCAGTATCAAAAACAATGTATGATGTGTAAGTTAATCCAACAAGTTTCCTTCATGGAGTCAGTCCCAAAAAAATAAAACCATTAGTTTCATGTCTAGTCATTGGGCTCCAACAGTGTCACGTCTTTCTAAAGGTAGCACAAGCGACCGCATCCTCAGCCGGTCGGGACATGAGGGCTGACAGTTTCTACGTGTTGGCTTTTACATCTGAGTGTCAGCTCAACACAAGGGCTCTCTGTCACACGCTGGACAGAGATTGATGGTCTCTAATGCCACTTAATGTTTCCTTCTGAGGGTGAAAGGGTGACATGGTACTGTATGTAAACAAGACTTTACCAGGGCGTGTTGTTTTAGAGATGTGTGAGAGTATGTTCAGCTGCGTTGCATGGATGACCTCTTAATTTTGATCATGTAAACAGATACGAGCGAAAAAGCACATAATCAAGAAAAATATGCACAATATATATATTTTTTAAACGAACATAATGAAGCTTGAGTAGAACAAATCTTCACGGTTATCTACAACGTTTTTGAAAGTGAGGAAATGCCCTGAAGTTTGGCATAAAAAATATTAAATAATGAAGATGACGCACAAAGTTAAATGAAGAGGAACTGTTTCTAATTGCATATCTCATAAGAAAAGTTAAATGTCCCTTTGTCCCTGTTGTGGGCTTTTTCTTTTCCGTTTAAAAGGGAGGGATTAACCATTTTTCTGGTTTTTTTTAAGCCGCACATTCGCTATGCAAAAGAGAAGTATAAAGTTAGTTGCATAAATGATTAGTTGCCTAATTCATATGCAACCATCTTAACATATTGACCAATTGCTCATGCAAAAATAGCAGAGACCGCTGTGTAAAGTCTTCTGAATGTGAGATTACCTTCATCCAAGTAAACTGAATATCTTTGGCTTTTCTAACCAAACAAGAAGTGTTAAGACATAACCGTGCGCTTAGAGGAACTGGCATGGACATTCTGTTGCAAAAGAAACATTTAGGATTTTATAAAAGGTTTGAGTTTAAAGTTTGCATTCCAGGAGCTGAGCGTTGGACCACGGATCAAGCGCTGAAGGCCCCAAAGACCCTGAACGTCACTGAATTGTTTTCTTTTCTACACGCCTGGACTTGCCCCATTGCCTTACTTTTAGTCACACACGTAAATGGGCCGAGTCAAATGGTTTACGCATCCTGTTTTCTTTTTTCGACACTGTTGGAAATGAGGGTCACAGACCACATGTGAGGCACAACAGAGGTCCCAGTCAGCAGTCATCTAAATGTCCCATTCATGGCCCGGCACTGCCGAGCCAGTTCCTAAAAATCTACCCGACTGATGTGGTCACGAGAAAGAAAAAAAAACAACACAACGGACGGGGTCAGTTTACGCTCCGTCCGGTCGAGAAGGTGTACACATTTAGGAAACCAGCGTTTGGCTGATGACACGGGGCGTCTTCTTTCCTGCAGACTTTCCAGTCATTCAGCTTCTGGAAAATCTCAACAGGACATCGCTCATGATTATACGAGGTACCGGTGAACACCCAACATCAGTGCCGATAGCATCAGCGCAGCGCTAATCTAAAGCAAATGTTTGTCTTTAGTTGAATCAGTCGAGCACACTGTGCGATCTAGAAATTAAAAAGGCAGCCCTTAAAAATCGCGTTATATTTAATGAGACGCACACCAAAGGAGAGCTCTGAATAAGCTAGTCTCTCTGGGTTTCCTCCCTCTGTTCAAAATGTGGACATCTATTTCAAATTAAGTCCTGAGTGAAGCTAAAATAAACTCTCCCATCACATAACCTTATAAACATAGAGCAGCCAGTCTCCTTTTAGGGAAGAAAGAACAATGTTTGAACATACCACCATTTCTGAAACATAATGATGGGCAACATGCACTTTGAAAGGAGACCAAAGACAACATTAGATGCCAAATGTTTTGCTCTCCTGCCAATCTCTTAAACTAAGTCAGCCTCACTCTGGTTTGTACATGTTTAAACTCAGTCACTACCACCTCTTATTTCTTCTTGCTCGCTCCCTTTTCCCTCATTCAGATCGTGTTCTCGTGGTGCATTGCTATCCACAAATGCCCAATTTGGTCCCAAGGGGTGCTCTTGACTTTGATCCCCAGCTGTGCTCCTCTAAGCAGGAGTCAGGGGAGAGAACGTGTTGCGTATCTTCAGCTGTGATCATTTGAAGGTCGTGATTAGTCTGTAGGGTGAACTGCTTCACCTCGCTCTCTTCATTCGTCTTCTTATATAAAGCCACATGATTCGTTTTAGTTGTTCTTTGGCTGATCTCTAATTGTTTGTGGATGGTTTGTCATAGCTATCTCTGGAGGACTGCCAACACTGACTTTATTTGACATACTGGTAATTGGCTATGATGTAACTGATCCACATTACATATGAATCATTAAAACGTTCTGTGTTTCTGCAATCAGTTGCATCCACGGATCCACATGGAGCCGGTGAAACGTAAATGTATATAATTTACTTTGGCCCGCCAGTAGATTTTTTACAGTGGTGAAGATACAGAGAAAGGTCGGTGACGGACTAAAATGAGTACATCCATTATGTTAGGAGTGTATGCTCCTAAGGCCAAAACAGGCTGTGGAAGCTGTTATGATTGATGATCAAGCTATTATGATATCGGTCCAGAAATGCAGACTTTGGAAGATCCTGTCCCTGAACTGGGACACAGCTATTGTCTGAGACAAGTGAACACTCTTTCCATGTTTGCGATTGTTCTCAGAAATGTCTGCAAACACTCCCTAAAACTGGGTGTAGAAAACCCAGTAGGTTCAAAATGACTCCCCAGATAGTCTGAACTAATGTTCAGACTATGTCCAGAAGCAAAATACTTCATCAAATTAAATTGATGTCGACTGTAATGTGAACATCTAAATATGCTGTAACTTAGTTTAGCAGGGGAAATATATGGCAGTCCTTTAGTACGTGTCAAGCTGCTTTCAGTAGACATTTTGAATTTAATATTGAGTAAGAATCTCTTGCTTCCTCAAGTTTCTCTGGAAACTTTTATCAATGCTGAAATAAAATGAAATCCAAAACTGAGTTACTGCAATTCATATTGCAACTACTTAAACAATTGCATCAGTTTTTTGTCGGTGGTGTGGCGCAGCTGTGGCAATAATCCAGTAGATAATTGCTGTTTATTGATGAGATCGTTGGTTGCCAGTGATCTTCCATTTTCCAACAAAGACATTTGCCACAACCTGTTGTGAGATTTACAATCAAGGTTTTAATGCGTTGTAAAGAACCTTTGATGTCAGAATGACAGAAATGCAGCCCTCAGTATAAAAGTTTGCTTTTTTTCTCTTGAGACTATCTGGCATTTAGTGGGTTGCATTGGTTTTTCAACCGCTGCGGTTTTCCTAATAAAATTGTCTTTGAAGTCAGAGTCAGATAAGATCAAACATTCTTATATAAAACTGTAACAGGATTATTAAATACAGAATGTATTTTAAAAGAATGTGTTCTCTCTTTGTCTGTAAAGGGATCAAAGTCCTCTGACTCCCCCAGGTATTGGCTTGGTTCGGTTAAAGTAGCATGATGGGACTTGTGTGTCAGTGATGTCCTATTTGTTTCTGACAAAGGTCACGCATCTTCAACAAGAAAACTTCTTACAAACATAAATAGTTTCTCTGTAATAGCGGTGAATGTATTCTACAAATAAAAAGAACTTCAGGTGAAAGAATGCCACTCGAAACAAACTAGCAATCTGTTCATGTAGAAGAAAAAAGAAAACACATTGTTCTGCTTTTATTCCTGTAGCAACACAACATCTGCTGTGTGCTGAGCCACCCATCCAATCCACAGAGACATTCAACAAAGGATCAACATTGTCATCAAGCTCTAGATATTAGCACAACAGAATTAAAAAAAGGTGGATTATCTAGCAACAGAATCTGTATTTTCCTCTTTTTTTTTCCAGTGGCAGATATGTTGAATAGATTCCTAAAAGTGCTCCTTTGGCATTGGCAAAACATTTAAACTGAGTCTTGGCCTTCTGTAATTTATATAGACTGTTCAAAGAATAAATACTGACTTCACTTTACATCTAACTATGATTTTTTTCCCCCACAGCTTGCATAATGTACATGCACAGCACTACATGAAGTTGACGGGGCGTAAAGGCTGTTTTCATCCGAAAGTACAGTGTGCCAAGTAACTGCAGCTTAAACGAGGCTGTTTTTATTGGCTCCTTGGTGCTTGGCTCATGGAGAGTTTAGAACAGGCATAGCCAGCAGTGTCTTAAATAGCTTGTGAGGTCCTGACTTTGCTTTCAACTTCACCAGAGTGAGCGAGTCACTTTGTAATTATTTGAACCGCGAAACAATTATTTACATTCCATCTAATTGATAAAAGCTTCACCTCCACATGTGTTTGGGGGATTTTACAACACTTAATGATGCACGAGGTGCTACCAGCTCATACCACTCAGCCCTCGTAATAGTTTACTGAATATTACTGTGGCAAATGGGATGGGACTCAAGACCCTGGCTCAGCTACCTCATTTACAACTAAATGCATCTGTGGTTGGAGCCTGTATTTAATGGGAAAATAACTTTGGGGGAGTGTGAGTCAGATGCTGTTTATGTGTAAAAGACGTGAGCGGTGCATTTACCATGCAGCATCCCACCAGCCCCTTTGAAAAGCCCAATGTCGACATTTCTAATGTGACGTTGCACAAAGGCAAAGAACGTGGATTATGTTCACCTCCGTCCTGCATGACACCTGGGTCTGTCTATCTGAGTATCTGGGTGCAGGCTGATGAGGTCTCTGTCGACTTTGCACATGTCTGAGATATAATATTTGTGCTCATAGCATTTCACAGTATGCTTTTTGGCAAAGTTAGGTTTGCAACGTAAAACTACATGACTTGTTTACTGATCTTCATTTGTTTTAGCCTTAAAAAAAAAAATCATTATTATAGATTCAGTTCAGTCATCTTGCCATGTGAAATCAATTGGTTTATTTTAACTAAGATAGACATGGAGAAGACATACAATACATTAAAAAAAATATGAAATACAAGAATAAATAATATTATATTTACTAATGTAGATTATAATTGTATTGAAGAAGAAAGGGCCGTGTGAAAGACAGCTATTCTATTTCAATAGATTATATTCTATTTCGTCCATTTATATTGCTTACTGTGTGACAATTGTTTCAGACCTGCCGTTCGCCACATGTATTCATCTGCCACCAGGGAAGCAACTTCAGGAGCAGTTTGGGATTTTAACAAAGTTGTTAAATACCCCTTAAACAATTTTCAATATTACATGAGCTCACAGGCTATTATTGTTATACGTTTTGGTCTAATGTGATATTGGTGCATCGATAAAGTAATTCATTTATAGTAACTGTGTTAAGACTCAAATGTAAATGCCTGGCATACAAAAGTCGAGGACACACCCCAGCCAAGCCATATATTTTCTAAATGATTTCAACAGTGTCTGCCTTGAAATATAACAAAATCCAGCCTCAATAACAGGAATGTTGAATTGCTTTCAGAAAAGTTCACCCTGAGGGAACGGTTATCCAAACGTTTTCTTCATGAAAATCTTGGGAATTAACTGTCTGAGTGGTACGGTATTGTCCAATGTCTAAAAACAGCACAAAATATGATCGGTGGGGGAAGGAAAAATACACTTAATATGTAATATAATCATAAAATTATGGTAGAACAACCTCCAGACACTGCACACGCTCAGAAAAGGGCTTTAGGGAAATCTATACAAAGCAATTGAAAAGAATCAAGACTACCACATCCTTATTCAATAACAGACTTCAGATTTAGTTCAAATACAACATTGTGCTCCACTGTTTGGATACGGGTCCAATAAATATGGAACGCTCAATTCCACCCTTTAGTAAGACGGGTTGCTCTTGTAGGTTTTAACCATTCTACTTAAAGCTGATTTAACCCGTTTTCCCTTCATGGGTAGTCAACATGTGGAGGATTTCAAATGAAGCCTCTGAAAAGCACAAGGATCTATGTTGGGTCCCCTGCCAGGTACTCTATATATTACTTGATCTTGTGATCATGTTACACAAAGGAAACTAGAAATTGTATTCTTGCAAGAGAGCAGAGCTGGTGTTATTATTTTGTTTACAGAGATATCCTGCAATGTATGCTCATGTTGCTGCCACTGCCTTTAGAGAACTGGATCAGCATCAGGAAAGCTATTGCACGCACAATTGTCAGGTATGAAAATATGCATGACAATATCTGATGGTCATCACCAACATTGAGAAAACAAAAATCTACTTGAAGAGTGAATTACTCGTAGATACACCAAGATGCTACCACTTTTAGTTACTTTCTTATGACCGAAGCTGTATGTTATTATTTAGTATCAAACGTGTGTCTTACAATGTGTCCTACAATGTGTCTATTTACCCATTTTGTGATTTATTGAGACATCTTGGATAAATAAAACAACTATTACAACTCGAAGCAGGAATAAAAAACAACAACCACCAGCAAGAAAAGAATAAACCAATCAATATCTCGTGCAGACAGACCATCAACACCGTCTTCTTCAAGAGGGCTACTTTCAGTTTCCAACAGGGAGAAAGAAGGTGACATAAATCCTAAGATCACGATCCTCTATGGGATTACGGGACCATTCTTTGCCTTCTGGGGGACAATAAGTTTGTTGCAAGTAATGGTTTCCTACAATAAGCTTATAAAAGAGATTGCGACCCTCCAGGTGGAGACGTCTGTGTTTGAAGAGTCAGAAAGAGCAGAGACAGAACAGTCACTTACTGGAGGTCAAGTCTTTTTGATGCATCACTCAGGTCAGTCTTTGGAGCCAAACAAGCACTTTAACACTTCTATTTAGTATCTATATAAGCAACCTTTAATAGATAATGTATAATGTAGTTGGAAGCTGATGCAAGTGTTTTTTTTTTTACATATTCTGAATGACACTAAAGTAAAAAAAAAACTGTAAAATATAAGAAATGTCTTTATAGGAGAAGTTACAAAAAATACATTAATAAGCACTTAAACATGTCCCTTAACGCTGCGCACACATGTTATAGTGCATCATAAACCATTTCTTTTATATTTCTACGAATCTAAATGAACCCAAAACCACATACACATGCTTACTCTCACTTGTTTTGTATCTGGCAACACTACACTGTCAGCATTTATCTAATCCTAAATAAATCTGAGTGAGAGTCTGTGAGCCATATGTGTAAATCTGATTAAAAACCTTGACGTTTTTATTGCAGTTTGATTGTATACGGTGACGCCCACAATGGTTACAGATTATCAGGTTTATTTAGTTACATCCGACACCATTGGCGTGGTGTTGCACTTTTTCCTACTGTTGTTTGGTCGATCGTTTAACTACTTTGCATTGAAAAGGGAAACCACAGGCTGATGATAGAGCAGAGATGATATAAAAATGAATTCTGTGGGAGGAAGCATGCAGGCATTGGTGGTCTGCCACTGCTGGCACCGAGTCAGAGTGTTTCCACTGGAGATGCCAAACGCAAGCTGTGCCAAGAGAGAGATGGATCAAGGCGACGGGCCGTGGTATCCCCATGTCTCAGATCACAGAAGGTAGACTCTGCAGGGGAACCTGGGAAAATCCGGAGGTGGGAACGGTTTCTGATTTGCTCTCGGAGCGGAGCTTCGACTCGCCCGTGCATCAAACCTCTGCGGTGCTTTTTTCATTTAGATCAAAGGGCCCAACCCCAATTCCGAGCATGCAAACACAGTGAAACATCTGCAGTGCAATCCATGATAGTTCCCCTGAGGATTTTTCAAAGTGGACATATTAAAACAAACTCCTCCATGCTGCCGGCCCCACCCCTGACCACTGGTGCTCTGACCACTCTGTGTCCACATCTGTGCTGGATTGAGAGGGGAAAATCCGAAGCCTCCCTAATCGTGAGAAAATGAGCACAAATATTTTGATTCTCGAGTGTCCTTTTACTTCTCAACCCTTCTCAAATGCACTAGATAAAATACTGCGGCTCATTGGCATATTTGGCAGGATGAGAGAGGTAATTTCTTCCAGTGAGCGTTGCTAACATTTGTCTCTCATGCATATCAACTGCCATTTTTTACATACTTCAGAGATGAGCTAAGCTGGTTTATATCAAAATATAAACCAGATTTTTAAACCGCCGAATCTGCACACAAAACATTGGCAGTTCATTCTTCTGGCAGATTTCATTTCCATTATATTCAGAAAAAGATTAGATTATTAACCCCTTCTTTATTCACTTGACAAGCCCTGACACCTGTAACTATAATAGAAAAAAAGGGGTCTAGACAAGACAGCAACTTCTTTTTGTCCGAGGCATTTCAACACTTAATACAATATAGTGAGACGTTCTATATGGCATGCCCTTGTTTAAGTAAATTGCTAATTCAGAAAATAACGTTTTGTCTTTGATGAGATATGCATAGTTACAAACGACGAGCAAGAGAGTGCAGCAGCTTGGTAGTCTAGTAAAAAAAAGCCCCTCTGTCTTTCTTGCAGATAGTGTTGCTATGGAAATAGGCATCCTGGCTGGCACACAGGAGAGACTTCCTCTAAAAGCAGAGTTCCTTCATGCAAACATCTCCCTCGGGCCACACAGAAATGAGCCTGTAAAAAACATGTTGGGGCCACTGTGGTTGAAATACATGCATGCAAACAAATGACAGCGTCTGTGTATTCAGTGGACACTCGCAAATAGGTGCAAAACCATGCACAGTTCAACCTTCGGTACAATCTTGCCTCACAAGACCACCGAGCGACAACGCCTGCGACGGGCAAATCGCGGTAAGAAGTCACGTGACCGACGACTGACAGGTTGTCCGACTAACGTGGCAAAAATGAACATGAATTCAGAAGTCGGCGTTTCATTTTCAATTCAAACGGGTCAGTCCACAAGCCAATGGATGACATCATAGTGGCTACGTCCAATTCTTATTTACAGCCGGTGTCTGTATGGACGAGTGATGGGATTAAAAGAGCGGTTAAGTCATTAAGAGAAAAGCCGTAAAGAGCAGAAGGAAGGACAATCATGGAAGCAAGCCAAAGGAAATATAGCAACCGGGAGACTTACATGCCAGATTGGCAGAAAGGAAACTCTCTTGATCATTTAAAAGGAGTGGGTTTTATTTTGGAGACGGCAGCGCCGGTCCACACACAACCGGTTGCCAGGCAACCCCACTGCCAGCTCCTGGAAGTGAAGTCTCTCGAGTTAAACCTTCGTGCACGGTGGGTTTCATCAGTAAGCCGTCCAAACACAAGTCAAGCATTTCATTTAAACAACTTAGACGGTGTCAGTCTGGATTTTTAAACGGCAATTAGAGAATTGACACACACAGATGCACACATTTAGCCGATTATGTGAGGCTCTTGCAGTGCATTGTTTTATATTATACAATGTCATTATCACCAGTAGTAGTAAATCAGAGTAATGTGTCTATGACAGCACACATTTATAGATGTGTTTAGGTACCGCAACGGTATAGAAGGTCAATGAAAAGAGGAGAAACTAATTCGCCCTTAAGAGCACTTAAGCTTAGACTGAATGACTCCACTTAATAAATGTACAGAGAAACAAAAGATTAAACTGGAGGAAAACAACAAAATGAGATTTGTGCTCACACATCCACGTCACCTGGCATCCTTAAAAGCCCCGAGAAGCAATTCCCTGTTCGTCAAATGAAAATGACTTTGTGTTCTGTGGGTAATCAACCTGATACAAAGGGAGTTACAGTCATGTGAGCAATGCAAAAGTAGTGGCTCAGTGAGCTGTTTTCCTCGACAAATCTTTTTAAAATGGGGTTGCAGATTTAATTCGTACTCTCAATTCATGCTTAATGTTGAGCTGAGGTCAGCCCCCGTTTTACTGCTTCAGCCACACCGATCCGCCTGTCTGTCTCCCGCTCCGCTTTACTCTCACTTGTGAACAACACCCCGAGATACTTGAACTCCTTCGCTTGGGGTAGGCATCTCTCATCCCCGCCACTTTACACTCGTCTGCAAAATGCCCCAGTGAATGCTGGGCGTCATGATCCGACGGGTCAAACAGGACCAAATCATCTGCAAACACCAGAGAGGCGATCCCGAGGCCCCCAAACTGGATTTCCTCCGCCCTCTGGCTGCGCCTAGATATCCTGTCCGTGAAAATCACAAACAGGACCGGTGATAAAGGGCAGTCCTGGCGGAGGCCAAAATCTACCGGGAACGTGTCTGAATTATTACAGAGGATCTGTTTTTTTTTTGCTCAAAACAGTCTTATTTCAAAGTTTTTACTGTGACGACCCCATACTTTTCTGTTTGATACGAGGCAATTGCGAGGAGATAATGACATCGTGCTTCAAATTCAGTTTACAATACGTGGTCGCTGTTGCTTTTCCCTCCTGCCTGGCTCTGACATTACATTGTGCCTGTGGGTGAGTGCTGAGACCTGGAAAATCTGCCCATTAAAATGCCCCGATGAGATATTTTAGGCGTCGTTAATGATCTGCTGTCTGGTCAGAAGATAAAATTCCACCCACACTTTCCTTTTCTTTTCATTTCTCTCTCTTTGCAATCAGTCTCAAAGGTTTCAATATAAAGGTGGTGAGAGTTTTTCATGATTGTGACGTAAGTAACAGTATCTTCTGTTTCTGCTCTCTCAATTAGCGATCTGTCTTTATTCTATCCCTCACGCTCACACTACGCTTGCATTTTGTATTTCTAATGACACAATTAAAGTTGTAGATTGCATTTTCATGGCATTTGATAGAGTGACAAAAGACAGTGTCAAGCACGTCTTTGCACATTGTTGCTCATGTATTTCTAAATTAATGAATGCAATTATACAATTCTAACATTCCTAATCTCCTAATAATGTAGACCCACTGTTTTCACTACATTTGCTACATTTGGGGTGTGGTCATCTTAGTGTTTACTTACAAATAAAATGTATACTATCTAATGGTTATAATTGGGGTCCTATATAGAAAAATTAAAACTTTAAGATACAAGGTATTTCAATATATAATTCAAATTACTGTATAAGAGGCAAGAAAAATGTAACTTATGCAGTTCCAAGACTAGCAACATAGTGAGGGAAAGCATTATAAATGATATAATATATTATAGACACCAAAATAAAAAATGGCGAACGACTGTGGCAGAAAGATGAAGTTCCTCCATCTGTGTTAGTGACTGGAGTCGCGCTGGGAAAGCACCTGTGTGATCCAGAGCCCATTATAGAGCCGTTACGAGACCGTTTCCACGGAGGGAAGACCACAAGTGGCCAATTAGATAATTAGAGCATCCTTTTTCCTCTATGTCTTCCCGGCTGCCTCTCCTCTTTCTCTCGCTCCGAACAGGAATTCTTAAGCTGGAACATGAAATCCTTAACTGTCTCCGCTGTAGGCCCAGCTGGACGCCCAGGGAAAAAAGCGAAGGTTAAGGGTAAAAGAGAAGGAGTAAGCCATTTGTCTTTGTCAGCACGCCACAGGACTTGTTTACTCTCTGGACCCAAGTCATTACCACTGCAGACCGCGGAGGATAATTATGTCTGGATGCATCGGGGTGGCAGCATGCGCTCAAAATTGGACATTTGTGGAACTAAATTACACTTTTAATTTCAAGCACAAGCTCCCTGTTATTTACTTTATTTGAGTTGTTGTTTAGAAGAAGGCTACTACTTCTTTAAATGTATGTTACAGTATGTTTACAGTATGTTTTCGATGGAGGGCCAAAGGAGGAAATGAGCTGGGTGTGGTGGTCAGAGTGGTTTGGACGGCTTGAGACATTTGAACATCTTGTCATATTTCTCTAGAACGAGAAGTCAACGTTGATTACCTTTAAGGTAAGACAAAGTGTTGTTTTTTCAACTGTTGCATGGATGAAAAATTAAGATAAAACCTCTTAATTAGCGAGATGTACGGGTGCTGGGAGGTGAAGGGTAAATATTGGGGGTCATCTGACGCTCAGCCAGAAAGGAAATAGGCGCATTTGCCAAAATGTTGAACTATTCCTTAAAGTGTTAGTTTCTAAAATATGAAAGATGTCAAATATGGGTATTATTATCTGTCTGAAATTAAAACACATCAACCTACAACTTTTAATGAGACAGAGGTGTCTCCACAATCTGGAAGCTAAAATCAACTAAAAGTTAAAAGAAAACTTCAAAAGTAATCTTAATTACACAGTTTTTATTTGAATTGTGCACCTGTTCAGAACTATTTATTAGCCAACAATCCGAACATCAAAAGCTGGATCAAGTTAGTCTTCAATCAATTATTTGTCATGCAGTGATCCATCTTTCTCAAATAAAAATGCCAATCCAAGGAAAAAATTAGCCAGAACAATTATATTTAAACATACAGTAACATATTTTGGCACCAAGGGGCAGTGGGAACAAGATGTGAACACAACATGAACACATCATCACCTTTTAAGTTGATAAACTCAATTGCAAACAGTTGCTCATCTACACATCCTGCTCTTACGCAGCAGCATTACATGTATAATTGTGTCTCAGGCCACCTTGAGCATGAAAGTCAAATTCACTTTGTTTTTGTTCCGTTTCCGATTTCCACCAACTCCTGAGGGAAACATCTTGCTTTTTAGCTGCTAAATGCTTCTCTATCTAATAGTTCCTACCTGCTGTTTGGTGCTGCGCAGGTGTAGCGGAGAGGTTTTTCTTTTCTCTGAAAGCATCCGCCTGCTATCGTTTGGGTCAGTTAGCACTGAGCTCCGTGGGGTTATTCTGCGTGGGCTGATCACTGCGAGGGATGCCTTTCTCACACTGTCACATTATTTTCACATTGACATGTGATACAGTATTAGTACTAGTGCAGTGTCCATTTGGAGCACGGCCGTAAGGAGTAGCGGGCCCGTGTGCAGCGGGCCAATTGTTCGTCCCCAACGAGGCGCTGCTTGGAGCAACGTTGTCGAGAACCGGCCATGCTATTATGGTCTCCAGCGAAGGGAAGAAGAGTTTTGGACAGCGTGCTTGACTCAGTCTGCAGAGCCCTGAAGCCCCGCCCCCACTGCGACCACAGAGCGCCGCTCGCTATTCAAAGTTGATTCACATGAAACAAGTCGCATGTCCAAATGGCATCAAATCTGAACTCCCTCGGGTCCAGCAATACACCCGCCAAGTGTGAAGGAGATTAGATGAACAATACACAAACAACCATACAGACAAAGATAGCTGGCTTTGTAGTTTAATGCAAAATATTGATTACAGCCACTTCAAAGTAACACAATGCACCATGAAATACACTTTAACCAAGAATGCTTGTAGATGTTTAACCTCCGAGAACTCTTAAAACTTAACACGTATTATTGTTGCTAGAAGACTGGACGGAGCGAGACGCTACTGCCTAAGCATTGCTGCTCTCTGAAACCGACCAATTAAAAGTCACGCTGACACTAAGCACAGTGTGAGGAGGTGTATCAAAGAATAATAGAAGATAAGACTTGTTTTCCCTCGTCTTCCCTTCTGGGCTCTGTGACACTCGTGATGAATAATAGAGCTCAAATGCAGCCTGAGGCAGCGGAGAACACAGCCGCTCCCCAAAAGAAAAATCAAGGCCTCAGATCAAAGGATTAGCTGTGGAAATGTGTGCACCGGGCGAAGTAATGACCGTGTGCTTCGGCTGTGTGTACGTGTGGGCGTGCGATTGTCCCAGAACTGTGTGTGTGTGTGTGTGCGTGCGTGCCTGCGGGTGAGTGTGTGTGTGTGTGTGTCAGAATTAAAATGGCAAATACTGGGTGTACCTGTCGCACTAATTAAGTCTGATTTCATTGTGTTTTTTGGAGTGTGACCTGTAATCATATTTCATTTAAACGATGCAGGATGATAATATTCTTGCGTGACTTGACTGTCATCCACGTGCGAGGAAGGAGGAATCTGTGTGTGCCTGTGGTGATACTGGTGGAAAAGTCTGTCAAGGGATCCTTAACCCTAACCCTGGAGACTTTTACCTTTTTTGTGGTAGACACTTCCATAAGATATTGATAATAGTCATTTTATATACAATTATGCATGTGTCTGTGATTTGTGTTCCTGAAAAGATAGCCTGTTTAACAAAATTGGTTTTCCTTCCTCATACAATCGTGGAATGGAACATTGGGCTTTCTTTCTGTGAAAGGCCACATCACATCAACTACTTACTTTCTTTACTGACGTCAAAAAAAGCTGCAACTTCTGATTATGCAAACTAATTATGTTTGTCATCCCTAGAACCAGCAGCGTTTTTTTGGTGGAAGCACTTTTAAAGTTTGCTACAGAGAGTAATTCATGAGAATGAAGACGATGATTTTTGGAACAGGATTAAGGATCATTTGAGCACGTTAGATAACAAATTAGATAACGAGATCCTATTGTGATAATATTGTGATAATTTACATTTAGGCTACTTGCTGTTAAATCGAGATGGCATCTAAAACTAAATAACTAAATCCTTCCTTGTTGTATTACTGCCAGAATAAACTTAAAAGGAAAAACTGAAATAATATTCAAAAATCAGGCTGAGAACTTAGACTTTTTTATTATGAATTATTTCTTATTTTAGAGAACCAGGGACACGAGACTCTGGGCTGGGTGGACTTGGTGTGTGGGTACGCGGGTTTGGCTGGTGGGCTGGTTTAGAAGTTAGTTAGTTAGTTAGTTTAGAAGGTGCAGTGAGACTTGTGCACAGCACTGGCCGAGGGTTGGCTCCAGAGCATCAGCATCAAGCATCAGCAGTTTTAACTGACTAGCATGCTGCTAACGGAAGATAGCTTTCTAAATAGTCTGCAGACTTAATAATAATAATAATAATAATAATAATATGTACCTATAGGATCTCATTCAAGGAATCCAAGGCAATGTTCCAATCAAATGTCAAGCAGTTTGGATCTTATTCTACTTATGAAAAAGATCCAAACTCCAGACTTATGAACCTTTGAAGGAGAGAAATCTGAGTTCTGAGTCTATCTAAATAAGCTCCGAGCAACAGGGCTGTTTGACCGCAGCGCTGTGAACATCGTGTACTGTGTTTCTCGTCAGTGTGTGTTTTATTTTAATGCTCTTTTGATGATTTAATCTTCATGTTTGTTTGTTATTAGGAGGTTTGTCCTGGTCCCACTCCAACAATGTATTTGTTTCTGTGGGACCATGATTCACTGGACCGGATTTGAGGCACCTTTTGGGTCAGGTCGGTCAAGGGAGTGATGAGTTTGGCAACATTTGGGAGGAAACGTCTGTAGTAACCCGTCAGCCCCAAAAACCGCCTCACCTCTTTTTTAGTCTTGGACTGCGGGAAGGCTGGAAAAGTGGTGGTCCACGTGAGGATGCCGTTGCATCACTTCAAATTAGCCGGCAGATATGCCTCATCACTTTGAGCTGCATAGACACAGACCAGTTCTCCATCCTTTTTCTAAAGTCAAAGGCTAAGGGTGTGTTATCACCTTACATGACAAGAGAAACCCACTGGAAGAAGACAGAAACAGCAGGGCTGACAGGTTACCTGCAATGCCCAACTCTCCTGCTGACCACCAACACTTTGGCAGGATAATGCAGTTTCTGGACTTTAGTTTTCAACTTAATTGGCAGTTTTCTGCAGTTTTGGGCCTCAGGAGGTCTTGCAAAGGTTCCAGGCTGCAAGGAGTCATCGTTGTGCTAAACCGTGAGGCAGGATGACGTGAAATGTACAAGAATATCATCGGGTGGGAGGTTTCCAGCTGACTCGTGTGGTCTTGAACGACAGCTGAAGTCTTCTGTATGATGTCGAAACTCAGATGGACCTGAAGCCAAACACTGATCATTACGTTGAGTCCGGCAATAGAGAGTAAACAACAACATTTATCTGTAGAAAGGCACTTATGGACTTTGCCCCGATCGTATACTTTCTTGTAAATTAATAATGAAATATGAAGGGCTGAGAATTGAAACATCGGCTTATTCAAAATGTCAGCCAAAATGAGTTGGAGTTGGAGTTGAGGGAAAGAGCCTGGAAATATGCACTGTAACTGTATTCCTTTTGTAGTCGCTGCTTCAAAAGAGCTGTTTCAAAGAGTGTGTGGGTCCCACAAACTCCACAGAGTCATGATCCAGAGCACCGTGCACGCTGATAACTGTGGAAAACATCAAATATGCACATATTGATATCAAGTGCAACATCACTCCCTCTTTTGAGAACTGGAACGTCGAGTGGGAGGGTTCATGTCTTCAAACGGAGTGCGTAGCGGTCGACAAATCGCTCCAAACCACTGACCTGAGCTCCTGCAACGGCACAGAAGAAAGAAAAAAAAAGTGTTGTTTCATCAAAATCATGAAACAGCTGAAATCCGTCAGCGAGGTGATTTACACCAAAGCTTCTGTTCTGTTTCTGTATGTAGTAAAGACATGAAGTTGATCCCAGGACAGATGTACACGCATGGCTGAGCTCTGCAAAGGAATTCCTTTCCATTCTGATGAGTACAGTAAACAGAGTTTGTCACAGAGATTTTAAAATCCACAAACAAGAAAGTTGAGTCTGTTTAAAAGCTTCTTTTTTTTTTCAAATTGTTGGTTCTGGATTTTGCCCTTACAAAAATATACTGAAGATAGCTGTTAGACTGACTGTAATGATACTGTGTTGCAGTGCAATTAAGATATATTTAGTCCCATCATAATGGAGTATAAGTAGCTGTTACATGAGCCATACACAGAGAGCAGCCTGAGTGATCTTGCGTTTTTAACAACAGAAACTACACTGCTTTGTTTGGGTTTTTGCTGTGAAATGTGTGCGATGGTTGCGCTGGTTTTATCACATGCGACCTGTTGATGAGCCCGACAGTCTTTTTATTTATTAGTCTTTTTTATTTATTAGCCCTCTAAATCAGAAATGGCATCGAGCTGTCACGACTGTAGTATTCAAATCCCCAAATTATCTGCAGCCTCACGGGAAATGTTGCGTTCACCATTCAGTGTCATTTGGCAGAGGTTGAATTGTTTGGAATTAGTAAACAGCGAGCGCTGCAACATTATCTGTGAGGCACTGTGTAATTACCAATGGCATTTTCCCCCAAATCAAGAGGGAGGCATGTTCAGAATTGTCGCTCGCAGGAAGAAAAAAAAAGTACGTCATGCATCTCCCTATTTTCCTTTCGCACGTTTTCAGTGGGTTTCTTTTGCAGACTTTTCTGCTGAAAATGTTCAGATAATTCAGGGGCTATCAGAATTGTCGGCTGCGTATTATATTGAAAGTCTCCATAATTACAGTAATATTATTGGGCAAGTGTAATAGCTATACCGGATTTATCTTGAAGACACAGCGTGTAAAAATATAAATAGATAACCTTAACTTGACTCAGTTTCACAAAAGGCAAGGAGGAAAGTAGAATGAAATGCAAATGGGACCACTTTTAAGGGAAAAACATGAAAACAAAGACTAATATTGGAGCATGGAAGTGCACTCTTGACCTTTGGGAACAAAATAAACTCAAGGATGCAGTGTTGTAATCGGCCATTACACCAGTGAAATGCCAAAGACCCCGGGCCAATGAGTGAGGGGACACTGAGAAGAAGACTACTGCCTCTTCATCACGTTCAGACTTCAGTTCAAGGCCGTTGGGATCCTGTACAGCGCTCTGCATCTCTACCTTAGAGATGTGCTGCAGGCTGCAGTGAGTCGCCACAGTCCTCTGATCAGGGTTAGTCGCTTGTTCCTTGTGTCCTGCAGAACTCTTTTGAGCTTGTGTCTCCCAAACGTTGCTCTCCTTTTTGGACGTTGGAGATGTATAAAAAAGCACCGTATTAATTCTATATGCAACATCCGTCGCAGCATTTTATGTATTGTGAATCACTTTGTGATGAAAGAAGGCTCTCACTAACTTAATTACTGTAGCAATTATTTGTGAGCAGCCATATTAATATTTCACAGAGAAAGGTCATATAGGTCATCAAAGTGACTCTCCCCTTGCAGTTATTTGTTAACACATAAATTGTTACTAACTAATGTTTGCAGTTACATCATCAATATTTCAAATATACAAGCGAGGTTGATGAAAATGAAAGGTGATATCACGCGAAAACACTCTTTTCTTCTTGCTCCTTCACAGATCAGAGGTCAATGTCAACCACAGATCAGGACATCGGGCTTTGCTTTATGCATAAAGAGCAGCTTAACACTCCCTGAACATGTTGTGTTTACTGACTATAAAAAAATGTTGCACCTTTTTGCAGTCATGTGCAAGTGGACTCCGAGACCTGGTGACCCAATCCCTGTTGGGTGTGGTTACGGGTGGATTGAATCTCCGCCCACCACTTGAGAATTACCTGGGGGGGGGGGACTTAAGGGGCGGGTGCTAAAACAGAGCATTTCAGACAGTATGGTGAATACAGGCATATTCAGACTTTCTCAGGAAACATAAACACATTTTGCCACATTAAAGCAAATAAACATGTTCTAGCAGAAGCCCGCAATGTAAGCATGACGTTGAAAATGAGCAATGACATGTCCCCTTCAAGGACACTTCAGGTTTCCTCACTGAGCTAGCCTCGTGCGGATTACCACTAGTGCCATCATTTACATCTGATTAAATGTGCCACCATCTAATTAGTCTAACAGTAGGCTACGCTCTGTATGGGGGTAATAGAGATTCTTGATGATGTAAACTGACAGTTACCTTTTCCACCTGTCAGCAGCGGTTGCATGAGCTCAAAGAGTCGGGCGTCTGGATTTAAACTAACGCACTTATGATGATGCCTCATGTTGCACCAGTTCTCCCAGTGACAAGTGGAGCCTGGCGTGAGCAAGAAATGAATGTGTTTCTCCTTCCGGAAGAGAGCACTCCTGATGGAGAAGGGAACACTGCCACCTAGAGGATAAATATCTTACTGTGTCACTTCCCCTTGCAGCCATTTTGTTCTGAATGAATTCATCACCATGGTGCAAAAAGCCCTTAACTTGGCTTTTGTGCCGTGCTATCGACACCGCAGCAGGGTGTCTCTTCTGTAGCTGCCATTTTGGCCTTTATCTGCTTTATTTTGGCCCTTCGGCGGCCTCTGGGCCGTGCGTTTGGCTTCTCCCTGTGATGTTGTTGCGTTGCGGTGGCTGACTTCGCGTTAAAAGAAACAGTGTGAGGTGTTTCCTGTTTTCCAGGTGGTTCCATGGTGGACTCGGTGCACGACTTCAGAAGGCTGCACCCGCCCCGCCCCGCCCCGCTCAGCCCGTCTCCCAGCAGGCCTCCGCTTCTGAAAAGGGCCGTGTGTGTGAAGCCGGGAGCCGGGATGTGGTTTGATGTGGTGAGCTGGGCTGAGGAAGCGGCTCGCTGCTCCATCCTCACAAGTCAGGTTTTTTTGGTTTTTTTTAAAAGTTTTTGGAGTAGCGTCGTAACGTGACCTGTCATTTACATCTTTAAAATAGCACTCTTCGGATGTTTCCAGCTGAGAGGGTCAAACAAGAGGGACTTTCTTGTGAAGGTATTAAGGGACTGTGCGTGTGTTCAGGATGGAGCAAAGTTTTACCCGATGTGTGCTAGTCAAAACCCTCCACCAGTGGAAATACTGATGGAGCAATGATACAAAATCCTCCAGGTGACACAATGAACTTACTGTGCATGATGTGCATTGAAAAGACCCTTTAGATTTGGGAATATAGGCGCTGGGGTGAAGAAGTTTGTGGAAAGAAATGGACCGCACTTTGGAAACTGATATATTTGTAAAGATAACAGGATAAAAAAAACAGGGAGGTGTTACAGGATTCTTTTTAGGCTTTTCTATGCACCTCATTTAACATTTGATTAACCTCAAATACGTGGGTTGCCAACATTATTGGAAGCATTTAATATTTGCCGTATAAATATGTCCAGTGCCACCACATTTTGTCTCTGGAATAATAACGTCTTATGATTTAGAAGTGATATGAACCAGAGTGAAAAGTTCTCCCATATTTTTCCTGAATGATATACAATCGTTCCACATTATACAGCACATTCCATAGCATATTCACATGTAGAGGTTTGCAAATGAGACGCTTTAAAAATAGCATTATTAGAAGTCATCAGTTCCTGTCAAGCTGCTGGAGACAGACGTTGAAATGTGACCCCGGTGCAGCAAGTACTTTTGAAATCCCAGTTGCATAGCAACGCATCTCCATCTGCAGTTAAGCTTTTCCTCCGCCAAAGAAACAACTGTCACTTTTGCTTCACTGGCAGTTTCTATAGTAAACTTTTCCAGAGAAAAACATAAACACTATTCTGTATAAAGAGGCCTATTTTCCGACACTCTTAAAATGATTTGTGCCATTTCCACACTGCTTTCGTCTCGACGTATATTATTATATAAATATTATGAGGAATTAGTGACCACAGATTTCATACGCTCCATGGCAAATATTTTTGGCTATTGATATAAAATATACTTGCTCTAAATGAAGGACTTTTAATTCGCCAAAACCCTCCAAGAAGAATCCCAAATGAAAAGGGATTATTTTTTACAGAAAATACCTCGCAGTAACCTCGAACGAGGAGGAGAAGAAATGTGTAAAATCACATCGTGGACTCAACATTTCTTATTGTGTCAAACTAATGAATTATGCACTACAAGTTAATGTCTTACGATCACCTTCCCAGCAATTAAATGAGCTTTTGACTCTTGTTTAATGAATTAAATCATATTTCAGACTTTCTGACGTATTCATTAAACAGCCACACTAAACTTTGCCTATTGAGTTGTTTTAATATCCTCAGTACAAATACACATATGCGTCATGTATGTTGCCACGCACGTAGATGTATTTGAGATATGTGCACAAATATGTGCACAAAAAGACAATTACTTATCAATGAATTTACACCAAAAAGAGAGTAACGGCGACGAGGTAGCAGATCTACTGTAATCCCCACAATTTAATAATGAGGAGAACGTCAGAAGATCTCTGACAGTCTTGAGACAGGTTGCTTCATCCATTAGGAGTCTCATAATTTATCTAATTTGTGGATTAGAGTTGCTGTGCAAGATTGCACAATACTTCAGATTACATATGTGTGTACTCATGTGCCACAGAGTAGAGGTCAGAATGTGACCTTTGACTTATTATTGAGCTATTTTGAACTATTGATGGACAGCTGTATCAAAAATATTAGCATTGTCAGTATGTTCAGCCGAGACAGAGTCGTTCTTTATTAACTTTTTAAGCGAGGTACTGAGCTCCCATCAGGTATATCAACTTTATATTTTCTGGACGAAAACATCTTTTCCTTTTGGCAGATCATTTTCAAACGTGTTGTTGCACTGAGCACACTGAATGATTGCCAGATGGGATTTGTCTGAGTATAAACACAGTCAGATGGAACACTGATTAAAGAGAAATTGGTACTCACATGTATAAAAGGTCAATTATTAGCATGCAAATTTGAAACTCTGTGGACTCAACCAGGGCTTTTTTTTTTCCAATGAAACCATTATTTACTTTGTCCAACTGTAACCAGAACAATTGAACTAAAACTGATTGTTGTCAATGGAAATTTAAAGTCTTGAAATGAACCATCAATAGCTGCTAATTCTGTTTTCAATAGTCATTGAAAGTAGAATGATCATCATATCGTCATTATGACTCACAGCTGTGTCCAAATAAGTTGAATGAGTTGTTGCAGAAGAATTTCCACGTGTACACGTACATGAAACCCAGAAAAATGCACACGCACTCGCACGCACACCTCTGTTTGTACACGCACCAGGTGGAGTTGTCCAATTCCACATTCTGAGGATCCACTCTGGCTTCCTCCCGTGTGTCACACCTGAGAGCACGGTGCATTCATCTTGACACACCTTGACACTTTTCCCCCCAGTGCTCATCAGTCTGCTGGCCACGCCTGGGTGATCATCTAGTTTGCGGCATACTGTACTTCTGTAGCTGCACTTTTTTCTCTTTTTTTTTTGTATTTTAGCTGACAAACTGCAAGGCCTTGTGTCGCTCGCTCCGCTGGGTCTGTTGTCGAGTTTAGTCCCAGAGGTTTCACTGAGCAAAAATCCCTTTTAAAGATGTTTAAGAGCCCACAGTATGCAGTTTCTTATGGCGGCGCGAAGCAGATGCACACTGTCTTGTCAGCGACAATAAAATGAACAAGAGGTTTTCTTCTGAGGGTTGGTGTTGGAGCAAACTGGTGCACAAAGCAAAGCAGAGAACACCACTCTCCGTCCAGTGGGAGAGTGAAGGACATACGGAAGGGTGCAAATATTAAAGTGCAGTTTATCACATTTATAGGCTTGGAAAGCAAGTGGAAAAACACCTTTTTATAGGTAAAATCCAGTAAACTCAATAGATACCAATAAAGTAGATTAAACACATCAGAGGCAATGTAGCACATGATCATCAGTCCGGCCTTAGCTGCTCATACAACTTTATTACAAAGAAACCAGCTCAGGACCAATATTGAAAGAGTAGTGCACAAGAATTTTCTCCAGCTATTTAAGTAATGTGTTTGTTTATGATTCATTATTTCTCAGCGTTGTCATGAAACATAAACATTTAGCCCAGCTGCATCTTTTGACCATATATCCCTCTGCCCTTGGATGCCAGCACTGTGGAGAACTTTGCAGACTGCTAACACAATGAAAAGTGACATGAACATGGGCTATAGTATAGTATAGTATTAATAGAGATGCTGCTCACATTGTAGGTCATTGTGGTCATTTTCAAATCAGTCGACATGGCATGGTAGTTTCCCTTTAAACTTCAACGTGTCTCTTTCTGTCGCGGGAACAGTGTAGATGTGAAGGGACACCTTTTTGCTTTTATTCTGGGATGCTTTGGTCCTGACGACTGCAAGAGGGCACAATCCATTGCAGTTGTATTGAATCACATTACAATTCCTTGGGTGAGACCCAACTTCAAGTATGCCACATCCCTTGGAGCCAATGTTGGAGAGCAGGCTTCAGATGTTAATACACGTTATTGCTGAGTGCTGCCTTATTTTTAAAGGAGGGGATGGCTGTACACTTGGCTGGAGAACATGGAGTCTATCTATTTTTATCTGGGCCCACAGAAGGGCTTCTGGATGGTGAAACTGCAGAGCAAACAAGTTGTTGCAATTACGGAAGCAAGCCATGCAGAAAATCTTTTGACAATAATGCAAATTACAATTCCTCTGCATTTTCTTTTCAGCCAGATGGGACACCCTGGTGGAGGAATGGGGGGTTGTACGACTCGGCCATAAGGCTCACATCTGGCTGTTAAAAACAACCTGAGGTAATGGTATAATGGTCGGAGTAAAGGAGACATATCAAGGGCATCTTAAGAAATTTAAATATACCATGTAATGGTGTATTTAATTGGTACATTACTTGCTCTATATATTTCAACATTATGAGCTATGACTCTGTGTATGGATCAATGCCTCTATCATGCCATTATGTATCAAAACATGCAGAAAAAGTCAATATATTTGAATGCATATTCACAATATAAGTATCTTCATGTGTGTCATATCTATCTATCTATTCTATCTATCTATTAATTACAGGTTATAGCATAGAGCATGTCTTCATGTGGGCTTTAGTCCCAAGAATGGTACACCAGCGCCCTCAAGTGGACAGCCAGTACAAGTACTCCCACCCCGACATGTAACACAGCCCAGTGTATATAAGTGTATATAAGTGTGTGCGTGAATGTATGTGTATTTTTTTTTAATAGATTGAAATGTAATGATTCCTGTCCGTGCTGTGTCAATGTAACTACCAGTGACATCATGTTAAGAGTTGTTGAGGTTTGTTTTAGGTCAATGAACCGCCTGCACTCTGAGCGTCGTGTAACGCCTACTTCCGGATACAAACGGAACAACGCATGCGCAAAGTTGAATTCCGTGGCGGGGAATCGGGACGTCAACAGACTTTAGTTTCTATTCATCCACCTGGTGCAGGACAGTTTTACCGTTTAATGCAATTTAAAGTCTGAACTGCAAGATGGTTGAAGGTCCGGGCTGCACGTTGAATGGAGAGAAAATCCGCTCTAAAGTCCAGAAAGGACAGAAGCTGAAGGAAACCAGAGGCAGTCTGGTAACATCCACTGTAAGTTTTGTTATGACACAATTATCCAGCTCTCGTTAACGTGCTGCTGGACTACATCCATCTCATGTCTCCTCACAGAAAAACAACCCTGCGGGACATGCCTTCCACGCTTTAGTTGGTTGTCCGTACACCGGAGTGGAAACTCTGGGCAAGGAGCTCTTCATGTACTTTGGTCCGAGAGCGTTGAGGTAATGTAGAGGACCTGTACTTTTTTTCGTGTACTATGTGAGTATTCCAGTACCTATAATACCATACTTTTTTAGTTTGCCAGAAAAAAAAAAAGATTAGGCTGGTTCGAGATGAGTCGTAGCTGCAGGGGGCGGAGCCAAAACGCTGCAGTCAAGTGGGACAACTTCCGGCAGCCTTCAGAGATTAAACAGGAAGTCACATTGTTAGTTACATCCGACTAGAATAATCTGTAGGCTGTCTGTAGTTTGTAGGCCACATTCTGATTTATTGAAATGCGCGCGCGCGTGTGTGTGTCTATATATCTATATATATCTATATATATTTATATATATAGATATATATATATATATATATATATATATATATGTATATATATATATACATATATATATATATATATATATATTTATATATATATATATTATATATATATATATACATATATCTATATGTATGTATATATATATATATATATATATATATATATATATATATATATATATATATATTCCTTTATTAGTTGTAGGGAAATATTGCAACAGACAGGTAAAGTGCACACAAGAGACACAGTAAAATAAAAAACAAGTTATAAATGTAACTGTAAATAAACAGTAAAATAGTAATAAAAACAGTAAAGAATCCACAATAGAAATATATCTACAGACAGAATACAATGTATTTTAAATTGTATCTATGTGTATATATGGCGAAGTTGAAAAATAATCGCATGATTTTTCTACAATTAATCGCATTATGCGCCAAATTCATTAATGAATGAAAAACTATCGAATTGCACTCTAGTAATGTTATCAGGACAATATAACAGGCACTCTGGAGCAACAGCAAGTTAACAACAGTATGTCAATATTTTTTTTATTTTATTTTTTTTATGAACAGGTACCAGAAGACACATTTGTGTTTTATCAGGGAACAACATAAACAATCTGCTCAGAAGTAAGGGTCCCTGTTAGGGACAAGCCACTCCTTTTTATCCATGTTCAGTCTGTTGCTTACCTTGAAGATGTTAAAGACCAGCAAATGATTCACTTTATACAAAGCGCAAAAGTGCTTTTGATGTTTTCCAGTTCAGTTTTTTTCTTCTTCTTTTTTTCCTTCAGTTCAAGTGCACTGAAGTCTGGTTGAATGAGATGAAGATGTCAAGGACAGCTGACTGTATGTACCTGCTAAATGCTAAACATGTGCACAAACTGGTTTTCAACTATGAGAAAAAAAATTGTAAAGATGCTTATGCTCAGCTACTTCCGCCAACAGAATAAACAAAAAAAGACCAAATCTGTGGACTCTAAATTTGCATTTTTCAAAATAAAATAAAAATTGTTTTTTAATAATCTAACACTGATTAACAACAAACAAAAAATATGTCATCTGCAAACAGCCCGCACACTAAGCTTGTGTGTGGCAGGATGCCTCCATTAGACCTGTCAGTCTAACACTGTTTTTCTGTGTGCAGCTACGTGCGTCTCCTGCTGTATCAGAAATATTAAAACCACAATCTTGAGTCCTACTGTTAGTTTTTCTTCAGGAGGCGGCTAGGAGGCCTCTCCATGTAGTTTAAGCCGCTAATCCACCAGAGAAACAGGTGAAATGTGATCGGACGCTCTTTACAGTTCTTCAGCGGCCGCACAGCAGGCAACAGAGGAAGCTGTGCAATGAGGAAATAAGCTAATAGGGAGACATAATTATTAGTTAAATTATTATTATAATTAGTGTATTTGTGGGGAAAAATAAATAAAATAGCTATAACTTTGATTCTGTTTAGGCCAGCAGAGAAGGCTTAGCAGGCCCTGAGATATATCTATCTATCTATCTTTCTATCTATATGATGGATACACATGATTTACTTTTGTATGTACCACTTGATTTGATTGAAGTGTTATATAAACAACATTTATTGTATATCAAGAACAGATTAGACCGCCATTGCGCAACATAAGTCTAATAACCTACAATCATACGTTAAATCACACCCCCAACAAATTGGATTTAAGACATGTCGGGTTTGATCAGGCGGCAGCCAGGCGTTTCCCATCATGCCCCGGGTGTCACAGTCGGATGAGAGACACTGCCATTACAATTACTCTGTAACTGCCATTAAAACTGCAGTGGCCTCGACATGTAGAGGTTATTGTTGCCCATGTGTGCATGGCGTCAGAGCAAGTCTGGATCAAGTCGGACACAGATCTAGCCGGCATGCATTGTGCGGCGATGGCTGGTGATCAGATCTGCGCAGACCTGGCTCATCTCGAATGAGCCTGTTTGCTGCGCGTTCCAATACCCGTATTACCATATATTTACTATGCCAGAAAGAGATTAAGTGTGTCCCAATACAAATCACAAATCCAGTGTGCCAAAAATACCAGGATGTCCTCCCGCATCTGGTCGCCTTTTGCGGTGTGCAAGCAAGAACCCACAATTCTCTGCACAGCAGGTATACAAGCAACAGGGTCAAAGTACAGTGGCATATCTCCTCATTGAATGCATATTGCATGCAGCAGTTCATATTGTGTGAGGGCAGCTGCAGCATGTACTAACAATACAAACTGTGCTTTTTGGAAAGCAGTGACAGTCTCCCCTCCCTTC
The DNA here is from genome assembly GCF_023055335.1 of Clinocottus analis. NCBI lineage: Eukaryota > Metazoa > Chordata > Actinopteri > Perciformes > Cottidae > Clinocottus > Clinocottus analis. Next base: position 16,823,788 of record NW_027175821.1, read on the forward strand.
GAGCTCAGTCGATGCTTCCTGGGGTGTTGGGTTTCATCCAAATTCTGTTACACACTCAGTCTATGTGACCTGATGAGGAATTTCAGCAACAGAGTATGTATGCAGGCAGAAGTATCACAGGGGTAATTTAACTGTAAAACCAATATTGTATAATCTTGAACAGCTGATACACTTTTTCTCACAGGATATCCTCTGTACGTCTTCATATAACCCAGCTCTAATTGCAAAAATGTATTCAGTGAGCCTATACTTATTTCAATCATCAAATTATAATCAACCACTCGTCTCTGGAGGATGCACAGCTGCATTGAAGCGAGCGAGCAGGTTGAAGTGTTACTGCTTTTGCGGGAGAACACTTCCGCATATTTCGTGGCTTTTCACAGCTGTGACGTTTCTGTCACACCGGATGTCTCCGACCACCGGGGCCAACTCTCCGTCGTTTTGTTACCAAGTCTTCCATGCAAATTGAGACTTGCTTCTCTGTTGTTGTTTTTTTTTTTGCCTTCAGAGTCCATTTTGGGATGAATGGATCAATGCGTATAAACCCTGCTGAGAGGAAGGATAGAACCGGCTCCGCACCGGTGCTGCAAATACACCTGACTAACGACACCGTGTGCTTCTTTGACAGCACTGTGGAAATAAGGTAACGGGGACACGGGCGCAGCCGAGATAGATTGAGGTGACAGAGGTTCACCTTGGAGTGTGAGTCTCATTCAGTGGGCATGTCCTACATTAAGGCTGTGTCTGAAGACGGCGGCTGTTGTTGCATGAAACACATCGACATTTGTCCTGTTGATTCACTGTCAGGTCCCGGTGTGAAGACATTCATTTTCCTGCCGCTCGAAAGTTTAACCTACGCCGTCCTACCTCATAACAAACAGCGGAATATGTGGAAGGATATTTTTTTGAAAACCTAACCTTCGAGAAATGCACCGGTTGACCTCGTGGCACGCGTTCAACCGCGGCAGCCGTACGTGTTTTATTTTTATTTTTATCTTTTCTAAATGCCTCCAGTGTTGTAACGCCGTCGTGCTTGCAGGTTGACAGAGGACTGTGAGCAAAGGGTGAGGGCCTTGGAGAGTCTTGATGTGTGCTCCTCCGAGTTCAGCTTCTCCCGCTCTGTGGAGGCAGTGAGGAGCCAGAGCTGCAGGATGCTGTGCGACGTTCTCCTAGACCAGGCCGTCATGCCAGGAGTCGGCAACATCATTAAAAACGAAGCCCTGTTTGACTCGGGCCTCCATCCAGCCGTGAAGGTATGGAAAAGATGATGGATTGTGTTCAGCAGAGGAACATATATACACACACACACACAAAAGCATAAAAATGCAAGACAACTCTCGCAGAAAGAATAAAAAGTTTAAGCTCTTGTATGATTGACCGAGGAGGGTGAAACAGGGAATAAGACAAACAAGCGCATTGCGACACAGATATGCCTGTTTTTCTTCTCTTCTTCACGAATGAACACCCAGACTTAAAATGGTTGTTTTTTTAACTCTCGTTCTCTTAATGCATTGTGATAAAAACATTACATGAATGTTTATTAGTCATGTTCTGGAAGTTATATCACGTGAAATATGAAAGATCCAATGCTTCACAATTCTCTTTGGACATATGTTTATTAAGCGAACCATAGAAGAAAAGTGTGATTTCTTTTTTTTGTGTGTGTGTGACCTCTCCATCATCTTTTACGAGACACTTTGCGGCATGAATACTGCTATTACGTAACTATCACCAGGGGTTTGGTTTGGCTCCGCTCACCTTTACAAAGTATGAGATGGGGTTTATATAATAAACATGCTGGACCAAACATAAATCTAGGACTTTTGGCCTCTTCTTCTCGGAGCTGTGAATCTCTACGAGCTCCCCCTCCCTTCATCAAGCCCCTAGATGTCCTAAAAAAAAGAAGCAAAAAGCGACACGTAGTGTGAGTCAGGTTCTTCCTGCCTGGGCTTTAAGTCTTGGAAATGCATTGACTTTCATTTTCCTCCGTTGCATCATTTTAAATCCAGTTCTCGTTCGTGTCTGGTGCTTTTTTTTTCATTGTTCATAGGCTTGTATTATTGATTTGCTGACTGTGAAGCGCCTTTCAACTCTGTCTTGAAATGAAGAGCTATACAAATGAGGTTTGCTCCCGCTCACCAAAGCTCACCGCGCCGCTTCATTCTTCAGGTCCAACAGCTGACAGACGAGCAGATCCGCCACGTGGTGAAGATGACGCGCGATTTCACGCTTCTCTTCTACAAGGTTAGAAAGTCTCTCCATCGACGGCAAAAACATGTGTATCTAAAACGGGGCTGGCACGTTTACTTGCAGGTATTTAGCTGACACGTCATTTAGACTGACTCGCAGTAGCAGATTAACTTAAAATCCTGCATTGCGGAGGCAGGAGAGAAGAAGCTAAAGCCCCACCGCCTAGAGAAGAGATAAAACAAATATTCCTTCTATGCATAATAGATAAGTACGGGAAGGTGAATGTGTTTTTTTTCTTCTTCTTCTTTTGCTCCTCATCTTTTTTTTATTCACTCTCATCTGCCTTCCTCATCTCCATCAGTGTCGCAAATCTGGCTCCCCTCTCTCCAAACATTACAAAGTCTACAAGCGTCCCCGGTGCGGCCAGTGCTCTCACGTCATCACGCTCTGTCGTCTCGGAGACAATGGCAGGATGACTTACTTCTGCGGGAGCTGTCAGAAGGGAGATCCCAGCGGGGTCCACGTCAGGTACAAAATGCACACAGACACTTGGCACTCTGGCTGAATATGGCCGTGCATTCCTGTCAGGATGTTTGCTTCATCGGGGTTTGACAACAAGACGATCCCTTTTAATATGATTGTTGTTTGGCTGACATTATTTTGTGTATTTCTTTTTTTTTTGTGTGGTGAATGATCCATGCCGGTGGTTCTTAACCTTTTTTTAGTGATGTACCTTCTAAGCGGCTCAAAGCGTCTTTGGTTGAAAAAACAATGTAATGCACTGTAGTGTTTGATTTAATATAGAATATGTACAATTCAGTTTAATAACTTAAACTTATATTCTTGAATATTGATTAAATTACTTTTTTTTTTTTTAAAGGATTTTTTAATTTATGCTCATTTAAAATATATATTTTTTAAATCTCAAGTACCCCCTGGGGTGCCTTCAGGTACCCCAGGGGGTACTTGGACTAATACCTCATTTGAGAGCCACTGATCTAGATGATGCTTAATCTTTATCCAATAAAGGATAACACCTTTCGCATTCGATTGTACCCAATATGTTTTGTAGGGGTTTTTGATTCAATACCAAGAAGCGACATGGTGTCGTTCTTTATTTATTTATTTATTTTGAACCTAGTCTTTGCAGAAAGTTCTAAAGCCTTTTAGATAATACGCTCAAATTTAGCGAGGCCATCTTTGCAGGCAGATGGGCTTGGCAGGGAGTGGGAAGTGTTATGGGGGGGAAATTAATGCGCATATACGGCTGTGTTTGCCAGACAGGGCACAGGCTCAACACCTCCTGGGTTGTATTTGAGCAAAGCTTTGCGAGGGGTTAGAGCCTAAAGCCCTTACAACGCATTACACAGCTGATAAAGCAATCTGTGAGGAAAGTTTCCCCAAAGCCGCTGTTACTTTCCTCCTCCGTGACTGTTGGCATTGCAGATTTGCCTTCTTGTCAAACATAGTCGAGCTTCGTGTCAGAGCACCAACATGTATGCTCGGAGCAATTACGTGAAGCCCGTTTGTCTCGTCGCATATCTTCATCCTCTGCTTGAACTGCAAATGTTTGTCAAGTTAAAGTTGCCTCCTCTCTCTGCCTGCGTTTCCTATAGTCTTACGACAATACATGTTGTCGAAATGTGTACTTTTGTTTTGCTCATTATGCAGCTGCTTTGGAGTAATGCCTGGACTAAAAGTAATCCAGGAAATGTATGTTTACATAGGCACACAGTGTAAATAATTGATGTCACATTTCCCAGAATAGAAGACTCGTGAAATGAACATACACTCAGTTGCCAGTTTATTAGGTACACCTAGTTAAAAGCCAATGCAGTGTAATACACACCTCCCCTAGACACCCTCCTTTCATCAAGGTCATCATGTTTTCTGCTTTTGTTGTTGATTCAGCTGCATGGTCATTTTTGGAGACAGTATTTTGTGGCTGCAGGGTAATTAAGTTGTCATACTGTTCGGTGTTTCTAATGTTTAGCTGACCATCGCTGATAGAAATAAGAGTGGGCAAAAACATTGTGTCCACCCTCATTGATGGGTGCAAGTGTGTGTGTCTGGTTTCCATGTTGTTGTTGTTTTTTTTACTGTGTTTCTTCTTTGATCCAGTAAGCTCCCAGTGAGGAACAGTTTGATTAGCTGGGCCTACAATGAGAGGACCAATGACAACGTGGCGAAGAGGGAGGAAGAGGACTGGGCCTGTCAACTCTGCACGCTCATCAACCCGCCAGGAGCGAGAGCCTGCGACGCCTGCCTCACTCCAAGGCCCGAGGGTGAGTGAAAAGGCTCTGTTTGTACAGTCGCTGGGTTTAATGGGGTGGCAGAAGGTCCTTGTTAGCGAGAGATAAAATGATAGTCGCTGTAGTTTTTCTGTTTCGCTGAATGACCCATGAATGATACTGTGTGCCATTGACGCGTAAGTACTTCTGAGCAAGGCACCAGACACCAATACAAGCTGTTCAAGTGAAACTGAGTAGTGTGTAAATGTGTGTGTGTGTGCAGTATATTGTGGCGCAATGAGCGTGTCTGTCAGTTGGCCATTTTTCTCTGACTACAGCAAAGCAGTGTTTTGAAGGAAGCGTCCCTGCTGTCTCTCTGGTGCACAGCTGAATGGTTTACTTTGTGTTTGTTTAGTTTTTTTTAGGATCATAAAGCCACATTTTTGATTTTCTTTAATGATAGCTGATTGTGCAGCTGCAGGAGAATCACTCAAGACCACAAGTTGGCCCGATGCTGATTGTGTCGCGCTGAGCTCATCGCCAACATGTCGGCGTTGCACTTTGACTCCTGCAGTTTGGTTCAGACGACACAGACAACGCGCACTTTGGACAGGCACATGGCGGCATTTATGAAATTAGTTTGGATTACTTTGCCCTAAAGGGTCTTTTAACTACACAAAAAAAAAGCCGCAACAAACCCACTAAGACAGGGTGTCTCAACCTTTTGTAGCTAGATGCTCACAGAGAGAGTTAACTCAAATATTTAGACATGTATAGTACATGTTCTCCTGTTGACCACCGAGCTGCTTCATTAAAACAGCTGAGGGTTAAGTGCCTTGCTCAAGGGCACGCTGATGGTTGTTGAGGGACGGGGGAGAGTAACACTTAACCCCAGTTCTGTGTTGATGACTCTGATGTCAAGCACCGTAGTTCACCATTACTGAAAACATCGCCTACTTATTTTTTATAATGGCGAGGGATCATTTCACCAAATTTTGCATAAGCACCTTTTCAACACAACAGATTGTGTGACACTTAATTTGACGACACGGCGCGGCAGTCTGCTGCTTACTGGTAAATTTTATAGCGAGATAACCACTTAAAGCCGACAACAACCTGCATTTTATGGGAGCAGCCAGTGCATCAGAATAAGCTGCAGCTGCTGAACGTGAAATGAGTTTCTCTCTCTGGCTCCATCTCCACAGTCCACAAAGATGACATTAACACTGAGGCATCACCCTTCGCCGCTGGCTTGATCAAATACCCGTGCACTGCCTTCAAGAAGCCACAGGAGGAGCTCAAAGTCAACTGGAGGTCTGCGTTCGGGACTTCCACCCTTGTTTTCTCCGACATGAGCAAGAAGCCAGAGCCCGTAAACTCCCCGCTCTCCTCGGCCGGCAGTCATTTGAATTCCTTGGCGGCAGAGCGAGGTTTATATAAATACAGCGTCTGCCAAGGGACAACAAGCCCCAATTATGCCTCTGGTGGCTCGCGGAGGCAAAGTGCCGAGGTCTCCAACGGGGAATCGCTGGCCTCCTACAGTCACCCATCCAAGAAAATGAGAATTGATCACAGCCCCTTTCCCAGTAACAATGCTCAAAATGGAGCCCCCAACTCCGGGTGAGTGAATCTCTCGCTTGGCTTTTCATGAATAAGTTTATAATAAGAGAAGTTTTTTTTTTTTTTCGTTTTTTTTTTTGCAACCTCAGGGAGATAAGTGGGATGGAAAAAGAAAAAGAAAAAAAAAAAAGCATCGGACTGTGGAACTGTAAAGCAACATTGTTAAAAAGAAAAAAGTTCAGATTGATGAATAGCCATCGTAGGATGCAGTGCAAATTATCACCAGCACGCATATCAGCACACACTGTCACAGACGACTGTTTGTTCACTAATAAGGCCTGACGTGACAGGTGCACTGCTGCTTTATTTTCAGTCGGTCTCAAAACTAATAGGACTGTTTTCTTCACTCCCGTCAGCGTGCGCAAAACAGAAGCGTCAAGCCGCGGCCCCTCCGGCTCCTGCGGGCCCGGCGGCCCTTGTTGTGCGTCCCATCGCCGTCCAGCCGCCCTCAGAACGGTCCACAAGGACGGCGAGAATAAGGGACGGCAGTTCTACGCCTGCTCGCTTCCCCGAGAAGCCAAGTGTAACTTCTTCGAGGTGAATTTGCGCGACGTCGCCGGGAAGATGAAGAACTTTTGAATAAAGTAGTTTGGTTTCCGCTTCGCACACAATCGTTGCGATGTGTTGGCATCACATTTAAATGGCAGAACTAAAAGATAACAACATAGTTAATAATAAAAAAACTCATTTCCTCTGTTGCAGTGGGCTGACTTGCACTTCCCCTTTTGTCACCATGGGAAACGCAGTTTAATGAGGACAGTTCTGAAACTGGGACCCAACAACGGCCGGAATTTCTACATCTGCAGCTTTCAAAAGGGTAAACAGTGTGACTTTTTCCAGTGGGCAGAGAAGGGACCGGGGGTTTCAATGCTCCCCGGTTGTTAGTGTGGTTTAGCAAGCAGTGTTTTACTGCTGCATGAAACTCTGATTGTCTGTGTTCATTTATTTAAATGAAGAACATGGACAAAGATAGGAGATAGAAAGGAACTCTTTAACTCACATTTAACATTGTGAAATACACCGATTTGCACTGAACTGGTAATGAATGGAGAATGTTTATTGACTGTATGATCTATCGAACCAACAATCTGCATTATGTCTGTATCATGTCCCTTGATGTTTCAAAGTTATCACAAGAATGATGAATAAATATTAAAAACAGTCAAATCTGAAATAATTTAAATGCCCTGTGACATTTTGATTGTTTTTTTTTAATGTTTGAATTAAAACAAGCCTAAAAAATACAGTTTGGAGAATGTTAATTTATTGGATTATATAAAAAGAGATGCATACAATCATGCAGCATTCAGAAGCAGTCCACAGATTGCAGGACTGGGGATTCGGACTCTGAGTTTGACACCATGAAGTGAAACTGGGACAAGCCGGGGACTTTGTTACAGGCGGCACCTGAGGAGAGCAGAGAGAAACACTGCAGGTCAGACATGTTGACAGCCAGACAAATTAAAAAATAATATTAAAAGGCATCATGATCGCCCGTACAAGAGCTAATAAGTCTTATCACATCCCGTTTATTACAGACCTCTGAAAACATCTGTGGAAGCAAAATTAAATATCACGTTTGATTTATCCTTTCATCAGCAAACAGGCGCTCATGCTCATTGTCCAGAGTCCGTGTTAAATTGCTAATTTCAATTTGGAACATTTTGTTGATGAAATCACTGGAGCAAGGCCATGATAGAGGCAAGTATTAATTGTGTATGAGAAATATATTTAAATAAGTTGTGTACTGAAACTTTTTGTAACCATTTTAGACTAAGCTTTGTTTCAAAGCCTCAAGATGCCAATATTATAAACTCAGTGTCAGTAATATTTTCATGATTAATTAAAAAGAAACAGTAAACTATCTTTAGTAAATATTTTTTCAACAGATAATATATCTGTTGAACTGTACATTTACAGCACTCTTTTTTTTATTTTTTATTCCAGAACTGAAATATGGAAGTTTAACATGTTTTACAAATGATTTACACCAGCAAGCACAATTAAAAATAAGAAAAGCCTTCCCCATCAATGTGTTCACGCACCTGTCTGTCTCCATCTCTGTAGAAGCGAGCATGTGTGTCTTAACACCTTTTGGCAGCGGCCGAACGCTCCGTGTCTGTGAACCTTAACACTCACCATAATGGCCTGTTGTGTTCGCGCAGATGATGGCTCCAAAGAAGTCGGAGTAATGCCTCTTGATTCTGGAAATGGCCGTCTTGCAGGCTGCCGAGGGATCTGCCCCGGCCCTCATCAGCTCCACGGCCAAGTAACTGTTGGCAGGATTACATGCCGTACACATGAGGCGAGCTAACAAGTGCTGTCAGGGCCACCAACCAGGATGATGATGATGATGGGGATGATGATGATGATGATGATGGGGATGGGACACGCAATTATGGTGGGAGATGAATCCGATGCAAACAAATCGATGTCAAGAAAAGCTACGATTTTTGGAAAGAAAAAAAAAGACAGAGAGTCGCCACACTCCTTTTTTAATTGACATGCAAAAGACTTGCTCTGCAGAGACAATAAGCGTGTCATTAACTCCATCTGCAGTCAAACTTTGCAATTTCCTAAAATTGCCTTGTAAAAGTTTTGGATTTCAAAGTGTTAAATGTGTAGTAAACTTATTCCCAAGCGAGTACTGTTCCGTGTTATTTTCCACACCAATCTGGCAAGCTAATTAGCTGGAGTAACATTCTGGAGAGAGATATATTTAGACTTATTTATGAATAACACTTGTTAAAAGGGAAAGTTCAGGATTTTTGGACCGTCGCGACAGATTTTAACACGGCCTCCAGTCGGTGATGTGTTACTGGTACATTTTGACAGTGAAGTCCCGAGGGAAGGCTTGCAATCATACCAACAAAAAATGTGTTTGGCATGGGGAATGAATGATAAACACTCGGTCCACACCAGTAGCGAGGTCTTTCTTGGAAAAAAAACGTAACCCCCAATCCTTCCAGGAAGTGAATCAGAAAGCTATGATTGAAATAGGCGGCCCCTCTGGTGTGGTTGTGTGTGACTATGAATGTAAAGCTCCGTGCAACTTTAAAGAAAACAGTGTGTGTACTCCCCAAACTATCCCAGATAAATAAATCTCAAAAAAATAAACCGTTGAAGACTGCCAAACTCTTACAGCCCGGAAGCAAACAGCAGCTTTAGTCTCCCAAAAAAATATCACTTCTTTCTGTGCAATGTACATATGACAGTTTTGGGGCAACGTAGTCACACCTCCACTCTTTATAATAATGTTGTTGCACTTTCAGCAAGAGGTTCACACCACAAATTGGCTCTTGGAAAAACTGCATGTGACACAGATTCCAATAGTCACTGAAAGACAGTTCTTCTGGCGAGAAAAATAAAATAAAAAAAAAGCACTCTAAAATTCCTATTATTAAAAGAAAAAGAGAGAAACGTACCAATAAATCCTGGTTAGTGTGCCAAAGAGGAGTTCCAGTCAACTCTTCTCATGAAATTTAAAATGCAAACGCTGGGTATTCATGACAGGAAGGTATTGCCGAGTGCATTCGGAAGCGAGGAAGAGACAAACGACGTGTACCTGGGCAGAAAGCGCATCATGAGGTCTCCGTCTCCGGTAGCGGCGGCTGCTCCAGCTGAGCTGTCTGCGTAGGCGCCCGATCCAACGATGGGAGAGTCTCCTACGCGGCTGCAGGGCAGGGACGGGAGCGGGCGTTTTAAAACGTACGCCAAAAAAAAAAGTGTATCACATATGTATATTTATATTAAATGGCCACCATTTAACTGCACCGTAACACTCGGATATGCGGCATCTTATTGTTTTAGTATTGCAATGCATTATGGAACCCTCTCAACCAAACTAAAACACTTACAAGAGATATTGTTCTATTAAACAGCTCAATGAAGCAGAACTGTATGCAGTTGGGTACCCAGCATGCCACAAGCAGACCATGTTTAGGCATAAAGGTTATAGCTTTTCCATTTTTGATCCGAACAACACAGTTTTTGGACTGAAACTCATTGCTAACATGTCAATGATTTGTTTTCTTGTGATTTTCCAGATTCTTTGGGTCATTATCTTTACGAAGAGGAGTCTTACAACTCTGCAGGTTGCTGTTTAGCCCTTGAAGCATGCATCTCTTGCCTGAATCATGCTCAGATCATGCTAGATGTTCATAAATATGACCAAATATGTAATAAAAATGATATGAAATGACACAAGTGTCAGACTTCGTTTGGGGCTGATAGGACTCCTTGAACAGACCTCACTCCGGCCTCCAGAAGGGCTTCTCCCTCCTGCTTGCGGAGCAAAGGCTCTCATGCACTTATTGATGTTATTCAACTGAAACAAAAAGTATGCTAACACATGATATTCTGTAGATTAGGACACTGTTCTACATACCCTGGAACTTTGTGAGTGAGCCCATTGGTCGATGTACCAGCAGCCATGTGACCGTCTCGATCCAGAGCCAACATCCCTGGTGCAAAAAAACAAAACAAAAGAAGAGGTTTTGAAATGTCAGCCATCCCCAGGAGATCCTTTTAGCTAAAGAGAAAGTCATTTAAAGCCCTTGTGTGAGGTAGCGCTTATACTGCTAATACAGTCTTTGACAGCATAATATTGAATTCCAGGTGCCTCGATGTTTGAGCTCACCACGTTAAAATGGGTCAGGATGAAAAAAAAAGAAAAGAGAGAGAATTCTGGGTATATATCCTGAAAAACCTGCTTTTTTTTTCACTGCTTGTTCACATACAAGCCACAAACTGTGAAATAAGACAGCCCAGTATTATTATGTTTTTGTTGTAGGCTGCCTGGTATAGAAGACATGATTCAACAAGCCGTTCAGATTTGGCTTCGTCTCCTCATGCCGCTCTTTCAGAATACACCGCCCACGGCTTGCAGACCAGCGCCGCGTTTCACTCGCGTTCCAGACGCGCGGCGAACGCGCGTCTATTCAGACACACGGTATGCGAAAAAGTATTTTTTTAATACATTAAAGCATGTGCACATGCTCCAGTAGTAAACCAACAATACCAGTATGTCCCTGGAAATGAGCTTGGTATGCCCCCCTTTAAAAAACATGACCTTTTAGACCAAAACTAAAATGTAAGACCTCCAGAATGTGTTCCCTGCTAACCTTTACTAATGTACTTCACTCGGTCTGTCTGTGTTTTTTGGCACATTGTGCAGTTTCGCTCTCTCATCCATGCCTCCGTTCAATGAAGTACTTACTAAAAAAGGCCTGAGGAAAGCTGGCTTCACTTCCTATTCCGCGTCAACAGATAAAAACCTACCTATGGTGTCGTGGGAGCGCGCGTTGGCACGCCGTGCCCTCTTGTTCTGTCTCACTGTCGCCTTCGGCTTGTAGGGTCCACAGGACAAGGAGGGATCTGGAAGCACATTCTTTTGACAGGAGAGGAAACATCAGCGGCGTTTGCATAATTTCATAATCGAGGCGTGCGATAAAAATGCAGACATTTGCTTTGATTTGCTGTCGTGTGAGGAAATAAATCTATCAGCGCAATTCTCACGAGCGGTTTGGCACCTGATAATAAACAGTCGGGAGTCTTGCTTCATTTGGACTCTCTCGAGCATCTCATTCCCAGTGACTGAAACCATTAAATGAACAAAACCCCTTCGTTTAAATCCCTGCTGCAGTCATGTTTTATTGAGACCGACAACCCAGTGTACCTGGGGGTAGTGTAATTTGAGAAAAGGTTTCCCTGTCTCCCTCCCTGAAGGTGTCTTCTCCGCTCTCACCAGTGACTGATGCGCCGGCTTGACCTGCAGGGAGGTGTGAAGAAGTTCACTCCGCTCCTTTGATGTTGCATGCGAGCGGAAGTCTGCTCCAAAATGTCAAATTTTGAGTTTAAGTGAACAAAACGCGGGGCCATAAAAAGGTAAGCCCAAATGCTAAAGCAAAGGTCTTTTCATATCGCATGTATCTGCGTCAGCATTACCTTTACGCGAGGCTGCCATCGTGCCGTTAATAAACCAAAGTTGGGCGCAACTAGTCTGCTTAATGAACAAGCCTGTGCATAATTCATGAAGGCTAAAATATTCCATTTCATGATGGTGAAGGTAAAACCCTTGAAAACATTCTCTTTGGCTTTAAAGAACAGAGGTTCAGTTGTTCTCCTGTGACCTCGGAAACAATCCCAATCCCTCCCCCAAGACAAAAAAAAAAAGGGATGCAGAGCAAAACTCAGTCCTATTGGTCAGTATATTACTGCTGCATGTGTTTTTGCAAACCTCTTGACCAAATCCATCACACATTTTGGTTATTTCAGTGTGCTCGCTAAATAAAACGGTTCATCGGCGCCAACAGTTGGGTGGTGGAAGTGTCACCCATTGGCGAGATGACTTCCAACAAAGCGTTTAACTCAGCGGCCACTGAACTGGACAGCCCCCCAGGTGGGAAAAATCGTGTAAATTTGATCAACCCTGGAGCTCTCTCTCTCTCTCTCTCTCTCTCTCTCTCTCTCTCTCTCTCTCTCTCTCTCTCTCTCTCTCTCTCTCTCTCTCTCTCTCTCTCTCTCTCTCTCTCTCTCTCTCTCTCTCTCTCTCTCTCTCTCTCTCTCTCTCTCTCTCTCTCTCTCTCTCTCTCTCTCTCTCTCTCTCTCTCTCTCTCTCTCTCAATAACAGCCTCTTAAAAAAAAGAAATCCGATGCTGGAGCTTTTTGGGGCATTACTGAGGAAGTGAACAGGTTCATTTTCAAGCGTTGCAACAACCCGGCGCTGTAAGGCACCACCTCCTCCACAAAAGCAGACTTTTTTTTCCATTTTTTTTATATGAACTTCTTATTATCAATCTTTCAGAAACACCACGCCCGTAGCCAATACAAGTGAGGAAAAACACACTCTAATACACACGCACAAACACACACACACACACGCGCGTGCACACACCTTTCGATAATTAGGTTGGCAGTTGCCCTTCAGCCACTCTGAGAAAATATTCACAGATTTGTTGGTAGTCAGGTCTTCTGCGATGAAGCCCATATGTTCAGCAAACACAGACGCTGTAAAGAGAGAAGCAATACTTTCAGGTTACTGACTCTGGGCTTCAGGAAAACAATGGGTCACAAACACACAGGAGGTGCTGGAGGACATCTAATCTCATTTTAGGCTCCTGGCTTTAGCTTGTGAGTGAGGACAAGTCCGACATCGCCACTGTTCCCAACAGCGGTGACCTCGCCGTTCCCTTCAGAATGATGCTGCAGTTCAGATTTAATGAACTGAATCTCACTGCGGAAAAATGGAGGAGTTTGTTTGGTTTACAAGTCACTCATCGTAGTGGAATGAAGTGTTTCTCCACTGGCCTTCAGTTTCGTTGAAATAACTTGCTGAGAGATGAGACTATTCTTTTACTGAAGAAAAAAAGAAAAAAGTGAAGGCCGTGCATTCATCGCTACCTGCTGATGTTTGTGATCTATGGATCAAAGCTCATTCAAGTGCTTCAAAAAACTTATGCAAATTCAAATATCAAGGTGTCTCTTATTAACATATGCGTCAGATCTCTGTTGGGCAGTTCATTTTATACACATACGCGTTTAAATATGTGACCGGATTTCTAAATGTCAAGATTATCCCTTCCAACATTCACCACATTTCTTTTTTTCTTTTTTTTACCCGTATTGATCCTCGCTCACATACCAGACTCCCCCACCAGCAGTGTGTGGTCAGTGTGCTCCATCACAGCTCTCGCTACTCCAATGGCATTCTTGATTCTCCTCAGGTCGGCAACCGCACCCGCCTCCATCGTGTCCCTGGTGACAGAGAGGACACAGAAGAACAGACGTCACTGCACACGAGTGTATTTATTTTAAAATCCCTGATTAGTCCCACAAGGGGGAAATGTATTCTCTGCATTTGAACCCATCCTTAGTAATTAAGGAGCAGTGGGCAGCCTCGGTTCTTGCTCAAGGACACTTTGACATGGAAACTACAGGGAGACCGGGGATGGAGCCGGCTACCTGGCGGTATTGAGGACGAGCGCTCTCCCCATGAGCTACAGCCGCCCCAGAGCCGCAGATGTTCGACTCCGGGAGGCGTTACAGGGCCGTTTTTAGATAAAGAAATGCGCTTTTGCCAATGTTTGCTGGAGAAGAAAACCACATAACATTTGTTAAGACCTCAAGGATACATTTTGGAAACACTAAGTGTAAACCAAATTTTTTTTTTTTTCGTGTTTGCAAGGATTTAATGTTCTAGATATTATCTGCGACTCTTACACGCTGTGCTTGAGATGAGCTAATTAGCACAATGAGTCGAGCCCGACATCACGTCAGCCCGATATCTGATGTTTATGAATTGGATAATTATAAAGAAGAAAAAAAAAATAGAAACCCTCTTTACGACGTGATGCAATTCTCCAGAAATGCCTGGCGATAAATACTACATCTGTTAAACCTCTGAGGCTGCAGCTTGTTGTGCTGATGAAATGAATTGCATCATCGAGGTGTTTCTAATATTTATTCACCACAACAAACTAAAGTCTCCAAGTTGCCACAGAGTTGAGTGTCTCCCAGACACGAGATCAAAAATTGAACGTTACACTTTGAATTTATTACAGAGCTCATTTTTATTGCAGGGGTGTTCCGCTGGATTGCATTTAACTGTACAGGTGTGTTTCGTTTCCTCTGCTCAGAGTGTACAACATGTCCGCTGGTGATTCCTATGCAGCTTTATTGGATAGTGTGTGGGAGACTATCCCCTTCCCGCAATGTATTCATGACTAGGCAATGGAAGAAGGAACATTCCTGATGGTAATGACAAACTGCTTGCCTTCCTTCGCGAGCCGACATTCTTGCCTCCCGTGAAAACTTTCCGAATGCGTAAATGTTTGGAGTTGAGGATTTACTAACTGGCGAGCTTTCAGATCCTAATGAGAATCTTAATTAGTGCTTTATTAAAAAGCGGCTGGCTGGAAAGGTCAATCAGTTACAGCTGTAAATGTTCAAAACAAAAACCGGATAGATAGCACCCGCACAAACGGTGACAGTAACACAATATGCTGACAGCTGCTGGTGCATCATTGGAGTTGTCTTTCTTAATGAGATATAGGTCATTTATGTTTAATCGATTTTATGGGCTCTCCTTTTATGGAATTGGGAACAGCAGCATTGCAAAAACAGAAGACTTGTACACAGCTGCTTTCAGGTGGCCGACAAATGGCAGCTGGATAGAAAACAATACAGCTGTTCCAATAAATAGCCACATGCACATTTTCACACGTTACCCATCTTTTTGATCAACCGCGTCCTCGTGCTGCATGGCAAATATTCCTAACCATCTCATGTCCTATTTTTTTTTTAATTCCAACTAAAAGCTATGGTTTATGACCGCGGCTTACCCGTTCATGATCATGGCATCCAGCGTGGTCTCTCCGGACTCATCTGGGCTCCCTCCGTAGCCCACGCTGCCATCACATTGGTCGGTTTCGCAACGGGCACAGCCCTTCTCCACTGCATCCAACACGGAGCCGCCGGCCTGCAGGGCGCTCCATGCTGCAGAGGAAGAGACGGCGCAGTGGAAGAGTCAGCGCACAGTGAACCTTTGAGACGGATATCACACCCAGGATAGGAAGTAAACGCCGGTCACGCGACCTTACAGTGACCTTCGGCCCCGCTGTTGTATTGCACAAAGCAGTGTTGCCGCTCGGCTTCTTCTCGGGAGAGGAAAGACATGGCGGGTTATGAACAACCACGCTGAGAAAGAAAGTTTGCGTCCCGTTCTGACTCTTTACCGAACTCTTTAACGTTTTGTTTTATAGCTTTAGTTTTGACAGCTGACAGTAAAATGATCAGAGCTGATACAGTTGAGTGTAACATGTTATAGACAAGCAAGGGTTTCTCATCCTATTTATACTCAGCCGTGCTTTCCTGGAGACAGTGATCATGTTTAAAGCATGTTCAATATGCAAGGAAAATAATGAAATTCAAAGAATCTACATGTCCATTTTACATATCTAACACAGATGAGTTAAAGGTTCAGATGCTTCAAGTGATTTATGATCAAATGCCCGACAATTACAGAGGCAGTCGTTGTCAATGAAAGTATTGGCTGTCAAGTTCCCTTCAACAACGCTAATTAAAGGAAAACACAGAGGTTAAAAAAAAACATAAATTAATGCAGTTATTACAAACTACAAAGTACATTTCCTGCAGGAAATACATTGAAATGCTGAAAGCTTGAAGCTGAAATATGCAGAAAACAACTAACAACAACAACAACTAATAAATAGGCTGAATGTTCACAAGCATGTACTAACTTGTGTGTATAAATAAATGTATATAAAAGATGATGCATGCGGCGACCGGCACGATGGATTGCTAATAAATGGGACGTGAGCGGCTGAGAAGCATTTGGTCACTGATCCCCCAAGTGCTCATGGGGGATCAAAATACCAACTGGCAGCCCTGTCACCAGCTTGCCACTAAATTCTCAGACCATCACACTGTGTTCAGCGGGATGCCACCACCCATTCCTCCTCTCATCATTTATGATTCACCCGTCTATAAATTATGTCCGTGTACCATCTCCGGTAAGTGCTCTTGTCTCAGGATATAATAATTCTTTATTTATTTCTTTGACGTATCAAGCAGTCCTTTACAGTCAGAAAATGCAGCCGAATGGAAGAGGAGATTAGCCTGCTATTCTCAGCCTCTTCCGTAAGCCCCCAAAGGAAAAGAGATCTGCATGGGCGGATCAATGGGGGCTCACAGACTACACTTTTAAATATCTACCCACTGAACAGATAGCATTTTTCATTTTTCACACCCACCTCGGGGAACATGGGCGATGCTCATGTGATAAATTAAAGGCTATCCGTCTATCAAATGGGGAGATTTTTTAAAGTAACTTTAAACACCTGCAGGTTGTGACGATGCCGCTTGAGATGTTTGAGCTCTCTTTCTATCATTTCTTTTTGTTTTTTACGCGTTGAGCTGCGCGGCTGGTGGAAGTCCACTTAACAAATAAGTCCACAATATTTTCAATAGTTTCAATGTGAACATGCAGGGACGTATCATCCTGTAGGAACTCAAAAAGTTAGGGCAGACCTGCAGTTCAGAAGCCGAGTGGGTTTCTGAACATTTCCTATCAACCGTCCCCTACTCTGATGGTCTTACATATTTGTGGGTTTAAGCTGTTTTAGTAGAGGAAAAAAAAGCACTTTATAATATTGTGAGGTGCAAATCTTGAAAATATTGGTTATGGTGCCTGCTAGGGTTTTTAAATCTCACTTCTTGTCTTCTTGGACTATAAAATGACAGAAAAATAATGAAAAATGCCTTTCCCAATTCACTAAAACCCAAGGAGATGCCTTACATTTTGTGTGTGTGTTTTTTCCGACCAAAGGTCCAAAAGCTAAGAGATAAGACAGCAACAAGCACGAATGGCTGATGTATGGAATGACTGAAACAATGAATCAGTGGATCAGCATAGTTGCTGATTCATTTCCTCCCCATCGCCTAATGGTTTCAGCTGTGAATATTTAATCAGAACTTTAATCAGAAATGAAATGGGAAAAAATATTGAACAAAAGAATCATGAATACTAGAGAAAGGAAAAAGTAAACATAATTGCCAAGATAATTATAGAGTCCTTCATCGCTTCATTCACTGGGCGATGGTGAGTCATCTAATAGAAAAATGACACACAGCCATGACCATCAGCTATTAAATTAATTCATAAAACTGCAGCTCCTGCTCGGCAACACGACGAGACCTTAGATGTTACGCCACAATACAACGTAGATGTGTGTCACAAACACACAAAGGGGAGGAATAACAACAAATCATATGAGACTGTCAACAGGATGGCGCATGATATCCTCTTTCAAATGTCACGTTCACAACCATCTGAACCGGCTTCAACAATGTATTCATTTTCAGACTGCGAGGCTCGATAACCAGCATTATGAGAATGCAAAAATCTTATTTATGTATCTTTATAGAACACTAAAATGAATACGATTTTAATTACTTTGCAGGGATTTAACAACTCATCTGGTGACCAAACGACTGTTTTCATCTTCATAATGAAATTTAATATGCATTTTATATATATATATATATAGCAGGCAAGTGCTGCAATCAATATAGTCAAATGTAAGAGTTTTTACAGAATTTTCTTAAACTTATATCTATCTATCTATACACACACATACATACATACATACATATATATATACATATATATACATATACATATATATACATATATATATACATATATATATATATATACATATATACACATACACATATATATATACATATATATACATATACATATATATACACATATACATATACATATATATACACATATACATATACATATATATATACACATATACATATATATATACACATATACATATACATATATATACACATATACATATATGTATATATATACACACATATACATATATGTATATATATACACACATATACAGATATGTATATATATGTATATATACATATATGTGTATATATACGTATATATATATATACACATATATACATTTATATATCATACATATATAACATACAATATATATATATATATATATATATATATATATATATATATATATATATATATATATATATGCACAAGCCTTCGATATTATAAATATGTTGGGTGGCATTATGAAGGTTTCTAAGCAGCAAATTTGGACAACACTGCTCCTCATGACTGCAACTCTGCGCTGAAAGAAACTCCTGAAACAGTTCCGTATGAACACGTGATGAAACTATCCGGCCTAACTAACTTTACCTGCAGCCGTCGCATCCTTGAAAGGCCAAGTATTGATAACGAGAGGAAGCGCCGAATGTCCGGGTGGAATCAGGACGGTTAAAGTAGAAATCAGGAGCGACGCCAACATGTTGCCTGATACAAAAGCTGCACGAACACGAGCGTTACAGGAAGTAAGAGGTACCACAGCACGCTGGTGTGATATGTCTTGAAAGAGAGGTCTCTGCACTTGGTTTAAACAATGTAATGTTACATTTTAACTTTGAAAGCTGCCGTCTCTGCTTCCTTGTTTTGTCACGTGCTTAGTGGGCGCGTTCTCTCTTAAAGGGGCAGTACAAATAATTCGGAGCAGGGGGATTCTGTCGTCCACCAGTGATATAAAGGAAGGAACAACACAACCAGGAAGCTTAATAACATAACCTGTATAACATGCTTTATATATGTAACACAAGCAGCAGTTCCTTTCGACATTTTGAAGAATAAAAAAGTGGGATAATAAAGGACCTCATTCTAAATAAGTTACTAGAAGGTAGTCAATCATTCTGTATGACATATACAATTAAAGGAAATAATGTTTCCAAGTGCTGACAATAAAAATGTGTTGGAATCATGTGTTGGGAACATTACTCCCAAAACACTTGATAAATGTCCGCATGTTAGTATAACAGCTGTTTTGCTGATTGCATGGCCATAGGCGGTTGCAGTATGGTCTCCTGCCACTAGTGGTAATACTGAGCAGTAAATAAGCAGGTCATGGGGAAATCATGTACCATCTTGTAGCTTGACAGCAGCCATTTTGGCTGTCACAGCAGAAAGAAGATGTGGTAAGTAAAGTAATATCAACAAGGCGTACACTCCTTCCAGTTGTGCCACTTGCATGGCCCTGCTTTTGTGCATGTTGTCTTCTTCCTTTTCCTTAAAGGAGTTCAGCCGCCATGAACAAAACTTTCAGGTTAAAATGTCTGCTGTCAGAAAGGACATGCTGACATGAATAAAAATCACCTTTCCCCTTATTAGAGTGAGTTCTGCTTCATGTGATTGACATTCACATTTTCTCTCCTGTTAGATTACTGAGAAGTTCACTTCCCCCCTAGGTGAGTTTGTGCTTTCAAATTCATAGTCTTCCAGTGAAGAATTTTAATGAGCATTGCACCTAAACTGAGTGGGTTGACTGGGCAGCACTAACATCCAATCATTCCTACAGGTCTGTCGGATGGCCTTTGCAACCTGGTCGAGTTCATCGTTCGCCTTTCGCCCTCATTCACACCAGACTGCTCAGATTACTTGAGCTGAAACCACCTGACTGTGCTGTTGGCAGCTTGGGATAGTGGTGACTTTTCTCAAGGGATTCATTCACTGCGGGGATGCCCGGAAACCAAGGTAAGCATTTGCAGCTCGCTGATGTTACAGCTTGTGCCTTTCGTAGAGGTCTTGGCTCGGGACGGTCTGTTTTGTGCTTGGCAAATGTCAGCAAGCTGACTAAGCTGCCCTTGCTGCTGACTGTTGCTCTGTCCACTTTCAGTGTGCTTTTCCAACAATTCAGTTTGTGAGAGGCATGCATTTGTTGTGGGGTCTTTATGTCCTGCAGATGTGTTTGTCGTAGATGTCATAGCGCCGTCTGTCTGCTTCTCAATCAAGCTGCTGCATCGACAGGTCCAACCAAATTTATTTGCTTTCTGTTTGGAACACGAGTTCTGCCTCCATGCTATTGATGTCACGAGTGAAACATTCATAATCCCATTTGAATATTCTCACATACTTCATGTTTTTGGTATGTATGTGCTAATTTGGTCCAGGCCTATGACATAGTCACGTGTATGACCCTTTTCAGGTTTGGTTTAGGGCTTGCATTAATACACTGTCATTTTGGCTAAAATATGACTATTGGCATGCTTTAACTAGTTATAATCACATTTTTTGTCCACCTACTTTATACTCAGCTATACGCAATACAACATATGTTTACTCAAGTATTAATTTGATTCTTTGTGGGCTCCAAATTTTTCATTTTACTCATTTTCAGGTAAGTGAGAGCACCTTGATTGACTCTTGTAGCAGCACGCAACAACATTTAATGACGCCCATGCATAAAAAAAAAAAAATTCTTGCTCCATGTTAATTTGAAAGTAGTCTGCATGATCACCGAGCCACATCGCAAAAGAGAGGATCTATGTTGCTTAGATTATGTGAAGTTTTCATAAAGAGTAGAACATTACTGTACAGCCAGAATAATCAAGCAACTGCTTGATGCGTAGGACTGATCTTATGTTACACCAGAGTACATCAAAAACTGATAAAAAGCGGAAAGTCCAAATACTGTTGCTGTGTCTCGATTCAGAAGCTGGATCTTCCAAAGGATGTGCTCCACAAAGGTTGGTCCCTCAGAAGATTAAAAGTGTACTCTGAGCCTGCTCCTCTTCCCAATGAGAACAAGCGACCAAAACTAATTGGACATTCAGAAAGCGGTCCTCATCAACTCGGAAAGTAAAACTCTGAGTTGATTACCAGGCAGTTGCTCGCAAATGAACAGAGAGTGTGCATTTGGTTAATCGGGATAATGATGATAATAATGATTAAGAAATAGAGGAAGTCAATGAGATTTTTTTTTTAAATGCGTAAGGACATAAAATGCAAAAATATGTATGACAAGAATAACCTCAATACTACTCTTTCATAGTCCAAAAAGTAACTTTACTGTGACTCAGTCAAAGTTTTTGATTAGCCTCACACAGATCTAAAGTATCAAAGCATGAAATGTCAGTTGTGGAAGAAGAAGGAACGGTTTTATTTCCTATAAAGGAATGCAGGAAACAGAAGATAACCCATTTTTTTGTATCGGAATATACCGTAGCCCAAATGTATCATGATTGATTGCTCTATTTCTCTGTATGCTATAAATAAGGAGCAGACAATCAATACAGAAGCCCAGAAAAGTCTAACAGGCTCACCAATGTTATTTCTTTCCACGGTGCATGTGGCATACAGTGGCAGTTAAGTGTGAGTCCTGTGCAAAAGTGTGCTCCACTCCTTGCTTTCCCTGCTGGGTTCTGTTCATAAAAATAAATTGCATGACTGTCTAGCAGAGTTCACTCATACCTGCTTCTCAATGTACATCTTATTGGCCTATCAACGAGTGAATCAATGATGAATGCAAACCTTGAGATTTAATGGTTCGGATTTTTGATTACAAACTAAAATTTCCTTGGAGAGCGGTTTTAGCACACAGTCATCAGTCAAGTGTCATCGTTTAATAATGTGTGCATATAAATCGTGTTGCAGCAGTCCTTTCTTCATCTCCTTCAATTTACCTCCTGGTAAGAAGCAGTTGATGGTGACAGAGTGAGGGAAGCAGGTTGTGGTGAAAAGTTTTGGCGTACTCAGGTACTCTCCAAGTCATCCCATATGGCACTGCCTTGACACTACATACCGCCTGCTGGGTTTGGAATTTTCTTTTCAAGTTCCCTGGAATAACATATCCCGGCGGAGGAGACAAAGTGTCCCTCAGAACAGAAAACTTGATAGAATTGGATCCTCTCATTTCTTGCCAAACAAGAACAAAGCGTATAGGCCAGGCGGCGGGAACTAACAATATAGTCTAACCTTGAGACGTGGACGCCAACAGCGTGCCCTCTTTTACATTATTCATATGAAAATACAATTTTCACTTATATTTTATTCATTGGTTTTTTTCCTTAAACAATGGGAAGTCCTAGTGTGGATTTGACAGGGGTGTCTGATGGAGAGAAAATGTAAGAGAGAGAGAAAGAGAGAGAGTATTATGACTCTCACCAGTGTTATTGATCAAAATTAAAGAACAGCTGTTAAAAGAGTAGCTTTTTAATAATAATTTCATCAGTCACCGATGTCCTTTTCAAGTTGTTTCACAATGTCCTTCATAACAGTCTCAGAGGGTGTACACAATGTCAGTGCAGGTGAGCGCAATGGCGTCTTAAAAGATGTGTGGATATCCAAACCGCAACACCACTGTGTATCGTACCTGGTGGCCGCTGACAGGACGTCTTTGCGTTCCACAGTCGGGGATTTCAATTGCACTTTAGGTGATAATGGATTTCAAGGTCGTTACCAATTTGAGAGTCCCATGATTAAATATCAGCTGATATTTCTGTACTGCAGTTTTTCGTTTGCTAGCAGTCGACTTCAACACTCGCACCAATACGCTGTAAGAAGCCAAAATTGGACAATATGTTTTGTTCCATCTACTTTATTTCTCTGAATACTATTCAACACATGTATTGGCAGCATTGCACCGAAATGAAGCTGCTAACAATTTGAAGCGACAGACCTTTTATTCAATTCAGTTTATTTTGTTCAGCCCAAAATCACAAATACAAGATTTGCCTTGGAGGGCTTTAAAATCTATACACACTCGACATCCCTGTCCCAGGACCTCACATCAGATCAGCAAAAACTCCCCAAATAAAGACAGTAAAAACCCTTTTACAGGGAAAGAAGGGAAGAAACCTTCAGGAGAGCAACAGAGGAGGATCCCTCTCTCTGGATGTGACCAGAATGAACAACGTAACAGAGCTACAGCACATTACATGAATATGACAGAATTTATTCATATAATGAGTAGTCGGCAAGGACCACGATCCAAATAGCCACAGTCCTTGTCAGCGGAAGAGATCGAGAGCACGGGCATCAGCAGGGCCACATGAAGGTCACCACTTGAGGTGACCTTCATGTAATTATGTCAAAAGATTTGCATTTTTTTTTTTTCTACAACCAAAAATAGGTAGAAGGAGCTGTTGCCATGTGGTTTTAGAGACAATGCATTTGGAGGTATAGGTTATGGTGGCAAAGGGTTGTATAGCACAGTGTTTTTCAACCTTTTTTGAGCCGTGGCACAATTTCTACAATAAAAAAATCTCAAGTCACACCAACAACAAAAAAAGTTACAAAATGTCACATTGTAGCATAATACAGCATATGTGGTAGGTAATGTTTGCGCTACCTACTGGCATGAAAGAGTTCATAATTACCAGGCCAGCCACAATATTGCAGGCTCACACACTCAACAATGGCACATTAATTGTGGGAACTAAATCATATTATTTTTGGACCGATTAAGTGAAATTGAACATTTTCCCATGGCACACCTGACTATCTCTCACGGCACACTGGTGGAAAATCACTGTTATAGCATAATCAGCTAACCAGATCCAACATGGACCCTCAGTGTTTCCAGTTGCTTCACCTTGCCTTCATCATACTGTACGGATGTTGTTTCTTTCTAAGACAATGTGGCCATGTTTAAGCCCAGAGAGATATTGTTGATAATTTAGTTTCTCAAAACAAATGGTGTCTATGTATACATCGAAGTTTAGTTGTTTATTAATTTAAATGAAAGAAAATGTCATTTTTAGAAATACCGCAGTTGTATAATATAAGATTATTTCCCAACAATTCTTTCTTTACTTGTTAACGAACATTGACAAACAGTTAATGAATGCGTTAAGTTGAGGGGATTCCATCCCGGTTAGTTTATTTATGAATATCCTATGAGCTCAGAAAAGGAAGATACTGTCACCCCGAGACCTTTTCTACTTTATCTTGAATGCCAGCAAAGTCAATCAGCTCTTTTTGTACGTTTTTCCAAGGTGTCCAAAACAGATGGCGCGACAGTTTGTCCAGAGACCTGTCTTTGTAACAAAGTTGCAAACGGAGAAGTTCAGATGGCACCATTGACCGGTCTGTTGAACGATCAGTCGACTTTCAAAGGCAACGCAGGAGGTAAAATGCCAACTAGGTAAGCTGCGATACCAGCTGTCAGCCACAAGAACAAGAAAAAAAAAGATCTCAGTTGATAGCTGGCACTGGACAAATTATTCTGCAGAGTTGATCTGTCCTCAGAGAATACAAAACCTGCATCTATCAAACAACATCAGTTTATAAAGTACTCCCAACTGAAAAGTTTTTGTCATGAAGTCACACAAAAAATCTGGAAGAATACATTTCCCTTTTTAAAGCATAGCCAAGAAATCCCACTTCCCTAGCTAATTGCTGTTTTATTTTACACACCTTTTCTCTCACGTTTATTGGCCAACTGTGCTTTGTTTGTTTTGTTTTTTTGTCAATGAGAACCGTGTTTATATAAGCGTATCAACATTTAATCCATTTTGTCCCACTTTGTGTTGCAGCTCAGTGATAATGTAATAGTAGGCTCTTAGTTACATTTTAAAAAGATTAAAATTTAGGAATATCATTAAATTACTAAAGTAATAACCAGGAAATGTATTGGTATTAACAATAGGTGTATCTAGGTAATATTGGACTGAAACGTATGTAGCAAGGTACTAAAGGGAATACTGCATTACAAGATTATAACTAGACAAAACTGCTAGTAATACTTTGGTAACAATGTGGGAAACAACTGTTATATCATATCTGTTAGTGCCTATATCCATATGATTAAAAAAATATGTCAAAATCATGATATTAACCTGATAATAATGAGGTGTACCTTCAAAATCACATAAAGTGTTGAAAGTCAAACTTGATTAGAAGCTTATTTTAAAAGACTTGTGTTCCAAACTTTCCCTTTTTTAGTTTTAAGGTAAGGTGATAATTAAGGTATTATGATATATTCATATTCATGATTGCAGGGCTTGGTATTTCACCCGAATGGCCATGCTTTAGGTGGGACGACGGCATCTGTTGTTTTCGTGTTCCTTTTGTTACTGACTGTGTACATTGTGTATGTACACAGTGTTACATACAGTCATATACATTCATCTGGTAAATAACATATTCCCATTGTTCATTGTTCACAACATTGGTTAACTTAGAAGGAAGTGATTAACTTTATTTATTCATTTTAGTTTTTATCTCTCAGTCATTTTGAATCCCAAAGCTCTTTAGCTCATAAATGTTGAGGGGAAGAAATAAAAGCGCCCCTCGGCTTGTTTTAGTCCTTTTATTATGCTCATGGTTTAACGCAGCTTTGGAATAAGTCACACAAACGCCTACACTGCATATTACTGTATGTAAAATCACTCTTGTCAACACTGCCCTATACAGAGTTTTGTATGCACATCATGTTAAAAATGTCAGTCATTCAATAACAATTCCTCATTTGAGCCCAATCCATTGTATAAACCATACAATGTCAGCTCCCGAGATCATGTTGGCAAATCTGCATAGTCAGTCAGCCATCTACAGAGGCTTCAGGAGCTTAGATACAGCTGTATTATTTGTGATGGAATGTTCGAGTCGTCTGCAAACTAGGATTTGAGGCCATCCAGTGTTTGCTTTTTCATTTAGTTGAGGCGTGCTGAACAGACTGTCAGACATGCCGGATTAAAGCTAAATCCATGCATGCACTTCTAACTAACAGTCAGGCTTCTAACTAACAGGGAGACGCTGGCCAGTGAGACGCCATCGACACTGCGGCGTGCGGCTCCAGGGCACGTTTACCAGAGTATACTTCTGCAATGTGGATCACAAAACGGCTTGTTGTAATGATATAACTCTGTCTGTGGGTTGATGAATTCTTGGGAGAAATTTACAACTTGCTGTACATTTTCTCGGAACCAAATTTTAATGAATAAAGAGCAAGCAGCGGGGCACAGTGTGCCCTGCTTTCAAGTTTAGTTTTACAGTATTGGTAGCATAGAAAATGTTTTAAAGCTTTCATGCGCTGCCAATATTTCCAAGGCTGAAAACCTTGGAGCTCTTTATTTTTCTACACTATACAATATTCCTTTTGCCAGTATCTTTTTTTTGTTCACATTTCTCCTCTATAATTGGTAGCGTTTGGGTTGTGTGTTGGCGAGAATCCAGCGATACAGGGGTTACCATTCAATATATACTATTCAATATATTGCCATAATGTACGTGAAGTACGTACATTATATTGTTGTTGTTTGTTTAGTATTGTTCGTGATTTAAGTCGGCAGCAAATCTTTGCATGTACACAATTAATTCAAACGCAATGACACTTTTTTGGAGAATATCACACAACATAAAATCGCGATTCTCAAGTGTATCGATATTTTACCCGACGGCGCAAACACCAAACATATTTTTCTCTGATGTTGTATTTTTGTGCCAATATTGCCCACTGATGATGTATTTTCCTTTATCATGCAAGTCACGTTAATCTGGAGACGATACAGGGAACTGTATAATCCTGACTGGCCAGTGTGTACAGTCTTTCACTGTACTTTCTAGTACTATAATGTACTCTCATGTATGCTGCAGTTTTATGATGAATGATGCAATAAATTGTAGCTTGTCGGCCCAATATATAAAAAAATGGCAACAGGAAATTAAGTATTACTCTTATTTTGTTTCACTTAAAGGACATTCATCTCCCGAGGAATCAATTGAAATAAAGTTGAACAAAAGAGGCCCTCACACACCAGTGAAATGTTGGTCTCCGGGACTCATTTAAAGAAATGCATTAAAGGTTCCTTGAGAAGTTACGCTTGGGACAAGACTCCTTAATTCTATTACGTGCCTTTCCTCTTTCCATTTATCGGAATCGCTCTTCACCGCCCTGCTTTTGTTGTCACAACTGATAAATTTAAACACCCCAGTAAAGGATTTAGATGCACTCCACACACTGCGGCTCCATTAAAGTCACTCTGCTGGGAGGGGGAAGGCGCTGTTAGGACAAAGAGAAGTGACAGAACAGTGCTCATCAGTAGCTTTAGTGATCCGGCTCAGTCAATCACAATGTAATTGTGCCTCTGATCCAGGGGATGGGGCTGAAGCATTAAGTACACAGTGCTGTTCGGCTATTCTATTTATGACACAGTGTGTCCAACGATAAAGCTGCAGTCCTGCACTCGCATGACTCTCGCATGATTGTAAATTGAATTGCGCCTCACGTCGAAGCAACACTCGAGTCTTTCAATCGGATTTCCGAGTGGCTAAGGTGGCGGCCTACTGATTGATGTGTCTGGGGCGTTTGAATAATTGTAATGGCAGCGTAACAGCATTCAAATAAAAGAGGAATGCATGTTGGACTAGTCTCCTGAAAATTCAATGCTGCCCACATGGGAAACTCCAGGATTCTTCCAGTACACTAGCTCCTACTACGGCAAAAACCTGATCCCTAAACATCTTGGAAATGTGTTTTTTGGGGGGTTCGAGATGTCTTTAGAGGAGAAAATGTCTTGGTAAATGTATCACAAAAACCACAGGTATTACTCCGGAGATTTACATTCCTCTTCACGCATAAGAGAGCAAGAAGAGGCACTTTTTCCAGCATTGGCAGTGGCTCGTCTGTCTTTTTTTTTTTTTCCGCTCTCTATTCCCTGCTGCCTGAGAAGTCCTGATAAGACACACGAGTGTCTGGGGAGGAGTATAACCCCGGCCTGCTGAGGTGGGATTCAGATTGTTTGATGGAGTGACTGATTAACTGTTTTATTTTTATTTATTTCATTCTTTTAACTCCCTGATGTTGCAGAGCAACATAGTGATGGGACCATTCCCGTTTTGTCTGCCAAGCCACTATGATTGATGGTGGGGATTAAATTATTTCTGACATCGTAGTACTGGCAGACATGTAATTTGCTCTCAAGCACTGCTACTGAAGGGCCATTCTGGCGGCAGAGCTACGTAGAGAAGCTGTTCTTTCAGTTGCAGAAAATGTATGTACATTTGTGAATTTACACATTCATTTCTATCAAAATTAAACAAAAAGTCCGCTGATATTCTTGGTCTGTCTCGTGATACTTTCCAACTTCAGCCCGAAGCCCATTAAAACAGGTTACAAATATCCACTTCATTTTTTTTTTATACAGAAAGCTAAATGATTTTGTGAAACATCTGGGCATTGTACTGTCTAACCAACGTCACTCAAACAGCTGTAAATAGGACATTCGTTGGGGCCGTTTGCGGCAGAAGGTAGCATTTAAGGCCGGAGGCCAGTGTTTGTGGGATTGTCTGAACATAAAGTGGTCACGCTATTGAAGAAACCCGTCACCCAATTCATCAACCGGTCCACGCAGCCTGGCTTGGCGATGTGTTTCTGTCACAGAGGAAAAGGCTTCAGATACAGTCTGGATACGCAGACGTCATTGTGTCGGCTCCATCGGTCATTGTTTTTGTCTTTTCATGGAATTTGTTGACATTAAGGGAATGTAGGCTATCCATGGTTTTATTTATGTATATGATAAGCCATACAGTCGTACAGCGCTTGAAAATACAATGCTCTGCATTTTTATGACAACATTGATGAAGAAAAAGCAGCTGTCATCGTTTGAGGACCAAACATTACGGTTTATTAGTCTTTTAAAACCCAATCCCCCCTAGAGGAAGGGGGAGTGGTGGGTGGGGAGGGGGGGGACTGAGCGATTACTGTATAAATCTGTAAATCATAGCTTGTTTCATGAAAAAAAGCCCTAAAAACTGCTGTTTCTGGATGCATTGAACACCATAAGTAATATATAAGCGAAATATATAGTTCACATGAAAAACTTTAAATGTCACAGATGTGCTTTAATGCAAATGTTGGAGTCCTCGCCTGAATGTTCTCTCTACTAAACTCTCTGTAACTTTGGTCTGCTTCACATCAAAGCCAACCTTTGCAGAGAGAATGTTCACATATTGTGTTATGATCTGGGTTAAAGTTAAACCGTACAGCTGCATCATTTTAAACAAATAATCATCCTGAAAGTGATTATTTTTTAGGCGGAGCTGAAACCTTTTAATTTTTTCTATATGTCATCTTCATTTACTCTTAACCAGGAACATATGGACTGATATTTACACTTTTGAACAAAATCTACCTTGTAACCAAAGTTATCAAAATAGAGCTAGTGGTTGCAGAGATTCACCCTTTTTAGTTTGGGTATGACATTTTGGAGGAAAGGGTCTAAAAATAGGATGGTTTCCAAAAGGTTAGAGTGTTTGCTGTGTGATTGGTTTAATTGTGATGGACTTGTGATGAAGGAAGATGGAAGAGTTCTTCATGAGTTGAAGGGACATCCATATATATGCTCGTTGACCATTCTCAGTATAGTATTACCTTCCAACATGTTGGTCTGACATCAGCCTTTACCTCTCTGTCGTCCTCCTGTGTAATCCTTTTGTGTTCGGGAAACTTAAAACATTATTACTCTCTGAGTTTGGGGTCAAGGGCCTTCGTCTGACTTTGTATCAGTGTTTTTTCTCTCCTGAAGAAGTAACTTGTGGAAACCCTCAGTCACTGGAGGGAATACAGCCTCCCATTAGGGATTGAGCCAACTACCTTATTAATTAGCCTTTGCAGCTTTAGGCCAACCTGCTAACCCATTTAATGAGTAAATAATTGCTTCTTAGGTCTTATGTCATCATGTCTTTTATTAATATGGGAAGTTATCTCAAAATTACTCTTGAACCCTCGGAGTGCCAAAACGAATTTGGAGCAGAGGAGAATTTGGCCCAAAGATCTTTCTTTGGGCCATGAATCTTACAGGATTGGTTCCAAAATAAGATAAATTCCTATTTGATTCCTGAAGGATTTTAAGAAATTGTCGAAAGACTTTTTGACAAGGGATTGTTATCAAATAATTGGAAAAGTACATCCAATTTAAATATCTTTCTAGAACTTGCACAAACAGATAAATGCAACATTTGGCTCCCTTTCAGATGTCCCACTGTTGCTTTTAGCTTTCCTTGTTTTCACTTTCAAACTTGCACACCACTGAGACTAATCATCCATTAGCGTTACTGAAAACAGATTAATTCCATTATATTCATAGGAATAACAATGTCCATACAGAGTACAGTGTGTCACATGCACAGCGATGAGGAGATACATTATCAGTCCCCAGGGTCAAACTATCAGGGGCAGCGGAGAAAAACGGGTAATTCTAGTAACTCGTATCATTTTACATGTTGAATTAACTTTGAGCATTTCTCTAAGGACTCAGTGGCTCTTTGCGAAGCGAGTAATAGCCATCCCTCTTTCTACTGCAAATCAATACCTTGTCTTTGGTGGTCTATAGCCAACTTGTGACTGATTATGTTACAAATCAATGAGGGTTTTTAAGAAGTTGATATCTTTGTGACACTGCACCGATGTGATGTCATCCATTCATTGTGTCAGCGTTGAACTGTGCTCCTCTGAAGTCATCCATTTCAATAAATGGATGTGTAATGTCCTTGAAGTCGATTGTGTTGTCACTAACTGAGTTCCCCTCTTAGAAGATTGGTAATCATTGGCTTGGCTTTCAATATATAGGTTTAGTGTGGGAGGTTGTACTAAAATATGTTTTAAAGTATCTAGGTGTTAACGTATTACTTAATGTCATCTAAAAAAAAAAAAGGATCAGATTGCACTATTGACAGTTTGGGGACATTTTGTTGGCAGATGTGTACTTAAGTGTGACAATGCATACGTCAGCAGTTTAAGTTCTTAAAGGCGCAGTGTGAAGGATTTAGCGCCATCTAGCGGTACGGTTACAGACTGCCACCGACTGAAAGTTCTCCCACTTGCCAAGTGTGTAGGAGAGAAAACATGCATGTACAGAATGTATTATTTTTTATTAATAAGCTTTTGTGTAGAATATAGGCAAGGCAAGTTTATTTCACATTTCAACAACAAGGCGATTCAAAGTGCTTCACATAAAACCATTAAAAGCAAAAACGTAATGCAGATTTAAAAACAGTTAAAAAAACATTAAAACAGTCCCACACACAAAAAAAAGCAAAAAGCCAAATAAAATGAATAAAAGTTGCAGTGCAGTTTAAGAAATAAAATGCAGTAGTGAGATGCAGGAATTGAGTCTGGTTCAATTAAAGGCAACAGCAAACAAAAGGGGTGAGGGTTAATATAACATCTTGAAATGTTACAAATGTTACCTTACAAGTAAAAAATAGAAGTTAATAAGGAAGTCAAATATGCCTCCTTTACTGATGTTAAGTTTATACTCAACAATGCTGATGACATGACCGACTGTGGAAGGAAAACGTTTCAGAGAATCAAGTTGTCACGGCCATATATATATATATATATACATATAAGAGAATGTTTTATCCACATGAGTTAATATCAAATCCAATGAGTAGTTGTTCATCTCATATAAACAGCAACACCATCAACGGCTGCAACAACACTTCAGCACACACACTTTCCTAATGTTCCTTTATTCAGCGTATATATGTTTGGCAGAAGCCAGACCTCAGAGTTTGTGAAGCAGACGACCTTTCAGAAGATTCCATGAGAAAAAGCATGTTGTTGTAGAGAGCAGTCAGAAGACTGTATCTCAAACTGTGTAGTTCCTCTGGTGAAGAATTCACCAGGGAAAGGTTTCACTGTGACCTGGGGCGCGTCCAAGTACTGGCCCAAAGGGAGGCTTCGAGCGGGAAACCCGAGTATGGGCCACAGGCCAGCATAACATCGCACGTAGACACTATTATCTGGGAACTGATTGGTGGACTTGCTCAATAACACATTTCTTTATTTCTAAAATGTATTAAAGGCCTGAAAGTTATCCGTAGTGAATCTGTTTGAGTCGCCTTCGACAATCTGCACTTCATCTAGCTGGTGAAGCAATGACAGTCAATGGCTTTGTAAATAACCTACTTAGCACATTTTCCAGCATAATGTCCTCTAATTAGCAAGAACAATGCTTGCACTGGCAGTGCAGAGGCATCTAATCCCTGCCCTCTAAAGTTCAATGCAAGGTGTGGGGGTCCACATTAAATATTCTGTTAAAATACCCTTGTATTCATCACATAATGGGAAGGGAATCATTCTTTAGTATTGTGTTTTAACTACTGATGCCGAAAGTCCACATGCCGATGTTCACGCTGTAAGGCCCTCTAGGTTCACGAGTCCATCATGAAATAGAGCAAACTGAAACACGCCGGCCCGTTTATACCACGCAGCAACAGAACGTGTAACAGAACATGCGTCCGCTCCCCTTCATTTCCTTCTGGATGTAATTCAGATGTTTAAATTATGAGAAAAGGGAAAACATGTTCTTTTTGAATGAAACATTAATCTGTTTTGTTTCTTCTTTTTTTTGTGGTTTGATAAATGGGCAAATATAGGAGAGAGGTTACTACCCTAAACCACCATATTGCATCTAAATATATTAAATATAATTATATAACTATATGTAGTAATTGGATTGTCAATTAAATTGTCATTTAAACATGATTTGCCTTCATGAAAAGTCAATTCAAAGCTATGGAGTGATAGGTCCTGGGGCATTGAGTCAGAAATCAATCCCTTTCTTACTCCACCCATTTCAGACAATGTTAGCCTAAATGAGAGTGTGGGAACGTGGTTTGAGTAACAAGCCTGGCCAACCGTTCAGGAGGCAGGCGCCCTAAAGATGACCCATATTGGAAGCCCACTCCACCTCCAGACGCATATCTTCTCTTCTTATTGATGAAAAAAAAAAGGTCAGAAAGTGATTGATTTCTATCAGCCATGTATCATTTTAAACTATGACCCAGCACGCGTCTATACACGCGTCTATACACGCGTACACACACACACACACACGCGTACAAACACATTGACCATTCTGAGCCTTGTGTGAACATATGACATATGTGCGGGTACAGTGTTTTTAATGCGTCGGTTTGTAAAGCTGCAGTGTGTGTGTGTGTGTGTGTGGACAGTTCTGAACATTACAAAATGCTCTTTCACTGCCGATCTCGCTGATGCCCAACAGCTATGACAACAGCTGCGTTTTGACTGGCTGCTTATGAGGCAATTTGTCAAAACTCATGACAACTTCCACGAGAAATTCAGCAGTAGGGGAACGTAAGTGTCAGTCCACGCTTTGTGAAGTCGACAGGCGGCAATGAATGAATTTCTGACCCATCCTGAAGGACCGGGTCCTGGGGATGTCAAAATGTTTTCTTTGTCCGGGCTAAAACACAAGAGTGATGGGCGTGTTGGAAGATTTCTCTTTTGGGAAATGAATTGCTGGTACGGCAGAAACATTTTAGTGTGTGTTTAGTGCTGAAGTAATGAGTCTAAACTTTAGCAGTTTAATTGAATATTGAGTAGATGAAATTACAAGGCAAACCATCTGAACCCACTCTTATTCCACCTTCTTAAGTGTGAGGACTTTTTTGTTTGCACCGTTTTTGTTTCATTTAACAAAGAATCCAATCATAACTAATAAATATATATAATTTGTCAAACAAAAACTACAATTTACGGGAAAAGTTTGACATTTTGGGTAATACTTTCTCTGCTGACAGTTAGATGAGAAGATAATAATTGCTTTCCTGCTCCGAGGTAAATATTAAACATGAAACTACGGCAATAGTTGAAAGACACAGACCTTTAAACGTGCCACTCAGTCCAAAGTCCACCTCCAGAGATAAGATATTATATT
The DNA here is from genome assembly GCF_023055335.1 of Clinocottus analis. Lineage (NCBI taxonomy): Eukaryota > Metazoa > Chordata > Actinopteri > Perciformes > Cottidae > Clinocottus > Clinocottus analis. Next base: position 16,857,900 of record NW_027175821.1, read on the forward strand.
AACACAAGGCATCTCATTCCTTAATTCCCCAAAAAATATGTGTTATGTGCCTAGAGACTCGTCACTGTCTAAATGTTGTGCTAAATTTTAAGTTTCATATTTAGCCTCCAGATATGAGTCTTCTCATTTAACTCTGCGCAAAGACGTGTCTGACAAGAAAAAAAAAAATGTGTACATATTATATTGTGGACATATTGTTGACTGAAGAAAACTTCATTTGAAAAACAAGTTATGAATTATGTTCATAACTTGTAAAGAATGCTATTTTTGTGACGACGGCTCCTCAAGGCCGGCCGTTCTACGTCATTGTCTTCTTTTCAGAAGTGGTTCATTTAAATGGTTTCCTGACTTGATTGGTTATTGTCCACTACAGTCTGTGCATTTTTCTCTTGCAGCCCATCACCATCAGAGCTGTGGCTGCCAGACTCTGGAAGTATGTGTTTGCCGGCGTCATTGACCGTGACATATTTATGACATGAAAGAGAAGGGAAAACATGTCCTCTGCTGTGTTTTGCACCAGCCTCTTGAATGCAGCCTTTAAGGAATATCTTTCTGATCTTCACAGATAACAAACTGGCTCAAACATTCGAAAGTAATCTTTCACTCCGCGGAGTGTTTTATCCACACTTGGAATGGAAAATCCAACAAAATTAACAACAGAGTAATGAAATCAGTTCCTTCTGAGCGCTGACCACCATTGCCACTGCTTCCGAGAACACAACCAGTTCAATTGAAGTTAATTAGAATGAATGTAGCAGGAGTCATTTGGACGATTGAGACAAATAACCAATCTGTGTACTTCAATTGAACTGTTTTGTTGGCAATAGAGCTACCAATAAGGGTTGGACACCTCTCCTCTCCCCACTGACTTCAGATACCAAAAGACAATGTTCGCTCATTTGCTTAGTAAAGATTTTTTTCTTCTTCTTTTTTTTTTTTTCAGCCACGCTGATTTCCAAATTCCATTTAAGGCCAATTTCTTTCCGAGCTAAAGAAAAGGTCCTCCGGAGTGCTGCGAGTCGCCGTTTTTGATCATTGTTCTCTTTCAGGTTGGAGAGAGAATTATTGATTTGGATTCAATTGAAGCTGTTGTGAAGGCGAGGAGTCCGTTTGTCGACACGCTCTGGCGTGCCTCACTCCGGATAACGAGGAAGCATAATGAAGCCCGCTAAAGTCTGCGTTCCGCCGCCATCACAGTCGTCAGCGACGGCACTTCTTTGATTGGCACCTGTCGCCAAATCAATGGAATCGAGTAGCATTTGTGCATCGCCATCTGTTTTATGGCCGTGTAGCATGAATGAGGGGGAAGAAGCTATGATAATTCAGTTTAACTTTTTTTTTCTTTCCCCCAGACGGTATCATGGAGTTTCAATGTGCATATTTTGCAGTGTGGGGATGAAGTAATGCATAATGTCATAAAGGAGGGAGCGCAGAAAACCAATTGTTTAAAATGCCGGGTGTGCTTTTTTCCAGTTGCATACATCGAGAGTACATCTCCATCAATCCGCCACATATAGAAAATGTCATTGGTCAAATCATAATCAATTCTGTTGCACTAATGAGCTTAAGTATACAAGGTAAAAGCGGAGGTGTGCCATTGTTGTATGGACCAGGATGATGTGGCGTGCAGATGAAACGGTTGAGTTAGTCCTCCCTTGAGGGGCTATCCCTTAGATCTTTAATTAGGGCATGAGAAGACAGGAAAATGTAATCAATCCTCTCACCTCGGGGGTTTCTGTGGTGGGAATATGCGATAATGTATATTCCAGGGGGACAGCATTTCCATCAATATTCTATTTGACAAAGCCTCTTTCTTTTGTAATCACACATATCGGTGGCAAGGTTTCAACAATTTTACACTACACTAAACCTGAAATTTGATTTAAAAAAACTTGTGAAAAGTCTCCCACTTGTTTACCTGGATTACACCTGATTCCTCTTAATTGAGAGCAGAAAAACAATGTCGACAAACAACAGGTAGTGACATGTAATCTAATGTTTTTAACAACTGGTTAATAACCAGCAGACTAATTAGACGCATTGCAATATGGATCAACTGAAGTTAACACTTTTTCTGAGGCGGCAAGGACACAAGTTGTTACAAAGCCACGTGGTGTTTATGAGGATTCGGCGCGGTTGTGTTATAGTCCTAATTAATGTGTGCAGAGGATTGAAGCTTCCATTTATGCCACAAGTCATTTGGGATAACTTTAATTTATGGAGTACAGAGAGAACTGATTCTCTGACACGAGCAGCAGGGGGTCTTTGAAAGCGGGCGGCATTTTGCCGTGGAAGAGCTTTGAACATCTCCCCCTAAAGCGGCACAGGAATCAAAAGCAAAGGCTAATGCGCCTTACACGCCACAGTGTTCCATATCCAAAATTGTCTCGAATTGTTCGTTATTCCTAACAAATCCTTGTTAGGTTAGGTGCCTGTCTGGCACGGCAACAGTCATGTTTCTTGTTTTTTTTGTTTTTTGACTTCTTGGAAGATGTTCACAGTTAGATTATCACACAGGTATGTCATTATACAAACGGGTTTTGTTTTTTTCTGCATGAATTTTGCGGCGAATCTAAATTTAGCCGTTAAGCTGAAAGTGTGTTTCTGTTGTGCTGTTTGCAGCTCGGCTCTCTCTGACCCTCTGCAACCCCCCCCCCCCCCCCCCCGCAGAGCAACAAAGATGTTGTTGTTCTTGTCAGATGCTCACAGCAGCTAATTAGAGAGAGACGAAGATCCACGAGAACCAATACCATTACCATTGGTAGTCAAACGGGGGGGAAAAAATTGTCCGCTTCCAGTAAACTTGTGAACAATATGCACTTCAAAGACTTTCCTCGCATGCAAACCAAAGAAAAGTGGCGTGTGAGCAAAAGTGTGTGTGACAGAACCCCTCACGCAGGTAAAGTAAATTGATAGAGATCAAGCATATGACTCCTACCTGATATCAACACTAATGAGAACTCCCATGGTTGGGGCAACATCTCGGAGGATGAAAGTTTGGTTTACACACGCCCAAGTGCCCGATCAGACACTAGATCCCAGGTAATTGTACGGGAGCGCGGTGCCGCGGAGGAGCATACATCTGGCCTCGCTGCTAGAGTGCAACGTGTTTAATTTTGACGCCGCGGGGAGCTCGGCGAACGAGCGCCGGCGAAGGAACCGTTAATTTAGTTGGTAATTACATGAACACGAGACCAAACTTGTGTTCTCCCGTTCTCCCGATACAAAGACGACGCCTCTCGATGGACAGAATGACTGCTGATGGCGTCAGCTACAATTATCTCCGCAGTCTGTAATGGAGAGAAACAAATTGAATGGCTGTGTAAATGAAACTGCGAGCAAACCTTATGATCTGTGAAATTCCAAATGTAGCCTGGTGGCGTGCAGCTGGTAACAGTTTTTATCTGGATGGGCCTGAGGAGTTAAATAAACTTCATTAAGCCTTTTTTACTTCGACAAGAGCTGAATACAGCTGAAAGTTACTCCCAGCACACTTTAAAATCACTGCTTTAGTTCAAATAAAACACACCAGAATCTGTATTAAAATGTGTTTTCCCCGTGGCCTATTTCAGTTCTGTTTGGATGGCTTGATAATATGTTTCGATAAAATGAGATTAGAATAGCCTTCCTCCAATTTCTTGCAGTTGGCGCTGAGCCTGGCGGCCACGGTCTTCTGGGGTTTTGTCTTTTTGTTTCGGTTTGTATTGTTTCACTCAAACAAATCCGCGTGTACAGTCCATTGTCTCGTACATGAATGAATATCCAATGAGGTCATTTGTGAGTGTACCTTACATTTCTCATCAGGTTTGTTGAATTCTTAACACCGCGCGCTACGTTATTGGTAGAACGTGACATGAGCAGGTTGCGGTGTCATTAAGTTACTCAAAGTTATTCACGGAAAATCATACATCCATATTCTATGTCACAATAGTTGGATACATTTTGTGTAACGTAATCTTAACAAACTGTTAAGCAGAAAGCCCCAATTAAGGTTTTACACATTTTCAGGCTAGATTTCCTGCGTTGAGCCACTTGTGTGCAGTGTGGAGATCAGAAAACGATGTACATATTCCACTCGTTAACTTTCTTATCAGCTTTATATGTAAGAACTGGGAGTCCTTGACCAAAGAAATTCTATTTATCGACAGTTTTCTCCACAAAGAATCACGTGAAAGCGGCAATTGAAATATTGTATTTACCAGAGATGTGCACGTGTCTTGGAAATGAGTCATTGAGCATTAAAACAAAAAAAAAAACAACCAAAGTGACTGGAGTATTGATCCCATGTTCATCGGCTAAAGAAGACTCATCAGACTTAACATGCGACAGCTTATTGATGGCGAGTGGATATTGAAGGTTATTTGGAATCTTTTAGTGTAAAAAGCATCAAATAAAACCAACTTTGCTGAGTCGACCCATAATTATGCTTTGATTGAATTCGCAAAACAAATGTATCACCTGTTCTGCTGTTTTTTGACTGGTTTGATCAAACTGGTGCTGGCAGAGCGTAACACAAAGGAGGAGAAGTACCTTCGAAATGACATTGAGCAATGGCGTCTACCTTTGGGCTGGATATCCCGTGTTGACAGAAAAAAAAACCTCCAGCGTTTCCTGGCTTGTTCCATCACCGTGCTCCCTGAAATCAAGCCCTCGTTTCACCTTTTGAAAGATACTTTCCCACAAGTTATCAGAGTTCCACGTCCGACCCGTGTCGTCTATCCACAACCCCTTCGGCATCTTCGCGTGCCGGAGTATTTTTATCTGGATGCGGTTCTCGAGGGGAGTGAGACTGCCGAACGCCCACGCTGCCGCGCTGACAGCCTTCACAACTCGGCAAACAGCACGCCGCTGACGCCGACGTTCACTTCCCCGCTTTGTGTCACGGCGACGCACCTGCTGTGACAAATGGCACACGGATGCCCCCCCCCCCCTCACCCCTCCTCCATCCCCACCCACCCTCCTCCACCCTTCCATCCTCACACACATGCGAGCGCACGTCCCTTACTCACACCGAGGCCGATGACATCAAGTGCTGATGGTGCGCCCGCGACCAAAAAAACTGCTGAAAAGTGACCCTGGCCGCGCCCTTGTCACCGACTCCCGGTAACAAGTGAATGGAAATTGGGTTTACCTGAGTCAGGTAATCATTACTAAATGAATTTGCTCCTGAGCCAAGGGTATAAGTGGGGATAAATATATATCTATGAGATGAATACAAATTTCACTTATGTAATGAAAGGCCGGCTGGTTATTGATTTTGGAGGTTACACTCTGCATGCCTTTTCATCGCTGGCCTGTTCTACATTAGAATGATGGCTTCTCCGTTTGGCAGGTGTTTATATGAAACTGTCAACAATTACAGCAACAATGACTTTAATGTTTTGTTGTTTTTCCCCCGGTCCTGCAGGTCCTGCCGTCCGGTTCGGATATGCAAATCATTTGTGCTCCATGCATGCATAATGAGCACCAATGTCAATGTTGTCACCGCGTCGATGTTCTTACTTTTCCCGTGTTCTTTTTTTTTTCTTCTTTCAACCCACCCGTGTTTTTGTGCACCGTCATCATCATAGCAGCCACACATCACATTCATTATCATCATCATCATCTCCGCTGCCATCATCTGCATCCCAATCATCATTATAATCAGAGATATCATAATTATTACCATCGCGACTGTACGGATGGCACAATCATTGCCATTGTCGTGCATTAATAAAGTGGCGGTGATTCATTTCTCTCCACCGCTCCGACTGTGTTCATTACGCCGCAATAACAGATGGACCCTGTTAACTGCACACGTCTGACGACTGCTGAAGTGTCGGCTTCAGCACACGGAGCAGCTGGGAGGACATGGCCCGTGTTTCAGAGCTGGTCCGTGCTCTTCAATAATTCAACCCTTCCAGCTGTCTCATATCAGGCCCAAAGCTCCACGGCCTCCAAGCTCACATCCGAGTTATCGCCAGCCGCTGCAGTGGACCGGCTATAAGTGGACCCTTGAACCGATGTTGTTACAAGAAAATCAATCTTAAACTCTGCAATACGAAGCCTCATCACTGCTCGGCATAACCTCAACCTTTTTTTGAAAAGAAAGTTTCTCCTACTCCCTGTTCAGTTTAACACATTTTATCAAGGAATGGAAGGTATTAGTCTCTTTTTTTCACTCGACGCAGACTTTTTTTTTGGGAAGGGGGCGGGGGGAAAGGGAGGTGGTTACAAAAGATATCTTTAATTATTGACTGGTGCCCTGAAGGAGAGTGGTTAAAGACCCTTGGATGTATGTGGTCTCCTATAGGGCTTCCTGGAAGAAGAGAATGGATCTATGGATGTGGCATCCTGGTGAGATGAAAGTCTAATTATCTCTCAAGAAAACGAGTGGAAAGGGCTTTTTAATTAGGGCCGGACCGAATCTGCGCAGTGAGAATTTGTACATTGTGATGGATGGTCTGTGCATCTCCTTAGTGACTGCAGCCCGAATAATAATCTGACGAAGAGGGGGAGTGGACTGTGTAAAGCAGGGTGGCCGGTGAATAAGAAATCAGGCGGGTGGAAAGTGTTGAGAGGGTGGGGGGGGGGGGCTGAAGGGGGAATTTTGGAGGGGTGCACTCGGGAGGGTTGTGGCGAGGCCTGATCACGTGATCCACGAGGCACACAGCGGCGAAGAATAAGGGGTAAGAGTCGGAGAGGGAGAGATTAGAAACCGAGAAGTAAATAAGACGGAGATGTAAGACAAAATTACAGCGAGCGAGGGAGCAACAGAGCCCCGAGCAGTAGCCATGATTGGTCCCGTTCCCAGCGTTCAGCCGATTGGTTAGCCTTCTCCACGCTCCCCTCTCCTTGGCTCTTACCTCCCCTCTCATCTCAGCAGGGGGTCCCGCGGTCGCCAAGCCCCTTAATGCTTCCCTCCCGCTCTTCTGCATGGCTGGCATGCAGAATACATAATCACTATATAATCACAATCAATGTCTTTGCATTCGCAGGCAGAACAGTAGCGGCCGTATTGACACTGTTTTCATAATTTAGTCTTGTTTTCTTTTTTTTCCTCCCCTCCTTTTTGACTTTTAATAGTGAACAATTGCGGCGTATTTATGTAACGGACATGCAACAACAGCCTCGCAAGTGAGTTTACCGGGAAAGAGAGAGCGCTGCATAACGTGATTACGTCTGCGCTAACTCGATTAAAGGCTTGAAAGAGTGGATGTGAGATCTGTGTTTGTTCGGCGTGCCTCCCAAATGTGAAGGCTTTTGGAATAGCAGCCTCTCCTTTATGCGTTCAGTGCAGCTCAAGAAAAGGTGATATTCGTTCGTCAAAAAATAAACCTGCTGTTTGGTTGCAAGTTCGTTGTCAAATTTCAGGCGTATATTAATTCCACTTCCGTGGCTTCTGAGAGTCTCCATAATTGCCTTCTGTCTTTTTCCTCCTGATCTCGCTCACTCAAATTATTTAATAACCTCCACACAACCCCTCACCTGTACAGCAGCAGGGAATCACCTCGCTTGATTGATAATTGACAAAATTTATCGAATAGATGAACCATCCGACTCCTCCGGGGACGCAGCTGCAGCGTTAAACTGAGCCACCGTGTCCTATTATTAACACACGTGTTGCGTTTGCATCCTGTTTTTCATTTTTACAACATTGTCGCAGGTGGCGGGGGGGAAAAAAACAAGTAAAGCAGGCGCCGACGGAGCCGACGTAATAAAAAGGCCAAACTGTTTCGAAGTAAATGTCAGGATGATGGGGATTTAAAAGCACATGAAAGTCTGCTGTTTGGATGCGACTCTGAGTCGGAGACCAGCGTTTCCTCCTTCCTCACGCCGTGCATCCACGTGGCAAATTATACAGCTGGCTTCTGGTACAACGGCATACAGAGAGAAGACTGGGCAGCATTTAAGGCCGGAGCTGTGAAGTTTTAAGGTTTTGGGACCCCCGAGGGGGATGTGAGGACTGTGGGGTTCCTCGGGGTCGCCGGATGATTAATGGAGCGCGAAACCTTGTGTAATCTAAAGTAGAGATATTTTATCACGTCCAATTGTTCTTCTGTTTCCTTTTTTTTTAAATTTTTGAACTAATGAACATCGTTCAGCCTCGAGGCTTCTTTTGATAAGTAATTAATGGAAAAGAAAAATCTTGTCTTTCAGGACGGGGATGTCAAGGAAACATATTCAATGTATTCCCTCTATGAGCCTGAAACAACCAGACCAGAAACCTGACTTGGAAGAAAGCCTAACGATGGAGACAGATGGGGAGGCTGATACCTCGGCGGTTTCCTTTACATCCTAATCACAACACATTCACTCCGCTCTCTAATTCCCCGGTGAGGACACAGTGACCTATGATTGCTGCACAACTCCTCTGAACTCTTGTGAGGATGGATTAGTAGGATTCAGTCCTTCACGGCTTCTTTTGATGAGGAGTAACAAGGCGGGCTCTGACTCAAGTCTCATACTGTGAAAGAGCCCGCGCCTATTTATTCTTATCAGGGAAACCTAACAATGCAATGGGTTATTGGACTCATTTTGTCACTGACAGACTTCAACTTTTGTCTTATTAAGCTTTCATTCATTCCAACTTCCAGGGCTTCAAGCGGGTCCCCCTGAACAAGGCGCTTGACCCCTCTGCAGCGCCGTGTGAATGGGCAGTAATTAAGAAGGGCCACCACGCTGAAGCGGACTTTGATGGCACTGTTGCTTTCAAGGCCCAAACCAACCTCGAAAAGAGATAAAAGCCATTCGTAGAATGAATCAATCAACACCAATCGCATGAGTAGTCTCTGGAATGCACATGCCTGACCGCAGATTTCTGTTTTTGCAAATAAGTCGTTCATTTGATTTCATTTCTGGCCATTCTGACGTCCACCCATAATGCTAGGCTACATGCCACACTCGACCTTATATTGGACAAAATACTGTCTCTCAAGAAGAGCGCTGGTTGTAAAACTTACTCTGAAGTCCCCGCAGCCAAAGGTCTGCTACTTACATTTTTAAAGTATGTCTTCATACCACACTGTAACTCCACAACACTTCGGGGGAAAATGTTGAGCTTTTTCCTTTTCAAAAATACATTTATCAGTTTTTAAAGTTGCCTAGCATGCACAACATACTATATGATAAGCTCATGCTGTACGATTTGGGGGGTTTCTCTTTTAATTGATTGCGATTGCGATCAATAGCCGAGTTAAATTGCACAAGTGCCTTGGCTGACCAATGACATGGTTCACTGGCGTTCAACAATCAAATTCTGTTAACGGTGTGGTCAGGATGTTTTCCATTCATCTGCACTTAAAGGCTTGAAGACCAGTGCCTGTTATCGGTCCATTGCATTCCTCTGGGAGGCCATCCCGCATGTGGACAGCAGTTTGGATTAAGCCTTTGTCCGAGGAGGATGCTCTTGAGTGGAGCTGGAGATACAGTGGGTCCGGTGTGGCGAGTGGTTGCAACCACCTGACATATGTTGGTGGGAATGGGGAAGCGATGGGCTGGGCAGCTTACGCGGGCCGGCGGCAACCTGACGCCCGTGTCTCCAGCTGGGTTCGGCTAATTGAGGACGGCGAGGAGACGAGGTCCACTCAGGACGCGGCGGCCTTCATCTGGCCCGAGATGAGCAGGTTGAGCCCCCGTCGTCCGTCTTATTGAACCGACTCCATGACACTTTGGACCTTTGCTTTATGGATTGTGACGCGGCTCTCGATGTTCAATTTAGTCGCCGCTCTGCCCCGACGGAGCTGAAACGAGCCGACTCCACCTGGGGCGAAACACAGCAGCAGCTGTAAAACATTAAATGCTGACTTTGGGTTGAAGCTGCGATCCAACAGGAGGCAATGTTTCTCCTGCTCAAATGCAAGGCACATGCATGAGAACTGATGGTAATTGAGACAGCTCATTAGGTATACAAGGAGCATTATGTAGTATGAGCGATGCACTTGTGGTTGCCAAGCAACTAAATGGGGGAAGAGGGGGGGGGAAATGGTGTTGAAAATAAAAATAGGCAAGATAAAGTATTTTTTTTCTTTTCGCTTGTCTTTGCTTGAAGCGGAGAGGGAAGAGCTGATTGCACACAGTTAATGTCTTTCACCCGGGTTAATGTGGGTTTGATCCCTCCAGCTCTTTTTATTACCACCCAGGTGAAGTACATTGAACGAAATATCCACCAGTTGGAGTGTAAATGTACACGCTTAATTGAATATGTGTGAGCGCATTGGTTATATCACTATATGAAAGTGAAAGTCAGGCATTGAAAGGTTCAGCACAGAATCGGTCGGAGCAAAGTGACTTCATTATCACAAGCGAGGACTCGATTGCCAAAATGACCCTTCCCTTGTGTAATGATACTTTATACTGTTTATACAGTGTGGTACCTCAATCAATAACTATGTAATACTTTCTACCATAATATATTTCTATGAAAATCTGTAAGGCTACTTGTCTCTTTTGAAAATTAAGGGATTCGAATTAAAGTTGCAGAAAATAGAAATACTCAATTAAAGATGTCATGTATTGAGAGGGGACATGGAGCACAAATTCAAGTCCGCCTTCCGAGAAAGCCGAGTCTTCTCTGATTGGCTAGCGAGATAAATATGGTGCACTTTAGCTGCGCCTTAATCTCCACACTCACATGTTCACAAACTTCAAGGCAGCTTCCTGCAAAGTCTGTCTGTGTGTCAGGTATTAAACTCTTTGTGCACGCTGTCCGTAAGGCCGCCTTTCTGCAGGAATTACCCACAATTCATAGTGTTACATCATTAAACACAGGGTCACCGGCGTAAAACCCAGAGGCAAAAAAGAAGAAGAAAAAAAGGCAAACAAAGGTTTCAGCCTGGAATATTAAGTTTACACGGAAACATTAACACAAAGGATTTACGACGGCACATAAAAACACACATAAAATCAGAGGAATGTAAGTACAGGCTAAATTACACACCTGTTTTATTCATCAACCATTTATTTTTATTGGGTTTATAGGGTGTGTTTTGACAAAAACAAGTAAATATATTATATGACAATTACCTTGTCTGATGAGGCAAGAGCCAGGAAGACTCAACTCACGCGGTAGGAAACACAATTGTACATCTTTGTCTGGGTCGGTAGCGTGATATGCGCTGTCCCATTCGCATTTATACTGATTCAAGCCTTTACAGCAGCTCGCTCTCAACATACACCAGCCCACGCTCGTGAAGTCCCAGGTGGTTCAGGGCTTAAGGCCTTAGGGGGGACATTGGGTTTGGGCCAAGGTAGAGCTACTCAGATGTGGGGGCCGGGATATTTTAATGAGCCAGCCATGAATCTGAATCCCGTGTTTTCTGCTCCACGAAGCCCACGAAACGATTCCTGGGCCGTCTTTTTTGTTCACAGTCAGTGGATTGTCATGCACGAGCAATGAAGAAGTGAGTTTGTCTTTAAACGCTGCACTACAGTAAATGTCCTCCATTGTCAATATGGCTGTAAAACTAAAAAATGTAGGACTAAGCAAACAGCAGCCCTCCGAGCAGGAATATTTGCTTCCCTGATGAAACACACAGACGCACAACCGGCACACACGCAGACACACACAACCCTGGTCATCGATCAGAGGCTACAATGAGTGTAGCTGAAAATAGATTTACATGAACCTGGACCCCCGCTGGTTGAAGACGTGGCTTTGTGAGAGCGGCATATCTCTGGTATCATGTATGCCGGTCCAGAAGACTCAGCCATTTCATGGCCTATTTCTTTTTCTCTCTCTTTCTTTCTCTCTCTCTCGCTCTCTCCCTCTCTCCCTCTCTCTCTCCCACCACGAAAGCGGTGACATTGTGCTTTGTCATTGTGCCACCACTCATAGCTCAGTAGGCCTCCTGACAAATTAACCCACGCCCCGAGAGTCACTCAGCCTCGTCACCGGCATGAATTCATCATGAGAGACGTCAGTCGGTCCATCGACAGACTCCCCAGCGCGTTTTTTAAATCTGACTGTTTTTTACCACCTGCTCCTCCGAGTGCAAGAAGAGCAACCGCGTCACCCGGAGCACCGACATAAAACACGTGCGCCTCTGTGCCACTGCATCCTGGCCGCTCAGTGGCAGCTCATTTAGCAGAAGTCCAAAGTTTTATTTTGTATATGTCTGTCGTCCCTGTTCTTATATTATATTTTATTTTGTGTGTTTAGATTATTCCATGTGGTGTCTGTGAAGTGTTAGGCGCTCCTATGACAACACATTCCCCCTCAGGGATTAATAAAGTATATGTTTATCCATCTATCTGGACATTTGTGTCACCGGAGTTTGATCCAAAAACTCATAGTACAGTACATTGCAAATATTGGCATCTCATGACTGAAAAGTCCTTAACTTGCCTCTTAACTTCCTGTAATATGATTATGATTTGCTACTAATGTCTCTGGCCAAAAAATATCTAACTGTGATGATATTTGACTGAGATATTATGTGCATCCTTATTCTCATTTTCATTTCATATTGCAGTAGGCCATTATGTGATTTCAATCAAATTTGGATTCATTGTGCAGCCCTATTGTATTATAAAGTCATCCATCTGCTCTTATACGTATTAGAGTTGCAGGATCATGGGTGTTTAAAAGAAAGGAGCTCACTAATTAAGGTCAATAAAGATGGCCGGAGAGAATCCTGCTGACGAGTTCTCCCTCTCGAAGTGAGTGATTCTTTTGAGAAAAGCAGAGATTAAATGTGTCATCAGTATTATTGTCTGATAGACACAGTTATCTGACCAGAGGGTGTGCGGCTGCACAGATTCAATAATTCTGGGTTAAGCGGGGTTCACCTAATATCACGTTTTCCTGATTGGCGGCAGGTGGGCATTAAAATCGCATGAATACCTGAAACAAAGCTTCATCACCGACTTCAGGTCTAAATCAGGGGGCAAGGTCTATTCGCTCGCAGGTAACCATAGCAACAATACATCTGGTTGATGCTGTGTGACCAGATATTAACTTAGCCGAGGAGTCAGATCTGATGCAAAGTTCGCTCTCCATCACTAAAATATATACGAGTTCAACACAACTTCAAGCGCTCGATTCCGCTGCACGAAAGACCAAAACGATCGCTTTCACATATTGAGACACCTCATGTGTGACATGAACATAAATAACTCAGTGATGTCATCATACCGGACTAATAGAGTGTGACCCTTTCTATAGGGGGTTTATTCATCTTTCAAAGACAGATTATAGAAGGTATTGTAGCGGTGGTTGTACTATTTAACCTGAACACTGGCGCATATGTCACTTAGGCTACATATAACATTACTACAATGGCTGGAAATAGCTGGTGGCCTTGGAATTTGATCATGTTTTCATTGCATTGGAAACAGTTCAGTCAAAATCATGTCGGCGTTCGTGAACGCCAGGATGTAGCATGTTGAGACGCTGCCGAGGAGCTTATCTCAGGATTTAACAGTCACATTTGTTGGCCGAGCCTACGCCATTACTTTAATACAAGAAAACCACAAAGAAATCAAGACCTTTATTTAGAAGGCTCATCTCCCTCTCCTTGAAAAGCCTCTGCATCTTAGGAGACACCAGTGGAACCCCTGCAAGCTTTCTCTTCTTTCTTTTTTTTTTTTCCCTCTTCTCTCCCACATGTAAATATTGATCCAAAAGAGATGCATGAGAAATCGATTACTCTATTCAAACACTGGTTCCGGTCAGAAAATATAAACAAGTTTGATTTTCTGCCTCCCATAAGAACATTAGCGCTGCTTCAGTGTACCGCAAATCACTGAACAGAAGCACAAGGCCTCCACGTTTTCAGCTTAAACATGCAGGATGTCTTCCTGTACGTGTGTGTGTACGTGTACGTGTACGTGTGTGTGTGTGTGTGTGTGTGTGCGCTCTAAACATAACGCCGACGTTCAAGCAGTTCAGCATGTAGACAGGCAAAGAAAGTGTTGTCGACATGGCTACATCAGATGACATTCAAAGCATTATGATCTGCTCTGTGTCTCGTCGATTTAAAAAAAAAAAGAAGAAGAAAAAAAAGAAAAATGTTCTTGTTATCCCTGAAGGCAATAATTATGTCTTCTATCAAAGATTCGATGGTAGGCAACCTAAGAGATGAGCCTCTTTTCAAGAGTAGGAATGAGAGAGCCGATCGTCCAATCACGGCACAGCATTAGACTGAACAAAGTAGCATTGCCATGGGAGACCAATTTCGGCTCAATTATATCCACTCCCCGCTGCTCGTGCCCTCTGTAGTCCTCAACCAAGCCGCTGTGGAAGTTCTTCTCATCTTTGAAAAGACGTTAAGATAATTATTTTTTTGTCCGACGAGTAAACTTAAGTTGCAGATGCGCCAGTATTTTTAACATTTTTTTAATGGGACTGTTGATTCAGCCGCTGATCTCAATTGGCTCCCGCGCCCTGCGTCCGCTGCCTTGCTCTCAAACCGCGTCCATCACCACCACGTCTGTCTCGCCATCCCCGAGACGCCCGCGTTGTATCGAAGGTTGGTCTGAGAGATGGATCAATACCATGTCAATCATGCCTGCGCGTGAAAGCCGGAGTCTCACGCCCACTCACGCTTGCATCACTGGAGATAGCATGTGCAAAGTCAAACAAAACATGTAAAAACAGGCTTTTATATGTAAGGGTTCAGAATAATTTAACACCTCCGTGGGCCGCCTGCATTTTTCAGGTGTGTCGGGAATATATACACATCGGCTGCGGAAATTGATGTGATACAGGAGGTGGTGATAATGAAGGTATATGTGGGTTGAATTTATACCAAGAAGGAGAAGCCGCAGCAACGACAAACAAACAAAAATGTCTCCACGAGCTTCCAGGAGATTGCTGGAAGGAGAGCCAGTGGAAGTGACGGAGGATTCACAGTATATACAAACAGAGACGCAGGAGAGAATAAGCGATCGGTCAAAGTAAGAGTCTGCCAGAGATGAAAAATAAAAATGAAATATAATAATCTTACTGAAGAGGCAGCCAGTCAGTCATTTTTTTTTCTTTTTTTTTGAATGCTCTACGTGGGCTTTGATGTGGAGTTGCATCTTCAGGAGATGAATTGCGCTGGTGGTGTGTGTGATCCACACATATTGCTGCACAACCGCGACGCAGATGATAAATACACAGAAGTATAAAACAAGCCCGAGCCAGACATTGGTCATTCCTAATTCAAGGCGTTATTTGAGTCGAAGCACTCCACGTGCTCCTGGGAACTCAGACTGGAAATAATGTCACAATATTTTTTAGGGAACATGTCTGATATGAATATTTAACACTGACTGATGAATCTGCTCCGCTGTTTTGAACCAGGCGGGGCTAGCTGCTTGCAGATACATGCATATAAATCGGCCAATAAAATGGAAATGAGAACGATTGATTTCATTTAATGACGAGTGATGTTGTTGCTTTGTTTGTCCACCAGAGAGCACTCACAAGTTTACGTAAAGGTGTCAAATGTTCGGCTCATTAGAAGTATTTAATGAAGAAATTCTTATCAAAAATGTTTGTCACATCATGTATTTGTAAGATAAAAAAAGAACGAAAAATGGCGGCCGATATATCATTACCATATTTTTTTTTAACGCAATTAACAACGTCAGTACAATCATTACAGGTTGGGCTACAATCAGTATCGCAATATTTGTAAGAAAAATGATAAATATTTTGAATTAAACAGGTTTCTGATACATTAATGAAATTCTGTAATAACACGACTAAAGAAGATTTTGTTTGCCTGTTTCTTTTTTCTTTTTAAACTCTCTTTTTAAATCAGTATCGGCCTCAAAAATCCCACATTGGGCGATGCTCAATGACACAGTACGGGAAAGTAATGCACAGTCGTTTCAAACAGATGTTCAATACAATTAACTGTTTAGCACCAACTACTTTTAATCACAGATTTAAAAGATGTAATTATGTTTTATGTCTCACTAAGCAGTCAACCTGTTGCTATGAACAGATATATACTGTCTCTCCACCGAGCTGCACGGAGACGTCGGCCTCCAAATAAGTCAGAGTAAGCTGCAAACACGCTACAAACCGCCCTCTTCCGCTTCCCTGCTTGTTCTCGTCGCTAAATCACGACCCCGTACAGATCGACACAAGTCGTGAAAAACGGGTAAGATGTTTACATCTCACGGCAGCTCAATTAATTCCAGATTAAGTCATGCATTTCAATTAGACTCATAATGCCAGGACCAACCAGAGGAATCTTCCTCGTTGCCATTCGGTGACTTCATTGTGTCAGCCTTGATGATTTCCACATGGCTGTAGTCTACGCAGCCTTAATGAGAACTGAGCAGCGGTGCTGCTGAGTTTATTATCCACGCTCACACTCGTACTGTCTCGGAGAGCCATTTGGATGAAAGCGACTCCCTCCCTGTTACTGGCGGACTGACGTGTTGCAGTCGCCTGTCTGCTCAATGAGAAACTCAAACAGTTAGGAGTATTGTCGTGGTGGAGTTTCTCAACTTTTAAATCAGATGCCACCTCTGTGAATGAGGTCGTTGTTTTCGCCGAGGTGTGCTAGCGCATGTCTGCGGCGACATGCAACACGGGAAATTAATCTCGAATGGCCGCGTCTGTAATGTAATCACAGCGCTCGTTCACGCTGCCGAATAATGACGAATAATTGTCAAAGGGGAAACGATGTCATTAATGAGTGAAGGAAAGGGAGGGAGATGAAGACGGGAAGGGGGGGGGGGGGGAGAAAAAAAGATACCAGAAACGTAGCAATGATGAATCTGGTGTGTGTCGCAGAGAGCCGGGAAGCGCAGATCTTTTCCTCTCCCTCTGGTTTGCAAACGACGCCAGCTCTGAACTCTAATGGCCTCCTGTTTTCCTGTCACTGGAGGAGAGAGAGGAAGTTGAATGACCGGAATTAGATTGCATTTCCCATCCCCTTCATTGTTATTTTTGGTCAAATAACACATTGCTCTTCCACTCACAAGCAGGAGCGAAAAAGCAGTTGGTGTTTAATCAATCCTTTTGGAACGGGAGTGAGGTGGAGGAGAGGTGGAGGGGTGGGGGTGGGGGGGTGGGGGGCACTCTGCGCCTGCCGCTGTGCACAAAATGGAATAAATGTGACATTAGGGACACGGGTATCATTACCTTGATGAATTACGGAAGGTATAACGATTATGGAAATTGTCATCGACTGATCATTCATCTCAATTTATTGCAGCTCGCTGCCACCGCGGCCCGGCAGCCTGAAATGTTATCATGTCAATAGTTCCGCGGGCCGTTATCAATGCGCGCCTTTTTCCCCCTCACAATGGCCGAGCCCTGTAGGCCCGTTGTACGCCATCCATCGCGATGAAGAGCTCAACAACGACGACCCCCCCCCCCCCCTCCCCGCCCCCTCTCCTTCTCCATCCACCCCTTGATAGTTCCTAAAGAGAGAGGGGAGGCTAATTGAAAAATTGACCGTTCACAGCGTTGTGGAGATGAAGCGCTATCAACGAAGGGCTCCGTGTTGGTTTCAGCTTGTAACATTAAAACACTAAAAAAGGAATCTTCCAATCACTCCCGTAAACTCACTGCTGCCAATCCAGAATCAAAAGAGCTTTAGTAAGTCACGGAGGAAACGCAATTATGTCTCAGGGTTATTTGTGAACTGGAAGTGCGGCGTGAGAGCGGCCTCGGGGCTTTTTTCACACAACAAAAGTGGGGACCGCATCTCCCCGCTTAGCCGTTAATTATATAAACTGTCCAACCTACACCATAAAGAAATAAATGTCATCTCATTCACGGAATTAAAACACCCATGCTTCGCAAACAGATTACTCGCGTAGCATTTACAATGGCGTTATGGTAATTGTGCCTTTTTGAAAATGGAGCAATCATAATATAGCAGCAAGCCACAACACACTGAAGTGTGTCCCAAAGAGATCCCTGGAAAGACATCGCTCTGCGCTCACCTCCAACACTGTCGGGCCACCTCGGGGAGCTTGTTAGCACTGCGCGTGTTCGCAGGTATTATCATAACACACCTACAACAAAAAGCCAGAGACATTTAAACCCTTTTCACTCACGTGACGCATCACATTCCCCTCGTTGAGAATATATATGTGAATATGATTAAACCCTTGACATTCATAATTTGCAGTGCAGCGGTGAAATTGGTAACCCTCTTGAGACAATAAATCATAGTTATGTCAACCGCGCTCATTAGACTTCAATTTATGAAAATTGTGCAGGATATGAAGATTTGCAAAGGTCCAGACTCAATGAAAGCCTGTGATAGAAGCCCTCTGGAGAGTTTTCTAATCGCTGCAGCAGGAATATGGCCTCGTAATGGAGGACATATCTCTTCATTAGCTCTGTGTTGGAGTACAGTAGCGTTCACTCAGGCTTTGATAAACGCAGTGCTGTTTTCTTACCCTGGCACTTTTAGCACACAAAAGTTGCCTACGTTTAACCAAGTCCTCTCGGAGTGAATGTTATTGCTTCTTGCACTAAGTGCAATAACCAGCCAGGAAGAGCGTAATGGTGTACTTAGCTTACATTACATCCAAATCACTTTTTACTTGGAAGGAATCTGGCAGTGCAGCCCCAGTTTCGGCAAAGCAGGGTTTTATTTTACACGGTGGTCTTGTTTGTGCCGTTTTCATCCCACCTTGATTTCTCTCACGCCGTACAGCAGCATACAAAGGACTTAATGAAACGACTGATTTAGTTTGACTCGGCGCCGCTGGAGGATGTGTTGAATGTTAAAATATTCCGTGCAGAGCAGGCACCTTTGTCAAAATCCTTGATATCATGTTAAGTACCCGCAAGCCAGCTCCAACACCCGGAGACTGGAAACAACTCCAGCAGAGAAGCTGTGTTTTTATCAGACGGCAAACCAATAAAACTGCTTGGAGCGGCGTGCTGGTGCTCACCTGTTGTCCCGCCAGCAACACGGTGGGTGCTGAAAAGAGGGAGATTCGCTATAAATCACAACATGGTGTCCACAGTGTAGGCTTCACTTCAGTTTTGTTTCAGTTTGTTGTCATTTTGTGTTTAATTCTGCGGCACTTATGGCATAATATGATAGAATGCATCCATCAACATCTGAAAAAGAAGCGTGGGGATCAGATAAAGTGCAAGCGGACATCGAGACGATCACCGCCCACGGCCGATCGCCCAGCCAGACCTGCCGGACCACACGCCACTGAAAGCAGAGTCAAGTGCCCGAGGGAGGAGAGCTGAGATGTAAGCTAAGCGAACCCGGCTATATATATATAAATATATAGGACCTGAGGGCCGCTCCACCACAAGGCCTACTCGTGGCTCTCTGTTGTTCGGACGCAGGAAAAATCCATCATGGCCAACCCAGGAACGGGAGGTTCGTGACCACAGTGTCCACATCTTCAGAGACATGGCTCCATCGTGGCATCTCGGGTCAAGCTGCGCTTGACTGGTTACTGTGCGGTCATTACATCTGCATTTCATTGTGCATCCCTGTGTTGCATGATGACAATACATGACCCTTGAGTTTCTTGAAATAGCTATATATATATATATATATATATATATATATATATATAAATATATATATATATATATATCATGTTTTCTCTGAATAAATTATCAATATATTTCAGGCTATGAATGATGAAATCCCTCCAAACTGTTTGGTGTAAAGTGTTACTGAAGTGTAGAGGCCTGGCTCAGAGTCTGAGGAAAAAACGCTCTTTTGAAATCAGACGGCCTTTAAAGATGTTCAATTTAAAGATTTGGCAAGACACTACAGGTGAGTAAAGGTAAAACTTATGGCTAATAAATATCAGGATTACTGAGGATTTCTGAAAAGTGTGCAGGCTAAGTCTTGCTCAAGAGGACGCAGCGTTGTCTCAGTCAAGGAGAGTGTCCAAAGAAGCTTGTTACAAAATGAAACCACATACCCTTTCTCCACATAAATGCAGGGTTATTTTCACGGTAAATGGTATGTCATGCTCAAAGTCCTCCGACCACTCAATACACTTTAACACAACATGCCATCATTCATACAATGAGCCACCTGCCCATCAGGACTAACTAACATTCACGCCACAGGCACAGCTTGCAGGAGCAATTCAGGGTTACAAGGACACATCGACGTGGACGAGCGACTGAAGGACGACCCGGCTCTACCACTGAGCCACAACGTGGAAAATACAACCCGCTAGAAAGAGTGCATGGACTCCCTTTCCCTCTGTCAGCAGATGAGTATATTTTATTTTCTCACTGTGTCTCCGGTGACGTCGAGAACACGCCAAAAAGCAAAGTTATAGTAAATTGGAGAAAGCCCCGTGGAAGGCAGTGAAAAATCGTCACGTCTACTATACTAACTCTGTTGAATCTGTTGTGTGGCTGTGATGTTTCCATCACTGCTGATGGGAGCTGGAGCCCATACATATCCAGGACTGCTGCAGAGCCATTTGTCTCAAGAAACCTTTCCCACAAAAGACAAAATGTTAGCTGTTTTTTTTTTGGTCCAGTGGGACAAGAACCCCTAGTGCTGATTTTCAGGCAGTCTCGAACATGAGGAGACGGACCGTGACAAAAAGTTATCTCAATTTAAAAACGAAAAGAGTAATATTTATAAGCAAGCTTTTAATAAAATAATGTACCCTTTATTAATCTCTTTGGGGAAATTATTCTCTGCATTTGACCCGTCCTTCATTAAGGAGCCGTGTGCTGCCCTGTGAGGCGCTCCGGGAGCAGCTAAGGGGTTCAGCGTCTCGCTCAAGGACACTTTGACATGTGAACTTGCAGACACGTGTAACCACAAGGAGGTAGCATGTGAACTATGGCAGCCATAGTTCACATGCTACCTCCTTGTGGTTACAGGACGAGCACTCATCCCCCTGAGCTACAGCCGCTCAGGCTTGACGTTCTTTCAACACGGTGGAAGCTCTCCGCAGCATTTTGAGGTTTCATCCACATGGTCAACACCATAACAAATGTAACAAAGGGAAGTTGTTTCTATCCAGATGGAAAACAAAGCAGAGGTGTCTTTTCTGGGGGAGTGTGTTTTTTAAGCTTTGAGCCAATTAAAAAAAAAAAGGAAATAGAATTGAAAAATTAGACGGCAAGAAATTCTGCACATCTCTTATATGTGCAATTATTTGGACGGCTCCTTGCCTCCCTAACGCGGGACATCAGGGGTGTGTCTACGACTCGAATGGCATCGTAAATAGTACACTACAAACTCTCAGCGCTGATATGTGTGCTCATATCGCCCCCCCGATCGAAACGGGATGTCGGTACAAAACGCAACACCGTGGATGGTGTCATTCCAATTCATAAACCAATTTCATATCAGTTAGAGAGAAGTTGATTTGATGGAAATGGAAGCAAACGTGCAGTCCCCAAGTGTTTTGGGAACCCATAGTATTATAATATCAGTATGCATTCCTGAAAAATATTCCAGTGTTGTGTAATATCTAATATATTAAGCTTACCGACCACATTATTGTTTTTTCCTGAACATGAAATTCATTGTTTATCAGTCTGAAAATGATACTCGTAATGTGTGAATTCAAATCATTAAAAGGAGAAAATGAATTGTTTTAAATAAAAACCAGCTGGTATCTGTTATCATAATAACAATATTGAATAGAAAAAAAGCCCTCACTGGTGGAAGTTCATGTTTAGGTACGTCTACTGGTTTACAATCAAGTCACCACCTGTGATTTTATATTTTAAGGAAAAGTAAAACGAGTTTGATGTTCAAATACATCCAAAAAAAAGTCTTATCAACTTGTCCAAGCCCCTTCGTCCAACAGCTGTATAGAAGGCAGAAATGCCAAAATGTAATATTTAATTCCAGTTTGACTTCAAGCAATATGTTGCAATCCAAAAGACATGCGCACAACTTATTGCCTATTTCAGTATTGAATAGGACTCGGGTGTTGGTCTTTAGTCTTGAAATTGACTTGGACTCAGCTAAGATGGGCTTGACACAGCCTCAGGTACAATTCGACAATGCGAGAGTGGAAGTATACTCGGCACACACACACACACACACACACACACACACACACACAGTGCACAGAAGGACATGCAGGATCTCACATGCGGTGCAGGAAAAAGCAGAACACAATGTTTACCAAGGCATGAGACTGACCCGACATCAATATATCGAAAGTTGGAAAGGGAGTTTTTGTGTAGGAAGCGAAAAAATACATGTGGCAACTACATGCAGTGTTAACTTTGGTGTGAGACTATCGCTCCAGGCTTGTCTGGAACAAAAGTGGGTTTATATTTTAATGTGGGAAATAGTGAGGCTTCATTCTACTGTCCATCAATACGGTCTCTTGTGCAGTGAAAGCCCCGTGTATCCATCAATGTGCAATGTTCCTGCATCATCACGTTACATGATTGATGAGAGAACACCAATAACTTCAAGACAAGTGTAAAACACAGGACTCTTTAATTGTCATTGACTTATGTTTTCATTTCAGCATTTCTCAATTTCGCTATTTATTCATAAATGTATTGATTTGCGTATTATAGCCGGAATAATACCGGACTTTTGAGGCGGATGCCAGAAAAAAGAAACCCAACTTATATTATGAATATTTCAAACTTTAACGCGTAACATAACAACTGTAGATGCAGATCTTTTGTATTATGAGTGTGACTAAGACACAGAATACACTTCCATAGTCAACCAATCAATTACAACTCGGGACCCTTTGCAGGTAGTCTGACAGACAAACACATGGTTAACATTATGAATAAAACACACACACACAAAGTAATTGAATTAAAGTGCATAACGCTGACTTCTGGTTCCACTCGAGACACGTACAGCGGTCTGCTGGTTGAGAGTCGCGTGTTCGTTTGACAAACAGATGATGCTCCACGTCGCCTGACTTTCTCCTTTTCAGCCGTCATAACCACTACGGCCACTAGAGGCAGTCCTGCTCATGCAAGACAGACACCAGAGATTTACACGTTGTCGCTTGTCTTGTGCAGCCACTGACCAAGCTGCCATGTTGAATGTATCTGCAGTAAGCTAATAATGCTCCATATATGGGCCTAGACATAGGTGCACGTGTCACCATCATGCCAGTGAGTGCATTCATACTGTGTTCTTCATGGCTCCAGTGGCTGGTGAGGCCTCGTCTCACATTCCCATTTCAGTGTGTTTGTATTGCAAACCCTTTACAGCGGGAAACACAAGTTTGTCGCAAATAAATTGAAAAAGATAATTGGCTGTTTAGCGCAGACAGTGATATAGCCACTCTGCCTGGACAGACACAGGAAGTCAAACTTCATTACCTGAGCGCCAGTGATTATAGCGCGACGCGGCGAATAGCAATGGCTTCCTTGACAGACAACAGCACCTGCTCGGTGTCTTTCGCTCTACTTATCAACGTCTGTGTTGCTCACAAGCTGACAGCAGCGGATGTTTGAGACAGCTGACCGGGTAAACACTTCAGTCCTGAGACCGGATGACCAACGTTATCCACCTCAAGCTTTAAACACAATCCAGTGAACTGGTGACCCGTAGGAAGCCAGTCAAAAGTTATTGATTTCATGACATGCTGGTCTCTCATTTTCTCTCCCTTTAGTGTGTTCTAGTGTCATTGTATATAAAGCGAAACTCTTCTTCATCAAAGCTCAAGGTTTTTCTTTTCATGCGTGCCTGCGGCTGCTCGCTCTAATATACTTTTAAGCGTTGATGACTGATTGCAGGGCACGGCGAGACAAAAGAGAAGTGAAGTCTAAAAATATGGAGGTTACTATACTATAAATAAATATATATAACTGTTGGAGTCCTGCACAAATAGTTTTAAACCCCTTTATATGCACAAAGCAATGAGCCAGTCTAGATCAACAAATGCCATTTCTGAGTAATGTAATGTACAGTTGGTGCGATTAAGCAGAAAAACAAATCAAATCTTTGCCTTTTTTTTTCTCCCAACAGTAAATTATTGCATTTACTCAAGAAAAACATTTAGGTTCAGATCTCACTGGTGATACAAAATATCATTAAGGATACATGTTTTGGGTACTATTTTCTCCAGAGTTGCATTTAGTTTTACTGGTAGCTGTATTTACTCGACACACCTTAATGTCTGTGGCTCTATTAGCGAACATGGTCAAAACACATTGATTGCTTCACTGCGAGCACCGACTCCACTTCGTTATCTTCACATTTTTGCAACTTTCATGTTTCTATTTGAGAGACGCTTGCCAGATGGTCTGGTTATGACTGAATAAAACAGCACACAGGAAAAGATTGCCTTCAGGGCTTTCTGCCAGAAAAGGGTTTATTTTAACCAAAAGCCTGATCTTTTCTTAAACCTAACCAAGGTGTGTTGCCATAACTTAAAGGTGTTTCTGGCAGAAAGCCCTGAAGGCAAACTTTTCCTCTGTGCCACCGAGTCTCTGTCAGTGAACCCGTGGTCAGAAGAAGTGTGTTTTATCTCTGGAAGCTGCCCCCTGTGCTTATTGCTTAACCTTTTCAAATGAACTGAATGCGGTGCTCAAGGTCTCCCGCAGCGAGACGCCTCTTCCCTTTGAGGCTGTCCGTCCGCCTGAAACATTCTGAACCACAGCGAGCCTGCTTGACATTTCTAAAATCTATTAGGTCCTTTTTTTAGCCACACATTGAACAATCTGAACTCATCTCATGTCCTGTTGGAATTTTTAAAGAGTTTACTGTATTAAAAAATGTTTTTTTGTGTGAGCGAAGGTGTGATTGAGTGTAAAAAGCTTTTTTTTTTGTTTTTTTTTACATACGTACATATGTTCACGTTAATCCCAAACTATTGAAATAATCCAAGGTAAAAATGTTGATTCACTTATTTAATTACCTTTCTAATGGCCTGAAAATTGCTTTCTATCTGTCTGGTTTCTCCGTTTTTCCAGCTCTCCTCTTTCGTCTTGGTGGTGCTATAGCGACCCGCTACAATCAATAGAAATGTTCAGAGAATAGCCTATGAAGAAAACCCAAGGCCCTCCCACCTCATTTCAAAGTGTCCTCTGAGATTTGAAAGCTCGGCAGAGAGGCATCCATCTCTGTCCTCCTTTACTGGAGACGACAGTGAAAGATTCCCGTCCTCCGAATACATCTGACTGCTGAGCAAAAGTTAAAGCTTCCGTTTTCTCTTCAAATGTTCTCATTCTGTAAAAACATGAATAGAAATAAAAAGTGGCTCCAACTTTCTTTTCGGGCATTAAATGTTCGCCTTTCCCTCAAATGTAAATGGGAAGGCGAAGAAAAAGAAAAAAAAAGGTGCTCTCCTAAAATCCTCCCTGTATAACCGAGGGTGAAAGCTGTTTTGTCCCTTTGGAAGAGATTCATTTCCACATGAAAAGAGAAGTTCTGTCCAATCCCTTTATACATGTCCGTTTAGTTTGCCCAACACAATGCCAGACTAACAAAAGGCAATAGCCTTTACAGTGTGAATACAATGCGCTGCACATATGCCGAGCGTGCATCTATTGTCGCTGGTGCTTTTTAACAGACATCAAACAAGACGAGAGACAGCGTCGAGCGCATCAGACTCGCTGTCTGACCCCTGGGGGACAAATTCCTGCAGGCACAGGAAGAGTAAGGATGTGTATGCATAATTTGTCAATGTTGCTTTTTTTAAAAATAAAAAAAAGTATATATATATAATGTCCACAGGTCTCTGTGTCCCCGCGGCGTGGCCCATCTGTTTTTCTCTGCTGATACTGAACACGTGTAAAACATATAGCTGAGGAGAGATACGGGCTTTTCTTCTTTAATGTATGCTATGCTCTTGGGCTTCAGCGGTGAAGTTTCTGGTTCATGTTTCTTGTGTTCATGTGTTCAGCCACACTAGGAGGCAATAGGCTGCATTGGATTTAGTGACTGTTCCTGACTTCAATCTATACCCGAAAGTCAAAAAACACAAAATAAGTAGACGCCGCGCTACAGGATGCAGGAATCAAGCGCTGCATGTTCATACCGATAAAACGGTATTCTGTTTGGAAACTTTATCATCAATCTATAACGTGTCTGTGGGCCATTTCTTTGATACAAAGTGTCTTTTTTTTTTGGGAGGAGGAGGGAAGAGGGGGGTTTGAATCCTTAAATCTCCATCTCACTCAAATGCTGGTTTCGAATTCCTTTAATGTTCTTTTCATCGTTCAAAACACACCGTTGTTTACCGTTGCGCGCGGCCATCACACCGGGCGCCGGGCTTTGAGTCTTGCATGTTGAAAGTGACTGGCCTCCAATAGAGGGCACAGTTGACTGCGTGGACACGCTCACAGCGTGACTGAGAGAAACCAAAGCATTGCCGAAGGTCTGAGAGAAAAAGAACATTTGTATCAAGGATGCAAAGACGATGAGTTTGTCGCGGGCATATTTTTTTCCTCTTCCTTTTTCTTCTAAACAGAATAGGCTATTTTCTTCGGTTCAAGGAAGTGAAGGACCGTTAATCCATCAAAAAACCCTCTGGTGTACCGAATGTTAAAGAACCTTCATTTGGATAAAATGTGTGAATATGTTGCTTAGTAACTAACTTCCACTTACAGTGTCTCTGAAAAGCCCCCAAGAATATTACAGAGGAGGGGAGAAAAAAAGTAGTTTGATTTGAAGTATAGAGAAAAGAGGGAGGAGTATTGGCTTCAGCAGCCTTTACACAAATTCTCCTCCTTTTTTATGTCCTCTCTCTCTTTCCCCTCATTTTTTTTTTTTTTTTTTTTTGCACGTCCTTGACTAAAGATTGAATGACAGAGTTGTAGATATATTGTTGGGCAGTTTCCTTTCATGTAGATAATGCCATTTGATGGAGGTTGAAGTTTTTGATGTGCACCGAGTATAATAGGAGAGCCGGGCACCGAAGGCCAGGGCCGATTCTGCTTGGAGAGAAGCTGTCCTCAGTGATAACTTCATCACGGCATGTGGTCGGGCGTGGGCTAAATTCAGGGAGGGGATTAAAAAAAAAAGAAAAAGTGCCCAGTCAGAGCTGCTGCAGTTGGCCCCCCTATTGAGCTGTGAGGCCTGCAGACCATAGCTTGAAGGTCTGTGATCTACCATGGGTATTGTTAGTCTTTCTCTCTTCTCTCTCCCTCAGAAGCCAAAACGACTGCCTCAAAATGCCTTTCTAGTGGGATTAGTGGACTGTTGCTTTTGTAATTAATGAAACTCTGCTTTCCGCTGTCGATCCTCTAAATGCATGCCATTGAAGCCTTATGAGAGATAGGGTCTCCTATGTTTGCTTCAATCACAAAGCTAATGTGGTTCTGGTTAGAGACCGGAGACGTAAAATGGCCGCGAGGCAAGTGTACTTATCTCTCTAACTGGAACGTTTTCACACCCACAAAACACAGAATAATTCAAACTCCGTATGTGAAATCAACCTATCGCCACCCCTCCAGGCGCGCCGTTGCATGTTAATGTGAACGTCATAGGGACAAAATCTGAAAATGATATGCATCAGAATAACATTTCTTAAGGGTTCGGGTTGATGGAAGTCAAACGGAGCGTATTTAATGCCCAACGCTGCTGCAACGGATCAATTCCACTACAGATGGTGGATGGAGACAAACAATATGAATCAAGCTTTACTCGACAGCGAGCCGAGAATGCAACATTTTAATTTGAACAAGTCGTTTAGGCCTTCTTGTTTATCTAACAGTTTAATTAACAGCTCGGATAAACCTCAGCTGCTAGTCTTCTGTGAGAAATAACACATTTATTTACATCAGCCCCCCCCTTTTCTCCCTCTCCCTCCCTCTCTCCTTCCTTTTGTCAGACTGAAGGTGAGAAACTGGAGGTTTGAGCGTTAGCCAATTATTAGGCAGAGTGTGGCCATAGGTAAGCTTAATGAGCAGCTTCCTGGTACAGAAGAGAGGAGGGCAGAGCAGGTATGGGTAGAGAAGGCTGTAGCTCGGAGTAAAAACACCTCTGTTTCATATTGAATGCAAGAAGATGTCCTTTCAGCCTGTGATTGACTGCAAACTTGATTTGGTGTGCGTCACCAAACCGATGGAGTCATAAATTGGTCCTTCTATAAAAGTGTTTTTCTCGTCAAATAGTGGAACTACTTTTTTTTTTTTCAGACGTGCAGGTGTTTGCGTGTTGCCCACCGACGGACGGGAGGTCATAATTGACCCCCCCCCCCCCCCCCCCCACCGCCCTCCCTCCTCACACACACACACACACACACCTACTCTCATGTTAACGGCCTGCACCTCCACACCGGCGCTGACAGGCAGACCAGAGGCGGCGCTGAAGAAAGCGACGGGATGCGCAGTTTATCAGCTGAGAAGTGCATATCGGGCAAAAGAGCAGCTGAGCGGCTGGTGAGCCTCCGTTTCCTTTCCGAGTGAGTTTTCTTTAAAAAAAAAAAAAAAAGAATTCATAATTAAAAAAAAGAAGACATCCTGCACCGCTGCTGGGCGACAGGAAACTGTTACCTCCTGGAGAGAGAGAGAGAGAGTGAGAGAGAGAGAGAGCGGGAGAGAGAGAGAAAAAAAAAACAACGACATTGTTGGAAGTATTGGCTGAGCTGAACGGTCTCCGAGCGGAGAGGCACGTTTCCCGCGGAGAGCTGGCAGCCGAAGCTCTCCTTCTTCCCCTCCGCTGCTCCTGACGCCGCGCGACGCAGCGCGCGACACCCCGCCGCACGGCTTCTGCTGCTGGCTCGCGCGGTCCGCATCGACGTGTAAACCGGAGCCGAGGATGGTTCTTACCGCTGCGGGAATTTGAAGGAGGAAGAAGAAGAAGAAGAAGAAGAAGAAGGAGGAGGAGGAGGAAGAATCTTCCCCAACCGTATATATAGTGCCGAATTACACGCGGAAGGAAAGCACCGCGACGTACTCCGCTTGCCCCGCAAGTTTGGACTAAAGCGCGCCGCTGGAAGTTTATGTGCCGCCGCCGCCTCCTCGGACGCTCCATGCAGGTCGGTGTGCTTTTTTAGTGTTTTATTTATTTGATGCTCTTTGCTCTGAATCGCATGTCACGTGATTTAATTGAAACTACGTGAATCCACGGTTCACTGAAGGTGTCTTAATTCGCTCTGCACGCTCTGTTGCAATAATACCCCGCGTCCCCTTTAGCAAGACGTGGAAGCAGAAAGCTGCCGGGCTCCAATCCCCCTGGTTCCCCATCAGTACCTTGATGCAATGAATTAGACCCTACTTTTACCCGCACCCTCGTGGATTTTAAACCAAAAAAAATGCCGCTTTAATGAGTGCAGGTGTTGAGCAAGATGTATGCGTCTCCGAACCGGTCCAATTTGGGCAAAAAATACATCATAACCTAAAGTTCAACAGTCGGAAAGATGCAGTTGGTAAAAGTCACCCACTGCGCTTTGGAGAGCGTCATTTGTTTTAATGGTGTGCTTCCGAGGGTTTTGCAGGTCTTGGGTCTTTTTTAAATGTCATGTTAAAAATGGCACACGGGAGGGAGTGAATATTGTGTTGCTGCAGGTTGCACTCAAGTCGATATCTTTTTCTCCCATCAGAACACAATCTTCCTCCCAGTCTCCATCACCCCCCCCCCCCCCCCCCAGGTGTCCTGCTCCAGACCTCTGACCGGGAGCTGACACCGTTGGGGGAGAAGGGGGAGGAGGTGGGGGGTCTGCTCCAAAATGTGACTCCTCATGAAATGCTATATTTATATATAAAATAATAACTAAACAAACCTGAAAGCCTCTCCGGGGTGTAAATCACCTGCAGAGACCTCGCTCAATCCACCAATCATTTAAGTGTCAAAGTGCTTACACACACACACACACACACACACGCGCTAAACTGTACCCACTCTGTGGTGTCGGCCTCAGGTGCAGAGGAGGTGGAGAAAATTTCATCAGAGCCTTTGAACACATTTTGAAAGAGGCCTGCAGGAAGGTTGTGTTTGCCACGGGGACCCGGAGCCTCTCGGGTGAGACGTGCACCTGCAGAAGCCCCAACTTTCGGGTTATACTCTCTGCATTGGGAGACAGGTGGGGAGAGGGGGCGGGGGTCTGTTGCCTGTGACAACCAACGTTCAATGTGTCGTTTGATTTTGTGTTTCAGTCCTAGTAGGATTTAAAAGGGTCTCGCTGTGGACGTGCCGTCAATGAAACCAAGCCGTTTCGCCGGGTTCGCACCCTCCCTCTTTTCCGAGCACGGTAGAGAAAGAAGCTTTGATCCGCTTTTCACCGTGCCACGGATCATGCTACACGCGATCCCGCGAAAAAACGCCCGCACGGCCGAGTGCCACGCGATACCTCAGAAGCACGAGTGCATCTGAGTTGATCTGTCCTGCTGAATTGATTCATGGCCGGGGTCCTGAGTGCTGTTGAGGAACTGCAGCGGTTTTGAGGCCAATCACAACACGCGTGCTGCCATCACCTCTGACAAAATGGCGCTTGGGATTCGTTAGAGGGAAAGCGGGCAAGTGCTATTGTGTAAAATTTGTTTTGAAGTGATCGATGCTCCCCTAATCTTTATCCTTCGGCTGTGTCGAGGGGCCACGTAAGAGCTAAAAAAGCGTCTCCAAACCAGGGTCCGCTCCCCGTGCCGGCCGGTAAAGGCATTACTGGGCGCTCATCGGGTGATATTAAACATGTAGTTTGGGAGTAGTGCTTCAGAGCGTGGGTACAGCTTCATCTTTGCTCCTTCTTTTTTCCTTTCCAAGGCACGGATAATCATTTAAAGTGACTTCGCTGAATCAGACATCGCAATCTATGCCACCGATGTTCTGGAGACCGTCACAGAGCCCTAATAAATGCACAGCGTCGCGTTTACACTTTTCCGAAGCACACCTGGAGTGAGGCGATTGTACTCTTGCGAGCACGAGGCTCTCGTCTCATTTTGCACATCCCCACAGTGGAAAAGGCCGTAATAACTCGGCTGGAGTTGTGCACGGACACACTGGGCCGTGATGCCGCTAATCCCTCTGATCAAAGCAGGTGACGACCATTTCTGACGCGGTCGAGACTCAGCCGGAGATTCTCGAGCTTGTTTGGAGCTTAGCAAAAAAAAAAATGACTTCAGGAATATTATTGGAAGATCTGTGTGCCACAACACTGTCACTCCATGTCCCTGTCCTTAAGTAATTTCTCCTTTCATTATTCCTGGGGAGAATTTAATATCCCGTGTGATGAGAACTGCCTCCTTTAGGGATAATGCCGGCTTGAATACTGGCTCCAAACAGTTTTATAGATCGTTTGGGGCCAATCAAGACGACTTCTCTGCCTCTGTAAAAAAAAAATCCCCTCATATCTGAGGGGATGGAGAGGGGGGGAGTCCATGCACAGATTTGCCCCTATAATATCTCACCTTATTACTTGTTGACGCCGACACGGGCTCAGAGGATGACCTTATGAATTATACCATTGGATATGGCGACCACCGTGGCCGAGTCGCCTGTTTCAACACATCAGAGCAAACACGTGAAGGTTAATGCAGCCTGACAAACTACCCACAGTTCCCTGGGCTCGACGGATGGGTTCCATGTCAAATTTACTTTACATAATTGCTGCCCTCTAATCTGTTACTATTAGCACACGGTCCTGCCTGGCTATATTGTCTGCTGCACTCTATTTCACCTGTTTTCTCTCTCTGTGCATTTTCCCTTCGCTCCCGTGAGACGAGCCGGACACCGTGATGGATCGCTGGCGTGAAAGTAAAGCGTGCCACGATGCGTTTAGGGTCGTGAAGTTGGTGGTTTTACTCGGAAAGAAACGCACACTTCAGGATGGCGAGACCTTCGTTGGCGGACAGGCTCGCATATTTGCTATTAATGACCTTAAGTCAGGGGATTATTTGGCTTTGTCGCCGTGATGTGACACTTGCGGCAAAGTTTTTACTGCATGTTGCCAAATTATCGCTGAAAGTCACCCTTGGGATTTGGGAGAAGGGGCATTGCATGCTCTTGAAATGTGCTTAGAGTAGGGATATTTGGTGACAGCGCTTGATGCATTACCACTGTGGTCCTTAACTACGTTGTACATTGCTGAACGGGAGAATAAGAGGAAAAAAGACATGGTGGACACCAACGGTTTTTGTTGCCTGACGCTGTCTCTGAAGTCAGGATTGCGCTTTGAAATCTCTTTGTACAACAGATTTGTATTCTTTCGCCCAATTCATATTCAATTAAAAAGTATGGATGCCGAAAAGAGCTTTACTCACAGCTAAGAATATAAATAAGCTTTTCGATTAACTTAAAGATGGATTTACATAGTATTTTCCAACCTGAATATTTGCCCATAGTTTAGTGTGATACCTGCCATCGCATTTTGATTGGAAAGGAGAAAGCAGCGTCCCCGAGGGAACAACTGCTGTACCCGCCTCATGGCTATTGTCGACTCTCTGCATGGGCTAATGTGTTGTGCATAACACACACTGATTCCCGCTTCTCACTGTGCGCATGTGTGCGATGGCGTTGGCGTTCTGCGCCGTAGAATTCGACGTGCAAAAACAGCCTCGCCATTCATGGCGGGGGGGCCTTTGTTTAGCTGCGTACGGGCTCCTCGTTTGAGGAAAGCGAAGGGTCCAAGCATGACGGCTCTTGGTTTTCTGCTTTTGAACATTTACTGCTGTTCTCCGGCCAAAGTCGGCCCCGAGATTAAAGCCACCTGCGATTAGCCACAGGATGCCGTCCTGCTGGTCCAGCTCTGGGAGCAGCTCCGCTTCACACTGTTGTGACCTACAGATTAGCATTCATGGCCCAGCATGCTCTGGTTGGACTTTCTGGGTCAAGACCAAGTGGCAAGATTGAGGAGCGGGCCCTGACATTGTAACAGTACAACGCTCCCCGTGTGCGCCGGGCTGAGCCTGGCGGGGAGAAGCCAAACAGAAATGTGCTTAGTTCAGTCATAGGGAGAACAAAATCGAAATGCATTGTGCTCTCTGCTTGCGAAAATTGCCCTGAGTGAATACCTGCGCCGTTTATAGATTCCGCGTTTGTGAAACACAGCCATTATATTCAAAGTCGGGAAATGTTACATATTTCAAGCAAATTACAAAGCAAAGACCTCCTGTCACTAACTACAACGTGCAAACAGATTTGCTCAATAAGCCATCATTACGTACCATCCAGCTCACATTAGCACGAGTAGTTTTAGTCTTTTCCAAGTTAAAAACATGCCTTTTCTGCCCTTTATGGGGCCTTAACCTGCCAGGATTCTTAAGGGGCGGATTTTTTTTTGTTGCACTTTTTCGATCATTGCACAAAGCAATATGAGCCCCGGAGGAGGTTTCCCAGAACAGCCTCAACCCGACAAGGGCTTCAGGTCGAGTCTTTTGTGGCCCCTGGACAGCCCAGTGGGGAGTTGGGCGTCAGCTCCGCTCGTCAATGGAGCCGCTTGACGGCCTCAACAATTCTGTTGACGCGACCTCTGTAGCGCTGAAAGCCGCAGGTCCGGCCGGGTGACGAGGACCGATGATGTGGAAGGACGCGGGGAGCCGCTCGGGCGACGTGTTCTGTCTTTTTACTGTCAGCAGGGTGAGGAGGAAGAAAATATTGAATATCAGACCATTGAAGAGTGTAAAACTGGCGCCTCGGAGGCAGTGTAATGGTATACAGGTCAGCAATCTTTGACTTCCTATGGAGAGCGGTGTGCATCCAGAAGTTGGTCTCAGCCAATCGCCACAGGGCAGACTCTCCTAGTCTCACCCCTGGAAGTAGCGAAACCAGTGCGCTGTTGGTGAATTTTCAGATTGATGTTTCTTTAATAAGGCTTGCAGTCTCTCAGTATTCTGATAGTGTGCCATCATGACCTACATAGCATTAAAATGCTGACAACAAGAGAATAAAACCCTCCAGTTTCTTTACATATAGTGTTTTTGTATGTGACAAAAAAAGAGAAAAAGCACTCAATGTATTATTCTCTGTAAAGTGCAAAAATTGAACTCATTGTATGGATGAAATTTGTATTTCTTCTGATTGCATATCATTGAAGGGAGTATGTTCGATTCCCACCGTCCCAGTGAAGTAGATGTGCAACAGCAGCAGCCGGTTCAAGTCCTCTATTTGGTCCGATTTAATATTTCCCAGCAGCCACTGCAGCACCAGGGTGTTGCATTCCCATTGCAGTATTGAAGCTCTCCCTCACACTCTTCAGTTGTCTGCCTCTTTCTTTTTTTTTTTTTTTTGAGCATCGCTGTGTATTCTCCATCTCCCTCTGCACATGCAAAAATAGGGAGGGCCAGTTTGTTGTACAATCACGTGAGATGCATTTGAATGACACCCGATGTCAGCACTTTTGAATATCTCCCTGCGTTGGAATTTCTTTATCTGGTATCCAGGTTTGTATGCTCCCAGCATTTCAAATATAGCTTGAGTAATGATTTCCAGCCGGCGCCCGAGTGCTGTGTTGACGGGCGACAGTAGTGCTACAATAACAGATTACATCGTCAAGCGAGGCCCGTGTTTGATTGAGACCGAGTAATTAGCAGGGCGCCATCGCCGATCTCAATAAATAAGACACCTGCACTGATTATTCTTCATTCCTTCGTTTACCCGATATGATGCCAGTTTCATTCGTTCAATCGCCCTCCCCGGCGTCGCGATTTCGCCCGCAATTTAATTTATTTCCACGTCTGTAAACGGCCACAGGTCCGCGGAGTTTATTTTTATTTCCTGCACGCCGTGGAGTCAATTCATTATGAGCGAGCGTTAGACGGCAATTGTTGACGTCGTCTTGGCGAGATCCTCAATTAAGCGAATGTACATGAACATCATTACTTCCTCGGCTTCCACCCGTGTGAAAATGAAGCTACAGTGGTACCAATTTGAGAGAACGGCACACTGTGGCCCATTGAATTAAGAGCGTCTGGTGTAATTGGCTGTGTGATGTGGAAGGGAGCACCTATTTCGATAAGAGCTGGTTTCAGCAGTAGTAGTCTTGGATACAGATGGATGCTGGAGCTGGCATGTACGCATGCACTGAATAACCTGCTATTACCACTTGAGATGGA
This sequence comes from Clinocottus analis, assembly GCF_023055335.1. Lineage (NCBI taxonomy): Eukaryota > Metazoa > Chordata > Actinopteri > Perciformes > Cottidae > Clinocottus > Clinocottus analis. The sequence continues at coordinate 16,892,725 of NW_027175821.1, forward strand.
GGGAGAGACACTGCAGAAGCAAAAGAAACCCCCCTCCCTGTTTTTCTTTTTTTTTTTATATTCCAATTGTCCACGCCTAGCAATTACATTTTAAAAAAAAAAGAATTTGGCTGTGCTTGCTGTTTTCCCACTAAAGATTCAATGAATATATAACTCTTACTGTCACTGGTGAAGGGTTATTTGGAGGATTTGTAAACATCCATGCTCAGCTTATTATGTTGCATCCTGGCGCCGGCAGACAGCATTTTTTTTCATTTTAATTATTTAATTCACACACAACAAAAAAAGCAAACAATAAAATGGTTAGGATTAGACGCTGACCGCTGTGATTTACCAGTGACAGACGAGAGACGGAGAACAAACTGAGTTCAGCTAAAAGCTTTTTTTTGCTGGTTTGTTTCTTCTCATCGTCGCAGTAGCTTTTGTTTGTCTTCTAAATGTGCCGAAACTACGAGGGATGACGCTTCAGGCGCCATGTGCATGGAATAATCTGAAGTGGCTGTATCAGAGATTTGCATCACTTTACCCCACTTGTGAATATTCTGCATCATACACTGAGACAAGAGATTTAGGATGGAGCAGGATTTCATCATCCATCTTCAGAGTCTCACTGAGTGTGGTAAGCTCATCCGTCACCAAGTTTGCTAAGGATATCGCTGCCACTGGAATTTAATTGCCAGTAAATGCTGTCATGATATCGCTCGCTATATTTCCCTCTCTTCTTCTCGTTGTCTCTTTACCTGACAGTCAGATTTAACAATTAAAGAAATCCCAAAGTACAGTAATCCACAAAAATAAAGAAAGATTCCATAGACGTCATAAGACAGTTCAACTCAATTAAACAACACGGAAGCAGTATTTAATCAGATCCCCCCTCAAAACTCAGATTGACGGCCTCGCCTCTGATTGTCGTGTATTTTTAGGTAATAGTTCCACACTTCATGTTGCAGCGAGGGATTAAGGCACTGAGCCTCGATAAATAACGAACACAATCTGGTTCAGATGGCATCCAGAATTCACAGAGTCTGGGCAACGTGCTGCAGACAAACACTTCTGTGTCTCCAAAAATCACTGGTGTCGGGGGGAAACAGGCAGCATCTGATGGAACACTGCCCCGGTTCTCCCTTCTCCCCTTCTCCGAGTGCCGGGAGGCACAAAAAAAAAAGCAAAAAAAAAAAAAAAGCAGGAGAACTGAAGAGAGAGAGAGAGAGAGAGAGAGAGAGAGAGAGAGAGAGAGAGAGAGAGAGAGAGAGAGAGAGAGAGAGAGAGAGAGAGAGAGAGAGAGAGAGAGAGAGAGAGAGAGAGAGAGAGAGAGAGAGAGAGAGAGAGAGAGAGAGAGAGAGAGAGAGAGAGAGAGAGAGAGAGAGAGAGAGAGAGAGAGAGAGAGAGAGAGAGAGAGAGAGAGAGAGAGAGAGAGAGAGAGAGAGAGGAGCGTCGAGGAGGACGGGGAGAGAGAAACTCGACGAGATGAATTATGCAAAGCTGTCAGAGGCGGCTATTGTTGGAGGTGCTGGCTGTGTTAAAGGGAGGCAGCCCTGATCTTCACCAGCTCCATCAACCACTCTCACCACTCCCCATGGCGGAGCGCCGTCTGATCTGTGCTCCGGCAAATGGCCAGCAACAAGAGGAGGAGGAGGAGGAGTGGAACGGGCCAGGCCACTCGGTGACAGGTGGATTGTCTTGGAGGGACACGACGGCCGCGACACTAGTGCTCTTTATTACCGTTATTTACAGAGGTCACCGACAGGGAGATATGAGCTGATTTGTGCGGCGGCCCCGCGGAAATATAATTACCGAACAAAAGCCGAGTGAAGAGTTGCCGCTTCAGCATTCTGGTCGGTGGCGTGGCGACTCCTGCTTTGCAAACTGCTTTGTGTGCTGAAGTCAGGAGTGTGTGCCAACTCACTTAAAGCCGTGTGTGTTTGTTTATTAAGTCAATTTTGCACAGAACTCTTTATCAGCCGCGAGATATCTTGGAAACAACTCGCAGAGTAATTATTATTCCCACTTCTTCTTTACGATATCAGATAAATGTAAAAGTTAAAAAATAAAGAATAACAGAAGTCTAATTTCCGGCAGTCCATTGTGATGTCCTCCCCAAAAAAAAATCAGATGTCTCCATTTTAATGATAAATAAAATTGCAGTTTGAATCGGCGAATGTTTGCTCAATATATTGCATTAAAAGCTTTGAAAAAGTATTTTCTCAATTGGATTCTTTCTATGAGTAATGATTTCCTCTAACAACGCACTATTCAACAGCTAGAACAGGTTTGTTTACACTTGAGGGACATATTTATTTGATTCCTCTGCACGCTTCAACCTGGTTTGAAGCGAGAAACCTCTAAAAGAAGGAAGGATCTTTATGTAACATTGGTACCAAGCCGGTGGTGCTCTACATGTATCTGATTGGAAGAGAGCGTCTTTATTACTAAGCATCAAACTAAATGATATATAATATAAATAATATTCAGGAGGCCGATTGTTAGCCAGCTCTCGTGATGGTGTTTCCTGTTTGTGTCAGAAGGTGGCGCTGATCGCCAAATTGGACCTGCCCCTTTTAAATCTGGCCCTTCATGTCGGGTCACAGTGACGTAAAGACCCTTCCTTTGTTTAAATAGTCATTGGTTTGAAATGGGCTCGATTCAACGGACAAAAAACTAAGAAATATGACGTCATCACCAATTTAGGATGTAGCATCCTTTAATCTGATTCTGATGTTTTTGAGAGTTTAACGCTTATTGAAATGAATCCTAACCGGAAGGTACTTAAAACATGTAGTACTTTACAGATTACTGCTTAACCTGTTATAATAGCACATAATTTATCACATTTTTTATTATTTCATCAAACTATAGTAACTTGTTACTTTTGGTTCCTTTTTTTTCTTTTTCTTTTTTGGTTAATTAATGTTTTAAACATGGGCAATTAAGATGAACTTAAACCAGGAAGTGTAAACCTCACAGCAGCACTCGACACTGATTATTGTCAAACTTTAATTACATAATTTATGTATGTGTGTGTATGTATGTATGTATGTATGTATATGTATATGTATGTATATATATATATATATATATATATATATATATATATATATATATATATATATTAATGGAAATTATATATTTTGATGAAATCCCTTTGTAATCACCCACATTACATGTAACACCAACCTTGTCTAAAGAAATACTTTTTGTTTGATGTACTTTTTGTTTGTTTGTTGATTATTTAGGCTTGAGTATTTAAAGGAGCAGTGTAGTATTTAGCAGGATCTATTGGCACAAATGGAGTTGGAATATTTTCGTGAGTTAATAATCCCCAGAAATGTTTCTACGGAAGCCCACAGCAGACAAACACTGGCTCTATTTCAGGCCATGAATGCTTTTACCTCAGCCACCGTAGATCTCCTTCACCTCGTGGCACATCGAAGAAGTTTCAGTCGGCTGCATTCTGCAACCTCACCACTAGATGTCGCCACATCCGCCACAAACGCTTTATAGTTTCCAGGGTCTTTATTGATCATTTATTCTCAAAGTTGTTTATTGTTTTCTGATGGTGAGCTGTTCAATCGTGAAACTGCAGATGATGATTCTGTTTTATAATTCATAAAAAATTCCCAGGTGACGTTGTCAAATGCCTTCTGCTCCTCCAACAGTCAGAAACCTCAACAGATATCCGTTTAACGATTCATATGAAACTGAGAAAAAAGCAGTGAAGAAGCGACAGCCAGCTAATGACTGGAATGAGTGTCCTTGTTGAGGATTCACTTTGTCAATTTACAAATCAATTAATTGATCACTGGTTTAAGCAGCAATCAACTGGCTTATCGATTCAGTCACGCCTGGAAAGTTAATCTCTACTCGTTGGCCGTCGTGCTTGAGGCATCAGGAATACATTTCCTTTTTCTTTTTTGTTGCTTTGGTTGTATAACTGTACTGTGTGTCCGTTGCTTATTTAAATTGTAATAAAGCAACGCGTTGGTTCCAGGACGTCTCAAGATCGCCGCTCTCGCCCTTTGGTCATCCCTTTTCAAATACCCAGTTGGAGGCATAAAAAACAAGCGCTCCCATCTTTGATGAAAAACTGAATGTCAGACATGAAACAAGTAAATCTCACTTCGATCCTTGGAAACCACTCCAACTGCCCCGAAGAGCCAATTGACTTGGACACCATTTCATCACAGCATATTATACAGATGGTTTATGGTTTCTGCTTCAAAGAAGTGCAGAGGTGTAGGACAGCACCGGGCGTCGGGGGGCCTGTACTCAACTGGCACGGGAGTCGTTGGGCCGTGTGGAGCAGCGCTGCGTAGATCATGAACTGTCTTCTTTTTTTTTTTTTTTTTTTTTTTTCGTGCCTCGCTGGCTCGCCAGAGGATCTCTGTGTGACACTAATTTTGCAGTGTCGACTGTTCCACTGAGTGGTCACGGGTGACTGACTGTCCTGATTCAACTGCACGATCAAAGGTAGAGGGGAAATGTAGGAGTGCGGTGATACCGGAGAAGAAGAAGAAGTAGAAGAAAGAAAGCAAGAAAAGGAACATAGATTTACTGAAGAATTTGTGATTTTACATGCGCAAATTTCTCTTGGAACTCAATCGGACGCTTCTTCCCATTTCTTTGATGGTTCTGTCCCTTTTGGACAGATTTGTGTGCATTAGTGTGTACTCTCAGTAGGGTAACTGGAAGCAGATTTAGCATAATCAAGGCAAGACACACTGGCTTTTATTCTTCCCTGCTTAAAGTGGTCTTAAGTTCACGCTGCAGTTAAAAGCTTTGAAACTTAAAGCTTGCAGAAACACAATAGACCCCCCCCCCCACCCCCAGATCCCCAAGAGCATTTATGACCTTTTGTACATAATTCAGAACCACCATCAATGTCCCTCTTGTGCCCCGATAGAGTCCCCGTGTGCATCGGCTGTGCCGGCAGGACACTTTGATGAGCCGTGAAAAAGATGGCACCTTCAGGTCCTCAGAGTGAAGCATAAATGTTTATACGGGGACATGCCTGGTCACTCGAGGGCTTATAGCTGATTAGGACACAAATCCAATTCCTCCTATAGTGGTGGTGCAGGCAAGAGGAGGGGAGTGGGGGGGGGAGGTCTGGCAGCTCAGCGGATAAGACTGTTTTTCAAACAGCGAATCTCTTTACAAGTCCATAAAGAAGAGGGGGATCGTAATCAGGGAGGCTTCTGGGCGTGTCCGCTCGCACTCGTCCTGTACATTAATCTGCCAATCTGGACGGGTGTGTACAATTTCCTGAAAGTGATGAGATGTGAGTGAGATGTCCTGTGGCATCGTAAAAACAAGTGTGTGTGTGTGTGTGTGTGTGTGTGTGTGGAGGGTGTTGAGAGTTGAGTGTCAGGGTTACAAGAGAGTGTGTCACTGATTGCATCTCAGCCCATCGGGGGAACAGAGTGATATCCAGCAACTCTGCGAGAAAGGGGAAAAGGAGGGGAAAAAAACGAGAAAAAAAACGAAAATAAGTTGAAGAGGCCTAGAACACAGCTCACAATTTTCATTATCCCTGCATCCTGTACTCCACCCGCGACTGCTTGAGTTTTTTTGGGGGCGAAAGTCTCTCCGGGGCCGGTGCTTTCTTGCGGCGCGACAGCACGCTATCCTGGCTTCATCGGAGGGTTTTGATGCTTGATGTGAAACGAAGTAGATCTCATTTGGGGAAAGAGGGAAGTCTGATACTCTAGTCTTACTGCTCAGCCAAGAGATAAGTTAGTGTGTGTGTGTGTGTGTGTGTGTGTGTGTGTGTGTGTGTGTGTGTGTGTGTGTGTGTGTGTGTGTGTGTGTGTGTGTGTATCTCAGCGTCAGGAGGCAGTGGAAAATGGCTGGTAATAAACACTTCTGACACACCAGGGCTCCCATCCACATTCCACTCAAGGGTTTTTTGCGGGTTAGTCACATTCTCGCCTCCCTCCTCCTTTTCCTCCCCCTATTCCTCCCCGATCCATATTTTAAAAACCCCGTCTCCACCTGTGAGAGTGTCTTCTTCGGATTTTCAACAAGTTAAGGATTTTAACGCTCATCTTTTGCATCCACAGAGCCAAATTCTGTTGTGTTTTTTTCACCTTTTTTTTTGGGCGGTTTCGATGCACACAGAAAAATTGGGATACATCACCAGGTCATTGGCAGTGTGTGACATTTTAATTATTTTTCTGTCACCGCCTGGTACGTCTAAACGTAATGCAGGTGTGTGTGTGTGTGTATTCTGAAAGCGCCATCCCACATCACTGTTCCTCTTGCTGTACGTGTGCATTTCGGGCTCTCGGTTAGCATGCGTAGCCACACGCAGGTCAGTCAGTTGCATGCAGAATTTTCCTCGAGACATACAGTCATGTCAGGAGTTCTCCTCGACCTTTTGTAACTTAAGGCTCCTGGTTGTTTCAACACTTCTGACATCCCATCTTCCCAAATGAAAGGGAGGAGGGGGGGGGGACCCATAACGCAACAAAAGCGGAGAAATGTAATCTGGGCCTTGACTACTTTATGCCTCTGTCAGCTGTATGACCAAAATAAATATATACTGCATATCTTACCCAGCACTGCTCGCTTTCATGAATCCATATGCAATGCATTCAGGGTCATATATGCTCACCAGAAGCATTGGAGCATCACTCCAATGTTCATAAAACAACCCACAAAACAATACATTTTGTGTCAATGTGTCCGAGCTAGCTAGCAATGCCGAAAACCCGTTTGTCACCACCGGGTGGCGTTACGCTCGTAACGATGTCAAACCGTAGCCAGCCATTGAATTTATGCTTTTTTGTTTGATATTTTCATCCATGCAGGAGCCAATTTAGACATAACAATAACGACCTTGGTAGCTCACTCGATGGCGCTCTGAGGCATATCTGTGAGAATAACTGAATTAAAGGGACAGTGCAACGAAAAAATAATTGTATCACTTCCTTTTGCAGAAAGTTACTTCTGCAGATCATAAATATATGATGTCGATTGAAGTACATTTTCAAAGCTTTTGTATTGGGGTTTGTGCAACTCAACTCAACCAGAACGGCAATTAGATGTCACACTGAGACAAGTGTGTGTGTGTGTGTGTTTTTGTATCTGCTCCACAATTAAGGCCAAAAAGTATATTCATTTTTTAATATTTTTTTATCAAAACTGGTCATTGCTTTTTAGGGACACAGTATTAATTTTTTTCACAGCGGGGCATTGCTTTCCCTTTCATGTTGCGCACACCCAGTGACACACAACATGTTGTGCACAAACAGCTCCCCAAAAATGAAGCCCAAACATCTCGATCGCCCCCTGGCGGCTGGCTGTCAGGTTAGGAAGCGCTTGGTTTGTTATGCAGCAGAGCTTTTCTATGAGCGGAGCAGACATTTTGAAAAATCAATATCACAGTTGATCGTGTTCATTTAATTGTGGGAAGTCAAAAATCGAGATTAATATTCGATCAATGTCACGGGGAAAAAAAAATCTGTAAACAGCAGATATGCATTTTTCATTGAAATGTCATCTCACTTGTTATCATTGCTGTTCAGTGTGCTTAATCTGAACCTGGGTTAACACAAATATCATGGGTCCAAATTATAATTCTGCAAGAGTCACAGTTTGAATAAAAAAAAAAAAATTGTGTCAAAGTCACTTGCCAGCGTGATGCATTGATTTATCCTTCATTTAACCAGCATCTCACACTATGACGGATGCTAATTTTAAGTTATCATTAAGGGGAAATCAAAATATTTTTCACTCCATAAAAAATATTTATATGGTATTTTATTCCACAAAAAAAAACTGCTTTTGCTACACGTGAAAAATGTGGACAGCTTTCAAAGTCACCGCAGTGGAAATGAACTTGGTTTTGGAGGCTAAAGCAGGCGGAATGATGAGGTGATCTTCTTTTCAAGAGGGGAAGTCATGTATGACGAGAGTTCACGGGTGAGGTTTCAGGGGTGGTGAGCTTGCGGCGGGGGTGGGGCCGTCAGAGCGGGGATAAGTGTGTACTTTTGAAGATGAAGCAGATGGATTAGTGTTATCTGAGCTCCTTGCTTCCTCTCCTCTTCTCTCTCTTTTCTCCAGGTAGAGTGAGCCGAGGACCGAATGGACTGAAGAAGAGGCCGACCGAGAAGACAAACTGGGGACGGGCAGTTTGGGGGGGTTGAATCGGTGCAGAATTGCAACCTGAGGAGGAGGGGGGTCGGGGAGGGAGTGAAAGGGGGAAATAATCCAGTGGCGAGTCTCTCAGGAGGGCGCCGGTGGTGAAGGGGAGGGAGTTGGATACCCAGCATGCAGGCAGCATGGAACGGGTGAGGGAGCAGCGGCCTTTCTGCTCGCTGTCCAAGAGCCAGAGAGACCGAGAGAGATACTGCGAGAGAGACAAGGATCGGGAGCGTCGATACACCGCCTCCTCGGCCGACCGGGAGGAGGGCGCCTGCCGCGTGCCCACTCAGCAATCGTACAGCTCCAGCGAAACGCTCCAGGCCTTTGACCATGACCCCACAAGAATGCTGTTTGGAGGCAGAGTCAAGGAGATGGTCCACAAGGAGAGCGCAGAGTACAGCAGGCCAGGTTAGCGAGAGCAAGCGTTCACTCTGATTTATTTTCACGGTTTTCAAGACGCATTTCCATAATATAAGCCGAGAGGTTCCGCGGTTGTTGAGTTTAAATGTTTGTATTGATTACAGAGGTCTTCTGAGAGAACATGTGAGGATGCATCTCTCATTCCCCAAGTTTGTTAAGAGTTCTAACATGAGACACAACCATTACAAACATGACCAACAACAACATCCTCGTATCCAGGTTCATTTCACTGTGTTGTGGAGAAGCATCATTAGGAAAGTGAACAAGAATGCAGGGACTTTGCTGTTTGTTGTGTTGACTAAATTCCAGCGTTTTTGCAGTTTTATCTTCCACTGAGCCCGAGCAGGTTTGACAAGACAGAAGTGTGCGATGTCAGGATGCCAGGCAGTGCGGAACACAATTAGGTGATCTCAAACAAAGGCACAATTTAGTCTGATCTTCACAAACATGCAGGGGAATGTAACATTGTGTGGCATACAGCTACTGCGATGCTCATTCCCTGCTGGACCGCATTAAAATAATAAGATAAAAAGCTCAGTATATAACCCTGTCCTTTAATTGGCTGTTCTGAAACTGCTCTAATTTCTGTAATCAAAAAAGTTTGAGCAGTTTATTCTATTTTATGGCACTCCTTTGGCTCATAAGATTGCAATTAGAAAATATATCCATTACTCCCTTACAATGTTCTTGGTGCTAATTGGTGCCTGTTTCAGAATTAACGGGATTATGATGAAGTTGTGGGAGGAATGCTATTGTTCCTTGTTTCTCTTTAAAAAGTGGACATTTAATGCCAACGACTGTTAATTCATCACAGTGAATGTACCGTTCAATGTTATTCATCTGGTTGTGGAAAAAGAACACAACTTTGGTAGTAGGGTATCGTGTGTGTGTGTGTGTGTGTGTGTGTGTGTGTGTGTGTGTGTGTGTTTAGCTAACAGTAATTTTAAATATGTTGGATTTTAATGTGAATAAATTAGTTTTCTGTAACATCAGATGGGGATTTTTCTAATTTCCACCATTTCCAACAAGACAAAATATGTTTTTTATTTTTTACATGCGATCCTTGTTAATCTATTTTTATTAAAACAATTTTTTTTATAAAAATGTTGACACGTCTGACCTTGAAATCCTAAAAATCATTGGTTAACTATCTATTTTGTTGTGTAAGTGAATACATGCTACATATAGTTGATTTGACCTTAACTGATGTAATTTACATCTGAAATACATTTGATGAAAAAAAAATGGAAAAGGAAGGTTTTGATTAAAAATTATTTAGGTTTCAGGTTGATCACATGATTAATCCTTTATGGTCTATCTGTGCCATACTGAGCAGATGGCAGATCACTATAACACATGGATAAGTAGATATATTTACAATATTTTATATATATATATATATATATATATATATATATATATATATATATATATATATATATATATATGTATATGTATATGTATATATATATATATATATATATATATATGTATATGATTTTTTTTCTTGTAAGTTCTGGAGCTTCCTCATGAGGTGCATACGAGGTATTTTAGTTTATTGCCAATATTCCTGACAAATTGTATTTATTTATTTAGCTCAGATGCCACCAGAGCCTCAAGTCATTCCAAATGATGAGACCAAAAGATTTATACTCCTGATTTATTATGAAACAGGCTGCGTCTGAAACACTTACTGAAAACAATAAATGACAATAATAATGATTGTTCATTTTTCACATGTGTGGATGAACACAAGAAGCTTGATTTCTGGTGATTTTGTTTGGGCTTTGTGTCTGAGCAAAGTGGGTCATCTTTAAAAGCTCCCACAATTATAAATTCTAGTTTGAGCTGCACTATGAATCACAGGCGGCTTAAAAAATAAAAACAAAAAATAGCTCCTGATCCTCTTGATAAGTTGACGAGAGTGGGAGGACATTGTTCGGTCTTAATTCAACAATCACCTTCCTCCTCTTCCAACATGTTCTTAGGTTAAGTGTTATTTTTTCTCTCTTTTTAAGTATCCCCGCTCCCGGCCGTTAACCGTGTTGTGGCTTGGTTTGTTAACTTTACAGCGTCTGTCATTCACAGGGCAGACGTTTTCGCTGAGGCAGCTCGGAATCTGCGAGCGCTCGGCTCGCAGGGGCTTGGCGCTCTGCCCCGAGACGGGCCTCTCCCACCCGCTCAGCAGCTACTCCAGGGGCCCGGTCGCCACAGAAAACCATGAACCTGTATCACCGGAACGTACCATGACTCTCTGGGGAACGGGGGCGAACTCTGGGCAGGATTCATGCCTCTCCAGTCGCTCTAACTCGGCGCTCACGCTCACTGACACGGAAATGGACAATAAATCGGACAATGAGATGGGTGAGTAGGGCATACTTTTCATTCTTTTTATTCCTTTTTTTTTTTTTTTTTTACCTCGAAATGCTTACCCGCGTGTGTGCAGCACGCTTCCAACGCTTTGGCCAAAGGGGAAGGCGTCTGTGTGTCGAAAAGGCAGCACTGGCTTGGATTATGGTCGCCGCTGGAGACAAGGCCCTGATTGGTGGAAAGCAAGTGGAAGCGCGATTGGTGGGGCCGGTATCTGGAGAGGCGTTTGCAGCTGCCTTCTCTTCGGATCAAAGGCGTGATTCCTAGCTGCATGCGGGAAGGAAAAAAGAAGAATTTGGCCTTCCCGATTGAGTAGTTCCAAGTCACCTGGTCCTGCTCCGCAGGCAGCAAAGGAGTGTGATGAAGTTTCCCCGTGGGCTGGCGTATAATCAGAGATAGCTTTGTGTGCCTACCTCTGAGATTTTGCTTAGAAACTCTGCAGTGGTTGACTGGGCACGCACAATGGCTGATTAAATGGCTACCAAGGTTTGAAGTGCAAATGTGATCACGCTGGAAACCTGAGACAGTGGATTGAGCCCTCGTGTTGGAGGAAGGCAAGTGTGTATTGCATCAAATGCAGACACGGTAGCTGCATAGTGTTGTGAAATGTAGACTCTTTAAAGCACTTTATTTGTCTGTGTTGTCACCTTTACTTCCTGGGAGGATAGTTAGCAGTTTGGAACATCGTTTACGTCTCTTGTATTGTACTTTAAAAAGGCTCTTCCGGCTGGTTTTCAACCGTGTTTCTTCTTGCAGGCGCCCATGCTTTAAAGTCAGTCATGCATCTCCTCCCTCCCTGTCTTTTAAATGTATCCCTCTCACTTCCTATGTTTTAGTGTACAGCTTTCAGATGTCTTCTCTGCTGTTGAGTGCGCCTGACATTGTCCGCCATTCCTCATCATCAAAGCGCGAGCCATCGCCATTAAAACACATTGAATGTAAAGCTCCCATTATTATAAGAAAGCGATGATCTCAAAGAGTGGCAGGCAGTTAAAATAATTAGGGTTGATTACACTGGCGAGAACATTAAATAGAGGGTGAAAAGGAAAAATGTCTTGTGTTCGTGTGCTATCAATTTCTGTTCGGAAAAAAACATTGGCCACGGTCTGACATTTGAGACAGGTCATTTTCTTAATGGCGGTATACATCAAGGGGAGCTTGTCTCCGGGAAGGGGGCTGAGTAAGTCTTTTACCTTTTTTTTTTTTTTTTTCCAAAATGCCTTCCCGACCCAAACCCATGTACTTCGTCCTGGTGTCGGGCCTTTGCTTTGGCCCAATGCACCGCGTGTGTTTATGATTCACTCGAAAGCTCACCCCGAGCACAAAGACGCTGGTAAACACAACCCCCGCACCTCCCTCGATCCGGACTCGCAGTCCAGTGTGTCGCTGTATCGGCCGAGCATGAAAACATATCACCGGCCGCTGCTCCGTTCTCCAGGACAACGCGGAGTCTGGCTTCAATGGGTTCTCAATTGAGCTTCAATTGCACCTGCCCCCCACCACTTATACTGCATGAACGCACACACACACACACACACACGCACACACACACACACACACACACACACACACACACACACACACACACACCACCCTCTGGAGTTTCTTTTGGAAGCGTCACATAAAGCCGCTGCTGATTGGCTCCACTTGGCCCACTGAGGCTTTATCTAACTCGCCTTTGCCTCAATTAGTCATATTAAAGGCACAATGAACAATACCTGCCAGGTCTTTATCCCAGGTGCCATACCTTTTCGAACAAAATCCCAAACATCTCAGAAAACACATTTCTACGTGGAAGAGTATGCCTCCTCTTTGTTCTTTTAAGCGCATGGCACACGACTCTTTTCCCTTTTTTTTTTATTACTATTTTTGGAGCCATTTGTCGTCATCTAGATTTTGAGTCAGAGTAAAGGAAAAACTGTCTCGCTGTTCCACCTCTATAGATCTTGGTCTCTTTTTGTGTTTTTACGTCAGGAGGCATTGCACTTTTGACTTTCACAATTTAATGAAGCAGCTATAAGAGAAATGACCCATCCAAAGGTTTCCATCAACTGAATATGCATGCAGAAGCTCCGACAAGGGGCCGTTCAGCCCCACTTATTCATAAATGAACTCAATATTTCATTCTAATTCGCTCTGTTCAACAGAGTGTTCGACACAGACAAGTACCAAAGCCTCGGCGCATCCGGAGAGCGAGGCATCTGCAAGTGTTAACCTTCGCCATTCAAAAATAAGAGGTCCACCTTTTTAAAACATGAAGCTGGAGTGGGCATCTTGTCGAGAGCAGCCACACAGCCGGGATGAGAGGGGTTGTTTTCTAAAGTGATCCATCTGGAAGCCGATTCTTTCCATGCCATTCTTTCCAAGAGGATCCAGCAGCGAAAGAGATGCGAGTAAAGTCCTGTGCAGTCAAAAGCCAAGCCCCTAGTTGCAGTCATGGCTCATAACATAACCGCTCATGTCTGATTATTTATGCCACATAGATTTGTTGGTTGTATTTTAAAAAAAAACAAAAACTTTTTTTATGAAGTAGTAGGAAAAAAAAAAGAGAAAGAATCTGTTAAGCAGCGTTCATTGATTTTACACTTAAAATAATCCCTTGCCAGTGATAGAATTCCTTGAAAACAAAATTGATTGATCAAAGTGTCCGTTTTATTGGTTTTCTGGTTGTAAGAAAGTCCTTTTGATTCTCAGCAGTTCTTAGTTTATCTCAGTAGATGAGACCCTTTTACAAATATCCTTCTCACCATGAACGATGCAGCTCAGCATGCTTTGACCTAAGAAACAAAAGGGAGCCTTCATTTCTCTATGCCTTTCTTCAAGAAACACACTGAATATATATATTAATTTATTCTTTATAATTTATTTCTGATCTATAAAAGCACACCAATGTGGAAATTCACATTCAATTTGAACAAATATTAAACTAAAATGTCAAAAAATTCAACATGACTTCTCATTAATTTGAAATATATCCATGCTGATATGCTACATGACTAAAACAAATTATAAAATAGTGCTATTTCCCCTTATGCAGAATTATTATGTTTCTCACTTAATGATAACTGACAGTGATCACTCGCAAACACTAAACAAACACATAAACAAACACTCACATGCACACATGTGCTCATATATATATATATATATATATATATATATATATATATATATATATATATATATATATATAAACACACACACCCATGTGCTACAGAGTGCTGTGACATGTACCAGCTGTATAGTGCTGGAACTTCATGTCTGTAGGGAGCGTTACGCTGCTGTAAGTGTCACCCTGCTTTAAAAAAAAAGGAAGGTTTGCACTCGGCAGGCGAAGTGAGAGAAAATGCAGCTTAAAACAGTTTCCTGCACGTAAAATTATTGAAGTTCCCCTCAGTCAGATCTTTTGTTAGCATGTGGAAGATAAAGACACAAAGAAGGTAATTCAACTAAAGCTCCATCTCCAGTATAACAGAGTAACTTCATGTACTTAATAATTTCATCTGCATTATGGGAAATGCATTCAAGTGTTGTACAATTTATTGAAATCACTGGTGCCCCAGTTATTTTTCAAAGATTATTTTTTCTAACCTTCATAATTAAGAAAATTCAATAGAAAGCAACGTATTTGAAATGTTCCTGTACTTTTAATGACAGATCGGGGAGAGAAATGAGCTGCTTTTCAAACTGTAATTACAGAAGGAAATACCAGGACACAGAACTAGTTTCATAATTGTACTTTGGTCTTCACTCCAGCTTAATTTGTATTGAACGGGTTAGAATGTGGGTCACATGTCGTCCTTGGGTGTTTCAGTCCCACGGAGGCTGGCAGCGGACGGAAAAATGTAGAATTTGTTAAAATGTCTCTGGAAAACTTATAATGGAACTAACTATGCACTCTTGCTCTTCTTGTAAAATAACATCTGTCCATGCTCTGTGATGGATGGAATGCAATGTTCTCAACCCATTATAGTTCAGAATCCCCTTTTTTTTAAATTTAATATTACTCAAAATCCACACACACTCATCCTTGGCGGTGCTGCACTACCCATCCTGGTAACAAACACTGAAGACAATCAATATTAAATGAGGACACAAAATATCTTCCTTTTTTTAAAAAAAAAAAAAGAAATGGCATGTATCACAAGTGTGGGGCAGAAGCCTCCAACGGGAAGCCGCCATCCTGCAGTTAGCGGGCCACTACGGCGCTTTCTCGTGATGCATTTTTAATGTTTAAATATTAAATGATTATATTCAGGGTTCAAGTGCTATCGTGATATAAATATTCATATTCAAAAGGCCATTAGGTCAACGTATAGCTGCTGTGTAAAAATGAACATTGAGAAAGGTTCTTTCTTTTTTCTTCTCCTAATGTTGACTGTGCTGCCTTCAGAATCAATATTATACCCCTCATAAAACATGAATGACTGCACGGATCAGACACATAGCATGGCCCAGTTGAGTTGTATTCCTAATAGGGTGTGAAAAAGTGCGCACTGACTTGTTAGGTACTGCAGCTACAGCACTGCAGCACATCGTGACAGACAGCCCTCCGCGGCTGTGGGAAACCGTCACACTTGAGGTTTATTGTTTGCCGCGAGCGGCTCGGCGTCCGCTGACCCCCTTGTTAGGAGGAGGGGACTTCCACCGCGATGGCTGTCACCTTTTGTTAAAGAGGCATCACTTGCTCCGGAACTGCACCTTTTTAAAGTCTGGAAGGATAAAAAAAAAAAAAAAAAAAGGATGAAAAAAAGTGTGTCTCCTTTTCTTGTTTTCCCGGAGGATGGCCAGTGAGGCTGTTTACGAGGAAGATGTATCAGGAAATCATTTCTATTTGTCCTAAAAAAAAAAAAAAAGAAGAAGAATAACAATAAAAAGTCACAGGTCTACATTTTACAGTCGAGTGTGGCTCATGGATTCATTGTGTGAACAGTGCCAGGAAAAGGTTAATTAAATCAGTGGAGGAGTCACAGCAAAGTGTGCTGTAGCACAGCAAGCACCAAAGGCTTTTTTGGGTGGGAGTATGAAAGCGTATCAGACACCCTGTAACATGCTTCCCCGTGTGCGCATATTCGTGTTCTCTCACTCTGCATCCCTCCCCCTCTCCTGTCTCTCTCACACACACACACACACACACACGCACACGCACACGTGCGCGCACACACTTTGTTTCTCACACTGTATCTCCCTAAGATCCAAAAATGAGTTAAAAAAAATCAAGCGAAAGTGCAGGCAATAACACACGTGTGTGTGTGTGTTTGTGTGCGTGTATGTTTGCGTGTGTGTGTGTGTGTGTGTGTGTGTGTGTGTGTGTGCGCGCGCGGGACGTCACGCTGACGAAGGTGACACGCCATCTGTCAAACTCCCGTCTCAGATCTGCGCTTTGTATTGTGACAGTGGAATCAGCCTATTGATCGTGGCTGGCAGAAACCCTCCCTCGCTACTTTCATAATTCAATATGGCACAAGCCGACGACCACAAAAAAGAATAAATAACATCAGAGAGTTTTTTGGTTTTATTTATTTTTTTTCCTGGTCAAAAGGGCTGACCATCTGTGATGTTTTTTTTTTTTTTTGAAGAACACTCCAAGACTGGCAGAGGAACACAGTTTGATCATTTGTTAATGGGAGCTGGGAAGGTGTCTGATCTTCATCTCCAGCCTCGTCAAATGAGGAAGACGCGCTTTGATTGCCATCATTTATTGTCATCACTTCCACCTCTCGCTTCCGCCAGCGCCGGTTAAGTGCTCGCATTGTTAGTGCTCGGGGTGACAGGGTGGGTGGAGGAGGGGGGGGGGGGGGGGCATGCGGGATGCTGCAATGTGCCAAGGTGCCGTTGAAGGTGTTGTGCTCATCAGCGCCGCGAAAACATTTTCCAGGTTTCTATTTTGGATTGTTCCTCGAGAGCCCGCAGCAGGTCGCCGCCCTTTTTTTCTTCTGCGCAGAGCAAAGGTCGCTGACATTTCAGCCTCCGTCAAAGCAAATGACAAAACCGGCCACAGATATCGGACATTTTCGATTCCATCCTTTTTGCTGCCCGGCACGTCGCGGCACGTCACATGTGTTGGTCGCCCTTTTGTCTTCTTCGGTTGTGGCGTATCTGTCGACACTTTGGGGGGGGGGAAACACTTTCAACTCACACCACACGCACCACCTACAGAGTGGATGATCTGATGAGACTTTTGGAGTGTCTTGCCGAATATATTTGCATATTAATAAGGGGAAAAATAGATTTTCTTGAAACTACTATCTTTGATATGGATAGTTCATTCATATATTAACCATGTGAAGACACAGCATGTTGAAGGAGAAATATTTGGTAATTAATGCTCACTAATTTATTCGCTAACTTATGTAATGATAATTATGGCTAGGTGGAGGAAAGAAATATAAAATGTTAATACAGAATGTGGATATTGTGCCACATTAACATCTATTTGGATTCAAAAGAGGGAAACTTTTTTTAGCAAATGCTAATTTGCAATTGTGCTGTCTTTCCTTTTTCTTTTTAAAAACTTTTTCTGTTGCATTTTCAACACAACATAACAAACCTTCACATTTAAATAAATATAATAAAATACAATAATAGTAAATAATCAAAACAGTTATATTAGTATCAATAGATTAGCTTATAGCGAGTGTAAATGCTAACCTTTATATATACATGCACAACACAACCGACAAATGCTTATACATACATATGTCCTTTTTTAATAGATGGATGGATGTAAACTTTATTCATCTCCAAGGGAAAATTAGTTTGTCAGACTGGCAGCAACTTGCATAGAAGACACAAAAAAAGCAAAGTGCAAAAATAATACATACAAAAGAGATGTCCTTGATGACCCCGAAAATGTTCAATTGACAATGATGGAAATAAGAAACATAATAAATTACAAAAGCAGCCAGTTCCTTATGAGATTGGTGTATGAAAACCACGACCATTAACGTTGACGTTTCATTTGTGGAGCCCTTGTGTGTTAATGAGTATTTGGGTTAACCTGTCATGGTAAGTGTGACATTAGTCTCACACAGCCAGACGTCTCTTCACACTTCCAGTTCTGCAGAAAGAAAAAATAAGAAAAAAAACAAAAACACTTTTGATTGTTTCTATAATTTAAAACCCAATCACAATCCTCCTGGGCGGCGCTAAGCCCACGACGCTGCGACGCTGCCCTTTCAAAAATAATATCTGTAGATGGCAAAACGGGAGAAGAACTCTCGGCCACCGCTGGCGGGCCTTGACGTACAATCCACATCCGGGGACGTCAGAGACGCAGCAGCTCCGTAACACATCCGTTCACTTTGTCTGACATCTACTTTCTGTCACCTCATCTTGAAGCATCAACGTATTCCTCTCCGACTTGACCCCGCAGACGTCCGTGACATCGCCGTGTTAGCCCACGCTCGGCTCGGTCTAATCACTCGCGCAGGGCCAGACCGCAGGACGTGTTATTACGATTAGGAATTACTCTGCAGTTGTCAATTACGAGGGCCACTATTTACCATCCTCGAGAGAAGAAGGCTCATTTCACTTCATCACACATCCTAATTGAGTGTTTGTATTGCCATGCAATACGGAAATAGTCAGGAAGCCGCTTTATACTCCATGAATATCAATGGCAGAAGCGGATTAGCATGTCGGTCCAGATGTGTTGTTCATAATTACATGTATTACTAGGTGTCTCCTCAGCAACCATGAATGTTTTTTTTTCCAACCCAGATCCAAGTCTCCAGAGGTGAGTCACACTGATTGCTTATAAAGTGGATATCAGCAAACTAGCGCTTACTTTTGGCACTCATTGCATTCAAGTGGAAAAATATTTAGTGTAAATTTAAAGTGAGACAATCTTGAATGCGGAGAAGACAGACAGAAGTTGACACGTCAGGATGTACTGTAGTCTCTAGATCATTTTTTTGTTGTTTGTTTCATATTGGGTAAAGTAGATTTTCTCTCTTCTCCTGGAGCGCCGCCGGGGTTTTTCTTCCCGTCGTCCCCAGACAAGCAGCAACCCACCAATCTGTTTGGTTTCATGTCTTCTTCCTTTCACCGGCTCTTTTCTCGCCCCCATCTTGGGACAGGAGACTGTTTGTTATATCCATTGTCACGGTGCGGTGGCTTCGACCTTTGCGCTCCTCAGTATTGGATGTCTGCAATCAAAAAATTGCAAGTCAAGGTGGTTGTTCCGTTTTGGACTCATCTGAATGTAAAAACGTCTGTTTCTGCTTGTTGTCGTACTTCAAGTCTTGTGTCACGCTTGCTTGTCGTTCCCTCTAAATTGTGGGTTTGAAAGAAGTTTTGATTTTTTTTTTTTTCGCCTTTGCTTCAGAGGCGTCCTTCAGCAATTCACTGAGCACAAAACTGCAAAAAATCTGCTGGATTGCAGAAATCTATGAATCAAGTTGCACCTAAAAAATTCAACTTATTCTTTTCTTCCACAAACTAAGGTTACTATTTTTTTGTTTTGTTTAAATCATGCATGTTTTTACTGACTTTGGTGTAAGGTTTGTCACACTTTGGAAAAAACAAAACTAATCCACATTTTCTCACATAAAAAGTGTTAATTTAATATTTTCTCACTTACAATTATCCATTTTTTTATTCCCTATCTCCATCACAAACACAAATGCACACTCCCTTACTCACTTCCAACCGTACTTAGTACCATAGAAAGTACAAAAGGGGATGGAGCTACCTTTTTATCTGACAGCATTGGCTCCATTATTGTAGCAATAGTAAAGCCTCAGTGTAACTAATAACTCCAAACTATTAAACAGTCTAATTTAGTGACCAAATATACTGACGAAAATATGGGCAAAAAGGTATCGTCTAAATTGTGTTGATCTGCTCCAGTTTCCTTCTTGACACACAATTAAAAGCACATTTTAGCAACACATTATCCCGCTGGATCTTTTCATCTGCAGTGGAAGTGAGTTGGAGTGTTTTATTCGCGTGTGAATAAATGTTTCATTAAAAGGCCTCGACTTCAATCAGGATTTCAGGGGGTTGTCGTCATGTGAGTCTTTCATCTCGCTCAAACAATACCACAAATTACAGGGTTTCAATCTCAATCTAATTTCTCTGCATCAAATCTTCTCTCATGTTTCGTTAATTAGGTGAAACATGTCGTTGGAGACCCCAGAATGTACATGACATAGATTTTCTTCCTCAAACCACATGCACTGTGTTCTCTTTAAGGTTGGGAACCAGAACTGGACTCCAAGTCAGAACAGAATCCAACGTGCCAAGAATCGGGCACCCAAAGAAAAGAAAAATACGCACATTGTCGGTTTTTTTTGGAGTAGATATCGCTGCTCAAAGTGATGCATTTAGTTTTGTCTAGAAATGGGAAAGTGTCCCATCATCACGTGGTGTGCGTGGGGCGCAAAGGAAGGACGCTCGGTTGTTTTTTTAACAAGCAGCCTGACTGCCACACAAGCAAAGGAATTACAAAGTAAAATAATGACTTCAAAAATGGCCGCATCCTTTTTTTTTTCCCTCTCCCAGTGCTTTTCAAGCAGGAGAAATTCCACATTAGCATAAACGTTTAAACGCCTTTGTGCATGCTCTTAGACCGCACGCCATCTGTGGAGGCCCGCATCCTGGAAACAAAGCTTCACACTTCAGTCCCAGGACAAGTCAAGAAAAGTATTTCAATTAAATTATTAGTAGTAGTATTTCAGTTGACTCAGGGCCAGTCATATCAAAGGGTTAGTTGTAACATAAATCAGAACTTAAAAAAACAAAACTGAGTATTATTGAATCAATAAATTAACAGCAATCTAATTAAACTGCAAAGTTTTGTTGGAAATATGTTTGTTTTTTTGCATGCTACCTGTTTTGACCCCGTTAAAAAGTCTGAATCAAGCATCAGAATGATTATGACCCAAATGATACACAACCGGAGATCTCTTACTTATCCAGCCAGTGGTCCAGATGAAGGACGAGAGAACCGGATAGAGCTGTTGATCTGCTCCCCTGAGTCGCCCGAGATTATTAGGAAGCACTCACAGTAGTAATTTTAGCGAGTGCTTGTCAACATTGTTTTTACCCCGGAGCTCCCCTCTCAGGCTTAATGTAGGTTGCCTACCTTATTGGTGGAGGCTGTCAGGGTTGGATGCAGCCGGGGAGAGACCTGTAGACATCACTCAGGGCTGAAAAAATACTGTCACTACCGCTGCATATTTTAAGGGTAAAAATAGTTATTCTACTTTTATTTCTTTGGGGCATTTCCTTATAATACCAATGATACTCAGACAGTGTGCAGTATAACAAAAATAATATACACATTTATAATTCGATGTGTCATGTTCTATGTAGTTTTTTCGCTTATTTATTTCATTGTTTATTCAGGATACTATTTATTTTTTCCAATTAATCCCAAGAGCTCTCCCAGTTAAAAGTAGCCGTGAAAGTAGCACCATCGAAAAACATAAAATTCACTGTCTTTAAAAAAAAAAAAAAAAAAGCCAGTCCACTTGAGTTATTGTACAGATCTGTTTCTATATTGATCAGGTTTTTATGTAGTTGCTGGGACATTATATACAGTACCTCTGCCATGCATATAAAGCAACAATTAAGAGTGGCATAAAAATGGCTATAAAACTGTGTCTAGACACCTTATTGCCATCATGGGACACGTGTGGCTGAAGCACAGTGAGACAATTTGATAGTACCAATATTGTAAGATTTATTTTTAATTTTTAATGTAAGTACTTGGCGCTGCACATGCAGAAAAAGGACACAAAAAAACACAGGAATTACAGTAAGTGGGGCTGCTGATAAGTCCTGTCGGCTCAGTCTCTGTCACTCTTTAGTTTCGTGCTCTGAACTATGAGGGAAACAGTCTAAAATAATCTCACTCGATACTTGATATTTGCATGAAATCTTGGCAGGTCTCCTCACTGGAGTAACGGCATCAAATCGCCTTGTAAGCTGTGAAGGTGATGGGATTTTAAATATATAATCCTAATGTCTCCCACCTCTCCAAGAAAAAAAGAAATTTGGAACTTAAAATAGTTTATACGGTGAATAAAATAAATCTGTATTCCCTCAATTGGGCATTTTTTTTAGCTTTTAGTGGGGTGGGGGCTCCTCACTTACGGCTCTGCAGAAGGACTTCAAGGAGAGATTGGAAAGAAGGTGATGGCACAATGAAGTCTAGAGGAACACGCACACACGGTCTCAGACAACTACACACACACACACACACACACACACACACACACACACACACACACACACACACACACACACACACACACACACACACACACACACACACACACACACTTCCTATCCTGAAGGGAGAAAGGTCAGTATCCAGAGGAGGAAACGGTGAGCCATTGTTATGATTGATCACTCGGCAAGGTCCAGGGAGGACGCAGTGTCACTTTCATTGTCAAACTCATTATACCACAGAAGAAGATTCCCCTCCCCTGCTCCCGTGTCCTTTCTCCTCAGCAGTCACGTGAAGAAAACCCTTCCAGTGCGCGTTGAGACGAGTTGGGCACCTCGACGTGGAGAGCCAAGTGAAATGTGCTGAACACGCACAATATATTCAGTCGCTCCGCTATGTGCTGTAGTGGGGAAAGGCATAATTCTGCAGCTGAAAATACCCCCCCAAAAAACTGAAAGCATTTTAAATGAGTGGTGCAGCAGTTCTTGCTTGGAATATTAGCAATATTAACAATCAAATTATACAGACGACAACGAGGAGAACTGCCAAATCAATTACAAAATGTAACAAAATTGAGGTCCTGTAGCCAAAGGCTGCTTGCATGAGGTTTGGAAGGATATTCTGGTCCTGATTAAAAATGAATGGTATCAGAATACATAAAGCTTTCTGGCCAAGTGCCCAGAGCAAAGCATCCCGAGACTGTGGTCACTTCAGAGGCAGGGGAGAGGCATTAGGTATCCGGGCTGTGAAGGGATGCTCAAGTAACAGACTGTTCTCAGTTCAATTCATCTAATCACCAATGCAAACCTAAGCACTTTGCAGTTATGGATTTGAGGCCAACGATTGATATTGTATACCGTGTAAACTGATTCATGCTCAAAGAGAGAAAACATATTCTCATGTAGAAGGGTCTCCTCTGCGTATCCCGCCTCGACCTATCCGAGCAGGGCCTTTTATCTCGGTTGAACACGACCCGACACCAATAAACAGGGGCATG
Source organism: Clinocottus analis (assembly GCF_023055335.1). NCBI lineage: Eukaryota > Metazoa > Chordata > Actinopteri > Perciformes > Cottidae > Clinocottus > Clinocottus analis. Next base: position 16,915,833 of record NW_027175821.1, read on the forward strand.
AAACAGAATCCTTAATTCAGTCGACAGAATCTTATTTTAACTCAAAATGCACTTCTCGACGTCGCAACGTGCCCCGGAGTAGCCATGATGGCGGTTTGGATAATGAAGTTACTGATGAATCAGTGTACGGCTGACATCTTGCTTTACATTGGCCATTTGTGATTTGAGAGTACCTGATTGAATGAGGGCTGATTCAGTTGCCCGACTGTAACGCACATTATGCATGTTTCCCTTCAGTAAATGACACTGGCAGTTGTTGGGGTTCGGTTGCCTCCGGAGCAAAGTCACAGCTCAGGAAATATTACAAAAAAAAAAGTCCAATACAGAAAGAAACAAGCAAAATGCAGATCTTTGTCACTCGGTAATCATTTAGGCTCGTAAGAGGCATCGAGTGATTGCATCCCGGCTTCCAGACACTTCTTGTTTTGGATTGTTTTGCCTCCACGGTATTGATCCTGCCTAAAGGCTTCCAAGAGAGGTGAGGGACGTCTCTGCCAAGAGTAGAGGTCACTCAGATAAATTGGCCAGGTTGGCTTTTAGCAGCCTCAGGGTCAAAGCCCATTCATCTTATTAGGCCGATGTATCCTTTTAGAGGCCTCAGCAGGAGGATTAGACAACAGAGCAGCACCGGGGCATTAGATGACAGACCATTTGGCAAATAGGTTAGAGCAGTTTCCACCTATTGTCTTTTTCTACATTATCCGAAGAAGCTGTCTGCGGGGTTTTGCATGGCAGCTCTAAAGGTTAGGAAGCGCTGGATGGGAACAGAATGGTTTATGGTCCAGAGAATCTATTTAAAAAGATAATATAGCGAAACAATATTGTGACTTACAGTATGTCCATTCTGATTGTTGTCAAAGACGAGCTGCCGTTGTGTTTTTAGTCTCTGAAGAAGACGTTCTTCTCTGAAAAGGGCTTGTCTTCTTTAAAGTTAGAAAGTGCATCGTTCCCAGGGAGAAAGTGTACGTTAAACCTCAATGTTACAGTTTATATTGAGCTCTACTGAAAGCGTTTAAAAATAAATGAAGTTCACAAATTAAAGTGGCAACTAACAATTATTTTCATGACTAATTAATCCCCCGATTATTTTTTTATTTTGTAATAATTCATGTTTTAGTCTATAAAGTGTCAGAAAATAGTGAAACAGCCTCATCAAAATTTCCCAAAGCCCAATGTGACATCTAGAAATGTTAAGTTTTATCCAACGCTACTACACCAGATAGTCCGTTATTATCGTAGATGACTGAAGAAAAACAGCAAATATATATTTTATAAGCTACAACCTGTGATTTAAATTGTTATTTTGTATTTTTCGCCTAAAAAAATGACGTACATCGACCAATTCATTTTCTGTTCTTTGACTGTTATTGACAAACTCTCTGAGTCTCCATCCAGAGAAAACTGGACTCGCCAAAGTTTGATCTGATGCCTCACTCTTCGCTTTGGTATCACTTGGTATAAAGTGATCAGGGAGGCCAGCTGGTGCAAACATGAGCTTGCTGCCTCCAGTTTGCTCTCGTCATGTTACATGATTTCTCGGCGCTGAATCTCACGTTGGCTGCCGCTTGGAGTTGCCGACGTGCAAAGTTGCACAGTGGCGACAATTTAAGACAATTTAAATACTGACGTAAGACAGTGTCAACTTGAACTTCATCTAGGAATAGAATGAAAAGAATACAAAGAAAAGTACCTCTTTAAATATGGGCGCTTACTCCCGTTGGTTTGATGAAGCATTCCAGGTGCACGACCCCGAACGCAACCTCAAATCTCTTCCTTTGGAAAGTGTACAAACAATTCAATCCTCGGCGGCGCAACCGCCACATTTTTTTGGGACATATTTAACGTTTTCCTGATCAACATTTGTGCAGAGAAGATAACCTTGATGGTCTCTTTACTGTAACCAGCAACCTACTAGCACGGCAACATCATTTGACATCAATTTACAAGGTTTCACTATAAAAAAATGTTTTAATCAAATACAGACAAATACGCTCTGCCCCAATGTTACAAGTAGGAACTGCGACCTTGAGTGCTGTTCCTTTTGTACAAGCGCGTGTCCTCAGTCCCCCTCTCTGGCCCCGCCCTCTTCTGAAGCATTCGTCTCAAGGATGCAGCGGTTGAAATGACACTTTAATACATTAGAATCACATTGAAATGAAGTGGAAGCATCATTCTGCGTCGGCATATTGTTTCTGCTTTATTTCAGACGCAGTAGTAACGCTGACGAAAAGCCGGATGACACAAGTTGTCAAAATAGACATATTGACACTGTATTGAGTCGTTCGCGTGAAATTGCTCACTGATTCCCCCTAAAAATGGCAACAATAGCGACTCGCAGTCTCTCAATCATTACCGCCGTGCAGCCGTTACACGTGGCGTATTTAATACATTGTTGAAGAAACACAAATGTGGTGTCAAAATGACACACGCCGTACCCCAGTAATTGGACGCCCCCCTCCCTCTGTGCTCTTCACTATTGTTGCGAGGAAAACGTGTTGGCTCTAATTTAAACTCAGCCTCCGCCGCTCTTTGCTGCACTCACCAAAAACACTGAATGACAATTTTCACTATAATGGTGTTACTGTGAAATCCCCTTTTCTATTAGCCCCTTTGTAAAGATGTAGCGGTAAGGGGTAATTGCAAATGAATTATAAGATGGCGATGATTAAAGTCCTTTTTGGCACAGGGCTGGCAAAACTATTCTTTTACTTAACTAGTTTTCCAGTACGAAAGAGCCTAATCATTGCTCACCGCCGACTCAACAATTCATCAAACGTCTCCAATCATAAAGAGGGACTTTAATAGTCCAAACCACCTGTTTACTGCCCACCCCTGACCCCTTTATAGCATGTGCTTTTTATGTTTTCCTAGTTAGGCCGCCTTTCACTGAAGCCGCTTGTTTTCTTATCACTTGAAGACCCACTGAGGGACAGTCATGCTTCTAGAGGAATCTCTTGGAGTTTGCTCTTGAAAGACGTACGAGGATGACATTTGGGACTTCATTAAAACAGCTTGAGAGAGGATTTTTCTTCCACCCTCTGCTTCATGACACAATATGTTTTCCACGGCGAAGGAATATTACTCACAAATAAATCCACTGCCACAATATGCCTCACGCAGAGGCCATTTTGCATCGTGGATAAAGTGCTGGCTATGGGACTGATGACTCGCTCTGTAGTATATTAAATCATCTCGTCGCTCCGTCTGGGTTCAGCACTTCTCCGTGCAACAGCAACATTCTTTGTCGTTTGTGTTCTCGGTGATGTCGCACGGTTAGATTACATGTGGAAATGCTTCGATGATTGCTTGGAGACATTCGATGAGGCCGTCCGCGGTCAGGACTAAATATAAACCAGCACCTACACCGGTTCAAACACGAGACGACTTGTTTCCCTCTTTAATATTTTACAACAGTTTTATTTTGGGCGGCGAGTCAGTTTTTTTTTTTAGCTCCGATGCCGGATCCATCGGCGATGCAACACCTCTTCACGCCGTAAGATAAGAATTATTGTGTCTTCACTTTTTTTTTAAATCATAGTTTTACTTTTACATTTTCTGATGACAGCCGCTGTGCTTAGTCCCCCCCCCCCCCCCTCTCCCTCTCCAATCTTAGCTTAGACTCGGAGGTAGCTAAGAGCCAAATGAAAAGTACAATATTAGCTAGAAAATTGAACATTATGCTAATAAGTCCTCGGCGACAACTTCAGTTGCCCGGGCGAAGAGCTCTCCGATTAACTGGTAGCTGTACTTTTTACTCCCCATTATATTTCATGAACAACTTTAATTTGGCCACTGGCCGCCTCGCGGGGTGGGCGATCATATTCTCTCCATCATTTATTTTGTAGATGTTAGTGTTACATGCGCCAGGTGCTGGCTGACAACTAAATGAATAATGTGTCTGGTCGAGGGGAAACTCAGTCAGGGGAAGCCCATTCCCTGGACTCTCCATTAATATCAAAGTCCACTCGTTCAGGGCATACTGCTGACATTTTGCTCTCTGTGTAATAGAGACCTAACCTTTAAGCACCGAAAGCAAGAAGTCATTTTTCATAATCCGCTGTCCATTTTGGAGAATTCCCCAAATACCGCCTTCTATGCATCTGTCCTTATTTGCCTCCCATTGTTCTCTCTCTCTCTCTCTCTCTCTCTCTCTCTCTCTCTCTATCTATCTATCTATCTATCTATCTATCTATCTATCTATCTATCTATCTATCTATCTATCTATCTATCTATCTATCTATCTATATATATGTATATATATATATATATATATTTTGGATTTCCTTTTAGTAATGTGCAGCAGACATCATTTGTTTTCCAGCTGCAAAAGTATAAAATACAATTCCCTCGACTGAAACGGCAACTCCACCACACTTTCCCAAAAATACAATACCTATCGCTGAATCGTGTTTAATTCATGAGAAAGACTTACAGTGCGAGCCGGGCCACGGTTGATGACGTGGATGGATGATCAGAGTGCACATTTTGTCGTGTCCAAGTCTGCCTTAATTCCTCAAATCCAGACTCAAGTGTTAAGCCACCATAAGAAAAACTGGCAGATCCCCCGCGTCCTTCTTGAAGCCGAGCAGGCTGAAGGAAAGTCATTGTTTCAGCAGCCGGTAATGATGATTAGCCACAATCTGGGGGATCGACTGCACATCGGTCAAATGCGTCGACATCCTCAAAGGGAGAGATGGCCCACTGTCCCAGCCATGCATACTGAGCAGATTGATTGTGTTTCCTGCAGAGATTTAGGGAGGGGGGGGGGGGATCTTTGATGTGTGCATGGTAATAATGTGGACGTTGCCATGAAATTCAAAGCAACTGCCTCCCGAGTTCAAGAGCGGACACTTTTTAACGCTCTCTTGATAAAAATCTTAGCATGAAGGATAATTAAGCTTGGAGATACAACGCAAGACTATAAATAAACACGCTGATAGTGGTATCATTTAATATCTGATGACCGGCCTTGCTCTGTCGCTACATCACATTACTCCTTTAGAGGTTCTCGGTCCATTTCACAATACAAGATGAGTGCACATTTTCATTAGGGCTCTGTCTGATATTAGCAAAAAAATGATGAGAGAGCTCCATGTCTGTGTTGTGAGGGTTCAGTCTGTGTCCCTTACCCTTTAACATAAAACAATAAAATAGATGGCACCTTAAGAGGGCAGAGTCCTAGAGTAATAAACAATTTTTGGAGAGTTTTATGGTTTTCACATTAGCATACTGTCACGTTTAGATACTGGGGAGCTGCTGAGGGGACATTTTGTTTTTACGGTGGATACATGTGCTCATAATGTGGTAATTGGATAACTCATTTATTTCACTTAGGTCTAGCTGGAGGTCTCCGCGCTTGAATTCATTTTGCACGGAAACCTACCTTTCGACATGATGGATGATTCGCACAATGCTTTCGGGTTTCGCTGAGAAGGACGGGCACACGTTTACAAAAATAACTTACGTTTTAGTAACGGAGCAATGCCACAGTTGATTCGTGTGATTAAAGCCAAAATCTAAAAGATTCATTGGAAGAAGCCCCCACTGCCAGCGTGCTTGGGAATATTCCACTCATTTGCTCTGACTTTACTGGAAATAGCCTTTATTATAGAAACAATGATAGAATCCAGTAAATCAGGGAAAAGTATAGGGTGTAGTGTTGCCATCAATAATAGATTGGAAACAAGTCGGCACTGATGGAACCCGAGGCCTTTCTTTTGTGGAGGTCTTAGTGCCGTAGCGGTGCATGTGAATAATGCATGGTCCCAGATAGACTCCAGCTCCCTCTCTAGCCCTTCCACTCTGGCTGCCTGGCTTACAGGCTGGGGCGCCACTTTTCCCCGGCAGTGATTGGCTGTACCTCGAGGGCAGTGGAGGAGATGTGAAATCACCTGCCCCATTTAGCCATGCTGTGCTAGCTGCTTCGGCGCCCCACTGTTTAGACCTTTGTGTCTGCTGCTGGCACTCGACATTAGGACCTCTGGTTAACTTTAGCCGGGAAGGCAGTGGCACAGAGCTGTCATTTGGATACTTATTATCGCCCCGGACTTGTCTGAAAGGTAAATCTGCTGCACAGCTGCACTCCCAAGGTTCTTATTTTTTTTTTCTTCTATTTCCTACCCCTTTCTTTTTCCCCGACTGAGCAGGCATTGTGATTGGCAGTGATGCAGTGTCGCAGTTGTGCCACAATCACGGTCGTTGCTTCAGCTTCTTGCTCGATGTTCCACACTCCGATCCCCCCCCCCCCCCCTCCTCACACACACACACACACATACCACACACACCACCCCCGCCATCCCCCATTTCACTGTCTTTAAAAAAAAAAAGAAGAAGAAGAAAAAAAAACAACCTTATTTCGCTAGTTTTCTTTCACACACTGACGTACGGTGCTGGTGTGGGAAACACCCGCTGCATTCTCAATGATCCAGCCTTGAGAACCGAGGGGGCTCTCGGCGTCCTCTCACCCAGGGGTCTCGGTGGGGAGTCCGCCGAAGCTGGTCACCCAGTCCAGCCCCCCATGGAGCGAGAGCCTGGCCGCGGCAACACATAATCCATATTCTAAAGGCCAGCTGGACTGAGACCATGGAGCAAAAGGAGAGCAAACAGAAGTACCACCCCCGCCCACATCAGCAACTGAGTACCTCAAACAGCTTCGGCATGTCAAGATTGAAACTGGGTTGAATAGCCGTTATTTAGCAACAGCTCTTCAGTGGGGAAAACAAGTCTATTTCACCCCTTTAGCAGGAGAATGAAGCGTATTATGTGGCGAAGATCCTGGCCCGGTCCCCATATTGTACTCTGGTGAAAATGACTGCAGCATCTTTGCCAATGCGGATTCCTCCTTCTCCCGCCCTCTTTGTTTGCACATGGTGCTGTCGTGAAAATGAGCTACTTGGCTGTAGGTTGTTCAGGATCCAGGTGGGCTTTTGGCGTAATCCTGCTTTGACAGGCGATAGATAACTGCAGACGGGCGACTGTCAAGCGGCAGGTATCTCAACAGATTCATATTTATTCCCCAAAAAGACCAAACCCAAGCCCTCTACGTCCTTAGTTACTCTCCCAACTCCAATTACTGTGTTCCTAACCAAGCCCCCCGTACACTGTATTCCCATTGTGCCTCGTTGTTGTTGTTTTTTTTAGAAACGACATGGTAATGAATGCTCGAATACTGTATTGTAAAAAGAGTCCTATCTGGTATAAACAACCTTCTTTCATATTGTGAAATAAGGCTTTAACTTACCCACGTGCCTGTGTCTTGTTTTAATTCCACCACCTCACTAAGGCACACCCCACGGGATTCATAATGAGGCCGTTTGTTATTCCCGAAAGATTAGAAATCGACACCATCTCCAAGGTGTTCTAAAATGACTAATGTGGAAATGTTTCCATCTTAAAATAGCCCACCTTATACCGGGTCTCGAAAATGCTGTTTCTTCAGGATGGATGATGAATATAATAATTTGGGCCACTCAATATGAATTTCACTCAAGCCGTTCAGAACTGGGGCACTCCTGGATTACAAGGACCGCGGTCCAAACTCGTAACATATTTCCCCTCTTGAGCCCACAGGCGTGACCGCGCTCTTTGAGCCAATGTGTGCTTGCACTGGGAAGCACTCCCTTGTTCTCAGGCCCAGAGGCATCACTTTTGATGTCCACCTTCAAAGGAGTCTTATCAGTCCTTTGCTGTTTTAGTTGTTGGTCATTAATGAAAGCGGAGCATTACCGACTGCTGAGCCCACACCATCATTTATTTTTGAATAAAATGAAATGCCCAGTTGATTTTGCAGATATGATGCACTGCAGCACTGCATGACTCATTAGACTCCTCAATGAGGAACTCTTTTCCTTTTTTTCCCGTGCATCATACGACTACATATACATTTGACACAGAAGTGGACACAAGTGGGACGTGTGCGTATTGTGCTGAGGATGTGTGTTTTAAAAGTATGAACGTTCTCGTCATAAATTGGAAGAAACATGTTGTTTTGGGGTTTTAAAGTCCAATATGTGTTACAGTGTCGATGTATATCTCTATTTATGACCCACTGAAGTTATCGCCCAGAGCTTTTGTTTCTCTTGACAGTCACATCATGGACGATGATGCTGTGATGCTATCACTGATCTCTCTCTCTCTCTCTCTCTCTCTCTCTCTCTCTCTCTCTCTCTCTCTCTCTCGTAGTTGCTATTGCCACCACTCGCCGACAGTTTTTTTTTCAACGTTATTGATCATAATTTCACCTTTAAAGTGTGTGAATCGCGTATCGATTGTGTCATGGTAATGTATGGACAATAGTTTTCTTTAACGACTCACTTATTGCTTCTGTTCCTGGATGGCACAAGTTGTTTGTCGTTCCGCTGTGAGATCAGGGAGCTGGAGCTGGAGATCTGCCGACTTTATCAGCAATTTATTGATTTAAATTCACTGCACTCATCACAGGATTACCACTTAGACTGTGAAAACACCTGGATAATATATAATATTATCCGGGGCTCCCACATGTCCTGGAATAACCTGAAAAGCAGTCGAGCTAAAGTGCAGTCATGAAAAAACGCAGGGAAAATATGAGAAAATGTACAAATATCCTTGTTTTACTTTAGCTGAGAATGAACTATGATGCTATCCATCAGAGCATCCCGGTGTCATCTGCAAGAGCTACGTAATGGTCAGGATCATAGTGCCGTTCAAACGGACGTTTATGGACGAGGGTATTGTGAATCGGCTGCACACAACGATGGATGACCTTACATGGTGTTTCTTTCTTCCCAACTTGATTTAAATGGTTGATTGATGTTAAATTGGTTTTAAACATGTGTTGGGCGTTGGGCGTGTTGGGGGTCAACACTATGCATGAGAGCCCGCACCAGGGTTAAACACCGGTAGTGGCCCTTCTTTACTTTGGCTGCGTCGTCTCTTCAAACACAATGCTGTATTATTGAGGTAAAATGGTGCTTTTCATCATTCTAGGACCAGGTTGTCATGGATTTTGAAGCACGTAAGATATTATTTCATAGATAAGGTATAGACTGCAGGTCTTTTGAAACAGACTTCCACTGAGAGAAATAAAACCGTGTCTGTCATATCCCTGAAAAATGTCCTAGAAAATTCCTGTAATTGATCTCTAGAAAAGAGTACGAATCCTTTTTTATCTGGGACTGGGTTTGAGAGTTAACCTTTATAACAGGAAGTGTGAGTTACAGACTGGATGTGTGGTTTAGGAGGCAGAGAGGGTCTAATGGAAGATGCTATCCAGTTGCATCATGGGAAAAATAGGATGCAGCTTTTCTGGAGCTTGAACCGTATTATATACTAAATGTCAGGATATCTCAGTTGCTGTTCAATTTCAGACCATACTTTTTTTTTTTTAGATGTCTTTTGTGAGTTCCACAGCTTTATGGAAATGCAATATGAAATTGCAAGTAAAGTCAGCCTAATATTTTTATTCTTATCGAGATCGATTTTTTAATGGATTTCTATTGAAGTTGAAATTTCGGTTCCTCTCCGAGTTCATTTTATCAACTTCTAAAGCATAAATCTGAGAAAATGGACTTGCTCACAGCTCGCCTCAGGAGGACCTTCAGATAAACAAAGTCTTGGACAGTTTTCTGAACCGCTAATAGAGGGCAGAGTTTGACGAAATGTGCTCAGCTGGAGGTGAGTTAGATTACCGCTTTCACTGGGAAGCAGAAGAAAGACTTTCTTTTCAGACAGGCAAATAAGAAAAGTCGCGGACACGCCATTTGGCAATATATTCTATTCATCAACCATAAACATCTTTGATATTTTGGAGAGATGATACAATGACATCAAAAACAGAGTCGCTATGCAACCAAACGGTTTTCCCTGATAGATATTTTGTATTGTATTCACAAAGAAATGCTCAGCATGGAAGCAGTAGATAATAAGATATGGCAGCATCTAACAGAGGGACATAGTGAGACTGTTTACTAGTATTTAGACCCCCCTTCTTTATTATAGGCGACATTTAAAGAACGCTTCTCTTGAGGAGCTAACGAGGAAGCGGCTATATTTCCAGTTCAGACGGGGCTCTGTGAAGGAAACTATATTTTCTTTTGATTAGAAGCCGCAGTTTGAGAAAGCAAAAAGTCTGTCAAAGTCTTTTTTAAAACGCTGTCAAAAGTAAACAACGCTAACAATCTAGTCAACACGACACGATCAAAACCAGGACGGGATGGCTTTATCTCTTATCTTACCACTGGCAGACGTAGCATAAGTGTGGTGTTAATTCATAATTTGTTGCTTTTCTCATTGTTCAGATTTTCTATCATCTGTGATCAAATCATCACGAGCTATGCATTGCAATATATATCACATATGCGCCACTGTGTATTCTAATGAGCTTAAAATGTCACGATATATTAAAATAATTAGACAGACGAAGGATCTTCAGTATGTATATGAAGAGGAAAACAAAGATAAATCACAGATTATTCTTTAATGTGATTACTCTGATGCTGTAGAACTGAAGGAGAAGCATTGCAAAGTGTCACGTTGGGGTGCGCTCACGGTATAACTCAGTGATACTCTCCCATGTGAATGCACATCAGGGTTTTATGTGAAAGCCTGTCACCTAGCTCGATAATCTTTTTGGATAACATTCCAGATTTTTTGTCTTTGAAGGCTGGCAGCCCACCTCGTCCTCCCTCCCTCGCCGTCTCTTCTCCCGCTACTTCTTTTGAGGGGTAAACACGCACGCAAAAGCTCCTCAGCCTATCATCTGTGACCGCCGCTACAGCCAGACAGCGTAACACGATCCATGATAGAGTGGTGCAAATCGCCCAGCGCTCTCGTCTACCATCTCACATAAGGAGGAGGAGGAGGAGGAGGAGGAGGGGGGGGGGGAGAGAGAGAAGCCCATGAGATAGGTTGAGCAAAAGAAAAAAAAAAAGAAAAAAAAGGAAAAGAAGAAAGCGAAGGAGGAGGTGGATAGCTGCCGGAGAGTGCGGCAGGCAGCGGTGGCTGGCAACTAGAACGATGCTGGTGTGACTTTCCGGTCCACTAGGTTTTAACCCTTTTGACATCGCTTGAGTGCCATCCATGTGTCAGTGCGATAGTGTGCTCTTGTGCAGCGTGCGGTTCGTGCAGGAACAGTGGGAAGAGGAGATCCGGAGCGTTTGTACATCCAATTCAAAGCAGCATCGCAGCTTAAGAAGTGGACCTTGATACAGTGAAGCCTCAGTGGGGGATCGCCACACATAATCTTAAAGGTAACTTCTTTGTAATTCTTTTGTAAAGAAATTAACCCATATTCTAATCTGGGTCACATCCACAGACCCTGCTTTTTTCTTCCAATATTTGATCGGTGTATTTTTTATTTTTTTTGCTGGACATCTGTGCTGGAGTTGGAACATGAATTGCGTCTGTCAACAACTTGGATGTGGCGGACTAATGTTTAATGCATGGCGAGGGACGTGTACCGGCGGTTTCTGTGTTAGCCGGGGCCTTATTGTTAACGTGGAACGCCACAGTCTATTGTAATCCGTTCAGTCCCCTTGTAGAGCCTCTTTTTCTTATGAGTGGGCGGTGTGTGTTGTGTTTTAAAATGGCACTGCAGCCGAACACGTGTACATTTATAATACAGCGGCTTGCACCTGCTCTCACAGCACAGGGTCAAGTCACCTGGAAACAGTGATAGCGAGGGGCTTTCTGGTGAGCTTCATTGCTATTTTACATCAACACACAAAGTATAATGATTGTAGTTTTGCTCACATCATCAGAAGCTAGGCTTGATTATGTGGAACAAATGGAAAAGAGGGATTTTAATATTGTATGAAATACAATATTACAGTATATCGCCTTAAGCTCTCCAAACTGCATCGTAGCGATAAGACGTTGTACGTGTATTTCTTGGCTCATGCGCAAGAAAGTGCTGCTGTATTTAGAAACCCGTTCCGTATTTAACATGACATCCATGGAGTACTCTGGATAATGTATGCAAACAAGGTACCCATAGGTGTTGCTTTTGGGTGTTGACTTGCCTTTGATTTATCATTTGGGGTTGACGTCACGGCCTCGGAGACAGAGATGGATTGAAGTGCTTAGCAGACCAATAGCTACAGAGACGAAGAGTAATTGGTGTGTGGCCAGTGGTGGCCAATGTAAGCAGAGCAGATGCATCAACACAGGAATAAGTCTGAGTGCTGCAAAGGGGTCATACAGTCAGCGGCAGTCCCACATACATTTACAGGTAAATATGAGCAGGTGAAGGCAATGAGCCTTTTCCTCCGCGGGCACTGCATCTTATGAGGCATCACAATGAATTATTCTTCTGGCCATAAGGTGAGGTGTTGGGCAAGGTAGGTATATATTGAGCTGCCTGAGTGAGTGGGAAATGATGAATTACACTATACATTTATTTTCTCATTTGAACACAGATTCGCTGTGTGATTTTTTTATTTTTTTTTTTAAAGCTGCAGTCTCGTGGTGGTACTCGTTTGGCTGGAGCGGGGTTCTGGCCACGTTCGCCTGTGGAGCGGTGTGAAGGGGTAATTGAGGGGGTGGGCATGCTGCTGAGGAGGTTGGTATATTGGGATCCCGCCATCTTTATATGTCAGTGGTAATTACGTTGAAAAAGTGGGTTTGTGTCCCTGGAGAGAAAGAGGCGAATGTACCTCCGTACATGCTGAGTTCCATGTGCTTGTGGAACGAGGGAAAGTTTTCCTGGTGACATTCAGCACATGTGCAATCAGAATAATAGCTTCAGTAGCATAAATCATTATGGGATGACGATGGACTATCAATACTTTGCACAGGCTTGCTTTCGTGTCACGGATCTCTCCGAGGGCTAAAGCTGCGCGGTATTCCCATTAGCTGTCTTGGACATTTTTTTTCTTCCAATTTTCTTATCTCGTGTTTCACCAGGCAGCTCTGTCAGTCTTATTTTCCTCTTCGTCTTACTGGCAAACACATGACAGGACCTCAGGGCCGGCGAGAGGCTCAGCCAACAAAGGCTTTTGTGCATTATGATGTGGTTTCAGGATGAACTGTTCCATAATTTATGTAATGACAGGATGAGCTGTTGTTTAATTTATGTAATGTCTGAATGAGGTCTATTTGTTTGTTATTCCTTTATTGGGCAGTGCTCGATCTCTCCATGTGGACCTCCCGACATCATCTTATGTTCAACTCATATCCGGTTATGAACCACAGCAGCAGCTTTAACTGTCAAGACTCAACATCAGCAAACATTATTTATTCATTTTTTCCTTATTTTTAATTTGTTTTTAGTCCCGAAGATCCCGTTAGTTTAGTGCTCGTTTTATTTACTACTTGATTGCCACAAAGCGCCCTCAAGGTGAGCATGGGGAAGCAATCAAGACACGTCAGTGTATGTATTGTTTTTAAAAACGGTTCTATTTTATGGTATGGACATTTTTTGCACTCTGAATGTGTCCCAAAAACATATACTGTACCTGTAGATTGATAGTTGAATACATGCATACTGTATTTGCATAAAATGCACACCGTGCATGAATATATATACATACTTTATGTATGTGCGTACCGTAGGCCTGCATTGTGTGTACACATAACAAATATGCAGGTCGAACATCGCATGATTGATTAAAAGGCAGAAAAGGTGCCTTTGTCAAGACGAAGCTGGCGCTACTGTTCATACATCAGCTTTGTATCCACATCTGAAATGATCTTAATAAGCTTTTGAAAAGCATGTGAGTGTGAAATTGTCCACAGAGTGATGTCATCTGGGAGACACTGAGTCTTTGTTTTTAATTAAAACTCAGTCAAATAATGTGGATGAGAAATCAGCACACCTGAAAGCTTCAACCAGTGTCTATTGAGAAAAGTTAATTAAAATATGAAATACGCGATATAATTACAAAGGCAAACTTAAATTTGAAGATCTGTAGATAATTTACAATAATGACACAACACTGAAATACAGCATGGATTCAACATAATTAACCGTGAACCTTTCTGTTTTGAATTAAAACTAGACCCAGCTGTTTGATGCTTTTGGTTCACCTTAACGGACACATATATTCAAGCATAACGCTGGTTCCCATTTATTTCTGAATTCCATGGTTTTGCTGTGCAGCTGCTCACATCTCCAAACAAGTTTTAAAAAAAAAATGAACCAGAAAATAAATGTGCTGGCAGATGGAATTACACTCACTATACGAATCATATTGATTTACAAAGTGACAGTGTAGCAGTAGCTGTTATTTGCCCCAATTCAGACAGGAAGGCATTTAAAATACTAACTGACTGTTAAATGACGAGCAGCAAACACGTAATGGCACTGCCAGCGTCGGAGAAAGTACTCTCATCCTTTACTCAAGAAAGTGGCAATACTACACTGTAAAATGTTTTCAGGTACACGTGTAAGTCCTCCATTAAGAATGTCCTTTCCACCTGTCAATATTTACATTATTATTAATTTACTGATAAGCACATGTTAGGCACTTGCAGCTGGTCGCGGTGGAGCAACTGGAAACTAACAAGCATCGTATATGTTAATTTATTCTATACAATAATCATGTAGAAAAAAAATATTTATACATCCTGCCCAAATATTGAAGAGAAGTAGCATATAATTTATAAGCAAGTAGAATAGTATATATACTTCATTCATCCCCGAGGATACATTTGGTTGTGGCAGCAGCAAGCAGAGTTACATAGAAGTATTTAAGAAAAGGAAATAATAAAAGTTAAAAATGCAAAGTATATGAAGTCTGCAAATATAGTATATACAGTCAAAGCGGAAAGGGATTTACTACAGTCTTCGAGTACTGTAAATCCATTGTGATCTCATACTACAGGAACATCAGTCATAATCACCATATTTTTCTTTAGTGTATTTTGCCCTTTGAGGCATGCTTTGTGATTTGGGGCGATAATAAACTTTGACTTCACTTTTTACTATTGTGCTTAAAATGTGGCTTTAAATTAACAGGAGGAGTCGAGCTCTGTGAGTTTTGAATGGCTGTGACTGTTTTTATGATCAATCTTTTCATATATTTCTTTTATAGCTCAGTTATATTGAGCGTTTGCTCCAGTATTGTAGCCTCAGCGGGGTGGCGACATCATTCAAACTAAATCATAAAGTGTTTCTGAACGCGCGTCGGCCTGCGTTGTGTCTGTGCCGGTGTTCAGATGGTAACTCAGGACTGTGTATGGGCTTGTCTTGCCACAGTGGACGGAGCTCACAAGGTAATGATCATCCCTGCCTCATGTAATGGTGATAGGTAAGGGCCGTCGTCGCTGTTCCTCAGCTGTTTACTGCAGACATTTACGGGTATCATTATCCAAACAGTGATGCCAGTGGGTGGCTACCAGAGCTGGAGGTGAAATAAGCCATTTAGCTGCTTTATGATAGCAATCCCCAGCCCTCGCTGTTTCCACATCCAGGGTCAAAGCTTAGCAGTCATCTAATCTCCCTCAGTCTCGCAGCTTTCATTAGTGCGGCGCTTGATCAATCAACTCTGCTGCAAGTGCCAAAGTTTGACGCATTTTTTTTTGATGGAGGTACTTAACCACAACACCAGTTTGGATCGTAGTTGTTCGCGGGCTCCCCTCATGTCTGGTTTAATGGACGTTTCATATGAATTTGGATAAGCATGCTGCACAGTTGACAACACTGTGAGATTGTGATAATAGTTTGGCTGCAGACACAAAGTTGAAGGGAACTGGGCTCAACTTCCACACATTATGCTGCCTGACATATTTGTTCCTACGAGTGCAAAATATTTGCCAAAACCTTCATTATAGCACAGTGGTGTTGTGGTAAGTATTGATTCGTAAATCCTCTTCAGGCTATTCGATGGTGTGAATCCAAAGCATTTCTTTTTCGAATATTTGAGAAACATTTGCGACCTTTGCACTTTTTTTCCTTCTTTTTTTCCCCCCTCCTGTCGTAATTGGCTGAGTTCTCAGGAGGCGGTTCATAGGTGTCATCTGCCAAATGCCAGACCCTGTCATTGCATCTGCATACAATAGGGCACGTCAGAATTCCTTGGCCTTCTTTCTTCCGCCTTCATATTTTCCATAATCAGGGGCAGTGGATGGGAACAGAGGCAAAGAGAAGCTTTTTATCCCTCAATAAAAGGCCACTTAGTCAGATAGTTCTCCCAAGTCTCATCAGCTTTGGTCTTTTTTTCCTGGCACCACATGAAGGAATTTGTGGAAGAGGGCAAACATTCCATCTAATTAAGGGTACCTTTCATATAAGCTCACCTCTCTCCCCCGTAATTTCTCTTTTCGCCCCGACTCTCCTGCCTTCTCTGTCTTTTCTCTTTCTTATCATCCATCATAGGAAGCCCAGAGGTGCCCTTCGCAGTTACTGTACCTTTCTATTTTGGCTCTTGATGTCGTTTGAAATTGTTGGCTTACCCACGCTTTGATGTTGCTTTCAGATAGACACTAGGCAAAACTTTGAAGTCACGACCTAGATCTGGCCCGAGAATGTCGAATCCCTGCAAAAAAAACCCAACAGTCCAGTGCATTTTTTTGTTGTTGATTGCAAACGTAAGAGCTTTGCGACATGCAGTATCCTTGGAGCTGGAGCAATTTGAGTGGGTTTTTCAGGAATCAGCATTATTTGTTTTGAAAAGCGAAGGGGGGAGACTGAGCGCTCTGTCTGACTTTGTTCTATTTCTGGGGATGGCTGCTGGAGGATTACTGCAAGTGGCAGAGTATTCATTATTTAGATGGCAGTAGCGGAGTCGGGGAACGGGTGGTTTCATAAACCACTTGACTATGACATGTGTGCTGCTACACTAGACATAAAGACTGAAGAAAGTTTCACTTCCAAAAATCTTCCTTCTAGCGAGGGCACTTGTAGCAGCTCTCAGCTAGAGACTGTCGAGACAGTCAACATTAACTGAAGCTGATGGAGCAAACGTAGATTGATGGACTTAATGGATGAAACCGTTGCAAGTTCTCCGGCATTGCGCTCCGTATAGGCTTTGAAAGACATAAAGCGCTCATGCAGCCGCTTCATGGCGCATGTCAGATGTGGTATTGTAGTTTTAAATACAGCATCTTTGCCGCTTGTTATTACATTCAGAATGACCGAGTCGAATATCTGCAGCGAGACATCTTTGTTGAGCCTGGCTGATTGTGAAATAATGACAGTTTTGTGTCCTTGCCTGGCGCTGTTATTTGATGAAAAAAAAAAGATGACTGAAGATGTCAGCGGCGGTGGCGGCGGCATTTGAAATGGCCTGAGAGGAAAACAAAATGTGAATCCGGAATGAAAAAGCTGTGGCAGTTATGTGTCGCACAAAGAGAGCTGGCACTGTTTCGGCAATGTGGTGGGACACCAGAAAAGAGTTTTTTTTCCCCTTCTCTCCCGGCATAACAGTAGCATCTCTATCGGATGAAGTGTTTACCCTGACAGTTTTCAGCCTGGACACAGAGAGGGTCCCGCCACTGTGATTAATGTGCTGCCACGCCGCCATGGTGGAGGATGTCTCTCGGCGGTCTCCTTCCCCTTTCCAGTACTCCTCCCTGATATTTCACTAATGTGACTCGACAATGAAGAGATTGATAGTGATCATTATGCTGCTCTCAAAGAGTAATGTCACTTCCCGGCAGGATCCAGCCGGCTTCTAATTCAACTACAGCTGTGCGTGGCGTACGAGCAGTGGCGGCGCATATTGTTACTGTACATACAAGTGGCTACAACTGTGTTATGTTAATCCAGAAGCGGTGACATTTCTGAATCGCCTCCTCCCGCTGTTATCGCAAACTCCTGAAGCACCGCTTGCATATTTAGCGTTGCGTACAGTGCCCCGGGATGATTCTTTCTCGCGGAGGAACTTGACACTGGAAGTATTATCGCGCCAAACAAGGCCTCTCACCTCCACACTTTGCAAGCTATATCACCATTTCCCCAGTACTCCCTGTACAAATAAAGCTGCGAGGGTCATTCATTTGTTTTCCCTCGCTCATAGTCCTTACAGCTAGGTTGATTTGTTTATCAGTATGTGTTTAGCCCTCAGCCCCAATCTTCTGAGAGCGAGAGAGAGAGAGAAAGAGAGAGGGAGAGAAATAGGTTTAGCATTTAAATTGGTTGATCCACCGCACGTTTGCTGAACCTGTTTTTAAAGCATTACATTGATGAAAAGCAGACGCTAATCCCGTCGGGTGTGCGACCTTATCTGACTAAACACCTGACAATGAGATTCTATTGTCACTCTGGGAACACAAGCTATTCTCGGGTAAACGTGTACTTCTGCTTCTAGAGTTATCGACCCTTTTTTTTTCCCCCGCCGAGTGCCGCTTGCAGCCGCAGGTTAGCTCGCTACAGGTGTGATTTACAGCGTGAAGTCTTGAGAGTAGAGGCATGTTTTTGACCGCTAGCTACTCACAGCGAGGGATACTTCAAAGTCTCTCTAACTCCTTTACACCTTCAGGAAGTTACACACCGCTGTTAGCTTGTCTGCCAAACAGTCTGCTACAGTAAGTCCTCGGTGTCAGTCAGTGTCCAGGCCTGAGCGAAGAGATTGCGTTAGCATATAGCTTTCAGAGCTAATCCCAGAATCTCCTGTATGCATTTCTCTTCCGCTAATATTCACAGCAACTGATCCTCTAGCTTCACACTTCCTATTGTGTCTTTAGCCAGACACGACATTTAGTCAATATAGCTGCCTATGAATATGTAGCAGACAAAGTGGCCTTCACCTGAATGTGGCAGATGTGATTTCTAACTAAATCATAGGGATTATATCATTGACAGTGTCTTGTATAAACATCAGGATGGGCGTCCGGAGGTTTTAGAGCAAGCGCGGCATATCTTAACCGCGTTGAATGGTTATTTCATCGGATAAAATTAGCATGTTTCAACGTTAAACATCGGATCTCGATGACGCTTTAGCGCTGACGGGGAGAAAGGATGCTATTGTGTGATTAGCTGCGGTATCAGATTGTGTCCAGCATTGCAGATTGGCTGTGAAGTGTGTCTATTGACTGCCGGTGCTGCATGTTAGTCCAGATTTGTTATCGTCTCAGTCGCCGGGCCTCTCTAAACTGCAACATTGCCTCGGCTTCTTCAAATCATTGGAGCACAGATTGTGTCAGTGTTGCATCCCGTCGTTGTTCCGGCGTCATATACTGGGTTGGGGGAACTCCAGGGGCCGGGAGGAAAGATGCTATCGATACACACAAGGGAAGCGTATGCAAATAGTGACAGTCCATTGGGCATTATGGCTGAAATATGACACCGGGAGCAAGTGTGACTGCAGACTGTGGTGCCAACTGTGGGTTTGCTGCTGTATCAATACTCATTGTGCCGTTTAATCTGGTCAAGAGTAAAGAATACACAACGCGGTCACACAATAGGAGGCTGAGCCAGGAGACGCAACCAGCTGCTGCCTTTTTTCCCAAACTGGCAACTTATGGTTTCACTAAGCCATATGCCGCCCGCTGCCGCCTTTTCTCTCAGATTTCACTTCTCAGTTTCCATTGTCAGTCTCATCTTGGCTTTTTATGATCCTAATTCTGATGGATGTATTCCAGTGTGAAATGACTTAGCCGGGTGTGAACGTGAACCATCCTTTCGCCTCCTACTGCTGCCATTTGGTGTGCGGGAGGGAAAAGCACAGGGACCATCTGAGGAGACGCGAGAAAGCTTGTGTGTTGACGACGCACCTCCCTTATCTAATTGAGGCAAAGTAAACATGATTAGGCCCGAGCTGAAGGACGATCAGTGTCTTCCACCGCAGAGACGTTTCACAGTCATGCACGTTCTGCTGCGTGCGTTGCTGAGGGGGAAACCAGCAGTTTGATGTGAGCATGAAGCTGCTGTTATAACCGAGAGACACGACAGCAAACCAGTTGCAGTGCATTTCAAAAAACAGCCGTTTTTTTCTGACAAAGAAAAATGTTGCATATAGTGCGTGGATTTTGATTTTGTGCAAGCGAGAAAAGCCCAGATGTATATCACATTACAAGTATTTTTTGCGTATTAGACATGAGCTTACCGCACAAGCTCCACATCTTAGAACCCCTACATGTGGTCAATTTATCCAAAGAAAGGCTGTTTGGGAATTTGGCTGGGCCTTGAAAACAGCCCGGCTGTCGCCTGATTATACAAAAAAATCATACTAAATAGTTAATTCAGAAGGCAGGGTTCGGTGCGTACTGATTGAGTATGTATATGCGTGAGTATGCACTTGCAATCACAGCCTGAGTGTTTTTGATAATCAGCTCCCATGTTGAAGGTATGGCTAAGGGCTAGTTTTGACTGAAGCTACTTTGTAGAAGGTTATTAAGGGATCATAGTCATGGTTAAAATGAGGGGAAATATCATAGTAATGCTTAACGGAAACTGATGGTTTCTCCGACGAAGTCAGTCACCTTGTAAATTTCTAATTTTATTTTCACCTGAAGGTGTTGAGTGATATGTTGATTTCTAGGATGACTGAGCTGCTATTTATGTAACGTCAGTAAAAAGTAATTGCTATTTGTTGAAGATGGGTTTCCATGGGAGAGTGAGCCAAACGAAATGTTAGAATCAGAATCGGCTTTTTTAAGTGTGTGTGTGCGCAGATACAAGAGATATGACTTCAGTTCTTCAGCTGCTCTTAATGTCCTGTACTTGCACACAGTTCAAGAGCTGTTCCCAGGAAAGATAGAAATAGACCTACAGCTAAAAAATAAGGAAAACACTGCTAACACAACCATGTGAGCAATAATGTGCATCAGCGTAGAACTGTCATGTAGATAGAAACATTGTTTATATGCATGTTAAGGTAATGTTTAAACAAGTATACAATAGTGTAGGAATAAATAACGATAACCATGACCTTTGTGCAGTTGTATCTGGGGCATTCATTATTTCAGCTAATTTCATTATCCATGTGAATGTGTGTGAAAAATGAAACGGTTCAGGGATAATCCTTTATTTTCATCACTGAGCAAATAAAGCCTTGCTGTACACAGGTGGGGTATAATTAAAAGATCCAGGTGCCTCGCAGACAAAATATCTTTTCCTTCTCTCCTCTACACTGTACCTTTTTTCCCATAGTCGACCACCAACAGTGATGAGTACCGCTTCAATCTGTAACCGTGAAGCACAATGTCTCATAATTATTCTTGATTTAAAAGCCCAAGGTGAGCAATAAGCGAGCTCCTCCGCGTTTAACGTTTCCTTCCTTCCAGTCGAGTCGTGACAGATTCACATCATGTTCCGAGCAGCACAGGGCCAAAATTGATGCAGTTCAGATGTAGAGGCGTGAGAGAGGTGCTAATTGATGCCTGCTGTGGCATGGAACGCAAATTGCATAGTTTACACGTACAGCAACCGAACTGCAGAGATGCTTAGCCTTGTTAAATCATATGAAGAGGCTAAATGGGGAATGTTCACAGAGAAGCGTAATGGATGCTGCAGACACTTGGCTGCTATCAGTGCCCTGCTTTTCTGTTTCCCTTATTTTGTTAACCCACATACACACACACACACTCTTATTATAATGTCACACGAACTAACGCACACCCTCTCAGTTCATTTCTCTGTGTCAACGCATCAAAACACATCTGTGGAGTTGTTAAGGGGAAAAAGAAAAGCAGAATTTAACATCATACTCTGAAGCTGCAGAAGAGGGAGAGATGCAAATTCATGTCCATTATGGAGACAAAAGTTTCCTCAAGTTTATTAGTACAGGCCCACTATACATATACTCATCAAAGCCATTAGATAGTAATGATTGCATTTGCAACCATTAGCCTAAATGATATTTTTCGCTACTTATGCTATTAGCTGCAGTAAAAAATACATTTTGCATATATCAAACATTTAGTTGATGTTCTTCCAGAGTGAGTCACAATGAGTAGCCGTGTTACAAGTCAATGTCTTGCAGAGAAAAGATTCAGCGGTTGGACTTTTGACCTCCTTCGGAGAGGAATTCTAATGTATAAGCCAGTCAACTCTAGAAATGATGAGGTTGTTCTCCCCGGGTCTCTTTCATTTTCATAAATATTCAGGATATTTATCATGACGCTTGCTCTTAGCAGGAAGCAAACCGTGCCTGTGTCTTTCTCTCTCTCATTTGGAAAATGAGATACTAACACTGTCATCGTTAGGGTTTATTCTACCAACTGAAGGTACAAAACGGAGTAAAATATGTTTTATTGACCTATTCTTGAACTGGTGATGGCGTAAAGTTGTAGAAAAACCCCCCACAAAGTTCACACGTTAACGGTTGTAAATAAGAGATAGAATTTATTTTGTAACTGAAGTGAGATTGAACCTGCAGACAAAACAGAAAAGCTTTGTTCACCGTATCAGATCAGTGTATCACTAAGAAGTTATAATCTGCTATCTTTTTTCTTTTGTTTTTCATAAATCAGTTGTCGACTACAGAGGCGTGTCCGCCCTTGAAAATCTTCGATTATGGTCAAGATTTCTTCTTTTCTAATTTCTTTTTTGCCATGCTTTGTTAAACAAACTGCCATGAAGTTGCCATGAACATGTTTTTCAGATATTAATAGCTCCCAGATCATGTATCTTAATGACTTTGGTGACACTTCCTCTAACGCCACCAGCAGGATGACATTTCTGGTTTTGAGTGAAATGCCTCAACAACCATTGGATGGATTACCATGACATTTAGTTGAGAGTCTTGCCCCCCTCCACCTCTTCCCTTTAGGTTTGTAATACATTTGGTAATCCATTAAGTTTTCATCCAGCGGCATCAACAAGTCAAAATTTGAATTAGTCAAACTTACCACCAAATATGTGCAAAGCTAATGAAGCTGCCATCAGCCTCAGCTGTACTTTGAGTGAACTACCAAACGGTAAAATGTGCAGTAGCGCTGCACACTTAACGACTACCAATCACATTCAATGTAATAAGGACCGGCTTTTATTTGCAAATGTTTGTACATTAGCAGGAATGTAGCACAACATGGGAGTGGAAGCAGCGCTCCGTTCATTTAAATGTGAAAGGGCAATACAAATATTTTGTCCCTGAAAACCCATGAATAATTGTGATTATCATTTTGGCAACACTTGTGCAGCCTCACAGAACTGCTAGCTTGGCTGTAGACTCTCCGTCTTGCTTAAAACAACTAGTTCAAACTAGTTCCTCGGCTCTCCATATGTGGCAGCAGTGCTTTTAATTAGCGTGTTATGATACTTGTTTAGTTTCTGCATTTCATTAAATTGGCCGCATCATTATAACTAAACCTAAAGAAAAGTGCAAAGCTCATCTACTCTGTTATAATTAGTGTTGCTGCTTAATTTGATCAAACCGTGGAAGAACGTTACCTTCAAGGCTCCCTCATTGATCATTTCTCTTTGGTGCCAAATAGTTCCTAAATAAGATATACTGGTGCTCTTTTAAGCCAGCTATTTGTTATAACATTTTGACACTTAATGAATATAAAGTGTTGTTCAACTAGGTCGCAAATGTGTGTGTGTGTGTGTGTGTGTGTGTGTGTGTGTGTGTGTGTGTGTGTGTGGAGGTTGTGGTAAGACAGTGGTTGATGAATTGTTGTTTTCTGACTTGCTGAGGTGGAAAATACCCTCAACATATGGATGGAGGATTAAACAAATCCGATGAAATAGTTTAAAGGCATTATCGTGGCCACGTGTTTTGACGCCTGCTGTGCCGTGACTGTTTTGAATGAGGGGCCGGGCGCGGACGGACGACACCCCCGTATAACCCGCACTACGCCCTCGCTTCATATGCCTTGATACACGCCGATCCTCGCCCCATCGGGGTGCATCGCGATACATATTTGAATCTGGATTACATGCTGCCAAGCTTATTACTGCACACGAACAAAGACACCTTTAAACACGCGACAAGAATAGGCGCTGGGAAACGCTGCTTTGATAAACCCCGGCTTATCGCCCACACATTTCTTTCCCCACCAGTGTCCTTATTCAACAGATCTGGCAATATTTTAGGCTACCTTCAAATGTAGTCTTTTCTCTGAGCTCCCCTTTGTGTCTGTGTGTGTTCCTGCAATTCCTTCTAAAGCAGCCTCTGGAGAGACAGCAGAGGAGGTATGTATGAGTTGGATGCCTCCTTGACAACACCTTGGAGGTAAAAATCAATGTCTGCCAAACAAAGTGAAATGTTAGGCTGCAGCCGATACATGACAGATGAGGCTTAGGGTGGTATTTTCTAAGGTGAATGAAGACTGGAACGCAGGCAGCCCTGTCTTCTGTTGTCAAGCAAAGCAGCATTAGAGAGATTTTGAAGGACAGTACATCTGACTTCCCTGACTGCTTTTATTATTGATTAATGTGCTGTGGACACGTGTGAGAGCTACTCTGAAATGGGAGGGTGCACGCGGTTCAAAATTAAGAACGACTGCACGGCAGATTAAACTTTAAAAGCTAGTTTCACTAATTAATTGTAATGCCTGTTCACTCCAGAGACCTCGTTCCAACAGTGAAGTCATCTTGATTAGAGTTGATTTGTCCTCTCAGATCAGAACAGTGTCTTTATTTCATATCGCGGCACAAAATCTAAATCCAGGCCTGTCACCATGACGGCTTTTGTCATGTATTGTCCTTGAAAAGATTGCCATGAACAATATTAGTGTAATTTTAAGACTATTTTATGCCACTGGTACTGTGATTAAATAGGAGCATAATGATGCAAGTAGACCTTTTCCCAGCGCAATTAACTTTTAATTCTTAAGACTATTCAGACGTTGCATTTGGAATCTGAAAAACATGACCAAACATGACCTATCGTGAATTAATAAAAACAGGAATAAAATGAAACCACACAACCACACATTGAATGAAATAGACTTTTAGAGTCTGACTAAAAATTGCACTGAAATCATTAGAAACATTTAGCACGGGGTTATTGAGGTTCAACAGGCAATATTGCCAATCCAGTTCCTCAATGTTTCAGAATTATATTACCAAAAGTGTAGAGGAGCAACATACAAGCTATAATTTAGACATACATAATTACGACAACACACATATTTGGCTCAAACCCAAAATGTTCCCACGCTGGAGCTGTGGGCGATACCTCGAAAGCGTGAAAATGATTGAGGTCATGTACACAGATATTGCACAAGAAGTCGATATTTGTAATCCTCGTGTCGAGTTTGGATAAGTCATATTTGTCCTGACAGCTTGACCTGCTTATAATTCCAGTGGCAATGCGGGAAATTTTGTCACACTTTCCATTTCAATGCACAGAACACAGAGTTGGAGGAAGAGCCCGGTTTCCTCGAGGCGGAGCTCGGCCCGTGCAGCTGAATCGTGGCTGCAAGGAGCAGCATGGCTAGCTTGGCACATTAGAGGTGAAAACACTGTGTTGCTACCTCATGCATGCTCGGTCTTCTCGGCTCCAGCAGTGACCTCAGCACAGAGCCGTGGGCCATATCATGTTGCTGATTGAGCATGCACCGAGCCTCAGAGGGTACGCAGGTTGCATTTTAGTTCTTCTTGCCGAAAGAAGCAGAGGGTGCTCTGACGGAAAATTCCCAAACATCAGTAGTGCTGGAAGGCTTTTTCTCAGTGAGCTTTAAAGTGCGTGTGCGTGTGCGTGTGCGTGTGCGTGTGCGTGTGTGTGTCAGTGAGCGAGCATGCGCATGAAGTGTACATTCAAATATTGAGTTCATCGTTTATCCCCAATGGGGATATTGACATATGACATCCCTATAATGCACTGTAGCTGGTGAGCGGTATAAGAATTGCCAATGATTCGTCCGATTATTATTCTCGTCCCGTGCTCTGCTCTGTGGCCAAGAGTAATGCAACAATGGGGTATCAATTCATAGCCTTGGCCTCAGGGAAGCTTTTTTTTTTTTTTGAAAGCAGAGGGATTTCCAGCCTGTGCGCTGCTGTAGCTCCAGCTCTGGCGCCAGACTTTGCGAGACATTTTTTGGCTGAGAGAACTATATGTGGGAATGTTTTGGAGGAGTCGATAAGGAGGAGATACAGAGGCACCAACATGCGCTGTTTGTTCATTGTAGTTGTAGATAAAAGAGACTTGCAATACTAAATGATGAATCTGTATCTGATGCGTTACTGTACAAGGTTACGGCGTGGATTTATTATAAACTATACGTTTTGCCTGTTTTGCAATATGCAACATACCATTTCATATGCTGACCTATAAATGGCGTCACAACGTGTTCAGCACTCAATGCATGTTTCTATTGTATTGTCTTTGGAGATAAATTATACACTTTTGCATACACCTTTTAATTAATCACCCATTATGAAATTGGCGATCAGTTGGTTAACAATTAATTGGAGTCCCTTTTCAAGCAAAAATAATATTCCTTTTTCTCATCAACCTCGTATTTTGTGTTTTTTCCACTATTTATTCAATAGACAACACGCTGAATAGATCAATACAGAACATAATCAACAGAATAATTGATATTCTGAATATTCACTAGTTGCAGTCATTCACAAGAGGATAGTAGCTCTTCTGGGAGATGGCTGTCTCATGTTCACCTCGTTGGTGAATAAAAAAGAAAAAAAAAAAATCAATGTCGCAGTCAGTCAATAGTCTTTATTCCAAAGCAACAGATCCACATTGTTTGATTTCAACTGGGCTGCTATTAAATTGTATTGCATGATGTGTCCTTATTAAGGCATTGTGTTGTTTGAGATGAAATGTTTGTCTTGTCTCCCAGTAAAAATCTCAATTTCTATTCTTGACAGAGCCTTGTTAGTATATGATGCTTAGACAATACAGACCTCAGCTCAAACGCTATTTTCCTCCGAGTGTAAAAACAACCTCGAAAGACTATTTTATAGGTTTGTGGTGTTTGTTTATGCAATGTGCTGTGAAAGAACATACACTGTATGACTGTATCCCTCCTCGTATTATCCCACAGCGAAGGTGAAAATTAGTCATGTGTGCGAGTGGAGTGCTTCCAGTTGGGAACAATATGCCAACAATTAATCAGCAGAAGATAGGCTTTCCCATTTTCAGATGGACACAGTTCCCTTTGTCTGATCTCCTCGCAGATTTTCTCAGGAAATGCAATTACAGCAGCCGCTGGAATCGACTGTGCCACTACAACCATGAGTGTTTTTTACTGCAACCATTTTCTCAAGTGATTGGGGAAGCGGGGCTGGAAATGAGCGGGGAGGCACATGAATAGTTCTCCGGCAAACACGTCACATTTCTCTGACCCCCGAGATGATGTACACAACATTTTCCGTGCAATTACTAATTCAAATCTATATAGTCACAGAAGTGACTCACAGCTCAGAAAAAAAAAAAAGAACTGGATAACAGTGATTTGTTGTTGTTGTTTCTTGGGAAATAAATCGCTTGAAATCGTTCAGCGAGCTTCTGAATGTTCAAAAGCTTCTCAGAGGTGGCTGAGATCACCCTAACCAAGGTCCCATGTTGCCACTCTCCCAACGACTGTCTCATAGCGAAGGCACGCCATTCAAGACTCCACAGCAATTTAGACGAAGTAAATGACGACGGTGAAGGCCAGTTCAGTTCAAACGCACACGGGAGGAAGATCCTAACTGGCAGCTTCTTCTTTAAAAGAGCGCCAAAACAACCTTTCATAACCGGCTTGACAATGGAGTGCTGAGCTGAGACGCATTTGGATGGGACCGTGTCTCTCCGGTGTCTCCGTTTGCCTCGTCCTGGTCGGTGATTTGTTTATATTATACAGTTTGGGACATCGCAAGCCCGCTGTGTTTTTTTTCCTGCATCAAAAAGAATGATGCAGTGACAGAAAGTGGCAGGTTGCTGCTGTTGTTGCGGTTGTACCAGCACTTCAAAGGTGCAAAACGAACTGGCAGGGCCAAGAATTTGTAGCCACTAGGAGTGTTGCGACGGGGACGGCAGGCTGGGAATTTGCAAATGTATGCCTTTGACTAGAGGCTGGTACGTTCATTAGTTTCTCAATATGCTGAAAAATGTTGCTGGTTTGACAGTAGCTATGCTACTGGTGCTGTATATTCTGAGTCGAGATGGAGTGAAAAGTGACTTTACAAGCCAAATGCATTGTATTTTTTCATTTGTGTATCAAAATCCAATCTTTTCTTCCTATAAAACAAAATATGATGCACTGTTGACCGACAGAGTAGTCAGCAGACACTGCAGTTACCCTTCAATCTTTTTTCTTTGTGTTTTTCAGCTCAATCTTTAGTTTTTTGGGTCTCTTTGCTCTTTTGGTTCAGTCTGTTCACATCTCTACAGATGCATGCAGCTGTTTTCAACAAAAAAAAAAGCTCCAATGGATTCAAGAGTCAGCACCTTATGAAAGTTATTTATATTACTGTGTTCATGATCAGATGAATTCCCCTTGCAGTGGTCAAAAGACTACGCGCTAGTCGACTTTTAGATACAGCCCTCGGTTACCGAATGGTATCAATCTACCAATCGCAAGTTTAAAATCACTGCTTGCGAGGCTTTCTAGAAAATAACATTTTGGTGACCGGTTGGTGAAGATAATGTCTGTGTCCAACACAAATGTGTTTTTGAAATGTGAGTTCTGGCACACTTCCCCCGTGGACTGTGCCAAGAAAAATATTTGTCAGTACTGAACTGCAGAACAACCGTGCTGTCTGCGTCGAAGTTTGCAACAGCGGCGTTTTACCAAAGGTGTGAACACAATCTCTCTGGACAAACAAGTAAGCCAGAGCTGTCCACACATGAATAAATACAACAAAGTGTTTTGTCAGCAGGCTAATTGTCAAAGCAGCTTCTGAGAAGGAGTGTAATTGCTATGTAATCGGAGAGCTGTCAGAGAGAACTGCTAAGCAGTCATCATCTGTATGATGATCTGCCATCTGTAGCAATGTCTGGGAGGGGGGAGAGCGAGCGAGGGAGGGAGAGAGGTAGGGGAATCTGCTTGTATTTACAGATAATACATTTGAGATGAACGGCAGTCGAGGATTTGCATCAGATGTAGAGTTGATGAATGCCCGCTTTA
The DNA here is from genome assembly GCF_023055335.1 of Clinocottus analis. NCBI lineage: Eukaryota > Metazoa > Chordata > Actinopteri > Perciformes > Cottidae > Clinocottus > Clinocottus analis. The sequence continues at coordinate 16,944,711 of NW_027175821.1, forward strand.
TGAGCGAGTAAGGAGTGCATTATGTATGGGTAAAAGGAATGATTTCTGCTTCTAAAATGCAATGATTATGTAATCCTTGAAATATTGGTTACATCCTGGTTCCCCCTGCAGAGAAAGAGCTTGAAAGACATTTCGGTCTTTGATCAGATAGAAAGTCAGCAGCGGAGTGGGCAAAGCTGTGAGAGCTGCGGAGGTATGTGGCAGGAAATATGATGGAATTCACACAGCTTCTTTTTTTTCTTCTTCTTCTCTCAAAACCCCAAGCTACTGAAAATTGCCGACTCTCTTTGCAGAGTAAATCCCCAAAACTCACCAAGGGCAAGGTTGTTCAAATGGTCCTGAATCCAGACTCCCCCCCCCCCCTCCCCTCACTCCCCCCATGAGAAGAAGCCGCCGTCTCTTTTTTCTACTGAAGAATCCTGCGACTGCCTTTCGACCAGAGGGCCACAGCTGTGCTGGGGAGAAAAGAAAACCGGGGCGTAGATGAGAAGGCATTTATTGATTTGACATATATAAACATTCTACCTGGTCCAAATGGCATGTTTTATTTTCAAATTCATCCATTATTCAGTCCATATGAAGTCCAACAGGGCGCGCGCTTCATGTTTTACGATATGTTTCCTAGAATTCAAACTTTGCCGAGCAGAGGCGCAGCGTTTGTTAATTATGACTATTCTTCTTGAATGAAAAAAAATAAATCAGAGGCTGCAACAGACAAGATGCGACCTCGGTGAGTTCGGCGATCTCCTTTGATGGAATTCATGCGATGCACATATCCTGCAATTTTCCTATTGGTGAAGGGCAAGCCAGTCAAAGCAAATGCCCTTTCAATTCCATTAGCAGTTGAATCAGTCTCTTAATGGAGAGTAAAATGGCACAAGACCTTTTGCATTACTTACACAATGAATATGAAAAGGCTTTCACCAAGCTTGCAAAGCTTAGTGAGTGCAAAACGGCTTTTAATTGTGTGCCGACTCTGTGTTGGAACATCATGCGCAGTACTCAAGGCTTGTTGATGCTTTCAAAAAAAAACAAAAAAAGAAGATATTTTCAGAGAAGAAACTCATGGAATCCTAACGGACCTAAACATCCGAGTATCAAGAAGCGGCATGGAGAAGTTCAAGACAAATATGGTGAAACGTGAACTCGGCTTGTAGACGGTGATAGCCTCTGACACTACATTTGAAATGGACTGAGGTCTTGGACAAGCCCAACACAATTGAGCATTTACTCTCTTCGAGAAGCGGTTTTGTGAGGATGGTTCACTGATCCTGTCCGTTGCACTTTTCTCTTGTCAAGACTGTGCAATGAGCAAGTGTTCAGATTAAAAACCCCTGCAGTCAAAGCATTAGGCGCAACGAAAACAAAACAAGCTGGTCAAGAAGGTGTTTCTGTAAAAAACACCAATGCTTCATAAAACCTGATTTGATAGATATTGCAAGCGTCATTAAGAAGGGAATGAGTCTGTCGTTTGAGTGCCGGCATGCAGTATTAATCACAAAGGTCTCTTTTAAAGCATGTTGCTGATGGAGATGATAAACTGACGTTGAGGAATTATGCAAAAGAGGCATCCGTCTTGATCTGATTTCAAAGCAAAAGCCCATAAACCACACAGCTGTTTTATCTGCCTTCTCAGTCACTGAGCCTGCACTTTAAAGGCCAGCTTAATTCCCCACGTGCCCCGATGGAAGACAATGTCGAGCTTTCTTCACGGTTCATTGTTTAGTATGCTTATTCTTTAAGAAAAACACACACAATCCAGCGTATGCATCAGTGGATAATCTAATTCAAAGTGCTGTGGTGCCAAAAAGACCATATTTTAGCAGGGTTGCCCCCCCCGTGGCTTCCAAACCTCCAACTTTGCCAGTGAAGCGCACGCAGGATGCACACTGGACCACTGCACAGCTGGTGGAGGTTATCACTCAGACACACCGGCAACGACAACTGAATACACGAGAAAACACTCAGCAAAAAAAAAGAAAGGTACCGTCATACAGCCGAGGCGTTCAAATGGATTTGAATAAACATGTCGTTGTAATAAAATGTTAATTCTCATCTAAAAATTCCGTCTTGTGAAGTCAACACTTACTTGATTGGCTGCGCGGATAACTCATAAACAAGTCTCCTTTTTAGAAAAGCAACTATTGCAGCATTTGATCTTGACCTCACATAAATAAAGATTAAGGGAATGAGAGCATCCTTTAACTGAGATATAAAAAGAAATGTTTTGCATAATTAATCAAAATCTACATGCAGTCAAGTTTCAGATCTCGATGTTTAAAAGGGCATAACTTGGTATTCAGTCATAACTCAAAGGTTTAAGTGACCAGTGTAGTTCCACCTCACACTTTTATGTGTGCTCGTATATCAGGAGGTGTGTGTGTGGGTGTATCTCTTGAACCGAAAGGTGAAGGAGAAGCATTTTTTAAATCCGTTTCTGCCAACGTTGTGTGGCATTCATATAAAAGAAAAGAATAATTAGTTTTGTCGTTTGAAACACATGAAAACGGAAGATTTTTATTAAAAGAAATACCTCTTAACCCCTTTGGATCACATCTTTTGTCATTGTACAAATACATCAATTGATCTGCAACATTTTGCACAGTAAGCTGCTTTCTAAGACCGCCCCCTTTTTAGCGGTCCAATCAAATGAGAATGATTTGATTTAAATCCCTCCTGGAAGTGCACTCAGCAGAAATATTCCTTTTCAGTGGCGAATACTTCACCGTACAGAAGCTAAAGAGACCTTAACCTCTGTCTCCTTGGGCTTTTGAGGATAAAGACGGAAATATTTCTGTTTTTCAGACCAACTGTACTCTCAGGGTTGAATCGTTCTCTTGTATTTCCGCAGTGTACGCTCCTTAGTTTTGCTTCTTTCGTTTCACTCAAAGCCCAAACTATCACGGTTTCACTGCTCAAAAGTAGCATTTCAAGTGGACGACCATATTTCCATCCAAAGGCTTTGTGTTCTTTTTTGCAAAGCATGCACACAGTAGGTTTATTTCAGTTCATGGGGTTTTATGTTCCCTTAGTTCAATGTGGGATTATGCAGTCAGATTTGCTGCTTGTCAAATCCTACGCCTTTGAAGGTTTTTGGGGGGATTTTTGTGTTTTGTGTTATGCTCAGCATGTGCTTTCACCAAAGATGAAAAAAATAAATAGATGAAACACGGTTCATTTCCTGTTGCAGTTCAGGCATCCATTTTTACACGTTGCTTCGTCAGAAATTCTTTCAAGATGGACCATAAAGTCTTGAAAGTGAGAGCGTTTGGACTTGTTGAAACTCATCTCTGTGCCTGCTGGGCCGGCAGTATCCCATCAACCACGCTGCACCTGAACCACATGTATTTTTATGTGTTGGAAGTTACTGTAGAGAAAGCTGCGTATTAAAGTCTCAAAGCCAGCGGTGCAGCAGCAGGTCCCCCCGCAAACCAAACAAGGGCAATCAAGATGTGGGCTAGAGCTACATGCCGATAGATCAATATGTAGACATGAAGATAAATGAAGAGCGATTTGTGCAATATCTCTTCTGTATCTTTATTTGTAATGCAGAAAGGGAAGGTGGATTGTTTACCAGCATTGACTGTGTCATGTGTGGGTGTGTTAATGAGGTGATGTTTGTACAGGAGAACAAAGACAGATGTTTTCTGTATTTTAAAAATAGAAGGGGGCGTCGTTGGGTTTTTAAGAGGATGCTGCAGTTATTTCCCCGTCAATATCATTTCACCAGATAACATGAATTGGACATAACACTTTCTATAAGGCCCATGCCTATATCCCATAATACAACTACTTATAATGCATTATAATCTGTTGATAGCACTGTGTCATTACAGTAGCATGCACTCATAAGTATGTGCAATGCTTTATTTCAGTAACCATAATACATTAAAACACATTGAGTTATGCTGGTAACATACTATAATCCTTTTATAATGCATTAAACTCACTGTTATAATGCATTATAATGTGATTACAAGTTACTATTATATACATGGTGTATTATAATACAACATGATCCTGTCAGCCAGTATCATAAAGTATTATGATAATTGACCTTATGAGTCACTGTTATATGTTAATGTCTTCTGATTATTGTTATGAAGCTTTAATGAGACAGCGCCATAAGCAGATTATAATGCATTATGGGTATGTTAATAATGCCCTATAGACACAGGCATCATACAAAGTGTTGCCAAGCCTTTCTTTAATGATAAAAAAAAGGAATAGACTTCTTAAAATCATCCTTTCTGCCCATCAACAGTCCACTTACCTCCATGTTAGACTATTGTCTGTTTTTCAGAGCCCATCTGACGGCTCGCTCCCCTTCATTCCCACTCTTCTCCCCATGACATTGAACCGTAGCGCCGGTGTGTGTTGATCATATGAAGAATGCTCCTGCTGGAAAGAAGCTTGTGGCTCATACAATAGAAAACAGCCCAGAGGTGAAGTCAAGACAGCCAGTGTTGGTAGATGATCCACATTTCTATTAGCATACTTAGCACTTTTCAAATGGGGCTGACAGTCTCGCTCTGGAGACGAGTGGCGTCTCTTGTACTCATCATCACTAAGTCATGGCGGCCTTATATATATATATATATTTTCAAATGCAGACGACACGGTTATTCACGTGTTAGGATTCAGAACTGACTTTGAAAGAGGTGATGTGGTTTGATGAGGGGATCATATTTGATTGGGTTTGATCAAAGTCTAATCGGAAATTAATTAATCTTAGATTGGCCTCCTGCACCGGCGCCGCGCACTCTCGTCACTCCTGATTCCGCTCCACACCGTTCATCTTTAATCATTTGTCTGTTTCTATACAGATGAAACAGATGCTCAAAAAAATCTGATTCTTTTATGAAAATAGGAACTATATCCATGCAAGTAATCAGTCACCAAAATGATTGGTACAACCTGCCCCTGCTAAAGTTTATTACAGCTGCAACTGTCTGCCGCAATTAACTCGTGGAGAAGAGTTCCACTGTCGGTAATCGTTCTTATTACAATCTGTCTGACACCATAACTCTGATGCATTCCTCCATTTGAATATGGGAGAAATCATCTACAGTCGTACAAATAGCCTGCTCGCACAGTTAGTAGCCTGAAGGTTTTTTTTTTTTTTTTACCTCAAAGCGGTGGAAATGATTTCCGAGCTCTAAATGGCATACATGTTTCCTGTTTGCACTTTGGATCCAAACACAAGGCTCGATTGCCTGCATTGAACTGAGGTTTTTTCATGCTTAGAAAGACGTAGTAAAAAGCGGAGAGCATGTAAGGACAAGGTCAACAATAGCACGGTTATTCAAGTCTCTTTTGAAAACAGTGCCTGGTGTCCTTTGAATGGAGATGTTCTGTCGCTGTGTAGTGCAGAGCAGATTCTGATTCCTGGCCTAAAGTCCACAATGCCTGTGTGCATGGTGGAGAAAGCAAAAGTTGAATAAAAACAAATCAATAAAACTGACAGTGTTTGTATGCTACGAATTGAACTCCTTTCGGCTTTATGAAAAAAAAAAACTACGCTGTCAGTGCAAAAAAAAAAAACGCCTCCTAAAAGACACATGCCCCAGCTTTCCCAATCTTCCTCAAGCCTCTGTGAGGCAAGAAAGACGATACCCATTTGGGGCTCATTGGAGCAAATCAGAATTGTCAGCACTGTGGGTTTTTACCTTTTAAACAGGGAAGATGGATAGATAATCACCACATGCCATTCTGGGGGCCAATTACACAGCTTTGTGTGAAATTGGAAAACCTGTTCTCTCAGAGCTCTAATGGATGTTCTGGTCATTAGTTATTTGAGAGTCTTCTCTGGCTGTAATCAAACGTGAAACATTGCGTTAAGCGCCCATAAAAGAACAGCTGCCTCTCTAAGTGACCTTCTGTTTAAGAGAACCCAACTGTCAGCCGTGTGGCGTTTTGCGACAATTATTATGTGTGTCGCCATAAAACCCGCTCTTATTTCCCTCCTTTCTGCAGTGGTTGCATCTCATTTTAATGTCTTGCTCTTGGTTGTATTTACTTTTCTGGGTCTGTTAGGTGGCTGTATGCTGTCATAGTTTACATACGAGGCAGATGCATCCTTGTGCCCATCTGCTCTCTGGTAGTTATCTCTTGGGTGTAGTTTTAATCGTCAAAACAAATTACGGCGCGAGAGCGCACCAAAACTAACACGCCGATCTCTCGCCCCCCCCCCCCCTCCGCTTTACTCCAGGTGACCATCCATCCAGTCAGCAAGGCCCGCCTCCTCTCCCACCCGCCCCGCCCCCGCACAAGCAGCACCCGTCCATCACGTCCCTGAGCCGGAGCTCACTGGCCCATCAGAGGAGCCCGAGCCCGCCGCCCACAGCCGGCCTGGCGACCGACTTGCAGAGTACGGCGGAATGCGTCCAGCTGCAGGACAGCTGGGTCCTGGGCAGCAATGTGGCCCTGGAGAGCAGGTGAGTGACCCACAATGACCGACAACAGAGCGGGGAGATCCAGCTCCAGGTGTTATTCTGAAGCCAGCTCGGGAAGGAGAACTGAAGGAGCTGCTGTGGAAAATGATTATTTGACCTGTCCTGTATTTTCATCTAACCCAGTCTTTTGGAATCAGTGAAGGAAACAGTAGCCGTAACTATATTTCATTTTATTTGGATAGCTTGTTTGCCTCATTTGGGGAGCACAAATCTACTGGTGTTATCTGCTTAATCCACTGGACTGTTGGATGCGTTTGACAGATATTGGCCCACATCCATAAAACACAGTCGGGGTTAACGGTGAGTCACCCAGTCGTGATTGAACCAGCTGTGCAACCAGATTTATATTAATCCTGACTAACTTTTGTCATTTGTATGACCTGCAAAGGTTTCAAAAGGTTTCGAACACACACAATACGTATTGCACATCTTGGCAGGATGATGTTCAGTATTAGGTAGCGTAACCCTCGGCACGTGGTAAACCTCAACGGTGACATTTCTTGCCGTCTGAAGAGAAGCGCCGTGAAATTAGCGTGAAGAAGTCGTGTGGTCGTCCTCATCCTCTTCAACTGGCAGCGACTGCGCTGTGGAAAACACAAAGAAACAATACAAAGTTTAAAGTAAACAATGCGTCTTATCGCCTGATGATTTTATTCACGTTTTAGTGCCTCTCTCGTCGAGAGTGGGTGGTTAATAAAATGATAATTCACTCCAGGATTTGAGGTATTTAAGTTCTACACCTCATCAGGGTTAAATTATCACTACGCAAATTGTGCGAGGCATAATATGGCTCCCGCTGAGTTTGATAAACTTGTTCCATGTTATCGCCTCTGTGGAGAATAATGTGGTAAAGTGTTCATCGTCTTTTCGCTTTTTGCATGCACCCAAAATTAAGGACTGATCACTAAATTAGATAGACCTCCACTCAGAGGCAGAGTGCCTGATTACAGAGAATTATGGGGATATCAGAGCGCTTGCCAGTTCAAATCAGAGCGGCTATAACTTATCAAGGTTAACTTGGAAAAGGCAATTGTGTGTGTTGTATCAAAAATATGCTGCGCAAGATACTATTTTGTCTCCAGAGCCTCTGCCAAGTTTCCCCCCTGAAACATACGTTACATTTCTCTTAATCAGGGCGCCCAAACTATCCTGGCTAATGAAGTGTGGTACATTGCGCTCTGACTCAGAAATGGCCTTGAGTAGATGATTGCATTGCAGCCTGATATTTCCCTGGCACAGCGTCCCCTTCGCATAGATGATTGTAAACTTTGAATTTTTGTCCCTTGCAGCGTGGAGCAACAACCTCTGATGGTATGACTGAATCAATCGGTATATGTTGTGACAGTTTCACTTTCTGGGGAAGATGCGGTGATTGAATGCTAACCGCGCGATGACCTTGAGCTGTCTTAGTCTTATCGACAAAACAATATGTGCACACCTATCATCAGCGGAGGCATAAATCACTATCACCACAGTGGACTCTAAATCAAGTGCTTGTCAGTGGGTGGGAACCGAGAGCTGCTGCGCACCACCCGGGCCAAAAGGGTGGACCCGGTACACCGCATAATTGCAGATGTCAAGGAAACCACCAGGTTGGGAAATGTAAACAGAAGCTCCAGAAGGTATTTATTAGGATACCTTCAGGGGGGAGGTTAGGCTCGGAAGGTCCTCGCACGGCACATGTGGCGTTCGACATGGCAGGAAAGTGGATCGCTTTTGAAACCTCAACGCTGACATTGATTATATTTCTCATGCAATAGATGTGGTCAAACGTGCAGATCGTAAATCATTCTGTACCGGACAGTTGATTAAAAAGTGTCAAATATGAATCGCAGATGTTGTGATCGGGTTTAATATATTTCCGTTGACAAGACCTCCTTGAAAATAAAGCACTCATTTGACAGCATTAGCTACTTTTACAGCAATTAGCAGTAATGAATTATGTGTGTGTAACCTCCCATAAAAGTGCTAGTCTTCAAAGCATGCGCGTGCTAATTTGACTCAATACTAGATTTCACTGTTAATAGCTCTCAGTGTTCTTTGAAATGAGTGAAGTGCTGCACTCAGTCACCACTGTAACTACGGCTCATTATTATACGGCGAGTGACTGAAGTCACCGATCTCACTATCGTCGTACCGTCGAAGCTGTGTTAAGTAACCAAGTTTGATTTTCATTTACTCTCGCAGTTTGAAAGCATCAAGCAGTCAGACAGACAAATGAAACCTTGTTTTACACTTCAGGAAAACACACCTCAAGTGGGATGCAACCTGGACCCAGCGTGTGTATGTGACTAGGAAACGGAATAAAAAATAGCAATATGATTTTGCCACGGCCACTGCTGTAATGTTTGATGTAGACCGAAAAAACGTGTTTTCACTCGCCCCGTCAACAGGTACGCTCTCGTTTCAATACATGCAGCTGTCTGCACCGGCTGCGTGCAACTAATGTGCAGTTCACTGTGTGACGCCCCATGTTGAGTGTTAAACGCTTTCTCTAAGCATAAACTGTCAGTCCTGCTGTGTGTTTTAGTTCCGCTAGCTGTTAGCCGTTAGCTCTTCTTTTTTTTTTTTTTACCAAACCTACACCAGGACAATGCGGCGCAACCGGCTCGCTAACAGCTAACTAGCTCACCTCCCTGCGCGTCTTATCCATTGTAGTCTGAGTGTGGCCCAGTTTATCATTTGCTAGGCGATATTTATAGCCTGCATGCGTAAAGATAAAAATATGTAGTTCACAAAAAGTGTCAATCACTACAACGTCGAGAGATCCTGAGCATACGGGCATGAATGAGCACTAAAGATATGAGGCTGATGGGTCCAGTATGCAGGATTAGCTGTGGACAGACAGGCACAGAGATGCATGGACGCCCACTGGTCAGACCGAATGCATAATGTCCTGGCAAATATAACAAAAATAATCCACTCTTCCTTGAATTTAAATGTAAAATGTACACAACATGTAGCAATTCTGAAGAACATTTACAAGTTATGTCACTGGATCAGGAGAGAAGTCCTGTCATCTGTCATGATGAGAATTGCAGATATTACAATAATTCAAAGAAATCCCCCCACTTCTGCTTTTGTTCTGCTTTGTTCTTACAAAGACCACTCCATTTAAAGGTCTCAATTAGTTAGCTATAGCAGTAATACTGTTTGCTGTCCGCTGCTATTCTCAAGAGCACAGGAGACATTCAGATCTTTAGACTATATGGAGTACTTTTAATAAATCCCTTGAGTTCCCCTTACTAACCACTTGGCTTCACTGAAACAATTTTTCTTTCCTGCTATTTTCAATTATTCCATTGGATTTCATTATAAAATGAACTGCCATGTCCCCCAAGAGACCAATACACATATATATTAATTATTCTTGAGCCGTACTTAATCATCGTTTCCAATGGAAGACACCAGCATGTGTGAAATTAGTATTTTTGACGCCTTTATGGTGCAAGCTATGAGATCTATAAGTGCTCTTCCGGATACGTTTCAGGTGTCGGCTCTTACATATGTATGTCCTTTGGAGCCTACTTGAGTATTTTTTTTTCTCCCTGTTAGGTCCAATGAGATTCAGCTTGAATAGTCGTTATGACATTTCAGAGTCTTTTTGAAGGTCTGCCCAGCCACACTGTGCAGTTATAAATGTGCTGTCAATCCCCGTTGGATTCACGTGTCAAGGGAGTCCTTTTGTGAAATGAAATTATGTCTCAGCTCTAACATCATCATGTGGTACAGTGTCCCACAGACGGTACAATTTTTCTGATGAAAAACGTGTTAGAATTGTTCTCGGGGGCGAAAAAGAATAGCACCTATAATCCAAATAGCGCGTGTGTGTGTGTGTGTGTGTGTGTGTGTGTGTGTGTGTGTGGTTGTTTGTGTTGGATATGCACATGTAAATCATGAGTCAGACAGTTATACTTTACATCAGATGAGGAAAATGTAACTTTTTTTTTTTTTGTACTCCAGCCACGGTGTCGGGATGGCACCGTGACTGATTAGTCAGGTGTAAGCAGCTAGCCAACTGGCCTTTGGGAATAAAAAAGATCGCAGTGATGGCTGGTTACCTGCCAAAGTGGAGGGTGGTGTAGACAAAGTGGTAATCCTCGAGACATATTTCTTCCTTTTCCTCGTGTGTTTTCCTTTTCCTTTATTTTGCCAACATCGTCGGTGCCAAAGCACACATTTTTGTGGTATTTCCAAAGTTCTGCAATATTTTCCTCTTATTTTAGGCTACTGTATAAACTGCTGCTGCTGGCAACGTGAAGTGCATCTGGTCCAGATGGATTTTGCCAGCAAATGTAAAAGCTGTCATGAAGAGAGGATGGGAATCATGACACGTTTGCTAATATACATGTCACCAACAGTATCCCTCAAGATAAACCACAGACATAGAGTTAGAGTTGAATGTATGTACATTAGAGCTTAGCTCTACTTAAGCCAAACCTAATCAAACTTGTTAAATATACATTAATTCATTCCATGTGCAAACAATCTAAGCGACTCAACATGGCACCACGCTGATTTCGTGGGCAGGACGGCACAGAAAAGCTTGCCGGCACTAAAATACCGTTGCATGGGTGCGGCGCTAGCTGTACCAGAATAGCACCTGCTAGCAGGCCCCCCCCTAACCCCCTGTTGAGCGGGCAGGTGGCGATCTGGGGGAGAGCGATGGCGACGGCAGCGAATGTGTGAAAACGAGCTGCCGTGATGCAAACATCTGTAGACTTTTTTTTTCTCTCCCCCCCCCCCCCCACCCCCCCCCCCTCTTATTTTTCTGTTTTCCCAACCACGTGATTGAAGCCGCCTGATTATACCAGCGCTCACCTTGAAATGCTAATGCTAACACAGAACAGCAGCTAATAGGCAGATTACATATTCTGAGGGCTCCGATTCGCATTGTTTCTACTGTGCTCTCTCGCCCCTCCAGCTGGAGCTTAGCCGTAGACAATCCACCCACTCTCTGTTTAGTCTTTTGTCCTCTGTGAGGATGTTTTCAAATGTCATCCCGATGACAAGCAGTGTTGTGAGAGCAGAGGAGGCCGGGCTGGCTGGTGCTTTTGTGTCGCGGGCTTCTCAATGGGATAGCCAGGACGTGCCCACAAACGCACCGCGATCACACACTGACACGCAGCCATTCATTTTGCTCTCTTTCCCTCTCCGTCTCACACTCTCTTGATTGTCTCTTTTCCTCCCTCTGTCTCTCCGTCTCGCTGGCTGAAAGCGCACCACATTGCTATCGCTGGGGCTGGCTGGATTAGCATAGTAATGTGCCTTGTTGCATCACACTGGCTGTAATCAATTAGCCGGTCATCCAGCAGACATTTACACTGCTCCGCTGTTTGTTAATCATGTCCAACAGCATTTCATCTTTAGACCCCTTCACTCCGCTCTGTGGAGAAAGAAAAAACAAAAAAAAGGCCGACGTGAAGAACACCAACACCAGCATTACATTAAACGCCGAGTGCAATAAATGTCCAGCGCAAGAATTCGACGCTGGTCCGCTCCGATTCTGACAGCTTTTAGTTTCACTCGACTCTCTCCTTCAAAGCAAAAGGGATATACATGACTGAAATATAGCTGACTTCCTACTTGGAAACCACCCACAGCGTGCCATATGTTTCTGGTAATTATATGTGCGCTCAGATTGTTCAATCAACTGAATTGTGCAAATAGACAATTTCACAATTTGTTTACATATGTTTTTTTTTTATTTTACATATTAATTATCACTGTTTCCATCACTCAGTTTAGTTGTGAGTAAAAAAAAGTATGCCCTCTCCATGTGACCAAGTACAGATGTGCCACTGATTCTTGTGTCTTTGAATCAGAGGCAATGAGAACATTTTGTGCTTGTTGCGTTACAGAAATAAGAGCCAGGGTAGATTTGAGATCTTTTATTTAAAAGCAAAATGCTCTCCACCTCACCTCTGCAACTTGCAAAGAGTAGCTCGTCACCGCCTTTTAATAGAGTCCACACACACACACACACACACACACAAACAAACAGATGAAGTCACAGGATCACATCCCTTTCTGTCTACCTCATCAGATTGCATCCACTTACTCTTAACTCTGTCTGACTACACGTCTGCCTCAGACACGTTTTGACCTCAATTCATACCCAACTGTGTATTACAGCGACTGTGTCTGCTGCAGCAACAGCACAGATTGTTCCAGATTGAAGCATCTGAACCTGCCCCGGGTTTGCAGACGCATTGTCATTCCGGCAGTGACACGCGGTAACCTTTAAATGGAATCTGTCCATGACAGCACGTGTCAATCGGGGCATCAAGGAGCCAGACGATCAGAATCTGACATTTGTTCTTTTTAGACAGCCATTGATCAAAGGAGGTTTTTGGAACAGAGATATCCTCACAGGAGATGGGAAGCAGCTGAAATATCAGGAGCATGATGAAATTCGAGCAATGCATTATGGTGTAGGTTTAGGGTGCGTCCTTTGTAAAACAAACCTGTGGAAACGATTTCACAAATATCTGATTGCTGACTTCCCCTGAGCACGTCTTTGGACCGCTGACATGGGGAAAGTCTTCAAAGTCAACATTAAGTCCAGCAAAGGGAACATTGTGGTGAAGCGTTGTTCCCGTCGTTCCGATCGAATAATCAGGGAAACTACTGTGATCAGTAAGTGGCACTACATCGGATGTTCAGTCCTTAACGGCTCATCTTCAGATTATGCACCTAATTAGCTGTTCTCAAGCTCTCTTAGTACAGATTCACAGTTGGGATTAAAAAGCCGTTTCAAAATTTACATGGCGACTTCACAGATGCCGCACAAATAATTGATGAGCAAACACGGCTTTATCAGTTTATTGGGGTAAATGTGCTGCTGCTATGCCAGCCCGTTCCTCCTGGAATCTATACTACCCTTAAGACGCTCTACAATTTAACGACTTTAAGCTGTTTCTTCCTTTTTTAAATTCTTTCTTTTTTTTTACATTGAGCAAGGCACTTCACCCCGAACTGTTCCACTTGAATAAAATATTGCTGTGGCGGCGCTGGGCAGGAACTCTCAGGTGTAATTTTGTGCGTTACTGTGATTGTTAATTATTAATCAGCACAAGTCATGTTTTACAATCAACTCCCAAAATAATCTTGGTGATGAATTTAAACGTTTTTGTTTCAGAAATTTCTCATCTGTAAGAAAGCAATTAAATTCAATTCAGTTTATTTTGTATAGCCCAAAATCACAAATTACAAATTTGTCTCCGAGGGCTTTTCATCAAAGTAGCCAATCAACATCAATCCGCAAAGTCGTAAATATTGCTCGACAATGCATTTAATTAGTATTAAACACGGGGCAAAGTTTTTTCCGCAATGAAATTGTACAGTTCTGGAACAGAGGAGCATTTGAATGCCTGGTCAATCTGTCCAATTTCCCTGGTCGTCCCAATAAGCCTGGAGGCATTTGGGTATTAATCTCTAAGTAGTGGCAAGAGTGGCAACAAGGCTTAATTCATTTACTTAAGAGCTTTTCACGTGGGGTTTAAAAGTTAATAGGACAATCACTCCGTAGTGCATTTGATTAAACCCTCTTAATTACCCCAGGTATAATGGGCTATTAGCAAAGGCCCAGTTGTAAAAGGGCAAGTGGGAGATGATTGTTTTTATGAGGTACTTTTTGTTCACCTCTTCCAATGTCAGGATTATCCTGAATATTATAATTCAACCCAGTTTGTCTTGCAGTGCGATACACATGGGAGTTCCTGGTATTGTAGGTCGGGTACACTGTATTTGGGGGTTTTCTATGGATGTTTGGTGATTTCACATTTTTAGGAGGGCTTGTTTGGAGCGTTTGGGGACAGGAACCAATTTGAGGAGGGTCTTTTATTCACCTAAAGAGATGGACACATAAATTAAACCGAACAGGCATTCATTAACTCTGAGCGTGCTGTTTTGAACCATCCATCATTTTACCGTTATTTACTCAATGCCCTATTTCTTCTCCCCTCCCCCCCCCACCCCGTCTTTCTGCAGGCACTTCCTTTTTAAGACGGGCACAGGAACGACACCTTTCTTTGGCGCGGCGGCCCCTGGTTACACCATGGCGACGGGGACGGTTTACTCGACGCCGGCGCGCCCTCTGCCCAGAAACAGCCTGTCCAGAGGGGCGTTCAAGTTCAAGAAGTCCCCGAAGCACTGCTCCTGGAAGTGCACCGCCCTGATCGCGGTGGGGATCGCTGTGGTTCTGTCCATCATTCTCTGCTACTGCATTGGTAAGGATGAGGTGTGATGTTGGTCAGCCATTTTGAAATCACATGCGGAAGGAGAAGTCACAGTTCTTCTGCTTCCAGATCACAAGATAGCCAAATGGCATACATGAATAAAAACAGTGCGTGGCAGATTTGGGAACATGATTGAGATCATCACGTTATAAAGCGATACATGTCAAACACACATTTCCATATTAGGACTCACAGTGAGTCACACAAATTCGAATGTGCGACTGCTTGAGACTTGACTCCATAAAGTCTGGACGTCGCCCTTCAGGGTTGACAGCAAAACCATTAATGTTTTGATTTGAGACTGCGTAACTAATACAAGATAAACAAGACAGTCACTTCCGGCATATTTCATTGTTGGACCTCTGTGTGAAAGTGTCTCTGTCTCGGACAGCAACGGGAGAAGAAAAAAACACACACAATTAAAACAGCGCGGAAAGGAAAATGTCAGAACCATAAAGCATGCCATTTTAATG
Organism: Clinocottus analis; assembly: GCF_023055335.1. Lineage (NCBI taxonomy): Eukaryota > Metazoa > Chordata > Actinopteri > Perciformes > Cottidae > Clinocottus > Clinocottus analis. Next base: position 16,959,879 of record NW_027175821.1, read on the forward strand.
GTCAGCATTCAAAACTAAAAGTCTTTTCGTCTTGACTTGCAATTTGTTTATGAAGATTAATGAATGGATGACTTGGATTTGCTAACAAAGAGTTAAGGCGTGATTTGGACCGACCCCAAAAGACTTAAACGCTGCTCACATCTCTCTCTCTCTGTCTCTCTCTGTCTCTCTCTGTCTCTCTCTGTCTCTCTCTCTCTCTCTCTCTCTCAATCCCCCCCAAACTCTTGATCTGTATGGTTGACCACACGTTGGTTTTATCAGTTCAAGGCCACACTTCTAACAGCCTTCAGACTTGCTACTCCAGCTTCACGGTAGCGTTTTTTTTTTTTTTTTTTTAAACCTCTCTTTTCCTCCTCACATCGGTCCACTTCAGTCCCTGATCGTGTTTGGAAGCAGTTCACGAGGTGAAAATCTCATCTGTAAACTGCTCACATTACCAGATATTCTAGGCTGAACATCTGTACCCACTGGGGGCTCAGACCAGGACTTTTCCCTTGATTCTCTGAAGAGGTGATTCAGGGAAAAAGCTGACAGGAAATCCAAGCCTGGCATGAGGATATTTGTTTTTCTAGTGGAGGATGGATGGCTCTCCGTGTTAACACTATTAGATCTCAAAAGTATGGCGTGTTTACATCTAAATATTGTTCATTTGAAACAAATCATCCGTCTGAGCCAGACACAATTAACAATACATGCTTTGTCATGAAGATTGCCACAAAATACTTGTCGTTATTGTCTGATGTGGAGGTGGAGCACAAGCTGTCACCCGGGTGCATGAAAAACAGCAATTTCTGTGCCGGAAGCTAAATATTTCTTTTAGTTTAGGGAGAAAAAACATGACTCTATTATCTGCTGCAGCATTAGACAATCTTCTGACATGTCATTCAGTCAAACGGAAGAAATGATAGACAAGTTGCTTAGACTGAATGTAGCCAGCAGGCCTCTTAATCTGTGTGAAGTTTGATCTCTGCCAGGAGTATTTCTATTTCACTCCCTTTCCCTTTCTGCAGAAATTGCAGATGTCCTGATATGATTCAGTAGCGTCTGTCTGACTAAGCTCTCAGTCAGATATGCAGACACGGCCCGAGTGCAGTTTCCAACAAGACAGCGCTGTCTGTTTCCCTTTTGACAGGGGGCTGTGCATCATCTCCGCACTTCTGATCCCCGGTTGACAGAATGTATGTCCTCGGGGGGGGTCCTGTGAAAACACAGGCAGGGCGTTTTGAACGGCCAGCGCAGATGGCGACGTCGGAAACGCAACCACAAGTTGGGGAGCCGAACTCCTTCAACAAAGGAAACGGATCACAAACACTTGATCTTTAGAGAAGAGCACGGTCCACAAAGCCTTTGTTGCACTTGAACCAGATCTCGCTGGGACATAAAATGCTCCAGAAAGATAAACTAATGCTCATCCTCTCCCCCTCCGTTGGGTGTTATTCCCTTCCTTTTTACAGCGTGCGTCGAATCTGACTTCTTGCTAACCTTTCGAATCTTGACCACAGCAATAAACCTGTTACAGATTCATGTCTCCTCATGCCGTCCCTTGTCATCCAAGCCCTTAATCTTTACACTGTGCCTCTCTCCCAGAGCGGATATATAAGTATTGGAGGCAGGGGAAATGTGACACAGTTGTATAAGGAGAAATATGGGGTTGTTGCGGAGATCCTATAACCAGTGTTTTATTGGTGAATAGAAAGGGGAGTGCTCTCCTGGAGGAGCGGTCATAAATGTGCTGTATCAATATTCACATTCCCTTTATTGACTAACTGTTCTGTTACTTGTTGCCGTTCATGATCTCATGTCATAAAATTAGTATGGATATGTACATATAACTTAGCCGCTCCTCCGTGTGTAGGAAATCAGTTTCGAGTTTTATTTGTACCTGTGCCCGTGACAGATCTGCTCAGTTTACACAGCGAAGAGGAGTCATTTGTTCAGCTTTAGTCCCTAACCGGTGGAGCAGATTGGATTCATTCACAACATTTTCCTCTCAACAATCACCGACTTGTTTAATTGTAGACCTGTCGGATGTTTGGGAATTGTATTTTTGGCCCGATTCCAGGGTGTGTGTACCTGGTGCTCCAGCTCGTTTTGGTGTGTGTGTGTGTGTGTGTGTGTGTGTGTGTGTGTGTGTGTGTGTGAGAGGGAGTGTGAGTTAAACAGATGCACCCCTCCGCCACTTGCCTCAGGTGTCTGATAGTGTTTCCACCACTTCCTCTCCCTTTCATCCATCGCCAATTCTCCTGCCAGGTGCAATGACTCAAATAGATACAATGTGCACTCATGCTTTAATACTTTTCTACTGTCAGCCCGCACGGTCCCATTAGTACAAAGACAAACTCAAAGACCAATACAGGCACACCTGCATCTGTTCTATGTTAAAATAGGACTGTTTGAAGTTTACTGTGCCATGTTTTGTTTTTGTCTGTGGCTCAGGTTAGGACTAATATTACCTGTGTTACTTTAGATTGTGTATTTTTTTTTCATTGAATTAATTTGAAGAACAGCGTGCAGAACTGTCTCAAAACTGGACCTCGGCCGACGAACAACAGCAGCTCCTGTAATCCAAATGAGGCAATCCTGCTGAGGTGAGGCTTTCCAGTTGCAGTTCTGCAAACTGCGCCTGATTGGAAGAATTTCAGCAATTGTTCAGATACAGGGGGAGGCCAATCAGGACAAAGCCCAGCTTTGATGCTCTGATTGGATGCAGAAACAGCATGTGGAGTCTTGGAAATGCACTTCAAACACAACTTGACAAACAAAACCAAATGCAAAACCGTGTCCTCGCTGAGCATGTTTGATCCGAATCTTTAAAAGGAGAAAACTTATTTTGTGTGATGTTATCCTTTGAATGTCAGATGTACTGTATATGGAGAATATATTGATTGAAAAAGGTCTTTCAATGAAGCAAGGATTAGTCTGTGTTATCAGTTACACGTCATTTATTAGAAAAGGGTGAGAATCAATTTGCGGTTCGTTGCCTTTTTTTGTTAGTGAAGGCTGGTTGATTAAAGTGACGGCCTTCATAAAATTGTCGACATGGTGGCCACATTTGGGTTCAACAGGGCCGCGCCAGTTAAAGAGGAGATTGGATGTCATCATCTGCCTCCGATACTAATCTAACGCTGCTCAAAATAAATCCAGAAATCCCATAAAACGTACAGGAGGAGACAGACAGCTTGCTTCAGTTGACGCAGGATCTTGGTCGATCTTGTGTTCGGGATGTTGTCGTTCCTTTTTGAGGTAGGAGGAGATACTACCCCAGAAAACAGGAACATCTTAGCCATGCTCTGAGCATCGCGGCTTATTTGGAGCGGTCCCCTGGGGGGATGTGCAGGCAGGTCCCAGCATAAAACAATGTTTATCTCAATCATGTTGAGGCTGTCGAGCTCCAAGTTGTTGTTGGCACACCGTGACTCCAGATGGGTCACCTCTCGCTGTGGCAAATGGACTAATTATTCTTGGTGAGGTTGGCCATCAGATTGGCGTCCTCTGCATATTTTAACAGGAAACACTTAAGAGGTTTTATACTCATTCATGTTTTTAATGCCTTAGGTTGCTCAGCTTGAATAATTCATTATTTATTTTTTGCCTATCATGGAGAGATGCATACTTTCATCTGGAGCCTGATTAGCGTCGCGTTTTCCAGGTGAACGAGATGGGGAATTTGCTGCGAGCGCAGCCGGGAGGATTGTCTCTCGGCTCGTGTTGCGCTTCTCTCCCGCGCTTGTGCTTCTGTGCACTAAATAGCGTGCGCACATCCCAGATCAAACAAACATGTTGTGAACTTCACCCTCCCGTTCACCGCTGGTGGTGGTGTTCCGCAGGGCACACTTTTGACTTCAGAGACAGCGGCTGGCTTTTTTTCAGCTTCTCGCTCGGGAAGGGGGTTGCTCACGCCCCATAAATATGAATTGAACTGACCTAGGCTGCAGGAATAACTTATGCAAATTCGTAAATTGAGGGCTATTCACCTCAAAGCAATTTGTTGATGAGGTAAGTGGCGCCTGATTCAGGTCCTGGCACACAGAGCAGTGAAGAGGGGAAGCCTCTCGCTGGTTCTGCGCCGTGTCTGATGCCACACTGTCGAAATTTGGTGACAGTGGGAGATGTGAGTGCCCAGTGTTAAGCTGCGGAAAGTCTCTGCACGGATCGAAGTAAATTAACTAGAGTCCACAATCAGGAACCGAGCCAGTGGAGATGGGCTTTTCACAACTCTGACTGTCACTTCAGCGCCACCACGAGGCTGACAACTTATACATGAGCTAGTGGATGAAAATGCTGGTGAATTGTCTACAAATATGTGTTGTCCTTCATAAAGGAATTCTACTAACGTTGGGTCATCATTGGGTCCAAGTTTCAGTTTGACTCTTTAGTTTATAACCAAATAATTACATTACACCAGCTTTTCTGTGCTTTCTGTTTAGCCGTAAGTAGCAAATGTTAGCATGGACTTGGTACACATATATACATCATCATGTAACTCTGAGCATGTTCCTGTCTCATGCTGATGTTTCCCCCCAGCTCAAACCACCACACAGCCCAAGTGTAGCATCACAGGGCTGCTGGCATCAAAGCATTAAAAATCATATTTTTAAAAAGCGTATTGCACATTTAGCTATATGGCAACAACCCCCTTTGTGTTTTAGAGCACTGTCTATCATTCCATGTGTCCTTTGATCAAGTGTGATGTCTTGTTTTCTGCTTAGAAGCTTAAAGAGCGATTTTTCTTTTTCTCTCGGCGTTAAAAGGCTTCATTTTCCAAAATACTTAATGCTAATTTTGAAAATACAGGTTTTGTGGCGGAAAAAGATTATGCCACCTTTTATTCCTTAAGTAATGCCTTTAACCTGCTCTAATTTCACGTTGTCAATCGCTTGGCAAGAGTAGGTGTCACCGCGGGTTAATGCTCCACGTCCTCGGTTGATCCTTGCAATTTGGGCTGCAGCACAGCACGCCGTGTTTTTCTGGGGATTCTGGAGCCTTTCGTCAGCTTAGAGCCGCCAACACGTTACTCTGAAAAATAAAGACATTTACACAGTAAGTAAGTACTTTAAAAAAAGTCAATAGGAATATAGAAGTCTGAGACGCCAAGGTGAATGCACTCAGTGTTATGCACCAACGAGACTACGTTTTGAGACGCGTGTGACGATTGTTGGCAGATAACGTTAAACTGCCGGGGTTTTTTTTGTCTGTATCCGCCAGTTACCACACTGAGACTCATCTGAATCTGATCGCAGATGGATGAAACCAATAGCAAAGGGAAACGGCGTCGATGCTGCGAAACATATGAAGCAAAAGCAAACATAGATCTCACATCGGGGGATACTGTCAAGACCAGTCCATTTAAGAGAGCAAAAGTCTGACTCGTCGAAGATATCGACGGACCGGTCAGCATTCGTTTGTGTTGCTGCTTCGCTTCACCTGTATCCGACATGGATCCTGACACACAGAGTCATGCTGGCTGAACGTACTGGGCCAACACACACTTGTGTTAAATCTGCATTATTTAATCGGAGGTCAAGGCTACGGGAGCACCTGCTCATTTGATCCACCAAAGGCACCGATGCCACGTGCATTCACCAGCGGGCTCTGACGAAACGCCCCCCTGATTCATTCGCGTCGCGACACTATCCATAACGCTATTCAATCTCTCGTTTTGGTCTCCTTCATATTTGATATCCTCCCAGGCCTCGCATCCACCTCTCGAGTTATTTGCTGCAGTCAATATCCATCTTGCGGCAAACGGCTAGTGTTGGGGAAGAGTTCCTCTCCCAGATCAAATGGTCGGAAATCAAGATGCTTCCTCAGCATGTTCTCCGAGCTGGTGACTTTGAAGGAGATTGGCCCTCTCGCTGCGCCTCGCAGGAGCACCTCAGTTTCCAAAAAACAACAAGAACACAGTTTGATTGCATCGGATACTGACACAATAAAGCAGGTTGGCTGACTGAAAGGCAACAAGAGGAGTGTTGCAGCATCTTAGCCTCTCCCTTCCTCCCCCCTGCTGTGACTGTCTGTCTCAATGAAGTGCCTTGCTCCTCCTCAAAAGACTCTCCCCTTCTTTCTCTTCCTCCATCTTAGTCGTCCGCACACGTGTCGCTGCGTCTCGGCGTCCTTCCTGCCTCGTATTAGATTTTCGAGTGTTCCCCGCTTTTCCCCCCGCTGTATCTCGTCTGCTTTGTCTTGAAGTGCGAGGTTTGTGTCAAAGCGGAAATTCAGCTCGGTTTGATACAGTCGCTGTGTGTGTGCAGACACTGTGGCACATTAATGAACAGTGCTCCCCGAGGAAACATGATAGAGCAACAGGGTTCCTAAGTATTGATTGGAATGACTTTGTCTGGCCTCTATCAGTGCCGTGTTTACACACAAAAACACCCATTGGAGAGCCGCTTCGAAAAACTGAAATGTTGGAAGTTAAACTGTAGTGTTTCTTCTTCTTTTTTTTTTTTTGTCTTCCTCATTGAATCCACCCATTGTGCTCTCCCACATGTGTGTTATTCTAAAGTGGCTTTATTGTTTTTGTGCAGCTTATATGCTTATTTGTTTATCCATTTCTAGAAGCCCACACAGCTTTTTTTTGTGTGTGTGTATTTCACAGCGATGCACCTTTTCGGCCTCAATTGGCAGCTCCAAGAGTTGGACAACCAGCCGGCTTTTGAAAACGGAGGAGTTGGGAAGACGGGGCCCACTCAGTCGAGCGTAGTGACAGCTCTGGCTGCTGACGGTGAGGAAAACCAAAGACTGACATCTCAATAAACCGCTAATTAACATTCATACAAGCCTTTCCAGTTTTAATGCACGAGAACAAGATTGTTTATTCTTTTGTCGGCTTTGCATTCTGGTCAAGGTGATTGGCATTGATTTATGAAAATTTTGCTATCAGGGTGATGTATTCATATATTTTTTTTCACAAAATAAATAATAAACTCGGCAAATTGATGGCTCGGCAAAAAGCGCGACGTTGACCAGTTGTTCGAATACTTGAAAAGTCAGAGTGGAATGAAAGGTAATAAAGCTGTGTGTGATTAATGCTTTTTGAAATGATTTGCCAGCTGAAGAAAAGGTTAAAGAACACAAATTAATGAAATCAAGTAAAGGTTCAAATGACGATTAAGAGAGACAAATTGTGACAGCAAACCATTTGGCCTCGTGAATGATGCCCAGTCAGCCCTTACAGTTTATTGAGATCTTTCACCTCCTGAATATTAATTGACTTGTTCCAGAGGGATTTGTACTACCTAATCATAATCGTGGGCCATTGTGTATTCAACAACAAGCAGGCGTGCCGTCTCAGCTCACCTTTACAGCAAAAGCCACCAAATTAATCTCCGAGCACATTGCGGTATTTAGAATGCACGGCCATGGAAGCATTAATTGAGTTGAGGAGGCCAGGCAAAAAACTCAATTGTTTAAACTCTGCTAGATTTAAATCCTCATAAGTACTGCTAATTAAGATAGCATGAGGCAGGTTTTGGACTGTTTAAAGGCAATCAATAGCAGGCTATTATTCTCCCCAGAGGTAAACTTGGCTTCGAGTCTTCGCGTTGACTGAAGCTAAAGTGACAGGCAATGGCCTCATTACACACACACAACACTGAGGGATGCAAATAGTGTCGGCCTGGCTCAAACCGATAGACTCAAAGTGACAGTATACACCCGTTGACACATGGAAACGCTTCCTACAAGAGGCGGGAGCAAAGGTTGAGTTGCTTTATATCATCCGTCGAACAAGTAACATGTCATTGCCGCAGTAAATTTCATCACATTTGCGTTTCTTTCTACAATAGAGCTTTTAACGGCAAGGACTTTAAAACACTTTACAGATTTTCCTCCTTAACAATGTCATCCGTTCATGTAATTGCACCTTGCAGACTGCAGTTTTTCATGTGCTCATGAGTGATATTAAAACTGGCCAGCGCTCCATCTTTGGCGCTTTAAGGACACAGTTTAAGGACATCATTCGCAAAAGAGTTTTGATTTGCTGTTATTGCTCTGGGAAGGTAGCGCTCAGTATATCTGACAGATTCCATTTAGACCTTATCTGAGATGAGGCCTTACTCTATGAGTCATCGGGACCAGAGAAAAGATGGGAGATGTGGCCTGTTAGAGTCTTATAAAAGCCAATTATATCTAGTCTTTTTTTTTTTTTTTTTTACCGTGAGCAGTGCATCATGGACCGCAGGGAACCATTACTTTTAATCCTGTCTAGCTTGGTCACTGCTCATTTGGAAAAGATATGACTGTCTTATTGTTAAGTCCCGGCTTGAATAAAGGAATAAGATTGCACCGGGAAGCAAAAGATAGAATGCAACATTTACTGATATGCAAAGATCAAAAGGCTGGCGAAAAACCCACAATGGTATTTTAGATATGAAGGTTTTATCTGATGGCATGAAAGGCTCTGTGAGGACTGATTTATACCATATCACCTTAACTGTGCTGTTTGAATTCTGTCACACGTGACATCATCTGATCTGTCTTCTAGGAAGGAGTAGCGTGCTCCACCAGGAGAACAACTCCATCGATACGGGACAGGTGGACATCGGGAAGAGGGCGGGGCAGAGCATCCCACCAGGCGTGTTCTGGCGCTCTCAACTCAGCATGGAGCAGCCCCGCTTCCTGAAGTTCAACATCTCGGTACAGAAGAACGCTCTGGTCGGAGTCTACGGACGAAAGGGTCTCGCACCATCTCACACCCAGGTAAAGCCTTTTTTTTTAATTTATTTAATGCATTGAGGATTGAGCACTTTACTCTATCTTAGTAGGAACAAAATATTAATATTTTTAAAGCAAAAACACATATTTCTGTTCCTAATGAAATCACTTTAAAGCTTTTTATTTTATTTTTTAGAAAGCTTTTTTCTTAATTAAATACACCCAGGGGTATTGTAGCTACATCCTGTCTTGGCCGGGTTTGACTAATGTTGAATTAACGCTTTTGCTGTCAAGCTGAAATTACTTAATAATCACTGCAAGAGAGCCTTTTCACATTAAACAGCCATGTGATCAGATGTTAATATAATAAATTGATTATAGCCGCTTTAAGGCTTGGAAGAGGCCATGTCACTGCATCTTAAAGGGGACGTGTACGCATTGTCAGGTTCCTCTCCGAGAACATGTTTACATGCTTTAATGTTTAAAAAAACTCATACTGGCTGTCTGAATGAACCTCTACTTACCCCCACAGTGCTCTGTTTTAGTGCCTGTCCCTTTAAGCCCCAAACAACAATGTCACAAACAGTGAATAAGTATTATTTAATAGAGGTTCTTTATCTTCACTCATTTGGTATCCCATTTAAATTCCTGACATGTATGCATTTGCAAATTAGAGCAGGACACTCGTTTAGTTTCATTTTTTTGTCCTCTCCGTTTTGATTTGCCTGTGTGGGCATGCACGTCTTTCACTTCCACTAAATGTCTGCCATTTGCAAATTGAAGTGTTTCCAACATGTCTGACGTGTCACTTGAATGACATTTCTGGGCATCGTAATGTCCAATGTCTGGGTGATCGTGATGGAAGCACTCAGACAATGGCTATTTTCCACCACACTTGACTGCAAAAGCTCTTAGCTTCACCTCCTTGACATTCTCTCTTAGTAAAGATGGGCTTCACTCAAGTGGAGACAGTTAGGGCCACTCTTTGATGGAAGAAAGTCCGATGTGAGTGACAACAGGTGAGCTGGATTGTATTTTCAAGGTGAAAATAGGAAGCCCAACAAAATCAAAGACCAAAGGGTACTAATTAACAAGACACTGCTTTTATGTCTCCAGCAATTGTTGCAGAGCTACTCAAGCTTGTCGATGCTGGACACAGTGTCCATTGTGGCCACCTCTAAATCCCATACTGTTCAGGGATCAGGGGCACAAATCAATGCATTTACTTAACTGAGCATGAAAGACCCCAACGAGAGATATCGACTGTTCGTCGCATTCACAGCCTGGAAGACAAGACAACATTTAAGTGCAACAGCTTTTCTACCTTTCACAAACATAGACTTCCTCCATCTGCTATTGAGTGTCTGTCTGTGCTGATACAAACCAAACAAGTTGGGAGAAGCAAACTTTTGTTGTCTTTTTCTTAAGAAGTTCACTCAATCTAAACTGTGGATAATTTGCAGGCTCTGAGCGTTCCTCCTCTGTCCTTTGGGCGTCCGTGTCTCTCCACGCTCTGTCTCTTGCCTGTTATTCGCTGGTATTGTTGGATTGAGATGAGCCGGGATGGCTTTTACATCGACTAATCGAGATGTATGCACTTGGCCAGGAGGTTTAGGGCTCGTGGGATGAACTGTTTTATTACTTACCCCTCAAGCCAACAACACAAAGAAGTCAACTTCCGCAAGGTTAATATCCCTTCCCTGCCCCCTGCTCTGCTCAAAGGGGTTTAAATCACAGTGTTGACTTCACCTGCCCCGCGCTTAATGCTCTCTTTCCTGTCGTTTGCAAGTCAACTGAAAGGTTGTCCGGATACACGCGTGTGTTTCCTGAGGCCTAACACCATCACTAACGTTGGCTATATATTTATCCAATATTATGGAGCTGATAAAAAATTCTACTCATCGACAAAAATACAACAATACAAGGCAAATTAAAGTACTCTTCTTTTATTTTACCCTCTAGAATAATAAAAAAAACAGGTATCATGCAGGGACAAAAAAAAGAGGACAAAATCGGGTGAAAAATTAGGGAACCGGCAATAAAAATGATGAAAAATATAAATAATGGAGCTATGAACTTGTTCTTTGGTCCATCCGGTCCTGGGACATGTGAGCCTTGTCCGGTAAAGGCACATGGTAATGCAATACTTATATCCACCCAAATTAACAGGTAAAAATCACCCGACGTTAGTTAGTTGTTCTAGGGTTAAATCCTGTTTTAATGCATTTTTTTTATTTTGTCCCTTTTCTTTCTACTGGCACTTTGTGTTTCAATGAGGCTGGATGTTGTGCACATACTGATTTAAATCTGCAATAATTAATTTTTGGCCAGTAGGCAAAGAAGAACTCAATAACAAGATGACAGATGGAAAGAGCTGACTAATGACTAGCTTATTAAGTTGTTTTGCCTAAAGTGTTAGCCAACAGTTGCCCACTTACACATCCCATGTAAAGAGAGCAGCAGCAGCAGCAGCAGCAGCAGCAGCAGCAGCAGCATTCATTTGGAGTTCTGTCTCTTTCGACCTGATGAATGTCAGTCCAACGTTTACTCTTCTTAGCTCTGGTTTTGTGTCCAAAAAACTCTTGGGGAAAAGAAATGCTGGCTCGTAAGTGGTGGGTAGTTACCTGTGGGTTGCTAACTTTGTCTGTCTGCCATTTGCCGCTGGACCGGTAGTGCACACTGGGTTTATCTTCACTTTATTTGTTGTTCCTGAAAGCAGCTTTCTGCTGCTTCGGGAAATTGGTTGTTTGTATTTAATTGTGGCCCAGGAAACCAGTGCAAAGAGCTGAAAGAGGCAAAAACAAATCCCACGAGCGCTGCTGATTTAGATTAAAATCCGGTTTGGGAGAAGAAAAAAAATCATATTATTTATACAGTAGAGATTTCATGGAATGCTACTTTTAAACATATTGATCAATGCAGCTTTGGTAGTAGAGATGTCTTGTTTTGTGAGGAAAACAAATAAAAATATAGATGTATATTCCTGGAATTTTCCCATATTTGTAGTTATTTTGCGTGTGTTATTTTGTATTCTTGCTAATTAATTTTTTTCAAGCCGCTATTTGTAAAATGTATTTAAATTGAAATGAGAAATGCTTATTGTCAAATATAGAAGTCTGAAATTTAATAAAAAAAGAAGAAAAAAACCCCATCTCAATTGTGCATCAGACAAAAATCCACGGCTTTGCGGTCCATCAAAGCTCTCGGCAAACAGCCTCGTCATTGGATTTAAATCCGAGCTCTTCAAAAACACCAGCCACGGTGCCAAAGCGTACGCATCACACTCGGAGCAGCCCGCAGACCCCCCCCCCCATCCCTCCCTCCTGCCGGTCCTCACTGTGGGCTCAGTACATGTGCGGAGCGACCGGCGCGTTAGCCGGGGGATCTGTCTGCATCTGTGCTCCTCTGCAGCCTCTCGCCTGTTCGGGGACTGCTGGTACGCGTTACGCTGGTTTCTGCTGCAGCGCTCTGTAACCTCCAGCCTCCCCTCAAAATGAGGTTCAGGTGTTGAGCAGGTGCAGGGAGAGCAGATGCGCCACTTTACTCGCTTCACTTGGCAGGGATGACTCGTTACTCCTTGTTTACCCCGTAAATCAATGTTTGCCTGAAAAAAATAGAGAGTGACTGTTATGCTGCAATCCAACATATATGGGGAAGAAAAATAAGCCTAAAATATATACATGTTATATTTCTATATATATATATATTTATACTGTGTATGTATTGTGTGTACTGTACTGTATATTGTGCATCTGGTAGTTTCCAATAAATACATTCTGACCTCACTGACAAGGACATATTTGCTTTAAATAAACTGATTATATAATATATTAAAGCTGTTTTGTTCCTGGGTGAAAACCATAATAAATCAAACCGTATTAACAGTTTTGTATCAAATTGAATTAAAAGAAGACACATGCATTGTCTCTAGAAATCTTTGAAGAAAGCTTTTCACTTAGTTTATCCTTTTATTTGTATTTTGAGCAGGCATGCACGCGCTCAGGGAGTAACTCTGAATGTGAAGCACAGGCATCTACGCTGTACGTTATCAGTGTTAATTTAACAGATTATATTAAGCACATTGCCAGAGCCCCTTCAAGTGCACTCTGTCTGAGTTAACAATATATTTTTGGAATATTTCTGAGCATTAGCCCCAGAGCCATATCAGCTCCATCAGTACACAAACAACTCTCCAAACAACATCTATCAACTCCAAATAACTGTCACCGAAAAATCAACATTTATTATAGTGGAATATTTGCTGGGTACACAAACCTCTTCTGGTTGTGTCTTGAATTACGACTTTGAAGAGTTCCTCTCAGACTGTTAAGGAAATCAGTGGAGGAGCTGCATACAAAGCATCCAATAGAGGAAAATATCAACATTTTGAACTCTCTTGCCTCCCCGCTGTCTGATTTAATTATCCCGACATTAAAGTAACAATCATCTGCATCTGTCGGGCTCTGGTGTTTTTTTTTTTTTTTTGCAGTACGACTTTGTGGAGCTACTGGACGGCAGCCGGCTCATCGCCAAAGAGCATCGGACCCAGAGTGAACCGGAGGCCAGGGCCCGCCTTGATCATCCGGTCAGCGTCCACCAAGCAGGATTCATCCAGTACCTGGACTCGGGGGTGTGGCACCTGGCGTTTTACAACGACGGACGCAACGCGGAGACGGTGTCCTACAACGCCATCATCCAGGGTACGGGGACACACATCTGCTGCGTTGGCTAATGAGTGTGATTGGAATGATGTGTAATGACATGTTTGGGAGACTTTGATTTCCTTTAACAGCTGCGCCCGCATGAGCAAACAGTTAGGTTGCCGGAGTTTCTGGCTTCCATACGTCAACAAAGCTGAGCTCTTTAAAAAGTTTGAGCCACCTAGGAGGCGGATGGAAGTTTTCATGGGAAGGGAGTGGATTATTGCGCTCAACGCTATATAATATGAGACCATACGCCGCCATTGATCCTTCCCACCTAACAACCTCTTCAGCGTCCTGAAGTCGGTGAAATTTCCTTGCGGGTTTTGAGGTGGGAAAAACACTAAGGTTGAGTTAACGTTTTTCTATTTCCTTCGGGGAGTTCTATTGATCCCACCATACAAATATGAAGGAATCGATGTGCGGGGTCAAAATTGCCTGGGTCCGACACTGGCTCAATGAACATCCAATACAAGTCGGAGTAATAACAAAAAAGTTTGCCCTCTTAACGGCGATCAAAATGAGGGCCTTGGTCTTTCGGGGGTTCCCGTTCATGAGCGATGGTCTGTTGAATGAACACCAGATCTGTCTGTAGGATATGTCAGATTAACTTCAAGTCAAAGAGGATTTGAGCTATAAACACTCAGGAGATTGCAGGGCTTGGGCATGATCAGTCATTCAAGGGGTTGACGGGGGAGGGCGGGGGGTGTAGAGGAAGACAGGAGGAGAGCAAAATGTGTCAAGGAAATGGAATTATTTGGTCTAATTTAAAATGCCAGTGTGGTTTTATTTAACATGGCTTAGATGGGGAGAGCTGGGCTGAAGCATGCATGTTATGGAGGCTTAGACCTTAGTGGAACATGGACACATCGCTGTAAATATATGCCAAGCCTTATACTAGAGCTGCAGGAGGTGAAGGAGTCTTAGATTCTTTCAAAGGCAAAGATAGTATCTCAGTTGTCTTGCAGTATTTATAAAAGTGTACACTTGCAAATGCGATACCAATGTGAGATTTCAGATTCTTCTATAATACTACGGTCGCATGAGTTATTAATAGTTGGACTTGCTCACTGCTGTGCCCGCAGAATCTGTCACGGAGTGCACACACAACTGTTACGGCAACGGTGAGTGTGTGGCGGGATCATGCCACTGCTTCCCAGGATTCATAGGGCCGTACTGTTCCAGAGGTAATTATACTGCTCACATTCTACTCGTATTCTGTCAATCCAGTCTATTGTTTAAAGAGATTTCTGTATATATACAGACACACACATGGTGATATGTAGTTTTGTAGATTGTTGGCCCAGGTTTCATAAATGTCTGCTTTCATTGAAAACAATGTGGGTGAATGGAACATTTTCGGGCTGTAGTCAACCAATGAAAATGTTGGTTCGCAAAATAATTCTCCCAATTGCATTTTATACTCCATGAACTAGATCTGCATGCTACCTAAATGAAGTATACATAAACATAAAAAGCTATTGGCAGCATGTCAAACATTGTTTACTGAATTTATTTCATATTTATTTGAAACTATAATAATAACTGGTGACATATTCATGAACAATGATCAAGAAAATTGCACTGAGTGCATTTCTTGTACAGGCGAGAAAGTTCTAACTCATCTAACGCCACAATTATTTTTTTTAAGTTGTTCTTTTAATCATTAAAGGGATACAATTTAAGATCCTACGACATGTGCTTCAAATACAATATAAGACAGCGACCTCCCCTGACAGTGTACAAGATAAATAGTTTCTGCCTGTTGTCTGTCCTCAGCTGCCTGTCCGGTCCTGTGCAGCGGTAATGGCCAATACACCAGGGGGCGCTGTCAGTGCTACAGCGGATGGAAGAGCACCGAGTGTGACGTTCCCGCCTCCCAGTGTATCGATCCTCAATGCGGGGGACACGGAGTGTGCGTGGCGGGCAGCTGTGTGTGCAACACCGGCCACAAAGGACCCAACTGTGAACAAGGTAAATGGAGTAAAAAAAAAAACGCTTATCGGATCGGGAGCAGCTAGCTGCAATATATTTCTGTGTGAAGCCGGGGGGGATTGACACAGTCCATTGGCGAAACAATCGGTTGTTTTCAACTCCACCGAGCGGATAATGCTTGGGATGTTATTATTGATACCGTGCGTATAAATTAACTCCCTCTTAGCGCTTGGACCGCATGAGGATGCACGCTGGAACAGATTGTGCAGGTCCCGTATTGGAAAGCTCCACAGATGATGACACCTGAAATCAATCAGTCAATGGCATCTCTTCCTCCATTCATTGAGGAAGAGCTTCGCCTTCTTCTTCTTCTTCTTCTTCTTCTTCTTCTTCTTCTTCTTCTTCTTCTTCTTCTTCTTTCTTAACCTTTTCCACCTCCTGCTTGCCTTCAGTGCATTTAACTCCATTGATCCGCGTGCACACCAAAGACAATTATCAGCTCAGATTTACATGCTCGGCTTGTTGACCTCGCACGTAACGAAAGCTATTGAGTTTACTAAATGAGTACCGCGGTGGTTCTTTGAAGGGAAGCATTGTGGGAAGGAAGCGCAGGTGGGAGGAGGGAGCATCCGTGCTTCCACGCTTGTGATGAATTGGTTAATAATCAATTTCGTTGTCCAGGTAGATGTGGAAATGCACAGAGCAATCAGCTGCAGAGGAAGCACAATGGCCGTGTTGCCATTATCCCTATGGGTTGATTAGGTTGGTCATAATTGCCAATTATTAACCTAGATCAGCAAGTTGATCTGCAAATTGTTAATAGTAATTGATTATAACTGTCTAGACTAATACATCCCTTGTTCCCAGTGCCTATAATGGAGCATAATTATGCTGTCAGTATATTGGAAGTACCCTATAATATACCTCCAGAGAACTAGTCGAACATAGGGTGGGCAATTACTAGCAGCCACCACTAAATACTGCAAACTCCTCAGCTGTCGCTCACCAGCCATCCTCTGGCGCAGAAGCACTTCCAGTGGAAGAAAAAAAAAAAGAAAAAAAAAGGATCTTGGCTGGTAGCGGAGTGGAAGTGGCCGGGGTAAGAAAGTTAGGGCTGACATCCTGTCCAGAAGTGGGAAATTAACATCGTTGTCGACCTCACTCGTGTGTCCTCAGTGGACTGCTCGGACCCGGCGTGCTCCGGTCACGGAGCCTGTCATCACGGTGAGTGCCACTGCAACCCGGGCTGGGGGGGGATCGGCTGCGAGATCCTGAAGAGCACTTGTCCGGAGCAGTGCTCCAGTCACGGCACCTTCAACACCGACTCGGGGACCTGCATCTGCGAGGCCAACTGGACCGGGGCCGACTGCTCCATAGGTCAGAACACCTTTCACTTTTTAATTCATCCCGTGAAGCCGTATTCTGACTGACTGTCGGGTGGATGGTGTCACTGATCAATATGTTGGTTTATGAAACGGACAAACGCTCATCTCACTTCCCCAAAACCTGAGTTGACTCAAATGTATAAAATGAATAGTCGCATCTGAAAAACAAAAGCAACACAACCTCTACATAGCGAAGATGGAACTAGTTTTTGTTTGTTTTCTCATGTAATGAATTTTACATGGAAAATGTGAGAATTGTAAGATTTTCCAAATCCACTCATTGTCTACATAATGATAAGGCATAACAATCTACTTAGAGGTATAATCGGCAAGGTCTTTCATTCCCTCCATTTCTTCAGTTATCGATGCCATTAGTGCAGTTATTTGCACTGTACTAACAGATCCTCGCAAACAGTGCAGTCTGTAATGCTCTTTTTAAACTGTTTTTGTGGATAATGTTTGAGTTTCCCGAACAAGTAATTGGCACCAATTTCTTGTGGTATTTTCTCCAAATAGACTCCCCCCTTGCTGTGCACAGACACTGCAGACAACCGGTGTCCACGACAGCAGATGTATGAGCCTTTGTTAACAGGCTGTAGGTTGAAATAAAAGATCTAGCTCCAACAGCACATGTTGCCTACATGTGGGCGTCTTATTTAGAGACGTCGGGCACGATTAATCAGAAGGAGAAGGGAGGAACAATATGATATATGCTTTAATCTTTTAACGATTTAGATTCAGTTTTAGGTAATGAATCACATCTTTTTTAAATATTTAGTCAACATCAGAGAACCATTTGTTTTCCTAAATGAATGTGTCACGTTACGAAAATGAAACTCTTTGAAAAATACAGTCACATGTGCAAATGAAGGGAAACAAAATGAATGATTGAAAAAGTCTGGAGTTCCCCCAAATTTGATGAACGAGCACCTGTCTGACGGAGGTTTCTCATCTCATGAGCTATGCATGCATGCCACAGCGCTGTCAGAGCCGTGCTTTATGGGCTCTGCGTTACATCGCTCCTATACCACTCCTTCAGTGAAGGTTTCCTTCGCTGTGATGGGCCGAAATCATAGGAGACCCATGTTTTTCACAAACGCGAGAAAGCCACATTGAGGAAGTGTTCACAACTACTTTCAAGACATATTTGAAAGATCGATCCTTGTGAGAACAACAACAACATTAAACACAACACAATCACACACTGAAATGCCTCAAATGTCTCAAAAGAAAAGAACCCGGATCGACTCCAGATAACAAACCCAGAACAAAAAGCTGTGTGTGAGGAGGAGACAGATGCTGACATCTGATAACCTCAGTCTGGACATCTTTAGTGCTCTGTACTGCAGAATGTTCACCACAGGAGTTAAAGTCTGGGATTTCGATTCTCATGACCAGCGGGCAATGCAATCGTTAGAATTTTTTATTTGCTTGGTAGTCGGGACCTAAATAAATCAGCTTCATTTTATTTTGGACTGAAAAGCTCAAACTGTGGGTGTGATCACACGCTTAAAGTTTTGCTCATCAACACTTTTAGCTTGAGTTGGTTGTTTGAAACGGAGCATATGCTTTGACAAAGCTCTGGCTCCGCACGTTACTCACATGAGACCCAACGCATGTTCTCTTTACGATTCTGTGGTTGCGTTAAAAAAAAAAACAAGACTTATAGATTTGTCCAGAACCTCTGCCAGTGTGTTTTATTGCAGCTTCAGGTTTATCGGAGGAGGGAGAGGAGACAATCGTGTATTCCCATCTGCTCGCGGCAGAGCTTCTTCATTTGTTCCCAGCTTTGTATTCACAGGGTTTGTCTTTCCTCACAGGTAGGTGACATGTTAGTTCAAAGGCTGGCCCCTCCCATCTGTTATCTGCGCATGAGGTTCCGGTGATTTATTCGCCGTTTCCCCGCCTCGGTTTAGACTCGTTCTCTGTGTGCGGAACCCACAGAGAGACACGCGGACCACACTGAGGCCAACAATTAAAAGCAGAAGTTGCCGTTTGTTTCTGTCAGTACCAAACAAAGCTGTTGAATGCGCTCCTCCTGGCTGAAATTCAATCGAAAAATTAAATCACGAGGAGGCTGATGGATGCCTGTGCAGAGCTTCTGAAGCAGCATGCAGCCGGTTTGGTCTGTTTCCAAGAGGAATGATGGTTTTGGTGAAAAGGTTTTTTCTATTTTTTTCCCCTTCTTTTGTGTTCTGCTTTATTTTCTCCTCCTCCTCCTCTTCTTTTTTTTTTTTTTTTTTTTAAAGAGAGGTCATTTGTTATTCTGTTAAGGATTTTAGAATTCCAGACACAATGCTTCCACTCAGCAAGATATCTCCGGCTTGTCAATACTGGAACTGACTGAACTGATGCGGTCCAGAAGTTACGGTTTACCCACCTGGGCGGGTGGAGCGGTCCTTCTTAATTAATGCTGCGGTTCTTCTTCAATTAAATAAACTTTAATTAACAAGCGAGCAGCACGGATCGACCGTCCACCACCCCTATCCAGCTCCAGTCAGGGGCATGTTAAAGGCAGATAAACACTTTTGGACTAATGAAAAATTGATTGCATAGATTCTATGGGAAGGAGGTATCCCTTTGGAATCAAATGACTCCCCTCCAGAGGCACGCTTAATATTCTACAGTGTCGGCCCGACTTAATCAGAACCGTCCAAGGTCTCTCAATCGAAGAAAAGCTCTATTGAGAGCTGGAAACGGACTGCTAAAAGAGCCTCGGTAAAGGAGAGCGTGGGTAAAGCAATGGCCATGGATTAGCTTAAAAAAATACAAATCATGAACAAAATTAGTAGATACGGCTTGTTTATGGTTCATTTATGCGGCGGAATTATATATCTCTGGGCTTATTTGCTTTTCCCCTCAGGCTACAGCAAGTTTTTCATAAAAGTCACAAACTTTTCGGTTATGGGGCCATCCAAATTTCCTGGAGCAGCGAGTCACTTACAATTTGAGGACACACTTGAGCTGCTTTCCTCCAGCACACTGAAGGCTGCCGTCACGACGGAGGGCTTCATTGCTCTCCTGTTGGAAAGCTTTGATAGAAAGCTCTCGGTTCCAGTAAATGAACATTTCTTATTCTCTCACAAGAGCAGCGGCGGCTTGTTGAGCGCTAGCTTGCGCCTGGTGCAGGCTGACTTACCTACCGCCCAAGGATTGCATAATTTTGAATTTCGCTTCAAAACGCGGCTTCACGACAGATGCTCTGCTGTTACCGATGCTCTGCGCTTGAAGAAATCATGTTGATCTAACATTTCTGAGTCCAGACATGAGAACCTGCTTAAATCCATAACCCTTGCCTCAGTCTGCCAAGACGCCATGCAAATGAGCTTGTGTAAAAGCTGAAAAGTGGTTGTTTTGGAAGTGTTTAGATGCACAAAGTAATTGCTGTGCTTTGCTATTCTTTTGACTTCAGAGTTTTTGAGCGATGACAGGTTTTATTTTATGTTAGGGCGTCCGCACTGCATGGGAAAGAAATATAGCGGCCTCTGAAATTTCTGAAGCCTTTGATAAAGATGAGTTAAAAGTGGCTGCAGGAAGAGAATTTACAATAATAACTGGTGTTTCTCTTACATCTGAAGAGTGTCTCGCTTATCATTCAACTGTGTGATTCCCAGCAACACCTATATCTTGTTTGATAAGCTTTGATATCGTCTCAGATGAGGAAAAAAACAGTGGACATTGCACTGATTGAACCTGTTTGGTTATGAGCTAATATACTTCCTCCATAGTTTGCTGCTGTGTAGATGTTACATGAATAACTTGAATCAATAGAATCAGATGTGATCCATCTGGCGACATACGGACGCACGCAGTGTTTTATTTTCCGACTGTTTAAAGTTTTCTCTCATTCTGCTCTCATTACGTTTGTGTTTTCTAATACGCTGACGGGTCGGTGTTGCTGTGCTGAATTGTGCAGAATAAAGTTTACAAATTAAATATCAAGCAGCTACGAATTTAAAAGACTTTATTATTGCCAGAACCCATAAAAGTAATAGCACTATATATCAAGATTCATTTCATACTTTTTTGGGGGGAAGATTTCTCCTTTTTATCAACTATTCATTGAGTAATTGGGCAAAATGGAGGCCAAATCAAAGTTTATTGCGGACCAATTTCAATGCCTGACATATCGTATGTCAACTGTGTGTCCTGCCATACGCACTATTTTTTTGTTGCTCCGCTTTATGGAGCTCAATTTGAGATCCATAAAGTCAAAGAAAGCAGTTAAGTGCTGTTTTTTTTCCCATGTAAAGTAAGGCTTCTTAACATTTCCTTTTATAGATGGCAGTAATTATAACCCTCTTCAGATGAAATATTTTCAGACAGCTAATTTTATTTTTTTTGCCTTCACAATTCCAGGGTCTTTTTTTAACACTTTTTTTTTTTTTTTTCAGGAGCGGTGATGAACAATGTGTCTAGTTTACGATTAAACGTTTCAGCCCAACTTTAACCAATCGAGTCAACACTTCTCAGCAAACATCAGAATGTTTTTCAGACGCAGCTCCACAGTCACAGCATATAAAAATACACCAGTACGGAAGAAAATGAAAAAAAAAAAGGGCCTTTTCACAGAACAGAAGCGACATGACTCTGTGGCTCTTTTCTCTCTCTCGCTACAGAGGTGTGCGTGGTGGACTGTGGTCCCCACGGCTTGTGCATCAGCGGTGTGTGTCACTGCGAGGAAGGCTGGACCGGACCAGACTGTGAGCAGAGGGACTGTCACCCACGCTGCATTGACCACGGAGTCTGCCGAGAGGGCAAGTGTGACTGCCATCAGGGCTGGACGGGTGAACATTGCACCATCGGTGAGCCAACGGTGACACATGCAGCGCTGCACACCTACACACACTTGACAGAAGGACATGAACTACAGGGGAAATTCATTTGAGGACAGGTTTAAAGGAGGCAACTTTTGGAGTGTGAATGTCAGTGTTTTCTGTGCAGTTTGTAGGGGAGATAAAGATCGTGACACACTTGTGTTGCAGCCTGCCTACTCCACACGAGCACCTTGGAGGGATATTTTCACTGCGCGGAAGAGAACTGCTATGTTTTAATTTCTGACTCAACCGGCCACAGTCATTGGTGGAAAGTAGCTGAGGACATTTACGCAAGAACTGAAAAGTACAATTTTGAGTATTTCCATTTTATTTCACTTCATCCTCCAAACCCAACAGATTTCAGAGGAAAATATTGTACTTTCAATAGATAGATAGATAGATAGATAGATAGATAGATAGATAGATAGATAGATAGATAGATAAGATACTTTATTAATCTCAAAGGGGAAATTAGTTTTCAAAGTAACAGCGCCACACACTTTACAGACACCAAATGTATTAAACTAAAGACACAAAATAAATTATATATATATATATATATATATATATATATATATATATATATATATATATATATATATATATATATATGTGTATATACATACATACATACATACATACATACATACATACTACTGCCTTTGTTGGAGTATGTAGTATATTTATTATATTGTGGCCTTGCTAATTTTTCTCTTAGTCATGGTAACTTTGACTAAACATAGTAACAGTTCAGTTGTTTTTCATTTGTTTCTAAATGCCAGTTGTTGCTTGTGGAAGCAGCAACTATTCTTCCTCATGCAGCGCTACAGACACTGTGGCATATTTAGTTTGTATGATTCAAACCCGTTTTCAACTGCGGCATTATATTGATAGAAATGTTCATTTGATGTGCATCAAAATGTTCTAGATTCAACCTGTTAACCATCCCTCCAACTACAAAGAAATGTGATATTTCGCTGCTATTCTCCAATATCATTTTTATCTTTTCCAAAGTTTTTTTTGTTTTTTTTTGCAACATCTCCCCACCACATCAACTTTGTAATTCCCCCTCATCCATTTAGATATTTCACCTCTTAAACTGCTGAAATGATGCTCCTGTATTAGTGAGTCAAGGGCAGGTATGTAGGGAGCTGCAAAGCCACGGGCAGGCCTCTTTGGAATATCATTTTTCTGAAATGGCAGCGCTTCACCTGGCATTAATGAGGATAATGAGTTCTGAGATGTCACTTCCCATTGACCTTTAACTCCTACTTCCTCGACACCTTACCCCCTGTCAAAGGTCCTCTCGTTAAACCCTGACACGCCGCATCAAACAGCAATCCCTCGAGTGTCATCTCCAACCCCTCAACGACAACATACTCTCTGTGAAACAAAGATCTGGCACTCCAAACTATTCAGCCCTAATTATGTATTTACAAGTTCTCTCATGAGCAATCCTGGGTCCACGGCGCCGATCCATCCCATGGGTGGGGAGGGGGGAGTAGTTTGTTGGAGGGGTCACATTCCTGATCTTATTAATCTCTCCGTCCTCCGGGCTGATTGTGCACCATCCATTTTTCTTTCTTTCTTCCTGTTTAAGGCTCCCTCCAGGAAAGTAACTCCTTGCTTCAGATGCAGCGGGGATGAATGGGCAGTGCGTTACCTTTTCTTGGAGAACCGGGAGCTTATTTTGTCTTTCAAACCCTGAATGACTGCCATTTGCACAAAGCGCCTTTTAATCACATTACATGGACAGGGCTTGAATAGAGGACTTCCTCGGCCATTCTTTTGTCACCGGCATCTAGATCCTGTTTTATATGCAAGGCTAAACCCATTGTCACTGCTTTCTCAGGGCTGCAGTTTACCACTGGAGGTGTTTTCGATTCGCCTTAGTGCGACGCTGCCGTGCAGTTGTCGGAATCACCGAATTGGATATGACGGCAACATAAATATATATATATATATATATATATATATATATATATATATATATATATATATATATATATATATATATATATATATATATATATATATATATATATATATATATATATACACACACACAGTATATGAGCATGCTGCTTTGTGATGCGTCCATAATAGACTGAGGGTGAGACGACATACCTCCTGACAAGCAGACAGTGAAATGTTTTGAAGCAGGCCCACATGAAACTGGCTAATAGAGTCTGTTTTAACAACCAGATATCAAGAGAGACCATGTGTTCCTCTTTGTGTTCGGCTGCCTTGCCTTGGCACGGCAAAGCAGATGGAAGAGTGTTAACAATGAATATTTTACGACGCTTAAGGGGAGGAACTCATTCATGTTGCTTCCTATGGACAGAAGCATAAACACCATCTAAGGGCGCTTTTTACCCCCCCAAAAAAAATGGGATTCTGACTACGGAAGCATCTATAATTCTGATTAATCACTTCTTCTTTTGTTTTTGAATCCAAGTCAGACTCTTACTGCAGCTAAACTCCAAGAATCTGTTCTTCTAAACCTGCAGCTTCTGTCTCTTTTGTCTCCCTCTCTCAAAGCAATGTTCAACTTTATGTTTTTTCTAATTGCATTTCTTTGCCTAACTCCTACTTATACCGGTTCTCTTTTCCATTTCATGTCTGTATGCCTGTCTGCCTATCTATCTCTATCCAACTCCCTCTTGGCTTCCATGTATAGCCCTGGATTCCAGAGTATCAGGTAAAAACACTTTTCCTTTTGCTTTGAGAATTATACTCTTAAGATGTTCTCTGATCCGGAACACCTTTGTGTGCTTAAAAAAAAAAAAGAAAAGTGAACTTTCCAGTCATATCCTGTCACTCATGCTTAGTAATATTCTATTCGGCTCTATCACCACAACAACTATGATTTACATACACAGTTGAGAGTTTGAAATTAGAGCAGGAACTAAAAAACGTGGCGAAGCCAACTATAATCATGGGGAAAACCACCTGCAAAGCTTCTTTTTTTTTAACAATTATTTCAAGCAAGCTGGCAGGTGCATCAGCTTTATGTCAGCAACCGTTCTCAATTTCTGTGCTCCCTGTAAGTTACAATAAAGCAAATGTGTTTGTCAGTCTTAGCTCTCTGGCACCAAGGAGATAAGTAATTTTCTTTTCCAAATGTTTCCCTTTCCTCGGTTGTGTAATAGGAGCAGTCAAGATAGGATATAAAGGTAAATTGAACCACTATCCCCCCAAGAGAGATTGTCACAAACAATCCCTCCCTGCCCTCTGTCTCTTTCCTAGCACGGCGTTGATACACCTGTTCTATGTCCGAGTCGATCATAATGTTTCTGCTGTGATCCTGCTCGCCCGATATGTTTCCTCATCTCCTGTCCGTCTTAACCACAGACTCACAGACTCCACGGTCCCTTCGCCTCCCGCCACCACCACCACCCCCCTTGTCTTAATTCCCTGTGTCTGCCAGATTAAACGCCCCAAACCTGGTGTGGTTTAGTCATGTTTCGGCTCCCTGTCTTCACCCTCCACTAGAAGGAATGCGATCTGGCAGCAAGTGCTCTGTTTTCTGTAAATGTGGAGACTCCTGATCCCCCCCCTTCCTCCTCCTTCCCACCCTTCTTTCCTTATTTACACATATACTTCCCTTTCCCTTTGATGTTGCTGTTACTTCACATGAGTGTTTCCGCAATAGGCTTTCCCCTACTCTAATTATTTTTAGGCGAAAGCAATAAACTTGCAAGACAG
Organism: Clinocottus analis; assembly: GCF_023055335.1. Classification (NCBI taxonomy): domain Eukaryota; kingdom Metazoa; phylum Chordata; class Actinopteri; order Perciformes; family Cottidae; genus Clinocottus; species Clinocottus analis. The sequence goes on from NW_027175821.1 coordinate 16,985,079, forward strand.
TCACCGATTTTCTGCTTCTCAAATGGGATTTGGGCAACTTTGAACTTACTCGGAAACCGTTTACAGCTTGATTCAAATGCAACATCGCCCTCAATTTTCGAAAAAAGCACAATGTGAGAATTTACGCAAACCAAAAATACAAGTGTTGTGAACTCATGGAGAATCACCATTCTTTGATTTCAACACAAATAGAAACCTCCAATTGCCACGCGGATGTGAGTCAACACACATTCGCAGTGTCTCCCATTGGCTTTATGAACTGTAAGCAGCTCAGCCGGTTTCCTCCTCTTCTTTATTACTCCTTTTGTGCTGCTCCTTAAACTCCTGTGAAACGACAGTAACTCCTCACACCCTCCCCCACATCCCGAGTCCTGTCAGAGGTGTATCGTACTGTATGTTCACTCAGTACTGTCTTTTATCATCTTTGTACCCCTCCTCTGCCCCCCTTGTCCACTCTAAATGCCCCCCTCGCTCTTGTCTTCCTCCTCCCCTTCTCCGCCTGATTTCCTTGTTTCCGACTCGCTCCGCTTTTTGACACGTACATGATGCGTTGACAGACGGCTGCCCCGGGCTGTGCAACAACAACGGGAGGTGCATCCTGGATCAGAACGTCTGGCACTGCATCTGCCAGTCAGGGTGGAGAGGGCTGGGATGCGATGTAGCGACCGAGACGCTCTGCTCGGATGGCAAGGATAACGAGGGAGGTAGGGAGAATTAAAAGCCTCGTACAAATCGTCTTTTAGCGTCAGAAAAAAAAAAAAAAAAAGCTGGCGTGTAACTCTCCTTGTGCAAGAGAGAGAGAGAGGAAATGGCTTTGATGTGGCTCCTCGGTGACAGTGCAAACAAACAAAACAAATCAATCATACATAAAACATCACTGGGAAGAAAATGCAAATGTTGTAGCAGAGCAGATTGTTAAACAGCACGCTTTTAAATATACAGTAGATCAATTACAAAGAGTGGTTTGGACTGTATATATATATATATATATATATATATATATATATATATATATATATATATATATATATCTCAACACTGTGGAGCTGGATGGCGATTAAACTGCTGATCGACAAGCTCAGAACTTTTAAAGTCCACAGCGAGTGACGTACTTTGAAATAGTTTCATGTCAGCTCGGTTTCTTTAATGGACTTCAGTTCACGTTCAAAGTCACCCGCGTTCACTAATGCATCCCGGTCGACACAGCTTCCCCCTCCCAGTCTTGACTGTCCCTCCTGTCTCCCCAGACGGCCTCATCGACTGCATGGACCCAGACTGCTGCACTCAAATCTCCTGCCAGGGTCAGACCTACTGTCGCGGCTCACCTGACCCCGCTGCCATCGCCGGCCAGGGCCAAAGTTCAGCCGGCCAGCCCACGTCCAAGGGCTTCTACGAGCGCGTCAGTTTCTTGATTGGACCCAGCGGCAGTCACGTGATACCCTGGGATAACCCGTTCAACAGCAGGTGAGCGGGCGTAATGGATTTCTGACGGCTCTTTAATTATTCGCGTCACGTTCGTCTTATTTGCTGCCTCATTACCAGTCGGCAGACACCTGTGTTTGTGGAGCCACTCCAAAAAACGTCAAAAGAATCTCACATCTCTTTGTCTCCGCTGTCACGGTGACAAGTGTGTTTACAGTGGTGTCGCTGCCACGAGCGTTTATTTCTTTCACCAGTCAAGATTAAGAGTGAGCTTGTTCCGCGCTAAAAACAGCCCCTTATGACTGTGACAGCGTGAGGATAAGGTATCTCACGCCAAGATAACGGGACCATGTGCTTTTTCTCCAAATTGGAAAGAATAGAAGAGCAAACATTTCTCTGAGGAGACCATTTTCACACCGCACATTAATGTATGTCTTCTATCATAAACCCAATTGATCATGAACGGGACCGCACATCATGTAGTAAATTTGATTATCTAAGGCCGGCACATTTAACTAGACTTCTCTTTACTATTTGCTAGACAGCTTTTTTCTTTCTTTCTACAAACTGTTTTTTTTTTAAATCTGAAAACCCCAATAATATCCTGTCTTGCAAAGAGCCAACAAGTTAATGGTAATCACCACTTTAACTTTAAACAAGAGGAAATTAACTTGAAGATGGATGGATGTCGTTGATATTAAATAATTAAGCAATAAGCCACGAGAGGCCGATGTTTACAGGGATTTCAATGCAGCTAAGGGGCATTGTTAGCCATGAAGCAGTCACACTTGGAACTGAATTGCGAGACAATTTATTTCTTCTGTCATTACCAAAAATGGCAATAATGCCTGTGCCTAATTTGAAGCTGTTGACATGATGAAACCTCTGCCATATCAGTAGGCCCTTAACAACTCCAGCAAATCATTCAACAACTTTCCTTCCTTCCGGAAGAAATCCGACAAGCTGTCAGTGCCTCTGTATCGGGCAAAAGGTCTATGTCTCCGTGCTTCCTCTTGAAATTAATTCTATCTCCATGAAACAATTTAATCCCATCAGCCATGACACCCTGGAGGAGATAGCGTTACGTTTAAGTTATTTCTCCTTCTGTCTTGCTATTTCTCCCACAAGCTTTGTGCAGAATGTCTTAATTGCGTGGCGTCTGACCTCCTGGAGTCGGGCCGTACCTCTTTCCTCTCAGGCCATTCCCTCAACACACTGAAAACGGCAATGGCCTGTATCAACCCTCCAGAAACTTTGGGAAATCGCAGGAAAAAGCTGTTTCTCTCAGTAGCATCTTATCACTGAGCTGCGGGCTCGGGCACTGGGATCCATCTCCATGCTATGCTATCGCGTATGTTAAAGTGGAAAAACACATATCAATCATCAATCAATCAATGTTTACATGCCACTCTATTACATTGCACAGTCCTTTGCTTTTGGCATATTCTGTCATAAATTAAGGAGCCTGCTGAGCGCATATTTAATACATCGTATCACGTCCATGACACGTGACTTCCTCCAACAACACAAGGTAAACAACACAACCGTAATATTTCAATATATCTGCAACTTATGAAGTAAGTTGACGGAGCGTTGTGCAGAAAATAACTTGTGCGAACCTCATGTGTTAGCAAGTGTTAGCTAAATTAAGCTAAGTTAGCTAGCTATGCTGAGTCATAGGTACATTTTTGGATGCCAGAAACTGCTGCCACCTTAAAAATAGAGCTCATGTCTCAGCACAACTTAAAAAATCTTGTTTTATTGGATTTGATCATTGTAACAGTGTCTTTACAGTTTTCTGTAACAAAAAGAAGAAGAAAAATCAATCAGGCGACTGCAGCTTTTTCTGAACGCTGCTACCCGAGTGCTCACTAAAAGCAAGAAGGTGAAACACGTCGGCCCAGTTCTCAGAGCTCTGCACAGGCCTATGAATCCAACAATTGATCTAAAATATGACTATTATTGTCTGACAAAGTACTGACTGTTTTTTGGGGCCAAATACCTGATGTGCCGCTCTGTTACGAGCGTCCCGGAGCTCTCAGATCATCGGGGACGGCATCGCTCGCCATCCCCGTGGTCAGCGCCGAACCAGAAGCAGCAGCTTTCACCGGCTGTGTCTAAACGCTCAGTACGCTTGAGGTCCGCTCCAGCCCTTTGTTCTTTTACATCCAGACTCCAAACTCTTCTGTTTGCCACCTTCCCTTTCCTGGGGCCGTTTAAAGATGTCACATCCTTGTAATACATAATATGTTTTTTTGTATTGTTTTCTTTTCTCTTATATTAAAATAACTTATTTTCTACACTATTTGTTTTGTATATCTATATATAATTATGTTAAGGACTTTTTATTGCAACTATGTGTGTATATATATATATATATATATATATATATATATATATATATATATATATATATATATATATATATATATATATATATATATATATATATATAAACATGGCCATGCCTAATTACACTACGTAGTATCTATTCACAGAGCAGAAGAGCTTTTTATGTCTCTCAAAGACATTTTGACATTGGTGGACATTAATAAAACCTGTGACCTTCTCGCGTGGGAACTGACTTTTTATTCATGGTGACACCTTTGCAGCGTCCCCCTTTCCCTCAGCTTTTTCCAAGAATTAAAATTTTAAAGATGGGTTTCCTAGGTAAAAAGAATTGATTAAAAAATGTTTGATATGAAGGGAGAATATACCTTACCCAATGAATAGACTTCTGGGCTCCATCAATGTGCAAACTCAAGAGACAAGAGTTGAATTTCTCACCAAAACCTTCAAAAAAAACTCCCACATTTGTTCAGCACAACGAGTGGCGTTTGTTTTGTGACTGATGGGGAGGAAAAATGATTGCCAACTGTGTGCAGAAGGCTTTGGGAATATTTTCTCCAATAGTTTAAAGTAATCCTTATGTAAATAGCATGCTTTAGTGAAAATATAGAATGAGGCTATCCCCCCCACCCGCAGCCCCCCTTCTCAGCCGGGTTCTCAGTAATCCTCATGCTCATTGTCTTCAGCTTACTGTCGATTTCATGTCTGGCAGTGGCATTAGCTCTCTTGCTCAAAATACTCATTTGCCTTTTTATCTCCTTGTAGAAGTTAGTTTTGTAGTCAAAAGTGCATCCTGCATTTTGTAGGTTCTGCAAACATGCCTACTTTTGACAAAATTAATTACCTTTTTTTTTCTTTCCCCTACGAGCACAAACACCAAATTCTACATTTTTTTTAAAAAAGAGTCAGATAATGAAGTAGAATGTACGAGTGGCAAAGCCTGTTTGGAGACCCATATTTTTTGAAAGATCCGTTTGAGGTTAGAGGGTGAATAATTTATTGACAGCCTTTGCAGAGTATACATTATAAAAAAGTCTGTGAAGCGCTGGAACAAAGCCAGAACGGCATCAAGACTTCCCAACGCAGCGGTGACTGTTATGTCTCTCCGTAGTGGATCTGATGTCTAATGGCACCGAAATGGGAAACAGTTAGAGGTCACTCCTCTCCTTTGAGAAGCCATCGTGAACGAGAGAGTGCAGATGTTGGCGTGCGGTCAGGTTTCTGAACTGTGCAGTAAACTGGTCCCTCGTATAGCACAAAGAATAAAGCATGTGTTGCGGTTGAGTGTTTTTCTTTTTTGTTTTACGCCACTCGTCCCGGAGCCGTATCGCATGTCCCACACGCGAGCCTCCCGTTGGGTTCTCAGACGCTGCTGCTTTCCAGCCGGCGTGAGGCAATGACAGATAAGAATGCATGAATTACGTGATTCATTTCTGGTGTTTCAGCAGGTGGTGTGACTTAGCGTTTGTTTGGCGGCTTGGCTTCTCTCGCATGCTCTCAAAAGATTAATAGAGACACAGGAAAGAAAGAGTGAACCTTCGCCGGGGCTCTTAAGTGGCCTTGTTCCCTGAGCCGGTAAATAAAGGATGGGAGACGGTTGTGCCGGGCGTGGAGGAGGAGGGAAATAACAGAGGCTAAAGCTGTTGATCATCCCAGTCTCATATACGTAATGACCCGCAGACAAAGTGGCAAAATGAGACATCTTTTGCCCACCAGTGACAAATGCAGAGAGAACACTTTTAAAATTCGTCTCTATGGTTGAGAAGTAGGGAATGATTAAATGTTGATGGAGAAATATCGCATTGTCGCCTCTTTTTACCATCAAACAAACGAGTGGCTGAACAAACGACTTCACACTTAAAGATATACGAACCAGAAGCAGCGCCGGGAAGGTTTCACCTGAAGGTCCTGCAGTCATGTTGAATAATCGCAGAGGACATCTGAGGCTTTATTAATCATGTATGAAGCTTCCGTTGCTGTGATTCATGAAGCAAAAATGCCCCCCCCCCTCTCCTCCCCACTCCAAAATAAAACACTATTTTGGGGGGAAAGCAAAGGGAAGGGGATGCTGGAGGTGGAGAGCCTTTGGACCAGAAGCAAATCCATTTGCCAGCAGGGTAAATCTGGATGAGCAAAGTGAATGAGTAATGCTCCCCAATGCGAGACAAACTACCACCGAGGTGCCCTTAAGTGAAGCATTTAACCCTCGCGGCCACTGAGGGTGAATTTGCGTCCAAATACTAAGAGAAAAAGGGATTATTGTTCGAAAAGCCTCTAAAAGGGGAGCATGTATTTCCTCTCGTCGACTTTGGATGTGTCTGAAAGCATAACAGTTTGACTGCTCTCGACTGCACATTTTTACATTTGTTGTATACAAAAAGCATTTTCTTGTCACGACCACATGTATTCATTACTTCACCTTTCTAAAGAGTTGTGGCAATTCTTTCGGATCGTCGCATTTCCTTGTTGATTTATTTTTTAACCCTGCTTTTTGTTTCTTTTTTTTTTTTTCCTTCTTTTTTTGTTGACAGTTTGCCTTCAGCGTTGCATTTTGTTTTTATGAATTCCTGCAAAGTGCCTCTTGACACATCAGCCGCCGAGCTTTGCAACTTCTCACATGAAGAGGATATCTGTAACCGAGTTGAAGAGCCGGTTCTGACACAATTCTTGTCGATATGATATCTTTCATCATAAGTATTACCACAGACATGCATCACACAAGTGAGCACAACACTCGGCTGTGACACTGACAAGAGGCTCTCTATTGGAAGCAAAAGTACTTGCGAGAATAATCACGTTTTGGATCACACCCTCTTGAAAATAGAGACTTTGGGGAAATTCTTAATTCAGCGAGGTCAGAGTGATAATACTGTGAATATTTCGCTCATGAATCTCATTTGTTATGCCTTTTGCTGGTTCATTTAGTTGGCTCTACGTACTAACAGCTGAACCTTGTTGGCTAAATAATGTGCAACGCTGATGCCTCTTTCTCAAACGAATAATACTTGAAATAAAGACAAGGCTTTAAGTGTGAGGAACACAGAAAATAAATGCCATCCATTTTTCTGTCTTCTCTTGGAATATTAATGCTGCAATCCACGTGCGAGGTGCGGCAAAAATCTCGACAGCCCTCCATGTCCGAAAAAACCTCATCCCACTGAATTATGGGCCTTTTAAAGCCGTAAACAGAGACAGAGAGGTGCTCTGTGAGTTGGCATTTCCATGAATAACAACCAATGAAGTGTGTGTATTCCTAGCGGTCGGTAAATCATACCTCCCCGCCGCTGCTGCCGGCGCACGGGTGTGACAGTTGTGTTGCGGCATTGCTGATGTGGCCGCGTGTTGTCGCCGGCTGCCATTTGTTTGCTCACTCATCCTCCCTGTGTTTGTTTGCCCACACAGCCTGGCGTCAGTCATCCGGGGTCAGGTCCTCACAGGAGACGGGACGCCGCTGATTGGAGTCAACGTGTCGTTCCTGCACTACCCGGAGTACGGCTACACCGTCACGCGGCAGGACGGCATGTAAGGGAGACGCTCCGTGCAGACGGGCATCAGTGGGCGCGGCATGTGTCGACACGCAGCGGCCCATCCGCATCCATCAACACTGATTTGCATGCGCAAACAAACACAAGTACCCTCAGCCCGCGGGTTCAACCGTTGCCCTTGCGAGCAATTTAATGTGTGGCTCGGACTGCTGTCCCCTGGACCAGTGTGGAAAAGTGCAGGCGGGGAAAAAAATCTGTCCAACAGTGGGAGAGTCGTCCTGGCGGTGATCCAAAAAGTGCTCAAAACAAATTGAAACCGCAGCACATTGTGCCCTCGAACAATTCCTCATGCAAATGTCACAGTGGTGGTGGCCATTTTGAACCGGTCTGTTTAAAATGCATTGAATCAGCGAGGGTAGAATCAATCTGCCTGCAGTGTAGTAAAACATGGGATTACTGTCTGACCTTCTCCTGCTGTTACCGCAGACGGGTTCCTTAATAACGGGAGCGCAAACACATACAAGACAAAAGCATGTCCTATTTTACAGGACGGGTTCGCCTCAGGTTGGAGCTTTATTTTTCAGATTTTCCGTCACAGACGGTACACCAGGGCCTTTCGTTCACATTCAGCTGCTCGAGGTCGTGTGTATGTGTTGCCAGTACAGAATAAAAGACTCATAAGTGGCACCGGATTGCCCAGCTGTTGTTATGAAGCACAATCCTTGGGTCCCCAGATAGCTGAGGATTAGCTGATTTCTTCAGATATTCCGCCCTGTAACTCTTCTGACAAGGAGCGTGATAAATGGTCGGGGATAATCACACTTGGTTAGCCAACAGATCCGCTCAGTGGAGTTAAGAAGGGGTGGTGGGGGGAGGGTGGTGGGGGGGGGGGTGGATGAGGGCCAGCATCAAAGCCTGGCCTCTTGCAGCTGTGAGCTCCCCACTGCCCAAAGTGGAGAGAGCTTGAGAAGGAAGCTGTTTTAGGTCAGCTGCACAGCTTGGCTGTTGGCGCGTGTGTGCGTGTACGTGTGTGTGTCTCTGTGTGTCTCTGTGTGTGTGTGTGTGTGTGTGTGTGTGTGTGTAATTGGGAGTGTGTGCATGAGAGACGTGCATAAGCGTCGAAATCTGAGAGAGTGTGTGTGTGTGTCTTTGTGCATGTGAATGCATGCAATGTCACCAGACAGATGCTTTACCCCCTGGGTAGTGGAGCTTGCAGAATATATAGAGCAGCACTTCAAAGGCTCGCCCTTCATTTCCAAACCAGTAACTTATCCCTGAGTAATGCCGTGCTAATTAAAACCAGTTCACCAACGAGGACTCCCAAGACTCCAAACCAAATTCAACCATAAAGTGTCTTTTCATACCATGCCCGGTTAAACAAAAGTCATAAATTAGAGTCAGTGAATGATAATAAGGGGATAAACTTAGTTGTGGAAAAGTCTTCTATTGCATTGAAAAAAAAGCCTTTTCAGTCTCAGTCCTGGAATAAATATTTACTGTGCACATGATTACATGAAATTCCGGTTTATTACAACCGGAGGCTTGTTTCTATAGTTATGGCCGTCACTGCTTTCAGTAATAACGTTGATAAAAAGAAGTTGGAGCGAGAAATTAAAAAGACTCAGAACTCACGCCCTGGTTCAACCATTCTTTTTGGTCTCGTGGCAGCTCATTTCAAGTCCATTAGGTAGGCGCAGCATCGTAATGGAGACGCCTTTTTTAATTCCGTGGTGCTGTGTTAAAGGTTTGACCTCTTGGCCAACGGCGGCGCTTCCTTGACGCTGAGTTACGAGCGCACCCCGTTCCCCACGCTGCACCGCACGGTGTGGCTGCCCTGGAACGTCTTCCACGTGATGGACACGGTGGTGATGAAGCGGGAGGAGAACGACATCCCCAGCTGCTACCTTACTGGCCTGGCCCGGCCCAGCCCCCTCGTCCTGGCCACGCCCCTCTCCACTCTGTACAAGACGTCCCCGGAGGACAGTCCCGTTATCCCCGAGACCCAGGTGAGATCCCAACCGCGGGGCTTTTTATGCCCAATTCCACTGTTGCGCTCGTATCTGATGGTTTTGAACGACTTTAATACGTCGACCCATGTTTGAGCCCAACACAACAAGCAGCAGTGTTGAAAATACACAAACACAGAGTAACAATAATACTGTTATCTCCTTAACCATGGCTTCTCTCGCTTTTTTTTTTTTTTTTTTTTTAAACACAGTCAGATTTGCCTTTCAGTTTGCCTTTGAGCTTTGATTGAACTGAGGCGTCTCCCCAAATACTAAGCCATAAATTGTCTCACAGTAATGCTGATAAATTCCGAGGGCACATCGCACGAGGTTACATGCCTCAGGATTTGGTTTATATCCATTTGGCTCAAATCAGAGTTGAAAATCCCTGAATGCAAAATGTGGCTCAGCAGCTCCGAAACTGATAAGAACAAAAAAGATCTGTTTTACGTTTGAGGGAGAATACATTTGGCCACGCTTCAGTGGCAATCTGAGATGAAACCTGTTTAAAGTAACTGGGACTCAACAGCGAAAAGACAGTAAGACTCGTCAATTATGAAAGTTGTCACGTTCAACTAAAAGTACTTTTTTTGTATTGCCTGTGGAGTTTTTCAATTTGCACACAGCCGTATGTCCTCTGGAGTTTAGTATATAAGTAAGAACTTGTTTTTAATCTATCGACTGTGCGACATTAAATATGTAAAAAAAAATAATAAGCTTGTATATCTGTGAAACAAAATGTCACTTACGCGACTAGAATGTGTCCTGAATGAAATACCTGAGTGATTACAGCTAAACCTCCGTAGGAAGTGCACTATATTCTAATATCATATCACATACATATTGCATTTTGCGTTGTATACTAAGAGTTATCCTCCACATTAAATATCAGCTAACTCCTGTTGCTCCTGTTACTTAAGTCCGTACTCCACACTGTGCATTTGGCACCAGTCTGACTGCTAATTAAAATCACAGGTCCTCCATGAGCAAGTGGCCATACCCGGCAGTGACCTCAACCTGGTCTACCTGAGCTCCAGGGCAGCTGGCTACAAGCCCATCCTGAAGGTGCTGCTGACCCACGACCGCCTCCCCTTCGGCCTGATGAAGGTCCACCTGATGGTGGCCGTCATGGGCCGTCAGTTCCAGAAATCTTTCCCGGCCTTCCCCGACCTCTCGTACACCTTCATCTGGGATAAAACAGACGCCTACAATCAGAAGGTCTTTGGCCTGGCGGAGGCTGTGGGTGAGTACCCGCTGCGAAGCTGCCGGGCCGGAGATGTTGTGTAAGCGTGGGTTCACTCGGTTACTCAAGCTACCTCCAGGCAGTGAACCTTGGGTGAACTTTTGAAGATTGATTTTTGTTTTCTTTCGGTTAGTTTTTTGTAAATTGAGGATTATTAAACTGGGGACCGCTGATGTTACCATGTGCAGTGAAGATTGAGCAGGTGGTGTTGAATCCAGAAATCCTCCCCCGGTGCTGCACTTTTGAAGGCCACTGCTCTTCTGCTGACTTTTTTGTTTTGCATGTATGATATTTCAGAAGCAGTGCACCGACTAAAATATTGCCTATGAGGCAGTAGCCTGAGGAAATAAATCCAGCATCACAAATAATAACAGAATCGTGTGCTTGGATCATAGATGATGGAATATCTTATTTATGTATTAAATAATATAATAATTTAAGTGTCAGCTTGAGTAATATAATACATCACACTGGGGGGAAAGGCCTCTTTAAAAATAGAAATGAATTAAAGAAATCTGCAAATGGAATGATTGTAAGATTTTATGCAAGATATAAAAGAAAAATGGAAATTAAAGACTAAAAACAAGTCCCTATATTTCACTGAAATGTTACTTGTTCAGTGGTTGTGTCTTATATTAAGTGTTATGAAATATTCTGACTAGTAATTAAATAAATGTACTTACGTGTTCGCAGTTTAGGGATTTTGCAGAACTACATGCAGCCGCACTTGCATCGAAATGTTTTGCAGAAAACCGTTTTAGAAATCTGAAAAGGTCTGGGGGATTTCGTTAAGAAGGATGAATGTTTGAGCACTCAAGCTTACATATTACAGGGGGGAAAAAATAAACTCACGGCCCTGACAATCAACAGAGTGCATTCGACCATAGCGCTGTGTTTATGACAGTTCCCATAACGCGCTCCCTCTTTTGTCGCTCAAATAATTCACGCCACTTCATGTGCCGTTGTTTATTTGCATTTACACAAGATAAAACCCAAAATGAGAGGAGAGAGCATGAAATCCAAACAGTGCAGGTTGAGACACAGAAACCCCACAGGTCTTCTAAAATCAGCCCAGTTGGAGAGAATGACACAGTCAAAGAGAAAGCACAACCCGCAAATACGGAAGACGATCGCAACGTGTGCTGAATGTCTTATTGGCTGCAAGGCTCATTGCTGCCTTAAGTGTCAGGTAAGGAGGTTGCAACCTTGCTCACCACAGGCATCTGCCGTCATTACTTTCAGTGTCGGTGGGATATGAATACGAGTCCTGCCTGGATGTGGTGCTCTGGGAGAAGAGGACGGCGGTGTTACAAGGCTATGAACTGGATGCCTCCAACATGGGAGGGTGGATGTTAGACAAGCACCACATCCTGGACATTCAGAACGGTAAGGACACGCTCATATATCTAGAGCCAGTGTGCTTGTGTGTGCATTGCTGGGGCCCGGGGGGGGGGAGCAGAGATAGGGGGCCTCTTAGGGTTACAGGCAGGTGGTCTTAACCCTGAATCACCGCAATGAATGCTTGAATCAAAATGAAATATGGTTCGTCATCCCATCGGCAGATAATAGAGGAGAGTTTTGAAGGGCCGATCATTCACAGTAATGACAGAATAAATCAACGACTAAGTCACCGGGGCGCGCGCCGCGCCGCGGTTCCACACGACTCAGCTATTTTGGGAAGACGGCGGGCCTTTTGCCGCACGCGGAGGCCCGCGCTATTGATGAGCAGGCGTCATGTTTAATTCCCTCATTAATTCAATCAGCGAAATTAATGTCTCGCTCTTTCATCAATCAGAATGGCTTTAATCGCCGAGTGCATTAAACGGACAGGAGTTTGTCTTCGTTGTCCTGGTGCAGAGAGGCGATGGAGTCAAACATGCAGAATGAAACTATCGTGTATACATAAACATACGTGCATGACCGTGATAGAGTACTGTAATCTGGTCAATTCAGTGCTGTGTTACAAATGTGGAGGCAGTAATGTGACTGTAAGAATGAGGAGAGGGCCTCAGGGTATTTAGCTGTGTTATGACATTAAATCCCCTCCAGCTCGCTATCTTTGTTCCAGTTGTCCAACACCATTTGTGTCCTTTTCATCTCCAAAATATGTAAGATTACATTCAGGGTCCTGTAGTCTCACATTGTCAGGAGTTTGTGATCTAGGTGTTTGTTCATATGCAGGTTTTAGTGGGCGTTTAGTGTGAGTCTTTGCTCTTTAAATGTAGTTTACTCTACTGCATATATAAAACATGCTTAAATATCTCATTTCCAAATGGCAGATATAGGATTTTTTTCTTTTTTACTGGCGCCATAAGTCGGAGTTTGTGTGAGCAACAAATGCAGTTGAGAAACTGGTAATTACACCTTTAGTAATGTGTTTCCTGGAACCAGCCTCTCTGTGTGTGTGTGTGTGTGAGCCACAGAGTCAGGGACTTCATTTGTTGTTTCTTACAGAGATAGCATCACTGCGGAGGAGCCAGCATGGCATGGTTATGATTGATTTTTTCCCTCCCGTTCAACTTTATTTCCATTATTCGAGGAGAGAAACCGTAAAGCGGTGCAAATGATACAGCTAATGTTATGAATAGATATGAACCAGTTGTTCTCAATCCGTCGTTCCTCCGTTTTCAGTTTGCAGACAGTCGCATTACAGATGCGGCGAGGTGCGTTTGTGGTGCGTAGGAGAGTTGGCATTGACGAGTGCGGTGTGGCGTGTTTGCATGGCGTCTTGTTAACGTCTTCCATTATGCTCAGCCATCATTATGTGATTGGTTTTTAGAGGTCATTCTGCTGTATAAAAGATGAACCGAATCACTGAGGAAGATAAACATTCAAATGCAATTTTTTTTTTTTTTTTTTTGAAAGAGCAAGAAAGTGCAGATTTATCAACGTCCCTACTAATATGCAATAACGCCAGTATTTATTACCGTCTCTACACAACGTCCTAGTGAGCATCGACACAAGCTTCTTTTCCTCAGAGTCTCTCGTCCAGAGGTGCTGCTCACCTAACCACGAGGAGCATCTCCCTTTTTTGATCGCTGATAAAAAAAAAAGAAAAAAGCAGCAAAGATTTCCAAATGTAGCTTTAAGTGAGCCTTCTATCAGGTCTGCCATCAGCAGCTATCATCACTTAAGTGTACATCACCATGAAGTTGCCAGTAATTATTATGTCACTCATGCGTTTGGATGATGTGCTTTATATAGATAGATCACTTTAAAATATGTTTTACAAGCGCAATGCCTGGTAGGAAAAGTTCTACAGAGACTTGATGTACAATGACACAATATACAATGATTATGAGATGTTATGTATTTATCACCCCACCGGGTGAAAGAATAGTGCAGTTTTTTTAAAGCACCAGCAGTGGGTCCGTCGAGGGTAAAGAGGTTAATGAGGTTCACTTGTTAAATAGCACATTAATAAAGTGTTTGTGCCGCCAATAGTGCATGAAAATAGACTCCTGCTTTCTTACATTTATTCATGGAGCTGCTATTGAATTTGAATTGCATTCTCATAATCTCCCGTGACATCAAAAATGCATCCGACTGAATGCGAGCAGGCCGAGCTGACCAATCACAATGCTTGTTGTCGCCGTGCGGCGTCTCCCCGGCCCCGATGTGCAGTTACACATGCGAGGGGTTTCACGTGAGCTCTGGCGGAGCCTCAGAGCATCCTTCCATATCCTCTGCAGACCGCCTGACACAACAGCATAGATCTAGCTTCAGCCGCTGTCTCTCTGGCCCGGTTCACCGAGCTTCAAGTAAACCTTTAGAAGTTATTTCCGTTTCCAGATATTTTGGCAACGAGAGGAGGCGTGTTCTTTAAGGCGGACCGATTGTGTAACTACAACTGCCTACATCTCGAATAGAGTCTTTTATAGCATCATATATGCACACCCACAATTGGCAGGTGCAGCGCTATTCATCCTCCAATACTCTGTGGGTTTGCAAAGTAATATCATCCATGCACTCAGCATGTATAACAGTCTTCTCACATCTCAGAGATTGCACCAACTGTCTTTTGTCGGATGCGTTTGTGGAAAAAACATGTCAGGGAACCAGTTTCTGAAACTGAGCCTTCCTTTACTTTGTTCAAACCCCGGTGCCACTTTGTCCTGCTTCTTTGTTGAACATTAAAAGACCAGACACGAGGGCCCATTGCCGAACCCAATCTGTCAAGCCATCCAAAACATGAGGTTTGTGAAGTGTGCAAAAAGAACATTGAAATATGCCTCCAGCTTGACTGTTACCGGGGCGTTGCGTTTCATCTCACCTGTCTCAAAGTATAGCACACCCATCTCCAAAGCCTTCACTGTGGCAGCATCGCCGCTGGAGTTGTTGTTGAGATGCTCTCGCGATCAACAGATAGATGCGGCATGTGTGATATGCAAATGTGGGCTACATCCTTTATTAGACTGAGCCGCGCCGCGTGTCTGGATTTATCAGAAAATTGGACGCCACTGTTCAGGAAAAATCATTATGTACAGGGTTCTACTTGTACGTGGAAACGATGGTGACATAAAATAAAAACAACAACCAGATGGTGTCGAGTTTCTTGTTGTGCGGTAACTGCTGCAGCCTCCCCAAGGCTTTTTTTCTTCCTTTTCTATCTTTTTTTTTTCACAATTATCACAGCACCACCCCAAAAATAAATCGCAGAGTCGAACTAATTTTGGAAGATTCAAAAATAGTTAGGCAAACGCGTGTTGCTCTGTTTCATGTGCCGGTGTCTTGACAGGGGCTCCATCAATTTGCTTAAGGGGTCGCGTGCCGCGATCACATTCGCTCAACCCAAAGACAGTGAGCTCTTGAAGACTGTGAAATGATTTTGTCAGCGACTTTGGGAATGCTAGTTCATACCGTGTTCACATAAAAGTATCATTGCCCCGTCTGTAATCCTATCTCTCATTGTCCTCACACTTTTTTACTACAGAGGCTTGGAGTCGGCGGCGTCTTTTATCCCCTTTGCATTTTCTAATCCAAACTGAATCACTCAGTCTCGCATTCAGCCACTTTCTGACATTTGAGATTTATGGCCCATGTGGGTTTTTGGGCAAGGAATGCGGTTCGATATCCTCGGCCGGGGTGAAGATGAATCCAAATATCACTGTTTGCCTTCATTGCTGCTCCAGTATTGATTCTTTCATGCTGTAAACCTTGACTAATGTCCTCACCCGACATGTTAGCAAGCGCTGGTCCTGTGCAGCTGCACAGCGCTTTTTAGCTCCAGACATTTGCCATCCCTCTTTGTTGTGACTCCTGCTTCATTTTTCGCTCTACTTTTGAAACATCTGAACACTTTTTTTTTCCCCCTCTCAATCGTTTGTGGCACACAAAAAAAAGACCCGAGCGGAAGCCGTCTCCCTCTCTGGGCGCCCGATCCAGAGCCTGTCGAACTAGATAAGGCAAATTGCTGGTGTCTGTGCTTTAGTCATGTCCTCCATGCCCCTCCTCTCTTCGTTACAAGTGGGTGTAGCTGCAGCTTGTCTCCATCGAGGGGAACATAGCTGATTCTTATTGGACACAGCCGTTCTCGCATTTGAAGAACTGGGTGGTTTCCTGCTCACTTTTAGCCTCTATCACGGCGGATCCGCGAGGGCCTGAGTGGTATCTAAGACGATGACACAGTGCAAAGGAGAACAATGAAGGACAGGGTGCAATTAAGACAACCCCCCCCCCCCCCCCCTTACCAATCTCTGCCCTCTCTCTCTGTCACCAAGGTGACATTGCTCAGGGCGCCTCTGCTTTTCCTTTTTTTTTTCCATCAGGTACGGAGGCTCAGCGTTGCATTTGTACCATTAATCTCGCCGGAAGCCGTAATGTCGACATTAAAGCATTTCCCCCCCCTCCCCCTTCCCCCCACACTACATGACTCAAATTAGCCTTTCATCAAACGAATGCTTTCCTTCTGTAATGATTCTAAGAAAGGAATCAATTGAAGGAACTGAGCGTATTCAGAAAGAGTGGCCTTGTAGTTTGGGACAGCGTAATGAGAAGTTATTGGTTCTACGTAAAGGAGTTCTCAGAGTACATGAAGAGATCAGAGCAACAGCAATTTCCTGTCCTTGATCAAATATATATGTAATAACTCCTCTAGTTTTCTGTTTTTCCGTTTTATTCTCTGATAGAAAATGGCCGTCATGTTTACACGCTACACTCACATCCATCACTTTTATTCATTTCCATGTTACGGTCAGTATAGATCGACGCCTATGATTTAACGATTGCCTCCACACGGATCTCAACATAGCGACGGATGGTTTGGTTGATGGCGGCTGAGAGTGCTAACAGTCTATCATCAGCTAGCAAACAGCTGTTTGATGCTATTATAATGCTCTGCACCTTTTTCATAAGGAGCTGCGTTGACATGCCGTTACATTATGTTCACGCGCTGTGTCCTGACCGGGCGGAGCGGCGTTGGAGTGATCTTGGAGCAAACGAGACAACAGACTCTCAGACTTTCTGAAAAGCCTTTTCTCACTGCGCCAAGCCAAGCAGAGACTTTTCTCTTTCAGCGACTTCTATCCAAAACTCAAAACCCGCCTCCACACATTCGTTTCTACTACGCAATGAGCAGACACATTCCTAATGGTTGATCCATTCAGCTGCCATACGTGTACTTTGACTTGAAGTCTCCTCTGCAAAATCTGTCGAGGGAGCACTAGTTTGTGCAGAAGAAGAAGAGAAAAAAAAAACGGAGCTTTGCCAAATTGTAGTTCTGCTTGTCTCACATAACAACAGTAGCACTGTTTTATTTATGGGGAAAAGTTTTGTCCACAGTTTTCTAGATTTCAGCCAAACTTGCTGCAAAAAAAAAAAAAAAAGTGAAATTGTATTTATAAACACATTGCATGACTGCAAAGCCATTTTAGTCTGGACACTGTAGGAGTCCCCCCTCTTCAGCCCGGGGCACCGGATAGTCAGAAGCCAAAGTCCCATCAGTGCAGCACTCCAGCTGGGACGTCACAAGCTTGATCCTCGGTACAATCATCAGCGGTAATGTGTCATGACCAAGTGTCCTTGAGGGAAGAAAACTGAAGCTTAATCTCCTCACTCACTCTAAGTCGAGAGCAGTAGAAAGTGTGTATGTGTGCGAAAAAAGATAAAAAAAAATGAGAGAGTATAGTTTCCATACTAAGTGTGGCGTGATGGCGGGGGGTAGTTGATGATTGAAAAGTGGATTTAATCCATTCCATCGCGCCGTGTAATCGCCGATGCTAAGACGTGTGTGTACAGTAAGCTGTGATGGAAGTGTAAATAGAGAAGACCGCGGCGGCTTGCCAAAATGACCTGAGCAGTGAACGTCAGCCAGACTGCTAGACTGTTGCAGCTGATCCATGTCCTACACACTGCATTAGGCTTCCCGGATATTGGCAACGTCTGTCTTTTCCGGAGAATGTTCAAGGAGCTATTACACAAACACACATTACAATTCCAGTCAAGATTACAATGCATATTTTGTCGTATTTGCGGCTGTGTTTCCGGGTGCAGCGTCAGCGCTCTCTCTCTCTCTCTCTCTCTCTCTTTCCGCTCAGTTCCAGTTTCATCACGCCGTGTGTTTCGTTCAGTGAGCAGACGCATGCATCACAGTTCAATTAAAGTCCCAAGGTCGCGCGTTTGATGGCGTCACGCATAAAGCCGTTCCCCCGGACCTATTTGTCTTTGTTAGAGGCTCCTGTGTAACGCTCTCGGATACAAAAGACGGATCGGTCAGATCGTCCTGTCGGGACTCTCGCCCGACCGTGCCTTCATTTGAATTTGCCCTTCAATCAATTAAGTCAATGAAAGGAACTAATCAGCGAAGGGACAAGTGGCACAGTCGCACGCTCCATTTCACATACATGGAGGGCCGCGATGGCTTGCGGGATAACGCCGCGGGAGAGCGGTGTCATGTGGCCGTTCGGCGGCGTCATAGATCCACTAATTGGGACAGAGGCGGTGCGAATTCAAACAAGTTGTTGGATGTGAATAATTAAGTGCTTCCAGCATGCACTTCTTCCCCTTTGATGTGTTTTTTCCACCCTTTGAAGAGTGTCCCAATATATCAGGCCCACCACCCCCCCAACACACACACCCCTAAAAAAGCCAGTTATATCTGCCTCTTGTTGAAATATTAATCTGTAGTGAGTCACCGAATTTGGTGAATCCTCAGCTAAATGTATGCATTATTAGTGGGGAGTTCACCTCAACGTATTTATGTTTACTCTATGGCTTGGGGAAAACGAGGATTTGAAAGATTTCTTCTTTACATAAAATTCAGCTTTGTGTAAAGTTTTCAGGAACCCACTGACGCAGTTGTGTCGTACTGCAAGGGACTGACGCATCAGCTGGATTGATGGTCGGTTGGCTGCCACCACTCCATGCACTGCTGCCTTTAAATCACATTGTTGTCTAATCTTCACTCACAACATAAACAAAACTGGTACAGACCATAATTAGTTAACTTTAGTTTTTTTTTAAGCTGCCATAGACGTCCTGCATTTGTTTTTAATGAACAAAATGTTGGATTACGGTTGAGTAAAAGTGATGATGAGAACATAATTAAGCTCCATTAAATTGTGTGATGATTCCAAATTTGTGGAATGGCATTTAGATTGCAATAATTAGTCAGCTACTGCACAGTTCATGTGCATTTAAAACTAAAGGGAAACAAATATCTCATTGCATAAATAAGCCCAATATTTTGGATTTTTGGGTTATTCCATAGGTTTCACAGTGTATTTGACATTTCACAAGATACATCTATCAACTTTAATAGAGGAGTGTTATGAATTAAAACTGGCAAGGTGTTTATTTCTCATTTAAAGCAATTGTTCAGGGTTTTGCAAAATGTGTTAATTGGCTGTCTTGCCAGGAGTTCAAGCAGAAGAGCTCTGCTGGTTGCTGATGTTGGGCATGGAGCTAGAACCAGAGGGGGGTTAACCGAGTTCAGTGTAAAAACTGGAAACCGAGAGGAAAAACTCCAAAACCACAAGTTGTCTTTTTTGTGGGTGTTTGTGTTCGGATTAAAGAAGCGAAACACAACGTTAATTAGGTGGGCATACTTTGTATCATCTCTAGCTCTGGGCAAGAAATCAAGCAAGCTCATTTCCCAAAATGTCAAATTATTTATTTTGGATGTTAAATATTGGTATTCTGAGCAGACTGTATATTTTCTTGTCCTTCGTGTAAGAGAGATGCCTCTCTGGAGACTTCCAGATCGACTAGAGGATAAACAACGAGCCATGTGCCTGCTACCGGTGTCAAACATCAATCATGTTTTCACACCTGCAAATAACTGCTGTTTTGTTACCCAGGCATTCTGTACAAAGGCAGCGGGGAGAACCAGTTCATCTCCCTGCAGCCCCCTGTGATCTCCACCGTCATGGGGAACGGCCGGCGCAGAAGCATCTCGTGTCCCAGCTGCAACGGCCAGGCCCAAGGCAACAAGCTGCTGGCGCCGGTGGCGCTGGCGTGGGGCATCGATGGAAGCCTGTACGTCGGAGATTTCAACTACATCCGCCGCATCTACCCGTCGGGCAATGTCACAAGTATCATGGAGCTCAGGTAAGGGCCTCATTGTTGGGTTTTTCAAGAGCATGTTACATGTAGTTTGGGACATTTATCGTGCAAACTGGTGACTCTTTAACCTAAAAGGGACAATGGTTGATACATTGTGGTGTTTTTTTTTTATATCTGTATTGTACCTTTATTTAACCATTTCCCATTACCAATGACGACCTGGCCAACAAGGCAGCCGCAGGACGCAAGTCGTTACCAACGAATAAAACAATCTCACACAAAAACTACATCATAAATGATGTCCAATATTTATTTGAGGAATATAAATATATATATATATATATATATATTTTTTTTTATTTTTTTATTTGCCATCTCCAGTACAACAAGAACAAACCTAAGGCATGCAGCATACTGTAGCTGACCCCTAAACAAAGTACAATGTAAAGTAAAAGGCTTTGGCTCCGTCTTCACATCTCTACAGTTGGTTTCCAGTAGAGGGAAACTAAAATGGCAAATAGCATTGGAGGACAGACTTTCAGTCACACACATATTACCCCTCCCCATAGAAATATGAAATCTTTTCCCTATCCGTCTTCATAATTAGGAAAGACATCCTGTCTTCAGCGTGTAATTGGGATGATTTACTCCCTCGTGCCAAGTTGGCTGGTGTCGACAATGACTCTCATTCGACCAGTTGGCTTATTTCAAAGTGGCAGATGTTGATGAAAATGTACATTGGGCCATCAGCCTCGATGAGACGCATACATGTGAAAACTGCCGTGAAAAAGGACGATGTCACCACACTGCTGGTGGGTACTTTTTACATTACAGCGTGTGAGTTAGCGTTGAGATTACGAATAATCAAATCTAATAGGGGAAGTGATTGAAAAACCCTCCTCTCTATCTCAGGAAACCTGCCTCTGTACCTGTGCAGGGATCGGCCCCTGCAGGGCCGTTCTCGTGTGAGGATGTGCGTGTAACGCTCTGAATGGGAGGCGCAGTGCTGCTGTAAATGAGCATGCACGCTCAGCAA